>NC_092588.1:12985000-13637500 GCF_047663525.1 Anas platyrhynchos | reverse complement strand
TCAAAATCTCCTGCTTTAACCGCAGAGGCTGTCCTCCTCTTAGCGTTATCCTTTCAAGTCGATCCTGAACTTCAGAGGATCATGTTGCAGAGGAAATTAAGCAATATGATATCTTTTTAGAGAACCAGAGGGGTCTCAGGCATTACTTAATATCTTTACAGACTAGACGTTCAATGAGATCAGAGAAATTTATGGTCTCTGGAATTGTGACCGTGTGCTCCATGGTGAAGAGGCTACATTTTGTGTACAATGCACGCATATTTGTGACAATCTTGCTGCATTTGATTGCAAATTATTGCAATACTGCATTTCATGTTTTATTGCATTTCTGGTTGCACATTGGCTGGTGGATATGACTTTGCATCTCTCTTCATCAGTAAACCTTTGGATGAAATGCTCATCTCTCACTTGCACTGACCACTAGCCAAAATGTTGAGTTTTTCCCCTTTCAGGCTGTAGTGAACATTTTAGCTTCTGTATCAGTGCAAGGTGGGAAATTATCATCACCATCATCATCATCATCATCATCATCAGTAATAATAATAATAATAATAATAATAATAATATTAATAATAATAATAATAATAATAATAATAATAATAATAATAATAATAATAATAATAAACTAGGGATCAACCAAATATACGTGTGGAAGCAGAACCATGACTCAAGTGAGCAATGAAGACCATGAGACAAGAAGCTGCAGAGCAAGCCACTGCTTCTCTCAGGGCATTTGGTGTGAAGAAGGGAAAAAAGAAAAAGGTTCTGCTGTAACATTTGGGCCTGGCTGAAGTGGGAGAGGAGAAAAAAGGCAAGAGCATAGTTTTGAGAGAGACAGAGTCTCAACCAACCCAGCTGCAGTTGCAGATCAAGTTCTTTGTGGTATCTTCACTCTCATTTAAGGTTACTTGGAGTTTTTGTTCCTGGAAAGAACTGATACGTTGTCGACTTAATTCACATTTGTTCAGCATTTGAAAGTCTCCTTCTAAAAGGACTCAATTCAAATGCAAGTGCTGAGCTTTACCCAGTTTTTCAACATTTCCAAATGTTTTCCATATTGACCACGAGGGGGAGGCAGTTGAAAAACTATTACACACACTACTTAGAACTCTGTTTTTAGTGAAAAAAGGGACATCTGCAAAAAGAGTGTAGGCAATTTGTCTTCAAGCTTGGAGGAAATATTAATCTTTTCACAGTTGTTATCGACTCATATCCTTTTAAGATTTCTTGTTTAATGTTAATAATTGCAGTTAGGATGAAAGTCAACATTTTCCAGAGGAAGGAAATCTGCTAAATGAAACAATGCTCTTGCTTCTGTATAACGAGTGAAATAACAAAAACAGTTCCTCCAAAATTTAAATCAACCAAAAAACCTTTACTGCATGCTTAACATGAAGTAGATCAAAGGAAAAATCTTTCTAAATTTCAGTTGTGTTTTGATGCACATTGAACCCCAAAATATATACTCGTACTAAAAAAATATTCTTTGTTATAGAATGTTCAACACACTCCAGAACTTTTTTCCCAACACGATTATTTCTCTTTTGTATGTCTGAAAGAATTTTTTTAAGACATGACTACCACATCATGAAAAATGTCAGAGCAGTAACTAAGGTTGCCAAAAACCTTCCATTGCCCACAGCACTAGCAAACAAGAGAGAAAAGGCCCAGTGAAACAGAGGGTTCAACTGCCTTCCCCATGGTCATCAGCAGATCAGTGGCAGAGTCAAGAATACAAAGTACTAGCAAGATATCTCTTGGAAGTCATCTATTTTTTTAAGTGATGAAAATAAAAGGAGGTTTCTCTCTTAGTCTACCTCTCCAGTGACTGTGCTTCAAGAAGCCCTGGAGCACTCAAAGTTCAAGGTCAATGTGGATGCGGAGCTATGAAAAGCAGCTAGGGAACCCTTGGGAATACTAATTATGAGCATATGAGAAACAGTCTTCTCCCCTCTGTGAGACACCAGTTTGTCAAAGATTGTCATTCAATAGCAAGCCTGCAGAATAGGCCACCTTTGAAAGCTATAATGAATAACCTCGAAAGAAACCTTTATAAAATCTTAAACATGCACAAGATACTAGCCAAGGGCTTAATAAAACACACAAGCCCCACATGCAAAAAAAAACAGACAAAACAAACAGAAACCTATGGCAACTCCAAACATAACAAGATGGACCTCATAAGGAGGAATTAACAGTAAATCTCTCAATAACTTGCCTTTCGTGGCCAGAGGTCTGCTATCTCCCCAGGGTATGGAGCACAGAGAAACCAAATTAAACTGTGGTTATCTGAAGTCTCTGGTGAGATTCACTTCGTCCCACGTCAGAGTTCAGTGGGTAGCTCCAGCCCAGGACTGGGAGTCAGAAAGTCTGCGTTCGGTTCCCAGTTCTGCCACAGGCTTGCTGTGTAGCACTGGTTGACTTACTCAGCCTTTGTTTGCCTCAGTTTCCATGGCTTAAAAAAAAAGTGAGGGATTGCAACAGGGCTGCAATGCAGGACGATGCTGCAGAGCCAAGAGCAGGGCTGCTTGCACAGCCACCAGGTCATGGGGGGTAACCACTGTCCAATGTGGGAGCTTCTAGATGTTCACCGTCACACATTTTTGAGTTCTTGAGATTCCTGGCAGGGAAGAATGGCTTACAGATCATCCCCACTCTACAGCTAGCAGATGAAGTGACCGCTGGAAGATGTGGCACTTCTTAAGTGCAGGAGGTTCACATGCCTGTGTGCTGAGCAGTGTGGTGAAGGGAGGCCGCAGCACCCTGTCCCTGAAGCTCAGGGCTGTACTGCACAGCGCGGTGCTAACAGTGCCAGGCCAAGTGGGCTGTGCTCCCTCAGTACCCCACAGAGCTGCCTGCCCATGTTTGCCACCTATTAGCGACCCTGAGCTGCTCAAGCCACAGCTGTAGTAGCAGCCTGCTGAGCCACGGGGAACTAGAACAATATCGTATGGCAGCTGGGAAGGGGAACAACCGTGCAACCTTTGTAACGTGCTACCACTGGAAAGGTATCTTCACCCCTGCAGTTATGTGACGCCGCATGCAGCACAGCCAACACCAGCCAATGTACATTTTATGCCCCCTGCGATCCGTGCAGTTTGCAGATGGTGTCTTGTGGCCTGGGGTAAACTCAATTTCATAGAAAAGAACTCCTGGAAGAAATTCTTAGACCTTAGTGCAAGCCTATTAATGTCACTTGGCAGGGTCTTGTGCCATTAGGCACCGTAGCTTCCCGTATTTCCATGAAATGAAAATCCCTCACCCAGCCGGATTTCGGATGGAGAGGTTCATGTAACCACACAGAAAGGAATGTGCAGGAAGCCTGTGGGGAAGGGAAAGCTTCAGCCAAGGGCAGAGGGCATGCAGATGGCACGTAAGAACAAGGGACAACAGTGAGCTAGAGCCTGGCACAACACAGGGACTTATCCTGATTGAACTTTACTTCAAAGCACATTGTGGAAAGTCAACAGAGCCTCTCTAATGCACAGGAGATCAGGGAACCAGCCTGAAAAAATGATTGGCACGAAAGGAAACACCTATAGTAAAAATGAAATCAATTTAATAAATAATAATAATAAACAATAGCATTTCATATTCAAGCCTTCCCAAACTAGGAATGCCACAGATAATGCTGTATGGGTGAGATGTAATCCAGACAGGCTCCCTAATCATTCTCACTTCTTATATGCTTTGAGCTGAATCTTGATGTTACAATCTCCATGGGAGAAAGCAACCAGGAACTTGCATTGTACCTGCAAACTGTGGTCAAAACAACTACTGTGAACCCCAAGAAACCCTCTTGGAGGATATTGGCTGCACTGGGTATAACAGAGGTGATCCAAAATAGCAACTGGTGGAGGCTGTATGGCAACAAGCCAAGATGACAGGGGCCAAGGCAGTAGGAATTGGTTTTCCCTTGCAGACAGACAGCAAAGCAAGCTATATCCAATCCACGTTATCTCCAAATCCAAACCAATCCACATTATCTCTGAAATAAGGCCAGATCAGCCACACGGAAGATGGAATGGCTGTAGTGGAGATGTGCTTCTTGACTATAGACCAAGTACAAGAGAGGTCAGTGGACACCACAGCCACTTTGAGTGATCATAGGAAAAGGTGGAGCTCTACTAACTCCCAGTTTTATAACTCCAAGGTCTTCACTTCCTACAAAAATCCAGCAGAGTGGAGTTAAAGGAAGTTAACAGCTAGCTCATTTGCAAGGTTCTCCTCATTATCATCAATACAGGACCTGTACATGGATCCTACCTGCCATCAGGTCTGTCAATTCAAAGCACATCTACTTTCTACAACTTCAGGATATGTATTCTCTTACACAAGTATGAAGTTAAGACTTGAATTTGTGCCTCTGGACAAACGAATCACATAAAACAACCTCAGACAGTTTCACTGCATTTAGATAAAGAACATTACTTGCTATGATTGACAGTCATTAACATAGGCAGCGTATGGAGTGCAATCTGTCAGCTTGTACTGTGGGGAGCGCTTTCTTTTACTTGTAACTTCAGCCACATCTTAGCCCTTATGTTCCTGCATAGCCTCTTTTTACCCTCTTGCCTTTTCTTTTATTTGGCATGAGCTATTCTTGGGGCCTGTCTGGGGCCTCTACCTTTACATGGTCGTTTTAAGATGCCTCTGTGTTTCAGATGAAGACGTTGTCTATATTTCATTTCTAGGAATAGAATAGGACAAGAATAGGAGCCTGGGAAGCTAGAAACAATGGAAATATATTAATAAAATATCTCGGTTGTCACAGTAGAAAGGATTCCAAGGACCATGGAAATCTTCACAAACTGCCCTGTAAGCATCGAGGGGATGCTCCACATAAATTACTTTGGCAGCTGAGCCACAAGTGGTGAGGACCAGTCCTCCAGCCTTCAGGGCTCTCTCTGTTGTGTGTCATTTGCAGGTCTGTTTTCCACTGTGTGATTTCATGTTTTTGAAGTTGTCTGATATTCACATCCAGAAAATCACCACAAGAAATTGTATCAAGATGTGTTTTAATACACTGTTTTTCCAGGCGGTCCTTCTATCCACCTCCCAAGTCATACTGCGTGCACAAATAAGAAATAGTGTTGTGAAATAACCTTCTACATCATGTAGCCAAGGTCCAGCATCTAAGACTGTGCCGTTCAGACTGACCTACATCAAAAAGCCATGCAAAACCTGATTCCCAATGCCCACGCAGTGCTGTGGGTAGTGAGCCAGCCTGCATGCAATGCTGTCACTGTGTGTTACGTTCTTGCTGCAGAGCAGTACTGTTTTCATCTGGTTTCGGTACTTCTCAGGAAATGTCAATAAAAGCTAATTGCACAGAAAATAATTTCTTTTTCTCATAGAACAAGACTAATTTAATTTCAGTAGATAAAAAAGCATGAAAAGAAAGACCAAAATTCTTCATTACCTTTAAATATAACTGTAAGATTTATCTGGAAGACCTACAGTATCACACAGACATCAATGAAGTTGTCACCAAAAGAATATTGCACCAAACATGACCATTTTGTAGACTTTTCTGAACCTTGAACTATACTGACTTTGAGTTTTTCTGCTTCAGTTTTCAGTTTTAACGTTTCTGTTCTGAGTTTTACTCTTTTAGACCTTTCTCTCAAAAATCAGTGTCAGACAGCAAACACAAAGCAGGTTTCAGCTTACCTGAAACAAAGGTTGTAAGAGTGATGGAAAACATTTTCTGAATAAAAGATGTATGAAAATCTCAGCATTAACTTTTTCCAGCTGTTTTTTCAAATATCTATATCACAGTATTGACTTGGGATTAGGCTTGGAAACAAGCTTAATTATCTGTGCCTAGCATGATGGTGTTTGTACTTCCAGCTCTGATGCAATATAGGTCACGATAAATTACAACAACATTAGATCAAATGTGGAATTAACCTCCACAGAAACACCTGGAGCTCCTCTAACTGGGATAGCACTTGTGCCTAACCAACAACTGAAACCACCAACAATCTGACCTCATGGTATTTGAAAGCTGCAAAGCCTTTTAGATCCAGTGAGAAAATCACTGCATTTTGGCCAACTCTTCATCTTCTTGGCCAACCAAAGAGCATTCTGGCTTGGGCCAAATTGAATCAGGATGTCGGTCTGCACAGGCAGCCCATATGAAGTGATTTCATACTGCCTTGTTTTGCAATCCCACAATACTAGTATTTAATGTCACTTATTATCATGGCAAGGTTTGACAGCATGGGGACATTTCTTGTGTTCTACTTGAGAACAAGAACATTATTTGATAGAAAACAAAATAATGTGATTTGAGAATGTCAGAGTCGGAGAAAGACTGATATGTATCCTGGCTGCCGCTGTGAGGCAGCCATGGATGTGTCACAGCATGCAGAAGGAGAGATATTTCTATAACTGCAGAATATAACTAATATTCCAGGATTTACCTGGAACAATGTAAAATTCAGCAAGGCTTTTTTTTTGTTTTGTTTTGTTTTGTTTTGTTTTGTTTTGTAAAGTGAAGATGAATTTGAGCTAGAGTAGCTACAAAGAAAACAGGGGAGTGCAAGGGTTGCCTTAGAAGACTATTAGAAGAATCTGAATTAACCTAAAACACTCATGGAGAAAAACTGATAACTCTCCATAAGCACAGAAAAGCAGACCTGTAACAGAACAGGAAAATAATAAAAGGACCTAATAAACTGGACAAGCTTGTCCAAGAATACCTGGGCACAGGTTGGCAATGAAGAAACTTAGGGTGGAATTTTTAAAAGGGCTCCTTGATGATGAGATCAGCAACATGTTCCAGTAGGAAGACAAAAAGCACAAAACCAACTTATTTCTAGGGCCGTGCATGTTAAAATCATTTGAACCATCTGTTTTAGTGCAGTAGCAAGGGGCTTCAGTTTGAGGTTGGATTACTTTACAGACTGAGACACTGGACAATCTTGGCTGTGAACAGTTTACAAAAAAAAAAAAATAAAAAAAAAAACAGCTGAGCACCTGATTGACATCAGAACTTGACTGGGATGAAGAAACTGGTCTTTTACTCCTCCTAAACCCACTCAGAAGTTCAGCCCAAGGCATCAGCTTTGCTCCAGGCCCACCAGCTAGCATTTTCAAACACACCCACATAATTGTGATTCTGCTTTCATTGAGGAGACAATGGCAGGGCTGCATCTCTCCCCTTGTTATATCCTAGCAGAAAAAAACAAAAAACAAAAAACAAAACAAAAAAAAAAAAAAACAAAAAAAAAAAAAACAAAAAAAAAAAACAAAACACATTTGCCCAGGAAGCGGGATACAGAGACCTGGTGGGAACTCATGAACTTGTGTTCAGTGTGGGATAAGGACCACATGGCTCAGTGAGGCGGAGGAGGCAAGAGGGGGTCAAATGTCTGTGACCAGAAGGGAAATGTAGGTCTTGTCCCTGCTCCCAGGAGTCTTTCTGTAATTTTACCACACATTGGTTAAAGACACGAAAACAGCTCTGGGAGCAGAGATGAGAAGCCAGGCCACTTCCTTCCCAGCTAAATGCCCTGTGCCCTGAACTGAAAGGTCATGTTTGTGCTCTTCCTCTCCTCCAAGGCATCCTGAATCCCGGGCACGGGAGGGGAACTGGCCTTTCGTGGAGGTACAGCCTTGGGCTGCTCCTACTTGTTAGCTGGAAAATCTGTAAAGAGCTTACTTGAAAAGCTGTAGGCCTCCATCCAGAGTTTATAAAGATCAAACAAACCTTTTGAACAAACTCTTTCCTTTGCCTAATCTTAAAAATCCAGCCTAAACTGCGCTACTTTCCCTTTTAGAGAATTTCCCAGTTTTTAACCTAAGGAAGCAATAAAAGGATGAACAGAACTTCCCAAAGAAAATAGTGTTTATCTCCTTATTTACTCATCTCAGCTTAGCCTTCCCCAACAGGCCACAACGACTGTCTCTGAGAAGTCTCTCTACTACTTAGCTCTATCCCCACATCTGCCCAACTCCCTCCATATCCAAATCCAAAATCCTCCCACCAAAAATCCACATCTAAATCCTCCCTTTCCCTTCCCAAATGAATCTTTAACACCCCTTGTTTCCCTCCTGAAATACTGCAGCTTTTTTGGAGAAAATATTTCTGATACGTGACTACAGTAATACATATGAAATGACAAGACAAGCTTCATAAATCATAAACTGGGAAGAGCAGACCGCTAAGTAGTATTTGTCACTACCTCATGATATCTTTATTTTTAAAACTGACAAGCAGAGCAGGGAATTCAGCTCCTAACACATGGAAGGAAAGGGCATGCTGTAACATTTAACTTCAAACAACATAACACAAATAGGCTGTTGATGTACATGATTATCTAAGCCAGTGGTCTCCAAAGTTTCGGGTAATGGGACCACCATTAATGCTAAGACCACCACGTACCCTATGTCATCAAGCTTCTAATTGAAAACATGACCGAAAGCTCTTCAGCATGGCTCTGCAGGCCAGCTGGGGACCACTTGCCATAACCTCTTGGACCACCAGTGGTCTGAGGATCACAGTTTGGTAACCATCGGTCCAAATGACTGAAGGCTAGAAATGTGCCAGAAAAAGCAGTGACGGAGTACTAATGTCATTACACAGACAGCACACATAGCTACCCATGCGGATACCACCCGCAGCTTTCCATGTGGGAACACAGTTCCAGCTCCTGATTGTCTTCTTACTAATGCCTCCCATACAGTGTATTTTTGCAGCACATCCTGGGACTTGTTTATATGCATGAGCTTTGTGCCACAGCCAGTAGCTACAATTAAGGCATAATTATATGTGGTGGGGCCGGGAGGAAAACTTGGCTACCAGTAAATTTCACAACCGGTGGTTCTTCCCCATCTAATAAAATAGTTTAATTGGGCTCCTTCTTGTTTGCCTTATTCTTTAACTAGTTATGGGCCTGAGCTGCCTTTTCAAAGTCCCTGAGTCTTGTGGGTCTGTATTTTAAGGCCTGGTTCTCCTCCTCACACAGAGGAGGTGGAGCAGGGAAAACCAGAGATCTCTAGCCACAAATGACTACTTCAAGACTTGCCCAAATACAGTTTTCTTATATGTTTTGGGCATTCTTGAATTCTTGGTTTATGTTTTTAGGTTCATCCAAACTCTAAACACACATTGATCTTTGAATAGCAGATACTTGTTTAATTTGCTGCAGCATGCATGTATACACACATACATACACACACACAGAGGGTTTATCTACAGGACACAGTGGGGTGCTGTGCAGAAATGCCTTAACTATCTCTAAATGACCTCGCTGAGGACTGCACAGAGCCACGCTCAGAAACCCGTAGGACCTTAAGGGCCAGCCTGGTGTCAGTGTGCATGCCACAAGGCAGAGGGGCCCAAGCTGTCTCTAACCAAACTTGCTCAAATACCACAAATAGTGTCACAATGACCCCATGGAGCAGCATAGGCAATATTGTGATTTGTTCTCTACAGCTAATGCTTACAGGCTTCCTTGGTGCCTTGGGAAAGAAAAACTTGCATTCAGTCCTCACTCTGTCATGGAGAGGTAAATAAGCACGAAAGCGTCAAAGTCCCTGGGCAGCAACAGGTTTGTAACAAAATGTGAAGTGCAAGCAAGCATGGCAGGAGGATTTCAAACTGCCAGAAGGGATGAGTGAGCCTCTTTGAATCTCCTAAGCTACACCATTACTAAGGTGAATGCTTGCAACTGCATTTAAAGGCTGAGAAGACATTTTATGTAAAATTCATCTTTGGCACTTTCTGATTTGGATTCGGTAAGTCTCTTTGGATAGTGTTTCTTGCCATTTGGGAAGCAAACGACAGGCTATCATTTGGATACAGAAAGGTTCAGTCAGCTGCTCTAAATCGCATAGCAAATCACTGGCAGGGCCAAAGACCAGGCTGGGGAGTGCTGATTACATGTTCTGCGCTCCTGACCCCATGCCTGTATCCCAGTGCTGCAAAAGGCATCTTCCCCTAAGCCAGGCACAGAAGAGGGAGGAAGCAAGAGAAAAGTAAGATTAAAAAATCTGGAAAAAAGATTGCAGAGAGGAAGACATTGCATACCGTCCCTGAAAGGCTGTTTGTCACACAGAAAAAGCAGCAGTTCTCCCAGGCCAAGCCTGAGGAGACGAATTTCTCTCTTGTGCAACATCAGTGAAGGAAAGAGGCAAAGTTACTTCAGGATTGGACTTGACCCAGTAAACCAACTCATCTTTGTTTGATTGTAACAGAAATTTGCCTTTTTATTCTTTATCCCCGACCTTTTCTAGAAAAATAAAAATTAAAAATAAAGAGAATAACAATATATATATATATATACATATATATAATTTTAAAAAAAAGTAGAAATGGGCAAAGCTCTGCTCTGGGAAAAAAAGAAGTCAGCAGCACATGGCTTCTCAAGATGGAGGAGCTGTGGAGATATTTTTTTTTTATGCAAAGATCATGTAGATGTACTCATTTTATACAACCACAATGCTGATGCTAATGCTTGCCATTGCCCATGGCACCCCACCACGATGTGCTGTTCCAACACTACTTGGTCTTCTTGACAGAGAAATGAATATAACATCACATGAAACAATCCTAACACCCTTTGAGGAAGACTAATAAAAAAGAAATTAAAAAAAAAAAAAAAAATAGGGAGTTATCTTCTGCTTCCAGTGCTCAGAGCCTGTTGCAAACCACCCACAGGGACATGGAGCTGTCCTAGCAGCCACCAGCTCCTGCACTGCTGGCAGCACACCTCCATCTCCATGTGGTCCTGGGGCCACCACAGCTCTGTGTCCTGCAGATCTGCAGCTCTCCAGGAGGAGACAGACAGCTCCTGCAGTGTGGATTATATGTGTGAACTAGCATTTATACATACATTTGTTCGTGTTTTTCAGAGTGTTTTTGGAAGTACTCAGAGGCAATGGGTCTCAAAATAACACGAGGTCTGTTTTTCTCATGATACCTCAGATCCTGCTTGGAGGAAGTAGGGCAAAAAGACCAGACCTAATCTCATCTCATTCCATCCTGGATGCTCCTTGAGGAATTCAAAAAGCCTGTGGAAAGAAAAAGAAAAAGAAAAAGAAAAAGAAAAAGAAAAAGAAAAAGAAAAAGAAAAAGAAAAAGAAAAAGAAAAAGAAAAAGAAAAAGAAAAAGAAAAAGAAAAAGAAAAAGAAAAAGAAAAAGAAAAAGAAAAAGAAAAAGAAAAAGAAGCCCACAGACAAAGAAATCCAGCTTTATTTGGGTTTCCCCTAAACACATGTTTCTCAACTGCACAGTGCTGCTCACTGAGTTGATATTTCCTCAGATGTCTCATGACTCATAGAGCAACATAAATGATGTTTGCTATTCGTTAGGGCACTAAGTGGTGCATATTTAGCTCGTCTCTATGCCTTGGCATTCTTCTCCCTATTTATTTTTCCCAACTGCCTGCCCAGTAACTCCTTCCATCTCTGACTATGCCCGTTGTGACCTTTCAGGATAAGCAGACTTACAAACTAGGCTTTTGCTCTGTGAATTTATCTCCTAGTTTCAGAGCAATTTTTGGATGCAACTGTTTGCTCTGTTTTCCAAAAGGAAAGTTTGTCTAATTTTCCACTCCCTTATATTTCAAGTCAGATAACAGGTACTAATATTGTTCTTGACAATGAAAAGCAAATGATCCCACTGCTGTTTTCATTCTTCCACTAAGCTTGTTATCACTCTTCACTTTCTAATGCACACTTTTCATGTTCTAGTGCATTTAATGAGCTTATCTGAACCTGACTTATTAGTGCATTAGAAAGCCATTTTCCCATAAATTAGCAGTGGCTTCATCCATTAACATCACACCTGGAGGTTCAGCTGCTGAAAAAAGGACTATTTAGTCCGATTAAGAAGAGATCTGCTAATGCAGATACTTTCACAGGGAAATCCAAATGTTTTCCTCCTACTCATCAGCAGTGCCATCAGGCAGCTCTCCTCGCACCAGGAGCTGATGGAGTTGTTCAGTAGTGTTTCCCTATGCTTGTTGCTCCACAAACAGTGTCTCAAGAGCCTACCTCAATTTTTCACAGCATTTTTCTTTTGAATTTGTTTTAAGAAACAAGCAAACAAAATCCCTCAATTTCAGAGGACAAAAGGGGAATTCCCTAGGTGCAATTATTTTTCACTCCAATGGGGAGCTAACAAAGAACTCATCAGTTTCATTTCCACTGAAATCGATCTCCATCGGTGTAGACAGTGATCTTCAGATACACCTCCTGCCCCCAAAACTAGGATAATACCAAGGAGACTCTCATATGAGGGGCAGCATATCATCCCGAGGCCCCATCTCTCCCTGCTCTCTGAGGCACGACATTCCTGGGAGATAGGGAAATACCTATCCCCACTCCACAGGACGACTGAAGAGCAAAGGCTGTCTATAAGACTTCTCATGGAGATGTCTCTCCTAGCCTGAAAGACTTCTGATCCTTAGGCCCCAAATCCCAATTTGAATAGCTTCTTGGGCAAGCACTGTTTTGGGTGAGGGAGCTGCCCACGCCCGGCCATATGGCTTCTCAGAGCTCTACTTGCTCAACACCAAGTCACCAAACTCCTGCAAAAAACCTGCTGGAGTCAGACCCCAGCCAGCATCAGGCCCAGAAGCGTGTTCTGCTTTTCAAGGGCTGGCCCCAGACATTGTCTGCATTGTGCTCTTGAAGTGGTTTGTTCTCTGCCTCTGCTGACAAGGGAGCTTGAATACCCACCCATGTTTTCCTCGTTGGTCATGGACAAGTTGCCACGGCTCACTGTGACCTCAGTGGAAGTGCCAAGGATTGCACATAAGCTCTGTGGAGAAGCAGGAAGCTGATGATGGGGTGCAACGTGGTCTTCTTCATCATTCAACTGTCCTAATTCTCCTGAGCCATGCCAGAAGCCCTCACACCAAGAGTCCTGTGAAATACAATGGCACTCAGAGATACTTTGCCCATCACTAGAGATAAAACCAGAACATACTATTGTATGGTATGATGTATGGGCTGGCTATGATATAATATTTGGGCCAGGCACCACCTTGCTCAGATACGGGAGGCATCATGAGCATTCATTTAACTTGCTGGGAGCTGAGGGCAGTCAGTTGTTTGCAGGATCTGAACCACTGACCTAAAAGTGAAAGGCTCTTTTTCCCATGCTAAAACCACTATTTTTCCCATCCATGAGCTTCATATTGGCTTCAAATCAACCACTGCTTAAAAAAAAAAAAAAAAAAAAAGAGGAGAGTTGAAAATTTTGATGTTTAGATGTTTTGATGTTTAGCTTTTGCTAAATGTAAATGTGCTAAAAAATAAAAACCTAAAACAATTAGTTGCTGAGACATAGCAGTAGTCTTCAGCTGATTCTTTTTTTTTTTTTTTTTTTTTTTCCTAACAAAAAAGGAAAGAATCCTGAGGAGGATGGAATCAAGAGAACACATTACCATCTTGCCATTTCTCTTATGAAAGCAATTTATAGTAAATATGAAAAGACAGTCTGATAATACAATTAAAGACAATTGGTGTAATCTGCAACGTATAGCCATGTAAAGACAAGAAGAAATGTCTAGTCCAAGGAATATTTTGACATCTGGAAATTGGTTTACCTTCCAAATTATTTCAAAAAATACCAGTATTTACATGAAACTACATTTTTTAAAAGTCATTCTGGATCCATTAGAGACTTCTGTTGATTTATAATGGACTACCAGATTTTAAAAACCTGGCATTAATGTTAAAGCAGGCTTTTTTAAACTAAAAAAGTGAAACATTCTCTTTCAACAAGGTCAAGAAATAACCCATTTCAAGCTTTAACTAAATGACTTAACTCTCGCTTCCCCAAAGCAGAATGTTTTCAAAACAGTCATATTCTTGGGGAACATTTTTGGTTTTGATATTTAAAAAATTGCAAGACTGGAAAAAACCACTGGAAAAGTTTCAACCCATTCTCCTGGTTTACACAAAGCAAACTGAGGCACAGCACAAGTGCCAGCCAAAACTACTGAGATCAAAACACCTCACTGCATGCACTGCAAAGGCTGTGCTTACTCTTATGCCCTCCTCTGCATTAAATCACACGTGTACCCGTCAACCCATGTGCCCAGGAGAGGCTCTGCAGCTGAACGACCTCCTCCTGGGAACTGACGTTCCCCAGGCTGTGCTCACCAAGCAGAGCCCCAGGGCAGGTACACACTCCCCGGGGGAAGCCCTGCTGATCGTCCCCATCACCTTGCAGCATTTTGCTTCATCTTGAGTCTCACCTGGGGTCTGTGGTTGACCAAGGCAGCAGGGGAGGACTCCGAGCACCACTGAGGACTCAGCAGGAGCTGGAGCTGCCCATCCTTCCATGCCTTCTCCAGAAACAGCAGCAGTGGCCTTCCTCTCCAAGGCTGGGCAGAAGAGTTCAGCAGCTCCTGCTACTGCAAGGGTGGCTCGGTGGCCAGTCAGGGACTCAAAAGCCAAGATTCAGCCCCTGCAGCTGCTGTGGTTAAGCCATCTTCTTAATTACGCAGGAAAATGTGCTAGAAACCACAATTTACATTGGTTCAGCTCACCCCTGCCTGAAACCAGAGTAAACTGCGCAAGAGGAAATCACAACTTTTGCTGTGATTTTGCAGATTTTGCCTATCTGCACCCACATTATCAGTACCCAGGAACGCTGGTGACTGGAACTAAAGTCTTTGTCTGAAACTGAGACAGTCATAACTGAGACCTTTCTTAAACCACACAGTTTTGGGTGTTTTGTTTGTAGTTCTCTTTATCATGATTCATATTAGCTGTTGCTTATTTAATCCAATCTCTAAGAAGCTACTTGTGTTTAGCAAGCACTGAAGGTTTCCCTAGCACATGCTCTAATGAGTATTTATATATTTTTACTTGTCATGGGCAGCCCTGTCCAGAAAACTGAAACCAAGAACAAGTTCTGAGACCGATCAACTTGAGACTGTGACGACAACTGCCCTTGCTGTGTAAAGATGTTTAAACCATACAAATCCCTCTTCGCAAATGTAGGGTAGATTGCTTCAGCAGCTGTGCTTTTAAAGACATTGTGGACTTCTTACTTCGAGCAGACTGAAAATTACTTTCATCATACAGCTTGGAAAAAAATAGCCAAACCTCAAGGATTACTAATGATGGGTAAATAAACCAAAGTTAGCATTCTGGGGAGGGAGTAAACAGTAGCAGCGCTTGAGATCTGACGTGGTGACCCAGGCAATGATACTGATCAATGCCTTCCCGGAGGAGGAAAAATTAGAGAGTGTGGAATTAGAGACACCATTCAGTTTAAAATGAATAGAGCCTTAAGCAAAACAGAAGGGAACAACCTTATAATGTTGTAAAAGGGCTTTTTGTTTGCCCTGTACCATACCTCCTTTCATTGTGCAAGGCTGTTATCATCTTTCATTAGTGGCCCTTTTGGCATAGAGCTTTTCTCCCATGAAACATACAGATTTTTATGGACCAAATCAAGGCCATTAAATTAAAATCCTGGATGCTTGGCAATGAAATATGGTTGAGGAAAGAAGTTTAAAAGCACGCGAGAAACAACTGAATCACTTCGCAAAAAGAATAAGCAAATAAATACTTTGTGGCTGGGTAAATCTTGTGTTGTGTGAGCCTTCAGAAGCATCCAGAGAAATAAGCTCATGGTGGGTGCAGGAGACCCCATTTAAATTCCCTCCTAACCCAGAGGCAACAACATGTGGAGTGACATGGAGCTGGAATGGGGTCTCATCTTTTCTTTAAAAATATAAATTTATTTTAGTGAACTATTCAGTGCAGCTGAAATTGAAGCAAGCAAAGCTACTAAGATGAGGAGCAGCTATCGCTTCCTCTCACTCCAGGGATGCTGTAGGGCTACCTGCAGCAGGAGCCACCATCAGCAGATCCCCCTCTACTGCAGCAAAAGGCTGTGCAAAACTGGAGCTCTCTTACAAAAAGCAGCAAGACACAAATTCACAATGCCACTTTCACCACGGTAAGGCAAGGGGAAACATTAATTTGCTTTTTGTCACAGATCATCCACTCCTCTTTCTCCACTTCTCCACTTCTTACCAGCAATGGAAAAACTGTGTAAGAAGGGGCATTTCTTACTCACTTGATCATGTTAAAGGACATAGAGAAACACCTTCAGCTTGTAAAGGAAGCAGGGGGATTCCCAAGTGTAAGCAGGAGAACACTATGTGAAGGGCTAGAGACCACACAGCTCTGACAGGAGTGGGCATGTAATGACACCTACAGAAACTCTTACATAAAAAAAGTAGCAGCCAACTCAAGGTAACACTGGGATTAGACTTGTCTTGACAGTTACAAAGGAAGGGATTGGAAGGGCTGGTTTACATTAATTGCATGCAACCCAAATGAAATCCAAACCAGCAATTCTATACACTTAGTGCTTTCAAGACGTCCAATTACACAAAGCTGAAAACAATTACGAGCCAAATTATTTCTGAGACAGAATTTAAACAGGGAAAATGTGAGTGATAATTGGGAACTATTTAAACACAATTTTCTAAATGCCCCAAAAGGCACATTCTCACATTGCACAAAAGAGGTCAAGTGGAGTTAAAAACAAAAGCAAAACAAAACAAACGCACAAGCTGGCTTAGAGAGGAAATTAAATCAGCTTTTGTGAAAACCTCCACAAACAATCCCCCTCCACCATTCTCCCAGCAACAGAATATTAAACAAACCAAAAACACATATATCATAGTGAATAAGGAAGGAACTGCTGAAAACGACTGTGCATCAGACACCAGCAAAGGTACATGACTGGAACGGGAAGCAACGGGATACAAAGGGGACTGTGTGGCCATCAGAATGACAGTGGGAAGTGACTTTTTTCCGAAGTATACAAGAGGAAAAAAGCCCCCTAAGAGTAGTAATTATTCACTGTCAGATAGTAAAAGTAGAAGAACTACGAATCGTAATCGAAGATATTAGCAATGTTCCTCCCTCCCTTTTATTTTTACTATATTTTCTATGTGTGTCTGGAGGAAAACAGGAGTCTGAGTCCTGTACTGTGCTGACTGGAGTGCTGGTGAAATGCAGTAATGAAAAAGGTAGGAAAAGTAGACCTAAATAAAGTGACAGGCCCACATCACCTTCACTCAAGTGTCTCATCCAGGAGACAGATTTTTAACAGTGAGTTTCAGTTACTTAGAGCATTGATAAACAGGATTGTAAGAACATTGAAGTTCGGCCAGTTTTCAGAAGAGGTGACCAGGACAACATAAGGAATTACAGACTTACCTGCCTGGCACTGAGCGCAGGCAAAACAACAGAATAGCCCTGATGGGACTGAGAATGCAAAGCAGTGGATGTGAAGGGGCAGCAGGAAATGCAGTTAAATGCAGCAGATAGATGAGAAATAGATCTTGTCAAACAAGCACACATCTTCTGTTGAAGTTACAAATATTGAGAAAGGTTGTAGCATTGTCACCGTGTACTCAAATCTCATAAGGAGCTTACAGGTTGGAACTGAAGAAGAGGGAAAAGAACAGCAGAAATTCAGTTTAGTGGATAATAAATGTGTTCAAAAAGGCCTGGCCAAGGTAGCACTGTTCTCTGCCTCTGCAGCAGGACCAGAGGACAGCACATAGTAGGAAAGGTATGAAGATGGACTTGTTCTGGCTATGTGCACAGCCCTGTCCCACCACAGGTCCCAAGTCTGCCATACCCTGAGGCCTGGAGGGTGAAAGTTATGATGAAAAGACCACCTCACTCAGCTGGGCAGGCTGACGGAGATGTTTTGCAGCAGGTCACTTTCCCAGGTTTGAGCACCTCGTGCTTTCCTGCAGAGCTGGGAGGTTATGCTGCAGCTTTGTGCACCTTTAGGCACCACATCCATAGCAGCACAGACTGTGCTGTTGGTTACAGGATGGTCTCTCAGCACCTCAGGAGCCCAGCAGCAAGCTGTGTGGCCTACCCAAGGCCGACACTGGGCCCAGGTTTCCAAAATACATGCTGATAACTGGTCCCTGGAGCCAGCAGCAGTGTCTGGGCGGAGGTGGGCAGCTCATAGCGTCCATCACCCTCCACGTCCTACTCCCACAGTCTTCGACATGGCAGGGCCTGGGACCTTGCACAGACACGACCTCTTGGGCTTTGTAGGCTTTCTGCCAATTCATCTAGCCTCTAACACAGCCTGACACCCCAGCCTTGAAAGATCATTGACGTCAGTGCTTGTTCTCGCTGGAAGCACACTCGTCTGCCCCTAGAAGAGGCATCCCTAAAGTAACTGCAAAGCCCAGACTCGTGTGCTAACTTGATCCATGGCATTTACAATGACTTCCAAGAAGTCAGGCCATGAGAACAGTGGTTTTAAATTGCTGTGACAGATGGTATGCGTTTTGCTCACAGCTGGTTGTATGTTAATACGCTACGTTCTTCTGAAAGGACTTGGCCGAGCCACAGAGGAAATGCCACCAGCTTGCCTTGTCCTGGCCGCCGCGCTCTGGGTCAGGCGGAGTCGTCTGTGGGGAAGGGAGATGGCGTCTTCCCCAAAAATCCTGGGAAGGGGAGAAAAGTGTAAGAGGGGAGGATGCAGGGAGCAGAGGGAACATCCCTCCTTTGGCCAAGGGGGAGCAGAAAGCTGGAGGAGATGCCCAAAGGGGAAGGGGGGCTGGCAGCTGCTGGAGACGCCACTGTGAGGTGAGCTGACTCACAAAGGTGGCTGGGCCAAGCTTTACAGACCTGTCTGTAAGGACACCATGAACAGGAGAGAGTTTGTTTACAAACCCTCTTAATTTAATCCCGAGTTTCCTTTAAACTTTCTTCTGGTAATTTCTCTTCCAGTAATGTCTGGCTCTGCAGTTACAAGCTCCTCCCGTGTCTGGACCTGCTCGCTCTCAGGAAGAGGCACAGACCTCCCGGAGCTGGGTATCTCCTGCTCGTCTCACAGTCAACATCAACTGGAGCCAAGGCTCAAACCTGGACAAGAAACTCAGGGTTCTTAGTCCAACGCTGTGATTCCACCTCTCCAGACAGGCTTTGGCATTTAATGTTACGCAGAAGAGAAAAAGAAAAAACCCCAAACCAAAAAACAAGTACTGCCCCCTTCCACGAGGCTTAACAGAAACCATAAAACAATATTTTTGTGGTCCATTCTCCCCAGGAACAAAAAAAAGAAAAAATAAATAAAAGAAAAATAAAAGAGATGAACAACTGAAGGGGTATTCAGAAAAGGAAGAAATGCAACCACAGACAAGTTTCTGCCAAACAGGGCTTTGCTACCTGATTCTGCCACATTTAGAGGGGCTGCAGCGCCTGCCCTGCCTCTTGGCCACCAAAATGCCCTCGGGCAATCCCAGCTGGCAGCTGGGGATTTCACGGAAGTCAGATGCAAGACCCCTTTTTTTGGTATACAAGATGGGATTCCCAAAGTGTGGTAGAATTACCCATCGAAATTAACTGCAAATATCTATGCAGGGAAAAGAAATAGAGAAAGTTCACCAAGCTTTTATTTGTAAATTCTGTATTGCTTCAAGGAGCAATCCTGCTGGAAGGGACCACCACAGGGGCTTCCCTCACCTCTTGGGATTTTTTTTTCCCTGTCTCAGGTTATTTGATGACCAGTGTCTTGTGTGAGCACTCTCATCTCACCCTCTTCCCTTGGTGATCTGACTGTAATGGCACTTCCCTGCAAAATGCAAGGAGATAAGGGAGCAAAATTGTTGGGAATCCCATTGGATGCTCTTCAGACATGCTCCCATATTTAAGTCCTGTTGCAATTATCCCTCACTCTGGCAGCTGTTTCAAGGAGTATTGCTCAATGCTCAAATTGAACACCTTAAATTATGCCCTGCATTGCTTAAGAAAATTTTAGATAGGAAACTTGCTTTATTAAAATTTAAAAAATACATTTATATGGATTTTGGTGTTCTGGTTTCAGCTTTTAACCCCAGAGAAAATCTGAACTTGATTCGAGTCTCCCTGCTAAGAAAAACAAAACAAAACAAAACAAACAAACAAACAAACAAAAACAAAGAGCTGCTACTTGATTTTTCTTTTTTTTGGCTTCATCTTGTTCTTTTTAAACATTATCTTTACTGATATGTTTGAACAGATTTAACACAGTGAGTCAAAAAATAGAACTAGCTGTATGTTTAAAAAAAAAAAAAAAAAAGATAAGAGTCTATGAAGAGGTACTAGCTTGACATTAATAACTTTTGCCTGGACACTACTTAGCATTCTGCACATTTAAGTTTTTTTTTCTGTCCATCTGCCTGTTACACATGTGTTTTACTCCTTACTTCATTGTCAGTCATTTTAATTCAACATTTAAAGATCATTTCAGAACTACTTTGAGTGCTGTTAAGAGCTTTCAGATCTTCAATGGTTTGACATTTAAAATTTCATCTATGCTGAGAAGAAAACAGTTGACATGAATGTACTACATAAAAATACAAAGGAAAAAAAAAAAAAAAAAAAAGAACAAACACAGAATTTGAAAGGCATTTGCAAGTTAAGTGTTTGTTTTTAGGATAGTTAATCAGATACTTTATAAAGCCGCGAAGTTTATAAGCTAAAACCAGCACCAGCACAAACAGTAGAGTAGTCACCAGCTCATGTAAAGATAGTAGTCAAAAATGTCAAAATCTACTTTCCCTTTTTCTCCCTTCTTCCAAAACTTTCCAGAAACACATTTCTCAACTTTCCTGACAACCTCAAGCCAAGGAATTTTATCTAACCAAAATAAAAGGTATTTTTTTACATTGTTTAATAGTTTATAGTACCAAACATCTCATCAGCAGACAGAGATTGCTTTGTTTTTCTACTGAAAGCTGGTAGGACATGAAATCCTAAGCCCTTATATCAGGGCTTTTAATTACTGCTATTTTGCAGACACACTTAGAGATATGGGATTATTTTCTTTTATAAGCTTTTTTTTTTGTGTATGTGTAATCAATGAATATAAGAATTCACCACAGTTCAGAATACTTAAAAACAAGAAAATAAACAAACGTGAAGCTCCCCAGACTATGAATTTTGGAATAAACTCCAGCTAATGGAGCAAACAATTACTATTCCAGCATGCAGAAGTAATACAGAAATGCATCAGACAAGTCAATTTATACATGTGATTTGCAGATGACACACATACTACTTTCTTATAAAGATCAAGGTTGTTTGCAACCATACGTTACCATTTCTGGAAAATCAATCTGCATTATTTTTAGTACAGGTTAGGAACTAGGAGTAATGATTGAGTGATTTGCCAAGGACATGGTTAGACAGACTTGGAAAACTGGAAACTGTGATTTGTTTCCAAAGGGAACATGTATCATAGTCACAGCTGGTGTCACTGTGTAGAAGAGTTCGATCCTGTAATTCATGGTGTAAGAGACCAAACGTGTTTTTACACAAAGCCCCCTGTTACCAAGATAACGAGAATTATCCTTGAGTAGATGTTAGTCAAATTTGGTACCAGTACTGGGACTGCACCAGGACATACTATATTATCTAGAAAGTGCAGTGTAACACTGTCTTATCCTCACAACACTAGCAAAAGTGCATGAGAGGATCACTGCTTTACAGAAGGGCAGGCAGACAAGCCAAAAGATATGAAAGGATTTGCAATTCGTAAATATTTTTTCCAACACCCCAATGCAAACCCATTGTAGAAGATCACTTTACACATTCAAAGTGCCCTCAAAAATTAAACCAATTTAAGTATACAAGTGTGATATGAGCACACACTGATGTATCCTGATGGATTACACCCTGACGCAGATTTGATGTGACTGATCAAACCCACAGTCCAATAACAGGCATATTTTTAAAGCCATGGCAGTCTCATAGTGACGCCTACCCACTGTATCCAGGTACAATTGCTCAGTATTTCACCCAGGAGTTGTCCTGCAAAGGGGTAAGTGTCTCTGCAAAAGAGATAGAAAAGAGTAGAGACACCGAGAAGAATCTTCTTCTTTGCTGGCATCCTACTTTATCTAGGAAAACAAAACTTTTTAATTTTGGTTTGACTTCAGCTACCCTAAGGCCTCTTCTTTTTCGAGCTGGGGAGTTTGTCCGGGCAGCTTCCACACCAAAGACATGGTCGCTGCTCTGAACCCTGGCTTTGAGATGCTCTGGATCCAGCTGTGGCCCCAGGAGACAGCAGATGTGCTGTGCTCATCTGTGCATCTGCTGTGGGACCCTGGGATGGCCGGGGGTGCTGTGCCAGTGGCTTTGGCACACTCAGAACAGATGGGACTCGCAGAAATTGAATTATTTTGGGTGCACCATTGGCAGTGTTTCCCATTGTCCCACCCCTCCCAAACCCCTCACTAAATTGTAGAAGACTTCCCTGGAAATAAACAGTATCAGAGGAGCAACAACACCAGTTCTCCTTAACTTAGCCAGCCTTCGAGACTCCAAGGTTTTGGATAACAAGCCAGCCCAAGGAGAAGTAACTGTTATTTAATATAATTCAATTTACTTTGCTGTAACAGTTCGTATTCATCTATTCTAGCAATAAAATATGTTGTGCAGGACGAAACATTCATCTTTCCTAGAAAGGTCTGGCACACTGAAATTCCTCTTGGTTGGGAAGGAACTTCTTGGAACTGTTTTATACTTATAAATTTACTAATTTGTGCAGATTGGGTAACCAGGAGAATCCCAAGCTTTGACCACATATAGGACACAATGTAAAACTAATCCTCTTGCTCCCTCAATAAATGTGGTTAGTCAATGGCTTGGCAGTGCTCCACCTGGTCAGGGAGGATGAAAACTAATTCACAGTGTAGAGTTGGGCTCTGAAGACAATTCAGTATAAAGCCAGGGTTAGAGGCTGGAAGAGATTAAGCACCTTTCAGGGGGAAATGCTGCTTTCCATATAGCAAATAGAGGGTATCAAAGGAAGCACAGATGAATCTCATAATAATAGGACCTTTTTCATTTGAATGTTAAGCACAGTTTGCAGAAGAAGATCCTACATACACTGATGCTTGCAGTGAGGTACTGCAGAAACTATTCCTCCTGTTCTTGCAGCCCTGCAAAAATACTGAATACTGAAAGGTAAGACAGTCCACAGAGAGAAATAACTAAAATGGGCTTGGGACCATGCAGTGAGAGGCTCTTCAGCTGGAAACAAACTGTGAAACGGTGAGGATAACGGTGCAGGAAAAAATCCCACAAGGAGCCCTGTGGGGAAGGGGAACAGACTGCCAATGAAGTGGTTAAACCCCAGCCCTGGGATTGTTCAAAGCAAAGTAAGAACACACTGCAGGGAACATTTGTGCAGGCAAGAATAAGGTGCTGTAACAGGGATTTTCCATGAATGCTGTCTGGTACAGTGGAACTGGCTGAAACTTCATCTCATCAGCCCCACCTCTCCTCATGGCTGGTGGCTTCCTTTCAGAACAGTGGTACGTAAAGGACACACGAGCATATAGAAGCCAAAACATACCCACGGTGTTTGCATCTTCTGTCTCCTCCTGACAAGCAGGTCAGTGATCCACCAGTTCACGCACGTCAATTTGCAGAGGCCCTCTCCTCAAGGAGATCTCTTGGCTTGTCTCTCATATTTACCACACCTGTTGAACCCTGATTCTTCAGGCCTTCACCCAGTAGTAATATTGATTGAAATAGGCTACAGACACAAATGTTATGGAAGGGAGAAGCTCACACAAACGGCCTGATCTTGTTACCAGGCTAGAAATACCTTGGCACTCTGAAGAGGAATATGTTTTTCACTCACAGAGCATTCCCAGCAGCTGCCTCAAACACTGACACGTACCTGGACCTAGACAGTTCCTGAAATGCTTTGCTGAACAGGGAGCTAAGCAAAGCCAGAGCCCTATTTCCAGGGCTTGTGAACAAGGAATGAATCCTACTGGAGTCAATGGTAACTGCCAGCAACATTAGAAGTCAAGTAGTGTGTCTACTTGAGCAAACAGGTAATAGGGCAACTACCTTAAAACTCTGTCACATAGTGACTTCTGTACAAGCAAAGTCCTCGTGCTTTCACTGGAAACTCTCTTAAGCAGGACAGTGTTAGAAGACAGGATAGTTAAAAGACAGAACAGCAAGAAAAAGTGGGAACTGCTCAACTCTGTCCCACTGCAGCTAAGGAGATGGTTTGATATCTGGATATACTCTACAGACATACTCATTTTCACTTGTCATGAGCTGCAACAGAGGTTTACTTTGTTAGCAGCTGACATCTCCCGCGGTTGAGCCCACAGTTACTGCTTTTGGGAGCAGCCCCAGGATGAAGTGCCAGGAGATGGGTTGAGCTGAGAGCTTGCAGGAGACAAAGTCTGTCCCCAGCCTCCTCAGGGAAGCACCACACCAACCCTCTTAACTGGCAGGAAGATCACTTAGTCTAAAACAAACTCAATTTTCAGCATGTTTAATGATCTGGATTGAGCAAGACTCAATAAAATGAAGACTGGAACCAGCACAAGGCCACTGGATGATGAGGTGGAACAGCCATAAAACTTTTGGGTAGTAATGAGTTGTTTTGCAGGCTCAGCTGCCTCATAGTGCTACAGAACAAGCCCACATCAACATGGGTAACTGGGTTAGTTTGAACCATTAGTAAAGATGATTTAAAATAATCAGGCAGCTCTGTGTTGGAAGCAAACAAGGGCTGTGAAGAATGAATTTCTCCTATTTCGAGTTGTTCAAGATCCATATATCTAGATGACCAAGATCTATGTATCCATAGTCCTTCAGCCCCTCCATCAATAATTACTCTTTTTGGTTATCTAACTAGGCATATCCTGTGTTGCTTCATAACCTATTTCCAAGTAAAACAATCTCCATAAACAGGTCTCTCTCTCGTTTTTAAACTGCTCGGTGAAGTCAGCTGTAAATTCAACTGGAGTGGATTAGTGGGAAGCAATTCTGCAGGCACAGAGGACACGCTAACCCTTGCAGGGAGTGGAGGCAGTGATTTCTTCACCCAACTCAGTGCAGCTGAAAGAGTCCATGTCCAGAGCCCAAGAACATCACACAATCCACTTCTGCAATGCCAGGAAATGTAACCTTCTGCTGGAGGTGGTGACTTGTTAAGCCATTCCATAAAGTCCCACAGGAATATATCCTCAGGCAAAAAACAGCACTAAGTTATGTGGGGATGGACTAAGTGGCTGCTGGAGAAGGATTATTTGTGCAAGCTTTATTTACTGGTGTACATTTAATTAAGAGAAAGGAAATATAATCTTTTCTATGACTAAAACTAGAATTAAGCAAAGGTACCCAGGGCATAAAATATAGGCATGTGATCTCATAAATCCAAATCTGTAAAATAAATACAAAAATTAAACAAGCCTTGTTTCCAGGAATCAATTGCAACATTTTCATGTTCTATTCAGAAGAGGTGTGCTTGCAGCTTAAAAAAATACATTTTGGTGGGGAGTGGGTGGGTTATTTAAATACCAGAAAGGAAGGAGAGCTTGTTAAGATAAGAATGATGTTGACATAAAATGGATAAGAAGATGAAATCTGATCATGAACACATTTAGGCTTGTCATTTTTTATTTTTTATCATTACTGTTCTGGATCTAGTTTCTAGTTGAGGGCAGTGAAGTCAACAGCTTAACACCACTTGACCTCGTTTCAGTTCTTAGTAGCAGTTTCCTAGACCAACATCTTTCAATGTTGAATTGGAGTGCAGTGATCTGAAAGAGTCTCACCTCTGAAAGTACCTCTGCACCCTTTGGGGTGAAATTCAGAAGTGCAGACTCTAAGGCTGTAGAGTTTCGGATACTTCTTTCTTTATCAGGTAATGCATATGGTACAACCAAAGCTCCAAACTCTGTGCTGTCCTAGGCTAGCCTTGCGAAACCTACTCAGTGCTGAAATTCTGAGTGAGATTTTCCATGCTTCTCCATACTTTCAAATGCTGTAACTGTACTACAGGCTAGAAGGGTCAAAACTTCATGGTAGGTGCTGTATTATAATGTTACAAATGACAAGTCTTGAAGTATTTACTCTCATAAATACTCATCTGCCTTTCAGTGCTACAGGGCGGGGAGAGTACTGGGAAGACCTGAGGTTCTTGGCCCTTCTCTGCAAGTCACTCTTAGTGAGACCAACATCTCCATGGGACCATCCTAGGATCCGGGATGTAGAGCACAAACAGCCATGAGCCCAACTGTGTAGCTGTTACTCTCTTTGATTATACATCAGAGAAGAACATACAACATCAGAGCTGCTAAAGGCAAAATCAAAGGGGCTATTGCTCCTCTCTCCCTTCCCCATTATCACCTCATCTTTTCCTCCTCCTTTGTAAACCTGCTCCAGGTAGCTGACACATTTGCTTATCTTGTACTATGAAACACTTTTCAAAAACAAGCAATTTCCCAAGAAGGAGAATTTTTCCTAGGGGACTGGACAAAAACAACAAAAACTCCCCAAAGAATCACAGAACATTTTCTCCAGCTTCAGAGCAACGTGAAAATTAGGCACACCAAAGCTCTCTGAATCACATACATTTCCAATTTTGAAGACAATGAGACAATAAGCATGGAATATCTGGTAACAACATTATTCAGTGCACAACTGGAACATCCTCAGACAGATTTGTGATGAGAACCTAGCTAGATGTCCTGTGTGGGACAGCTGACAGGGAGGAGCAGCATAGAGGGAATGTATAATTATATATTATATATACAATTATAGAGGGAATATATATTATATATACAATTATAGAGGGAATATATATTATATATATAATTATAGAAGGAATATATAATAAATAAAAGATAAAATAACAGGCAATCCCCAAGTCTTGGGAAAGAGATGCAGGCAGCATCAAATAAAGACCAAGAGGAGTGAAGTGTAACAAGGTCATCTCCAAAGAAGCAGAAAACCATTCAGATTTCATTTTTTTCAACCAATTGAATCTTTTCACAGTGATTACTCCAAGAATTAAGTTTAGAACTGGATTAAGAACTACATGAGATTTGGGGTAACAACCAGAATAGCTCATGATTTTGACCACCGGGGGGCTCCCAGGTTTCATGAATGCATATGGAAACCTTCTGAGAAAGGCTAGAAATAGATCGTGAAGCATGGAAGATGAAAGCCATGGAGTGGCATCCTTAGTTCAGACTGGATGCCTGCTAGACCAGCTGAAATGAACAAAAGGAACTATTTTCCTGAAGACTTCTTTATTGCCATAATAGGAACACTAAAAAATGTCAGGTCTTATTTCTTCTGGTGTTACCATTAAGGAGAAACTTTAAAATCAAATGTTTTTTTCATAGCGGATAATCGCTGGACATTAATTTTTTCTCACATGGGAGAGGACTATCAACATCTGACCAGCCTGCAGCCCACACAGAGTAGACAGCATGCCAGAAGATAAAACACCAATTGTGACCTGTTTCATAGAATCATTTACGTAGGAAAAGATCCTTAAGATAATCAAGTCCAACCATCAGCCTGACACTACCAAATCCACCAGTAAACCACATTGCTTGTCCCACTTCCAGGGACAGTGACTCCACCACTTTCCTGGGAAGCTTGTTCCAGCACCTAGCCACCCTTCCCATGAAGAAATTCCTCCTAAAACCCAATCTAAACCTCCTCTGGTGCAACGTGAGGCCATTTTCTCATGTCCCCATTTACGCTGTCCTTTTCTATAGATCTTTCAAGTGCAGCCAGGGAACGCACTATAGACCATGAATTCACCCAGAGATCCTTGGCCATGGGAAGGCATTTGTGGTCAAGGCAGCAGAGCATCTGATAAAGTGAGAGGGGCAGGGAGAACTGTTCGTGTGGTTGCATGATAGAGGAGAAAGAGAACAGTGCAGTTGCTGTTGACTCTGAAGTTCCCCAGAACACCACACCCATGCACCCCAAAACACATCCCAACAGCCAGCTATCAATAGAGAAAGGACTAAAAACACAAATGGCAATATACATCAGGAAGAGGGCATGTGAAACTACAGCCATCACACCATCCTAGGGAATTTGTCAGACGAAAAGGGGTGGAGGAGATGGTCTGACACAATTCCCACTGAAGTCAATGCTGAGACAGTTCCCAGCCTCTGACTTAGCTGGACAGAACTCAAAATTCACATTCCCAGAGGAGAAAATATTTACATTATTCGTAGAAAAATGGTATTTTCTCAGTTGTTAGTAACTGACTAGTTGGTCAAGGCCTGTATGGAGAACTTCTGGTTGACATCCTACTTTCAATGACGTTAAATGCCTCCTTGCAAAGCTACATGCACAGGCAGAAGTCACTTCCAAAACCACTCTGAAGAGGGTTTTCACCTGCAAAAGCTGGTCTTGTGGGTTTAATTGTATTATAGGAGAAACTGGAGATATATCCACATCCTTTCCTCTTGCGGGAGTGTGCAAGACCTGACAGAATTAAAAGCTAGAAGAGCTGGCAACAATCCCTTCTGCAGAGAGGTGCATATGCACAGAAATTGCACTGGCTAGGCTAATGCCAGAGCTGTTTGGAGACAGTGAACAGGTCAAAGCTGGAAGAAAACAGGAAGACCAGGAAAAAAAAATAGTAGTGATAAATAAAGAGATAAGATAGGAAGTTGCACACTTCAGGAGACAGAAGATGTAGAACATTTTGAGGGTCCAGGAGATGCTGAAGGGAACAGGAACTGGAGAAGATTTACTTGGCAGGTCTATAAAGTCCCTGTTCTCCCTGCATCTTCTGATAGATCAATTCTTCACATACAACAGATGAAATAGTTCCCTACTTTCTGCACAGGAAACAGAAAACTTCCTGGGAAAACATCCTCTGATAAGGATTTCCTCCTTTTCTATTGAGGGTTTATGGTAACAAATATTCCCACCTCTTTTCTAGTAAATTCCAGTTTTAGGGTCAATCAGTTACAGCTGTGCTAATCCACGATCACTAACTTCTTTGCCTGTTGATCTCTCTCCATGGTGAAACCCACAGATGAAACCAGGTTGACCTCCACCTGCCTTTTCCTACCGCATTTAGAAAGCAGTGGGACAAGGTAAGGCTCCAGAATGACAATGCACAAACTGTGGATGCTAATAGCAGGGTAGAGATCTCAATTTGTGAAGGCTGGTCTGAGGAGGTCACATCCCAAACTTTTGATTTGTAAAAGCAAAGAAAGCTGTGGTTTCATTTACTGCAGTTGACTGCAGCAATGCTGCTTTTTATGTCAACATACATTTTAGTAAATGTTAGTTTGTACTCTGTAGTGATGGGCTGTTTGCGGTAACCTTGGGAATAGCACTCTTATCTTATATTTACACAACAAGTGCAAAGAAACGAGATTAGGTATTTTTCCACAATGTTTAAAGTGTCTTTTTTTTTTCTCCTGTCTTGAACGAGGGCTGAACTTTAAACATTTCAAACACGTATGGCCCCACTTGGAAGATGTACAGTTAACTTGGTACTAATCATTTGCTGGCAGGTCTGTCCTGACCAGAGAATACTCTTATTAGCATTGAATGTACTGTGTGTGTCTCAGGTCAAGTGCAACGGCTGTGTGGGACTGGAGCAAGGGACATGGAAACTAGAGGCACAGAAAGACTTTTCTCTTGCTGCTTAGCACCAGGAGCAGTATCTCCTCCATCTCCCACAGAGAGCAGCTGAGCTAGGAAGAACTGCTCTGTGATCCAAATTTAAAGTTAATTAAAGACATTTGGGGTGGATGTGAGACTTAAGTGAAGGATCACTGCAACATCAGCTTCAGCTGCTACAAATCCCTGTCTTTTTGGCTAGATCTTGCACTCTGTCCTCACTGCATAGGCCCCAACCCTGCCAGAACTCATGTGCTGCTCCTGCAACCAGCGACAACTTCCGAGGGGAACTCCTTCAACTTTCCTGAAAAGCTTTCTGTTTCCTGGCTCTGTGCAGAAAAAGTAGGGAACTACATGTATTTCATCTGCTGTACGTGAAGAACTGGTCTATCAGAAGAGGCTGGATGGAGCAGGAAGGAACAGGGACTTTAGAGATCCTCCAAATAAATCTTCTCCAGCCCCCATTCCCTTCTGCCAGCATCTCCTGGACCTTTTCCATCTTCTGTCTCCCGAAATGGGCAACTTCCTATCTTTAGGAAGATCTCTTTATCACTGCTGATGTTTTTCTGGTCTTCCTTCATTTGTTAAAGTCTTCACGGTCTGCAGCAGACCACCTGTTTGCACATGAAGCACAGAGAAGCTGGGAACAGGCTTGTTTTGTAGCAGCCCCCAGGGACACAGTGACACTGGCCAATTAAACATGGATATTTACATGTTACTTATATGATACCCCCGTGAATACTGGCAAACCTTCACAAGATGGCACAGACCTAATAGTTTTATTTTAAATTTTTTCTCATTCCTTGAGCTGAAAGCGCTTTATAGCATTGTACAAACAGATCTTCCGTTACCAAAAAAGTCAACATCCAAGCAAGTGCAGAAACAGTTTAACACTGCATCTAACACCACGAAGGGATTAAGGACTGGGAATGAAGAGCAGAGAATTAACAGCAGAGAGTATGTGTCTAATCAAACTGTTAGCTGACCAGGAGAGAATAATAATTAATAATAATCAGTGGTAATTACGTTGGCTCTGCGAGTACAGGATGGTGTACTTTGCTATAGTTTTGCCATCTTAACCATAACCTACCTTTGGTCAGGTTACTTGACCTGCTCTCAGTGCTTATCTACTACTGATTTTAATTCCGTTCTGGTATGCGATTGTGAAAAAGGGGTTAAAAAAAGTAACAGTTTCCCTTAGCAGGGATATTCCAGTTGCATAACTACCTCCGGAGGATTTTTTCCCAGAGCAAAAGAACTTTGTTAGGTGTGCAGAACACCTACGGCTTTTGTTGCCTTGACAATTGCTCAACTGAACTGCCTCTAACTCATTAAACAAGCCCCACATTTACATCACCAATTGCAAACAGTAATTACCCAAACCCTCAAAACTGGTGTTTGCCTGACAGACAAATTCAGTGCTTGTTCTCCTCAGTGGACCTCTTCCAGAAACCAAAGTAATATCAAGAAAGGAAACATGCAACAGAAGCAAACAGTATTTCAGATTTTCAGAATGCTCAAACATGAACGGAAAGCAGAGGGGTTCCTTCCTACACGCTGCCCTCAGCTAACATTCGCCCCGATGAATACGAAAGGGAAATTACAAGTTTGCTTTAAAAAGTCTGTTGTTCCTACAGAGCCTGTATTGCTTAGGGGGATTTACAAGGCTTTAGCTTTGCACTGGAGCTTTTTTGTTGATAAGACATCTTTCAACAAGAAAAAAGAACATGCAATTCACAGAGGTCACCACAAACATTCCCCAGCACAGCTACTTCTGCCAGCATGGTAAAATAAAACAGCAATACCATGCAGCAGCATGGGGCCAAGGGCTGAAGAGAAGTAAGTAGAGCAGAAATTCCCAGTATTTATTCTCGCAGCAAGCAACTGAGTAAAAAAAATAAAATAAAATAAAAATCACACTTGCCTACACACTAATCATTCCTTAGTGAAACTGAGACAGTTAAACCAGCTCTCCCAACAAATTTTAGTAACTGTATTTCAGAAGCAAATTTGTCTAAGCACATGAAGAAAATATCTTTCAGAGCTTAAATGTTCTGTTGATATAAACATCATCTTATTCTGAGAGAAAATGAAGGAACTACTCCTTGAAGCTGTATTAAGAAAAACAAACTAAAAAAAAAGGCAACTGATGAATGTCAAAGCACCACAGTAGTGGTGGTCTTGGGTTTAGTTTATGAATAATCACATTGCTAAAGTCAGTGTTGGAGAAGTTAAGTCTTAACTGAAGACTTTTAAATCCAGAGGAAATACCCTTTGTAGCAGATGTAAGAATGTAAAGTTTATCATGGCAGGAAGCCCTGCCAAAAGCTTACAGAAAAATATTTCTGTGCTACCAGACAACCACAAGAGACAATTTTTAAGTTGCAAGAATAGGATGTTTCCCAAAGCTCTGTGTAGTTATCAGAATTTCCATCCTAACATTTTGGGGGGGATTTTAGAGCACTTGTATTTTGTGCTCTTCTCATTTAAACAGAATTTGGCACCTAGAATAATAAGACTTCATCCTACTGGTCAGAAGAACTAAAATATTGTGATGATAAATCATCAGTGTTAACATGACTAATTCTGGTTTACCACTTTCTATTAGATGGATGCTACAAGGATATAAGTTGCTAAAATTGTGGCAGATTAATTTTACTTAAGAGACCTGACTACTCATCTGTGTACACGGCTGAGATGTTTTCCACCCCTTCACACTTTCCTCCTACATTTGCAGCCAGCCCTCAAAGAGAAAACAGATGCAAACCACTTTGGAATAGAGAGATAACTCTGCAACCCCAAATGATGGCTTTGTAATAAAGTCACCAGTTGTTTCAGCCTTATTCTTTTTCCAAATCCCTCAACAAGTATTCTATACAATAATTTGTCTTTTACATCTTCTAACTACACAACCATACACATACCATACACTTTGTATAAAAACTGTCCAAGCCCAATCAGGCCTTATCTAGATATCAGTATGGAACAGCATCTTTTCCATTAGCTTGGGATTGTGCCATCAGTGACGTGTTAAGGGCTTGCCACAGTTATGAGACTGCATCTGCACAGAAGTAACCAGCAAAGACTTGGCTTGCTTGATCAGATGATGGATGTAAATCACATGCACTGCATAGGGGTCACATTACCAGAAGTTACATATGTGCAATCAGGCCAAGAAGGTTCCTTTGGGAATGGGGGTTGCCATTAGGACTTGGACTCAGCCTCAGATTAGGGGAAAGCTCTGCACATTCTGACCATTAGAAATACATACAGAAAATCAGCCTTTCTTCTCCTAGTTAACAGCCCACCACATTGACCTTATCTCAGCTTCCTTTGAAGCCAAAACAAAGAACAACAGAGAAGGGATTCCCAGGCACCAGCCCAGGCCAGCAGTGGGGGAGCAGGGATGTGACACAGCCCAATGGATAACAGTGGATGGATGTTGTTAGCTCATACCCTCCCAGAGCCCCAGACCAGGGCCAAGCGGCCCCAAGTGTGGGGTACTCCTGGTGAGCTTGTGACACCAACCTACCTCCTCTTCCAGCTCTGCCCCTACAGCAAAACCTAACCAGTAATTACTACTGTACATCTGCTTTATGCTCTCACTGCTGACTATTGGGGCAGGGCACCTGGGCTCCTGTCATTACTCTTACCAGAAAACCTAAACTCTTGAGAAGGGTGAAAGTGAAAGATCTGGCAGCACTCAGCTGTTAACAAGTCCCTCTGAATGTCCCTGTGAAAGGAAATCAAAAGACATTAAAAAAACTGAATGTGTGGTTTATTATATTTAAGATGCTATTTGTCTATAGGGTTTAAATATGTCTGTCACATAGTCAACAGTAAATGAATGTAATTTTACATGTTCAGTATTTTGATACAAAGTACAGGACTACAAGTGTGGTAAAGGAGCATGGGAAATTAATATTTCCTTGATTCACGTATCAAATCCTGCAGCACCACTTAAAAGCTTGGAGTAAGGACTTAAGCTGCAGTATTACAAGCGCTACTAAATAAACCAAGAGACATACCTATATTAAACATTAGAGAAACAAAACAAATGACACAAGGGTTTAATATTTAAGATTTGATACAGGATTAAAATACTAATATTTTTAATGTCCTGGTTTCAAATTAATAAATATAAAAACAATATAAAAATATACACCAGTTGATAAAAGGATGCACTGAGTAAGGTTAGAAAGCTAAATTTCACTTTCAAACGTATGCAGGTATGTCTTTAGGGAGAGGATTTCTGTGTAGCTGCGACTGGTCTTTCGGAAGAAGTCCAAGCTTGTGAGCTGCTCGATGTCACGCACCCGCGCAGTGTGCATCTTAAGAAGATCTTCAACCCACTTCGATTCATCCTCCATGCTCTGAAAAAAAAAAAAAAGTTCATAAAATGCAATGTCACAAATCAACTCTTAAGGAAAGGTAAGTTTTCTAAACATCAGGTTCATTCGAACAATCTGTAATCTGTTCAAAAACAACTCAGGTAAATGAGTTCAAAGAAAACAGATTTGAGACTTCACAGGAAAGATGAAGTTTTATTTTGGGAACCATTTAGGACAGAGGGAGACAAGGACCATAGTCATCTGAGAAAAGCTGGCCCCCATGTTGCAGGTGTTTCAGAAGAACAGCCATATACTTTTAGAAAGTCACCACATCATTTTTTATGTCACAGAAAGAGCTCCATATTGATCAGCTGTTCTGCATCACCAAAGCCCAAACTCTAGGCTGCTTACCTTTGAACCATACCCCTAAATACATTCTCATCTGATCATCATCTCACACAGTAACACGGTATTATTTTAATCCTTCCACCTTACTGTTAGTAGAACTTTATGATTTATTACAGTTGGGACATTTGTAGCTGTAAAATCCTGTTATTAAAACATACGTATTATTCATGATAGAAGAAAAAAAAAAAAAAAAAAGAAAAAAAAAAAACTTTCACTAATCATTTCCCAATATGAAAAACAATCAGGAAGGTGCTGCCAGAGTGACGGGGTTGGGTTGTGTGGGTGTAATCTCCCGTAGGGAGCTGCTCCAAGAGACAGAGGGAGCCACCGCACCAGCTCCCTGCTGCACACCTTGTGCCAGCTCCAGCGTGTGTTGGAGCCATCCACAACCTAATTTAGCTCACTAAAAAAAATAAAAAATAAAATCAGAAAAACCAGCCCTGCAATACCCTGCAGTTACAGGTTGTTTGAGTTGAACCAGCCCAGTGACATGTCCCAGCCAACCCTGAGGACTGCTTGGTGGTGAGCAGACATGGGAAAAGCACTGAGCAAACAGGACTTTTCCCCCGCTGGCCTCGCAGGCTGGTACGTCTGTACCACAGTTGGGACACACATTAGAAATGGAGAGGTTGTACCTTGGGGCATTTGGACCCCGTGTACCTGGAAATATTTCTGATACAATTCTTCTTTCTGGGCTTGCTCCTGAAACAAGTTTCTGACTTTCTCAGAGGAGGTTCTCCTTCAAAACAATCCTCCTGCCGATAAAGACTAAGCCAGTCGTGCCAGAACCTACCCAAAGCAGTAGATGTACCACAGACCAGGCTGTGGGTCACTCTGTAAAGGCCAGGTGGGTGAGCCTGATCATTTGCACAGAGAGAACATGAAGTACCAGTTAAGTCACAACCAGCTGCTCTAAAGCAAACACCCATGACCCAGTCAACACTCATCTGTTTTGAAGCTTTTCAGCTCCAAAACCACTTTCCTCTACATGCTGGTAGCAATCTGAGGCCCCAAACCATGTCTGGAACATGAAAACAGAGATGTAGATTAAAAGGGAAAAGAAGGGAACATTCTCCACAGCCTGTGACGCCATGCTCCAGGAACACCGTGTGGCATCATGTGGCCACAGGAAATCCCCAGTTAAACTGATCACACTGCTGGTCTGTACATTGGTCTCAACGAGGTTAAATGCAATCACTGTGGCATTTCTCTTGTCAAGACTTCCTCCTGCACAGGAAACCTGCATTTGGCAGAACTCAGAGGAAAGTCCCATTGCTTCATAGCTCAGTCTTTCAAATATGAGGACAAGTCCTAAGAGTTTGCAAAAGAACTGCAATATGAATAAATCACAGGATCATGAGGATGGTTTTAAACCAAGTCCAGGAACATAGCATTTGCATGAGCTTAGAAGATCAGTCAACTGGTCTGATTTTGTTTCAAGAACTGACTAAATTTTGTTTCTTGTATTTCATAACTGGCCCATGAAATGACAGGTCCAACAGCATGGATTCTAAGCACAGTGATCAACTAACGTGGTGTTGTATTACTGCAGAACAACAAATGAAGTGTGTACATTGAAAATGAGTTTTATCCATCAGTTTACCCATCTGTGGATTTATCCATGCAGTTTTATCCATCTGTGCTTGTTAGTCTCACCTCAGTACTACAGCAGGTCTTAGAAGGAAAAAAAACAACTATTAAGAACATGGAGACAAATAGAGATATACAATAAATTATAAAGTTAACCTAAAATCCATTTGAAAAGATGCCAGATATTCTAGATAAAAGAACTGCTGTGATATCCATTTCTCTGAATATCAAGTTGTTAGCTGGAAAGCTGAAGATGCCCAGAATGTGGATAGGTGGTTGAGGAATTTGCTCATTGAAAGGAAAATTTAAAGGTTCTGCTGAAAAGGAAATAGGGGCCTGTAGGAAGCTTCTAATAGTTCCTCCAGCTTTGATCTTGGAAAGGATTTTATTTAATATTTTCTTACGTGCTTTTTGTGCCAAGATCATTAGTTTGCTACTAAAAAACAATTGGAAGCTCTGGTCAATGCAGAGGAAGACTGGAATGCCATACTGTAGGATGCAGATGGGGGAATCCCTGGTATGGTGTGAAATTGGGTTATCCAAATTGTTTGGCAAGAATTTCTGCTATGCTGGGAGTTTTTCATGTGAAATAGCAGATAGGAGAATTGTTTCTGGATGTGCTGGTTTATTACAGGATATTGTGAACTACCAATAGTACCTCTATGGGAAAATAGAATGCTAGATAATATTAGGAGTTGTGTGAAGTAGAAAGAAAAACATTTCCATTTTGAGATCTCAGCTGGAATACTTTATCTCATTCGTGTTCCAAAAAAAAAAAAAAAAATCAGACTGGAAAAGATACATGGGAAGGCTACTGAAATGATCATTCTCTCTTACAAGAAGAGCAAAAAAGATCCTGGGTCACCCATGAATAGAGAAAAGTGTATGCCTTGAGAATCGTCATAAATCACCAGCAGGGGTAAATCCCAAAGAAGACCAGTGAAGGGCTATTTAAGCCATAGAAAAATGTTGACATAAGAAGAAATGGGTATAACCTCACCATGAATAAACATAGTTTGGAGATGGAACAAATTCTAATGAGAGGAGTAGTGGTGTTCTCCAACGGCCATGTGAAGAAAACGTGTGAAACAAGAGCAGAGCAGGGGAAAGCTAATATTTCTTCACATCTGAAAAGAAAGCTGTGGAGAGGTTAAGGGAAAATTCTTATATTATCCCATGCATTTCATCCATGAACTACGTGAGGTTTTACACAGTCCCTTCTTTGAATAAATCAGATGGAATACCATGTGCAAAAGTAAGACTGAAACTCTATCAGAATGACAAAATTTTGCCTAACCGAATTTTCGCTCAAGAGCTAATTTTAAATATTTTTGGAGTGCTGCTTTACTATGTCAAGCAGAGAGCAATATTCACTAATGACCTTTTAGAAGTGCTGCAGTTGCACAGCGCTTCTGTATTTACAGAACAGTAAATACAAATTCAATAGGTAGCATGACCTACAAAGAAAAGAAGCCTGAGTTGGAATGTAGGAAATCAAAGAGCAAAAAAGGCCATTATTCTATGCATTTCATAAAAAATGATTTCAGCAGCTTAAAAGCACAATGACACACAATATAGGGAAGAGAAAATATCACATATGGGCAGAAATACAACGACAGATAACTGCCAGACAGTAACTTCCAGATCACCAACTAGACCTTGATTCAGATGAAGGCAATCCAGGAAAAAAAAATTAAAAAAAAAATTACAAAAAAAAAAAAAAGCACAATGAAATATATGTAGGACTTTCTGAGCCTTCTGGTAGAAGACATCTCTGCCCAAAGCAGCTAAGAGTCTAAACAGAAGGAAGCCAGAACGGCTCAAGAGAGAGGGGTACCGCTCCAAAAGCGTGGTTTTGAAAAGAGTGACCTGAAAGCAGGCGATGTTTGATGAATGAGAAAGAAACAGTGTTCCAGGTGAATTGTGTACAGAGTTGGAATGACTATTTCTGCTTGTAGCTGGAATAGGAGTCTTAACTTTTTGTGCCAATACAAAATTCATAACATTAATGCGTTCATTCAGGAAACAGACTCCTGGCAGCCTATAGTGAGGCGTCTGTGTGCAGGAATCCGCACAGCTGTGTAATGGGAGAACAAGTTCAGGCGGAAGGACAAGTCTAAATACAGCTGCCTGGGAGCACTGCTGTCCTTGCAGAGCGCCGGAGCCCGTAGGGACCCGACTGGCTCTCCTGCCACACAATCAGCTACAGAGCGTTTGCGTTGCTTTCTGCAGCTCTGACCAAACTGAAGTCTTTGTACCTCACCAAGTTTTCTACACTGTAAGATTTTTCATCCTCAAAGATGATAGGAAAGGAACAGGGAGGGTGTCTGGTCACCTCTGTTCTCTGGTAAAGAGAATCCAAACTTTTCCCTGGAATCAAGACATGGGCTGGAAACAGCAAGAGCTGCTGGCACTCCACCTTCAGCAGGTTTCAGCGTATAGTTTTAATACTGTGTGGGTTGGATGTAATCATGCTGTCTGATGCATCCAGACTGCCACGGTAGACAGATTATATTGTACCTGCGTATGGAAATAGACCTCCATAAAAACATCAGGCTGGCTGCCAGGACAATACATCTACGCACACAGCCCTTCCCAACCTGCTCTGAGGTTACTCTGACAGCGTCTGCCAAAATATAGAAGCCCACAGGTTGTTTACTGCCAACCTACTGTATGTCAGTTCTTCCAGACAATTTTAGGTTCAGTAGTAGTTCCACGTTTTCTCTGATACCTCTGTTTGTCACGGAGGAGTGCTCATGTCTAGTGAGTTGAACGTGACACTTAATAGAGTCACTACCCCATACTTTCATCAGTGAGCACTAGCATCTAACAAGAATGGGGTTTCACATTTCTCAGATACTATTCACCGTTGGGTGACAGCAAGGCAACAGAACTTACATTGCAGCTCTCGTCGTTGTCAGGCCGGTGGGGAAGAATGTACGAGAGAACGGAGAGTGGTCCATCACACTTGTCAGCTGGCTGAGTGAAATCTAAGCAGCTGGTTATGATGGCGTAGTAATGAGTAGGAACAGGGATGGCACTGCCTTCCACAAACCTGGGAAAGTAAAGCAAACATTTGTACACAAAGGACTAATCTGTTTGGAAGAAGGATTACACAAACAGTGTGGTCTTTCCTTCCCTATGCGTGAGGAAACATGTACTTTGTTGAGATGTGTGTGATTCCTGAGCTCTATCTGAAAACGAGCATTTCAGTTAGCTCATGTTTTGATAGTGTGCCACAGAAAGACCACATGGCAATTCTGAAAGGCTTCTTCAGTTCAGGGAAATAGAGAGAAAGCTTTACTGAATTAACAAAAGATTTAAGTATCTAACTCAGTAGCACTATGGTATGCTCTGGTACCCAGCTGCCAAGTCTTAAATTCCAGAGAATTTTAGAGAAAACAGATTAGGAACATAAATCTTCTTAATCTCAAAGATGAATAAACACTTCATTCCAAAGCCAAGGTGAAGAGCTACGTGCTGAATTGCCATTTCCTTGTTTTTATCCCTGTCCTACCTACAAGGGCATTCAGTCTTAATGAGAAATCATTTTTAGAAAGAGCCAGGAATTCACATCTCCTCCCCAAAAATCAAGTGATGTGGAAAGAATGCATTGTCATAAGTAAGAGAAAAAAACAGCAAACCAATTTAAATGCAAACTCTTACTGTTTGATTTTGTCAGGTGTGTCATGTAGACCATCATAGTCATAGTCAAAGATTGGTCCACTTATGACATTGACTCCGTTCCGTTCAGTGGCATATCTCTTCACCAAAACCCTTTGGAAATAGTTCCATACCTCTGTGGAGGGAACAAAAAACATAAACACACCTCTAACATTTGGATAAGCCAAAACATGCCAAGATTATAAACATATATATATTTTCAAGATAAAAATCCATTGGATGTCATCACAGAGAGGAAATCAAAGACTAAGCTTTACAGATTTACTGCAGCTTCATTCAGTTTTGGTCAATAAACCCTATTCAGATGTCTTTGTTCTCTGTTGATTTTTTTCCCCAGCTAGTGATAAAGGAAATGCACAGTACCATTCTAAGGCTGGCATTGCCCTAGACACTGCACAGAGAGCTTGCTGTTCCTTCACCAGTGGTAGAAACAGCTATTCACACACTTTTGATGTCCCTTTTGTCCAAACATTTCCTTTGTCCTTTTTTTTTTTTTTTTAAAAAAAAAAGTTCTGAAAAGGAAATAGGACCGTGATTAAAAGCAAAAACCAAACACTTTAAATGACAGGGAAATAAAAAGGTCGTGTTATTTCTGTTAAATTCTCCTTGGATACAAAAAGTCTAACTTCAAATCAGGTGCAGGCTAGGATGACCACATTATGGCACGGCATCTCATTAAAGCAGAGGCTTGCCTAGCAGGGAATTTTAACCACAACTTTTGGGAAGAGCACAACACTTTCTCCGACCGCAACCTTCTCAACCTTAACAAGGTAAGATGTTTACAGAGATAGGACACACACTGGGATCTCCAGTTACATCACTGTTTTCCTTTTTTTTTCTTTTTTTCCTTTTAACACTAACAGAAGTGGGTGCAAACAAAGCATCTCAAACTTGTATAAGGTTAACCTTTGCCTTGCCAGTCCAGCCTTTTAAGTCCGTGGTTCCCCAGAACTGACAGCAGCATCAGCCTCAGGAAAATCCAGCACGCTTTGGCCTGAGACTATTCAGTGCCACACGAGCTCCCTGCTCAGGCTGGCGCAGAGGCACCCACCAGCAATGGTCCTCAGGAACCTCAGCTGCGGTAGCCACTTGGCTGTCCCACTCCCCCAGCTGCTCGTTCCTCCACTGCCTCAGCCTTAACCATCAAAATAGCCCCAAAGGAAAGCTTTTTCTCTGAGTTTTCCAGCTGAATCGGTTCCCTGGTTGGTTTCCCACTGCAGCCACACAGACAACAATGCCAGTGGAATGGGGGGACAACCCAAAGGCATGACCCTGCAGCTCCAGCAAAGTGGGAACTGCTTAAGCCAGACTCGCTACAGAAAAGATGGATCCAGTATTATTGCCTGGGTTGGGGTGTGAACACTGAATTAAAAAAATAAAATAAAATAAAATCAGAAGAGGGGGCTTCTACAGCCAGCACCACCACCAAAACCAGCACAGAATAAAACTGCCAGCCCATATTGCCTCTGTTGTGAAAAGGCTCTGTATAAAGAATGGTCTGAGCTCTCTGCCCTGCAACCTGCACACAGGTATTATTAGTCCATAATTCCCAGGAAATTATGTAAGTTACCACATTTGTTCTCAGGGGATCCTTCACCTGCTTGCGGAGGCCACTAGATAAAATGAGCTGCTGATGGTAGGTTGTTCTCCTGTGATTAGTATCTCACATAATTTGCTTAGACTAACATTAGCATAAAAAGTATTTTTATGAAGTGATTTGAGAGTGGGAAATCCCCAATAATTTTGCACTCTGTAATCAGTTAAGTGCCTTTGCTCAGATTTCCAGCAAACATTACCACTTGTTCCTACTCAGAGGTTTTTCAGTTAGAAGTACTCTTCTTTGGTTAAAAATAAAAAACCTCCCATAGGCTTTGATGTTTATCCAAACCTCTCTGGCCTAAAATCTGCATTGGAAATCTCACAAGAACAGGCTCTTGAGATTCTTCCAAGGCTTCCCAATTCCTGCCAAGCCAAAAATGCCACCAGAATAGCCTGATGGTTTTCTACCTCTTGGCAACACTAGAGAGAAAAGAGATGTGCAGACAAAAGGAACATTAATACTGTATCCTTGCAGGGCTAAAAATTTCAGCTGGTTTTAAATCATTCCTCATTTTCCATAAATTGGTTTCCTCTTCCTTTTTCTATAAAGGTAGTAAACACTCTTGGTCTACCTTTAAGGGTAGGGATAGTAAAAACAAAAGTGATCCAGATGCCACTTGTCCCTTAACTACAATATGCTAAGTGTACACTCCCAGACTACCCCAACTGAGAAGTGAAAACGTTGTCTGAGTACATTCTGCATTAACTGGGGCTACAAGTAAGAAAAACTGAATGGTTTTGTACAAAACGAGTTACTTAGGCACTTCAGCAAAATTGCTGAACTACAGAACTGACAATGTCTGTGCTATTATCTCAGCCCAGCACCAAGGAAAATAAACCTTTCTTAAACCTTAAGGTTTTTCTTATGGTAGATCATCTGCCTACACCTAGAACTATACAGCTTCTCCCACATATTATCTACTAGCTACAGGTAATTGGATTTATGTTTTAAATTTCTCCCATCAAATCATTCCATAGTGCAACAGACATTTAAAAAAATGTTACAAGCTTGGGAAAAAAGAAGTAAAACTGTGGAAATTGCACTTACTTTTGAAGGCAGGATACATTGGAATGATATTTGTTATTAGAAAAGCATCATATTTTGCTTCTGCAGAGGAACTTAATTCTGAAAACAGAAAAATACTAATGAGATGAAATGTCAGAATTCAAAGAATATAAAAACGTTTTCAAAAGTGGTTTCAGAGAGTAATCAAAAGGAATACTGTCACTGACACAGAAGTCAGAGTGACTCTGTGTGCTTTCACAATGAGGAAGGCAGAGCAATGAAATTCACAACTGCGAGACAGTAAGGTTGCATCCCATGAACATTTCCTAAATCCAAAAGCCTGTTTATCTGAGACTGAACAAATGTAACTGCACCAGGAGATTTCAGGACACTCTTTCACACAGCTTTTCTACTACCACTGTTTCTGTGGGATGGTAGGTTTTAATTATTTACTTATTTTACCGTATGCAGCAATCTGATATGGATAAATTAAATATATTTATCCTTCTGTTGTTTGAAGTCAAAATTACAAACTAACTAGATTCTCAGCTCATATAAGCCAGTATATGTCCACTGACATTAAAGGGCCAACTTTTGAAGACTGTCTTATTCTAGCCTGTGCTCCTACTCTGTAATTGTTCCTTCATGTTTATTTTTATTAACCAAAGTAGAACATTTTATTGTTTTTGTGCATGAAGCAAAGCACCAGTTTGGAGTATCTCTCCAGTCTCATGAAGGTGAGAGGCCACAGCTGTGATAGCAACTTGTGACACTGAGCCCTTGGTCCTGAAGTCATGCAGCAAGAATAATATATCCATAATATACTATATCCATCCCATGTTGGTGCAAATAATATATCCATCCCATGTTGGTGCAAAAGCAGGTAGTCTGAGGAAAAGGCATCATGGAGGAAGGAATCAGCTTGGGAAGGAAGGAAAGCAGAACACTCCTACCTACGTTCTTTCCCAACGATCTCAAATAAAATAAAATAAAATAAAATAAAAGCTAGTCCCTTCACGTTTGGGGGTGTTTTATTCATACCTAAGGTTTTCTCTAACAAAACAGAAAATTACAAAATCTCTAGGTTGTTAAAAAATAATAAAATAAAATAAAATAAAATAAAATAAAATAAAATAAAATAAAATAAAATAAAATAAAATAAAATAAAATAAAATAAAATAAAATAAAATAAAATAGGGATATATAGAAGTGACGTTTGAATCCTTTAAATTCTGTAGACTTGCTATTTGAACTTACGAGGAGGGAAGAGGAAGCCGTAGGAGAGCTGTTTGTCACCTCTGTAGGCCAGGCAGCTCTGGCTGTTTCCTGGAGAAATGCGAAGGTCGGGCCTCACACAGTTGGCCAGGTGCTCCGGGACACCAGATACCTCCGCCTGCATTGAAAATCGCATGCAGAAGTGACAAGAAAGGTAACTCCAGCACTTACAGCTAAAATAAAATGATTTATTATAGTCTGCAGATGAGATTGAAGGCATTGTGTGGAGAACAATGATGCACCCTGGATGTAAAACCAAGTCTTGTTCCTCTACCAGGCAGAAATCACCATGGGAAGTAATCCAAATGAAGTAGCTGATTAAAATAAATCGGGAAAACAGATCCCCATTGAGGAAAAAAAAAATAGAAAGAAAATGAAATCAAGAAAAACAATATTAAAACATTCTGCTTTAAAACTCTTTTCTCTTAAAGGAAGATAGAAAAGGAATGAGGAGATAGAAAGATAGAAAAGAAAAAGGAATATTATTTTCAGTGGTATTTGGAATAATTTCTAGTGGGGAAAATCAACTTGAGAAAGGATTATTTTACAGTTTCAAGAATACAGATAACAAACAGACTTCCAAAGAGTAATTTAAGCAAGTTCCAAGAGTGAAGGGAGCACTGACCTGTTTGGAAATAGTGTAGGATGTCCAGAGAGGCATCAGGAACGTTTCACTGTAGCCACTTTCAAAGTCATGGTGGTGCAAGATATTGTACTTTGTGCGGTACAGCACTGCTGGACGCCCGTACAGAAGATGTTTCTCTATAGATCAGAAGAATTTACATTTAAATTTATCTATCAAAACCATAAAGATAGAATTCTATAATGGTTTTGGCTGAAAGGGACCTTAAAGCCCACCCAATTCCAACCCCCTGCCATGGGCAGGGACACCTCCCACCAGCCCAGGTTGCCCAAAGCCCCATCCAGCCTGGCCTTGAACACCTCCAGGGATGGGGCATCCACAGCTTCTCTGGGCAACCTGTGCCAGTGCCTCACCACTCTCAGTAAAGAAGAAGAGAAAAAAAAGGAGGTTGAAGACCACAACAGTTGGCTTTCCAACACATGCTGGTTTTACAACAGTCCTCAGCAGGATACTGACCCTGAAAAACTGCTAAGAAAATTCTGTGACTGTGAGAGCAGTTGTTCTTCAACAGTTTTGGTTGGGATCCCCCTTCCAGGCTCAAAACCCAATTTGTTTACAAGTCTTTTCTGCACTTGAAAACTTGTTGGGAACACAGCATTGAAAAAAAAGATGCTGCTCCAAACACAGGACACTCCACAAGGATGTTTATGCCCACATCGCAATCACACGAGGCAAAAAGCACTTTGTTTCATTAAACCAGCCCCTATGCTATCACTCTCTGCCTCTCTTTTCCTGACTTTCTGTCCTCCCTGTGTTTTTTGTAAAACACAAAGTCCCTGACAAAAGGAAGACAAAGGAGTCCGCTCACTAAGAGTATTTTTTTTTCCACTTGACTAATACAGATGATATTCTGAAGAAGAGTGTGCTATTTTCTAATATCAAAGAACAATAAACAAAACCCCAAAACTTTTCCTAACTCTGGCTACAAAAAGACACCTCCAGCTCTGCAAGATTTTCTTTTCTTCTGCTGTGGTGCTATGTTGTGGTTAAATGTCACTAGATACCTCTGATAAGTTTTGCTTACAAAAAGACAAAAACATCATTAAACAAGATAAAAGAAAAATAAATTTCCTGGCTAATCTTGCACTGTGCTGCATGATTCATTGATTTTGATAACCATTTGGCAAACACGTTTGGCTTGCTTTTGGAAATCAAAACATAAAAACAAGGTAAACAGCCTAACCAGTGTTCATAGATAGGTATTTAACCTGAAAGAAAAGGGCATGTTTCATTAGTCTTTGAGTCCAAATAGAGGATATTTTTATAGGATGAAAAAAAAAGAGAAGTAGGAAAAGCCTTGTCTAAGGACAAAGATGATTAACTTCCTTTACTCAAGAGAACCTGGAAGGAATCTCTTCCTGCTGCATGTGCATAACAACAGCTTGGTTCCCAATGCAAAAGAGAATTACCAACTAAACACAGGAAGGTCCATGAACATGTGCTAAAGCCTGTCATAAAATATAACATAATAACTTGCACGAAATAGAACTGTTTGTTGCTTACATAAAAGGAACCTAATTCTACTTAACAGACAACTTATAAACAACCAAACAAGCAACTGAAATTTACTTATATGCTTAATTCTTAAAAGTACTATTTATATTATACTGAAGTGAAGGAGCATCTGAACCTAAAGCAAAATAGAGATGCTGAGATATCTAGGAATACAACAGCTTTTTTTTTTCTGATGCCAGAAATAGCTAGAGTGGGGAGTAACTCATTGCTAATTGGAAAAATCAGTTTAACAAGATGAAAGCTGGAAAAAGACAATTTACTCACACAAAAGAAATAATTTAACCTTTAGAAACTAAAAGTCTGCATTGCCTGTTCACAGAAGTAAAACTGAATAAGTAGCTTTTTAAGTAGATTCTTTTTTTTTAATGTTCTTATTCATCTGACAAGCCTGATTTGAAGTACTTCAAGTCTAAAGTTCAGTCTAAACTCAAGTCTAAACTCAAAGTTTCAGAATTCACTCAGTTGGACAACAAGAAATATAAATTGTTTTGATAAGGGAAAAGCTGTGAATTGTTATTGCTACATTTTAACTTGGATCACAGCCCTGACATGGCTGAGCGTGCAGATGAATGAACTTCAGTGCTGGCATACAGCATCAAGAGCACAGGAGCCAGTGTCCAGAAGAGCAGGGGATGCTTTCTCCTGGGAGAAACCTGAACACTGGTGAGGGACAAAACTGCACGGAGCATCCCTGAACCAGCAGAGCATTTGTGCACTTGTTTGCCAGTATTTCAGTGGATAACCTGTTCCCTAACAACCAAGCATTACGGAGCCAGTCAGGCATTGTCAGAGCAGCTGCACCAAAGACCTGGTGAAACCTAAGCCTGATGAATACTGGTAAACCACAGTGTGCAGATTTGGTCTATGCTTTTACCCCATCTATTGCTTGTGGTTGAATGGAGCATTGCCTCATGCTCCCTCTCCTTTCTTCATTTCTCTGCTTCAACAGCAGACATTAAACCTCCTAATGGTGATGGAAAAGAAGAACTAAAATTCACCTCTCTTTGAGGAATTCTTTAGTTCTGGGTATAGGAAAAGATAGCATGCACTTCATGTGATCTTAATTTTGTTCATGTCTGTATGCTCTTCTGACAGTTATTTGAAAAGTTAATTTACTAAACATTAACTAAAACAAAACAGGGGTTTGTCTGGTATCAGTGATGCAAACTAGATTGCAAAAGAAAACAAAAATAGCTTTTATTAACTGGGGCACCAGGCTCTTACCTTCAGTTCCCTTGACATGAAAGCGCTTATTGAGTTCATCCAACTTGTTCTTCTCAAGAAGAGAAAAAAGGAAAAAGATTAGGTCACTGGAGCATTCTGACATCTTGTTTTACTAGGCATCTAGCAAAACAAAACTAGAGCTATAAAACACAGACAACTTTCTTGTTTCCTGTTTTCCAAGAAGCAATAATTGTTCCAAAAGGGCACAGAAGGTTTCACGGGAAGGATCTGGGGAATTTTTGCAGCCTGAACTCTCTTGAAACAGCTGTAATGCCTATAAACTTTACTAGACATTTATGGCTAATAGTGGGAGTATCAGCAGATCCTAAACACCTACCTTATCATCACATGTACATCCTATATCAAAATCTGATGCAGAAGGTAGAGCTACAGGGTAAAGTGGTTTAGCAACTTCATCTGGCACAGTGGGTTTGTAAACATTGGCTCTCAGCAGGTGATTTAAACTTCCATGGGTGCCGTTATTAGGAGCAGGCTTTAATCCAAGCAGATCTAGGAAAACACCCACAGCAAATTAATGATGGTTAGATTGCAACCATGTATTCAGCAGTATCTCTACTTAGCTAAGACATTTATTCGCAATACTGTTTACATCCAGAATGTGCTAATGAATGCTTTTAATGTAATAAAAATGCTAATCTTTTGTCTAAATCATAAAATTGTAAATCCTGCCTGAAAAGTATGGTAGCCTTTACGACAAGAAGGTTAACTGGCATGAAGACACTGGAAAACATTTTTATTATAACTACTCCTGCAGTTTCCAAAACAAGCCTACAGTCAATGTGGTGACCTTACATCAACCACCTGGAACACTGTTAGCAGTCACCTGCTTTATAGATAAGGAACAACTACGTTTTTGTTATTTCATGTTTAGGGAAAAAAAAATAATTATGCCTTCAGCTAAGAAATCTTACTCCCTTGAAAGGCCATTAAAGGAAAGATTATACTGAATATCTGTATACAGCATCAAATTCTACTTCATGGCTACAGTAAGAGTTTACGAAACAATCATACCAGGAGGTGTCACAGAAAGCTAAGCGATCCCCCTTGAGCTGCTCCCTGAGACATGCAGGTGCAGATGCCTCCTTCCTAGACTAATGAAGTGTGGACACCACACACAGTAGTGGTGCATATTTGATCTCTGACAAGCTGTGTGCAGCAAAACGGTGTTAATACCCTTTATCAACCAGCTCCTGGAGCAGAGTAAACCAGGGCCCCTGAGAAATGCCTTCAGCCCTCCAGGCCAAAAGAGAAGCATTTGGGAAGGGACTCTGGGAGGGAATAAGGGCACGAGCTCACAGGTGCCTAAATAAGCCCTCTTGGGTAAAGCATCATGTTTCTCTTATAACTCCTCAAGCAGGTAGCTTACCACACATGACATTGTAAAGTTCAATGTTTTCAAAAGGAGGTACTTTGGTCTTGTATTTGAATGTAGGTCCATAACCAATGAAGACAGTCTTTAAAAAGAGAGAGAGAAAATAGAAAAAAAGCATTAAAGGTAGTGGTTTTTTTCAGTGAATATTTACATTTTTTGAAAAACTCAGATATCTTCTGCCTTAACAACCCTCCCGTAAAGGTTACTGCATTGCTCTTACCTGCATGCTGTTTATCTTATTGTCATAGCCATGGTCTCCATGGAAGAAACATTTTCCTGTTGGTTTCTTGTAAACATCCACAGCTTTCCTAAATTGAAAAAGTATTAGCAATTTTCTCAAAGGTGGAGGTACAGTGGCTGACCAGACAATGTACTCTGGGGACAGGAGGGATAAGGTTTGTCCTGGTTTCAGTTAGAATTAATTTTCTTCCTAGTAGCTGATGGAATGCTGTGTTTTGGCTTAGGATGAGAAGAGTGCTGATAACACCCCAATGCTTTAATTGTTGCAGAGCAGTGCTTATACTAAGCCAAGGACATCTCAGCCTTTTGCTCTGTCCTGCCAACGGGCAGGCTGGGGGTGCAGTAAGAGCTGGGAGGGGACAGACCCAGGACAGCTGACCCAAACTAGCCAAAGGGGTATTCCATACCATCTGACATCATGCTAAACAATATATAGGGGTGGCTAGCCGGGGGGAGGGGGCCGGACTGCTCGGGGTTAGGCTGGGCATCGGTCAGCGAGTGGTGAGCAATTGCATTGTGCATCACTTGTTTGTACATATTATTATTACTTTCCTATTATCACCATTGTATTATTATTATTATTATTGTTATTATTATTTTTGTTATTATTATTTTCCTGTCTTATTAAACTGTCTTTATCTCAACTCACGGGCTTCACTTTCCATTTCTCTCCCCCGTCCCAGAGAGGGAGGGGGGAGGGTGAGCGAACGGCTGCGTGGTGTTTAGCTGCCGGCCAGGTTAAACCACGACAGGTTTCAAGGCATTGCTCATCTTTCCTGTATTGCAGTCCTGGGCACTGCAGATTCATCTGACAACCCCATGGATTCTCCCACTGCTCCCACTATATAAGGATGTAAACCTAAGAGCCAAATCTTATTCACTGATACGAAAATAGCTGGTAAGGTTATTATTGTTGCAAAGATTTCTCATATCACACTATCTCCTACAAATGATACTCCCCCAATTTGAAAAAAGCCAGTAGAGAACTTTTGAGACATGACAATGCTGCAATTATCATACACAACTGTAACCGTTCACCTTCAACACAATACAAAAAGTTGGAGGGAAAAGAAGGGAAAAATTGTAATGAGGAAAAATGTAGAGCAAAATAAGTGCTGTATCATAGGAATGGTAATTATCAGCTTGTTGCCGAGTCCTATTTTACAAAATAGGTGGAAAAAAAGTAAGTATTGTAGCATAGGAATGATAATTATCAGCTTGTTCCCAAATACGTTTTGCATTCAGTTTTATGAAGGCCATGTATATGCAATCCATGCAGCAGACCAGATTATCCTACAAGTTACTTTCTTTTTCAGTACTGAAAAGATGCTCTGCCAAAATTTGATTTTGGCCTTGGAAATTACTAGAATTACGTCAATCAGATCAATAACAACCATTTTCCTGCCTGTGAATATACAATGAATTACATTTGCATTAACAAATGTATTATTGGTGAACAAGATTTCAGAACATCTAATGAATAAATATACAAAAGAATAAGTCTGAGGTGATTAGTAAGAATAAATGCAAATCAGCCTAGACCCTCCACTTCCATTTCACCAGTTCCAGTAAAATTCTTAAAACTAAGAAATGTTATGGGCCTAAAACACAGGCTACTTCTTTGAAATGTACATGAACCCTAGCCACAGAAACTGTACAAGGCAAACGGCCAACTGGCTAGTGGAGTTATGCAAGAAAGCAATCGGGATTTCTCATTCACTGCTTCAGCAGAGTGATCCTTGCATAATTCACAGGAAGATAAGCACAGATGTCAAAAGCCACTTACAACACACCGTATGTTTGCCTGGCAGCTATACAGGCAAAGAAAGCTACCATAATTTAAAGCTCATAACAGAATACCATAAGCCAAAATCTGTGTCATCTTCCAAGAACCACTGAGTCAGCTTCACACATTAAGGCCCAGCCATTCCTATACTGTAATACACATGTCAAAGGATGAAAGCAAGAAAAATAATATATATTAACACAGGAAGGGGTGTGCAATTTGTAAACAAAGCCTATTCCTCTTCTGTTCACTCCATCCATGTAAGTGCCAACTTGTTTTTTCTTAGTTTTTAACTAAGAATACTGAAAATTGCCTATGATTTATAACTGAAAATTCAGAGATGTATCATAAAGACCAAGCCAAAATAGGGCTTGCTCTGAGCTAAAGCATCCTGGTTTGCTGTGGATTTGTTTCACAACACAATATGATACAGGCATTTCAGCACCAGTCCTGTAATACCTTTCCACCTGTTCCCAAGCTTTCATCTACTCTGCCAATGTCTCAATGTCTCTATTTTCTTTCCAGTTACCCAGTTCATGCACTCGACCCTTTGCTCCCTGACCTCCCCTGGTCTCATAATTCTCATAATGCCTTCCCCTGCCTCCCATACTCCCTACTTCCTGGTTTTAATAAGTTTTCACCTTACCAACCAACCAACCAACCAAACAACAACAACAACAAAAAATCTATTATCTCTTATATGTGAGCTAATTGGTCAAAAAGCACACTGTTGTTTGGATAAACTAATCTGGGTTTCTCTCTTTGATAAAAGTACATATTTTCCCAAACTTTAAAACAATTTTGTATTCTGCAACCCTACACCTAATATGTCTGAACCGCACCAGGAGTTCAAAACTCCTCATGTTCCCAGGTGGCAGGAGCAGGATGCTGACAGACAAAGCAGTCCCAGGTGTCTTGCTTCCTCAGAAAGAAAGGCTGAAAAATCAGGCTGAAAGCAAAGTCTACCTTGCCACATGCCACTTGCGATCCACCAGTAAATGGACATCCTCAATTCGTCGGTTGTAAGCATAGTGCAAGCGTTTAGGAAGGTGATGTTTCAAGTATGGCTTAAAGTGCTGGTCTGGCTTTCTGCACTGAAAAAGAAATGGTTACAGACAACACTGCTGTCAGTTAGCTCAGAGGCACACGAAACCTTGAACTACAGAAACCAAGCTGTTAAGCACATTATTGATGATGTCTTGAAAACAATGTGTACATCTAGAGTACACAGCTCAGCCCTTTCTGTGCAATATTTACATAAGACCATGGCACAGGGGGTCATTCAAAGATTCTGGAAAACTTCATTTTCACGACAGTCTTTTTGAAAGCATCATGCAAAACAAAACATCATGCTTACTTAACTCGTAGATGAAGAATTTTATTCTAATTGGATCAAAGATTAAATTTTAGAGGAAAGCTGAATGCTGAAAATACATCTAGTCTGCAGATATATTTAAAGCAGCCTGGCTAGTAAATTTGATTTATCTATTTTTTTTAAATCAGCTTTAATTTTAAATACTTTTTTTTCCATTAAGAGCAGGGTTATGGTTGAAGGCTATCAAATGAACTTTTTCAGCATCTTCAAAGTGCTAGTAAAATATTTACCCTAAAAGATTACTTTCCATTTCTGAAGGAACGAATAAATAGACTCAATTCAGGGAGTCAAGACGGTCAGGGAGATTCTGGCTCTGCACTGCCCAAAAAGGTTATAAAAGCGACTTCAGCAGCAAACAGTGGAATTTATGACAAACATTAATCTGTACTCATGAAGGGCACCATTTAAAACTCTTTATTCATGTTAATGGTTGGTTTTCCTGCCTGAAGAGTGAGGAGGTAATGCTGAATAATGCCTCAAATTAAGATATGAAGTGAGCAGTGCTAAATACTTACTGTAAGGTTGGCAACAATCACTTTAGGGTCATCTGTTAAGCAAAAACAAACAAACAAAAAAAAAGAAAACACATATATAAAACCAAGTAATTTGAAGAAGAAATCACAAGGTAAGAATGTATTTTTACAGAACAGTTTTTCATGAATATTTGTTGATCTTTACTAAAAAAGTGCACTGTATACATAGGATGGGATATCCTGAATACGAACTAAGTTTAACCTGTTCTCCTTTACTTAATGGTATTTTGGTTTCTCAGGTAATGTCGCTCACTGCTTTATGATTTGCTGAATCATAAAGCATGAATTCAGCTCATTGCTGAGGATTTATTCTATTTTCTGAAAACATCATTTCAAGTCTTATGATTACTTTAAAATACAAAGTCATCCTCAAAGACTTTCCCTGAAACATTTTGAAAGCACAACTGAATGCTTTCAAAACAACAAGATATATATGTTGTAGATTTTGTCTCTTAGCATTTCACACAGTTCATAGTCTACTACAGAGTAAATGAAAGCCACAGTAAAATATACAGGATACATCTCTGGACTGTGATAATGAAGAAAGCTCCAAGCTAGCCCAAATTAACTCTGTCTTCTTCCAGAGTAACAAAAACTCATTTTTTCAGTCCTCAGAGAAAAAACAGGCAAGGAGAATATCTTAGTAAGAGAAAAATCTTTTGCTTAGCTCTTATTGTTTTAGTTGCTGAAGATGATGCTGCTGAGTTTGAAATGAGCTCTGCTGAATCCTAAAATACAAGTTACACGCTTATCCATTGCAGAGGTGTATCTGCAGGTCTTGACACAATATTATGGAAGAACAATGGAAAAAGAATAAAAAGGATAGTGATTTGCTGATTAACGGGGTAAACCTCAGATCTAAAATTAAAAAAAAAATACCCTTCTTTTTTTCTATGTTTAAAGAGTTTATTTAATTCAGCTAGGAAGTTGTGGAAAGAAGCCAAAAGAGGAAAATGGTTTTGCAGGAAAACCTAAGTATGAACTGGAGGTCACTCAGGCTAGGTGATCTTTTTGGAACATATGACCATTCATCCTCCAAAGAAAGCTAATTTTGCTCAGCAATTTGGGAATTCAAGGATTGAAAGATCTTTAAAAAATCTTCTTAGAGGAACAGAAATATAAGCTTTTATCACACTGAAGAGCAGGAATTCAGTCTTTATGCTAGTCTAATAAGTTGTATAAATGTACACACTATTTTCAGCAAATCTTTATACACTCATCCCCTATTCTTAGAGCATAAATACACAGAAAAAATAGTTTCTAGTAAAATAAATAAATCACTAGCTTAAAGTTTTACCACTTTCTTATGATTTCTGCTACCATTCTAGAAATCTTTCATATTCAAAGACCAATTATTTTGTGAAGTCTGTCTTCAGCCTAGGTATATCTTAATTGCTATGAGGGCCAGTTGGTTGTCCCACCTATCTAATCTTCCCCTCTACCAAAAGTTGCCACCCTTGTAGCATACTTTGCAACAACATAGGTAATTATGTTTAGTTTATGAATTTCACTATTTGATCAGTAGTTAAACTTGCTGGCAAAGCCAAGATTTCCCCTAATACGCTGAACCAGAGTGGTCGTGAGAGAGCCCTGCCCTGGCACTGCTGCCCTGGAGGTGGTGGTCCTCAGAAGAGCCACGCTGGGCAGCTGGATCAGCATTGCCTTAAATCATAGAGCTAAGCTTCACTCCTGTCTGAGTCCTGAACGCTCTCATTGAAGATCATCTAATTTCAAACATCAAGGCAGGGTTTGTTTCTAAGAGCATGGTACAAAAAAACAGACACCTTTAACATTGCCATAGGATCCAAATGCACGCTCTACAGTTCCCCTTATATCCTTCAACATCCCCAGTCTGTTGCTATTTAGTAACCTGCTCTGTTCTTCATCTGTGAACAGCTCCCTCTCCTTCAGTAGCATGAAGAAGCCACTAAATTCAAAATTAACAATTCACTTTTTTCCATTAGCTCAGAAAAGGTATCAGACACTCTTCTTATATCCAATCCATGTGGTACTAAGCTCCCTCCAGTCCCATTTTTATTGACAGAGAAGTGCATAAATAAACTTCTATAGACATGTAGGCTGCTGTCTGAAACTGGCTTCAAGATGTCCACTTCTTGCCAAAATAAGTGATTTCTAACCCAGAACATTTCAGCCATCCACTTGACACAGCTCTAACACTGTGGGATGTGTCCTCAGTGAGCTTCCCTTTGAATGTCCTGCCAACACACTGCAAATTTACAACCTTTGGAAAACATCATCCCAATGAAGGGGTGGAGTCTAGTTCTTGGGACATAAAAAGTACAATTAAATTAACTTACACTTTAGGTTATTGCTAGACCTAGGGCGAATTCGCCCTAAAGATCCTGGCAGCAAAATGATATCTTCCACGTTGGTCAGATAGTTGCTTAAAAATTCAGTTCTTTCACAAGTAGTGTCTTCCATCCCTGCAGAAGGAAAATGCAAATTTAATCCAGCTTGAAAATAAACATGTTTTCCAAAACAGCACAGAAAGAAACACCAAACAGACTGTGTATTCTTTTCTTTTGGGTGACAAATCTTATTCTTGTTCTTTCCAGTCATCTAATTCCAACATCAGACACTGGTAGGAGCCAAACTAGGGGTGCTTTTAGCACTTGCTTACACAAGAGAAATACCAGACTCAACATTGTAGTAACAGGCACCACATACAGCATGTGTGCACTGACACATCTCCAAACTAAGCTCATGGAAAAATCAAAGTCTGTTTCTGGTTTAGTGTACTACTTTGGGGTTGTTGATTTTTTTAAACAAAGGATTTTAAGAGAAGTTGCACACAAAAGGTATTGTCTGTTGGTGGTCTGTTCTAAGGCAGACACAGATAAACAATTCTCTCCTACAGTTGTTTGTGGTGGGGAGGAATGTGTTGCCAGTCACAGTCAGTTCTCAGCACAGAACCACCTCCCCTGGAAATTCTTTCTGTCCTTATCCTTCTCCCCCCCCCCCCCAGCCAGAAAGGAGGCATAGTCCCTTTTATTGCTAATTTAGATGTTCTTGTGAGACTTTCATAAACAAAGTCCTAAACAGAACAGTGCTCCTTACAAAAGTATGATTGGTCTGTGACTTCTAGTAGCATCGCTGAAATGTTATGCAAAAACAGGTTTATCTCAAACATGGACACAATTTTCCTTAATAAAATGTTGTCTTTGCTTGCTAATATTTACTATTTCTTCTCATTACAAGGCTTCTTCCAATTTCCAAAGAATGAGACCTAACAATAATGTATCTGCTTTTTGGTGACTCTCCATCTGACCCTGACATATCTTTTGACTGTTTTTCCTCCTTCCATCATTATTTTAATGACATTTTCCATCCAAGCTGGACACAGCCCCTTACAGATATTACAGTCTTCTAGTAGGATAACTTGTCCCACTAATTGCCATGGAAATGTCTTGCTCTAAAGTTCTACTCCTCTCCTCATGAAAAAGAGAACAATGTTACCAAATTATTTTATTCTCTAAAAACTGGCAAAAAAAAGAGTATTCTAGGCACAGTATGGCCTTCCAATACATGCAAGGAGAGCTATGCTTGGATGTGATATTAGAAATGCCAGGCTTTTAAAAAATCTAGAGATATAAATACTCAGATCCCTGCTATAAAAGAGAATTGTCCTCCAATGATGATTAACAGGAGTGTAGTTGTCTGTCAGCACTAACTGGCTGTGTTTTGGTACTTAAACTGCTAAAGGAAAAAAAAAAAAAAAAAAAAGCCCCAAAATATCTTAAACAGAACTTTCATTTAAACCCCTATAACACATACAGCTATATTGCTCAAGTACTTATATAATGAAACAGAACGTTTTTTATTTTACCATGATCACCAACAAATATGACATTGACACATCGATGTAGTTTCAGCTGTTTCAGTCCATCCATTAACTGTCCTACTGTCTTGTCAATCTCTCTCAGGGGATTTACCATCATCTGTACAAATACGCAGAAATGAAAACAAAAGTGTTAATTGTCATTACAATGCTCCCCCCTTCTACTACAAGTAAAGGTCCTTTGGCAAAACTCTGATGGGACAACATCCAGGTCAAGAGGCAAAGCCTTGGCTGAGCTGTTTCCCCTACAGTTATTGTACCATTTCCATTCTAATATCCACACCATGATTGCATCATGAGAAAGTGCTGCTGAGATGCTGTCACAAGACAGCAGAAGATCTTTATGGCTGATCCTACTGCTCCCATGGACATAGGTACATTTAGTAAAACAATATAAAATGATTTTTCTAGATATTAGAAGAATATATGTCAGACTGGGGTTCAGTTTCTTAGAGATAAACAACTCCTTGTAAATAGCTATTTTATGTGAATGGTTTAGTCAGGATATGAACATGAAATGAAGTTTTCGACTTGGGATTCATGTCCCAAATTACTTAATGAAATTCTCTTCAAAAGACATCTGACACTAGGATGACGACATGCAAGTCACTTGAGTAGCGCATGGGGCTCCAAGGGAGCAATCTCCAGCTTCAAAGTCAACAATTTCCAAAATCTCAAATGACAGTTTTGGCAAAATTGTCAGCAGGCCTCAGAAGACACAGACGCAGTACTGTGATTTCTTCATTTAAGCTACATTTACATTAAAACAAGAAAAAAGAAAGAAAGAAAGTAAACACCAAGACACACTCACAGGATTGAGGTTTTAGCTTTAAGAAAATGAGACATTTTTACCATACACTACAGAGAAGGGAAATGTTTTAACATAAGATTTTAGGCAGAGGACTCAGACTTTGTTCCGCTTTTGAGATGAAAACACTTCTCATCACAGTACACCAACTTCCTCCTCACTTGTCTGTTTGATTTAGCTGGTCCAAGTATGAAGAGCAAAACATCCTCCCAGTGAAAAACAGAATGCTAACAGATTTTGCATGAGGAAAAAAAAATTGGCAGATTTTTCAGAGAAGAAAAGATATGACCCAGAAAGAGATGGTTCAGAAATTCTCTCTGCCTGAATCATTAAGGGATTGATGTCAGATGAATCTGATAGTGTATAAGATGAGACAGAAAATGTCATCTCCCACACGGCACTATAAATACACAGAGAAGCAGCTCATGGGAGACAGAGTCGTTGTGGGAAACAGGAGGAACAGTTACTATAAAACGTAAGACATTCAAGCAAGGGATATGATTTTGAAGTATTTTAATTTAGGAAAGTCTAGTTTTGCTAGAATGATGAAACATTTCAAGTCTAGGGAGAAAAATGAAAGAAAAAATGGCTACAAGAAAATTGCCTCTTTCAGCATTTTCTCACTCTCAACTAAGGAGAAATTCCTGGGGTGCATCAAGAACGACGCAGCTAGCCAGTCAAGGGAAGGGATTGTCCTGCACAACTCTGCACTGGTGTGGCCTCACCTTGAGTATTGTGTGCAGTCTTGGGTACCACAGTATAAGAAAGATATTGAGCTGTTAGAAAGTGTCCAAAGGAAGGCAAAGATGGCAAAGGCTCTAGATGGGAATATGTATGAGGAGTGGTTGAAGTCACTTGGATTGTTCAGCCTAGAGAAAAGACAGATGAGGCCTCATGGCAGCCCCCAGCTCCCTCACTGGGGGAATGGAGGGGCAGGCGCTGAGCTCTGCTCTCTGGGGACAGCAACAGGACCTGAGGGAACGGCATGGAGCTGGGACAGGGGAGGGCCAGGCTGTTCAAGAAGCCTTTGGACAATGCTCTCAGACACATGGTCTGATTTTTTTTATTTTTTTTTATTTTTTGGGTGGTCCTTTGGGGACCCAGGAGTTGGACTCGATGATCCTGCTGGGTCCCTTCCAACTCAGATATTCTATGATTCTTCAGTGGCTGGGAACTACATTTTTATGGGACTCTATTTGTACAACATCAATCATATAAGGAAGCATAACTTTTACTCAGAACCAAAGCTAATTTAGGGAAACTGGAAATCCAAGTGAATTTTCCATCAATGTTTACTTTTGTCAGGAGGCTTGCAAAGATTTCAAGGATTCATGATTGATTTTGTTCATCTACCCTCTTTCCCAATTTCATCTCTAAGTCAGCAGAGATGTTTCTGAAAATATAAGAAAGTTGATATAAATGAAAAAATCTGTTCTTAAAAGAAAAAAAAAACTTGCACAGAAAAACACACAAAAAAACCCTCTTCCCACTCTGCCATTTTTACTACCTCGACTGTGTTCAAAGCAGCTCAGAGAATGGCCCTCACCAGTATTTCTTCATCCCGTTGCATTCTCTCTTCGCTTTTTAAGTTCAGTTATCTTTTATTACTCCATACGACACTCAACTTGTTCCTCAACTGATCTTTGCAACCTAAGGCTGGCAGTAGGTGGCATATCCAGGCAAGGATTTTTTGTGTTGATGTGCTGTTCTTACAGCTCATGATTTTTCGCAGGGGCAACTTTCAGAGAGTTGTTGGTGAACAAACAAAACTCTTGCATATACCTATCCTCACGCAACATGTTGATATCAAGATTCTGGAAAGCTGTAGAAAAGTATTTTACCTCTCAAGCTATATTAATATCTAAGATGTTCCTAGAATAAAGAGTTGGTATTATCATGAAAGGTATGATGACAGGTATGATGGCAATTATCATGTAAAACTAGAATGCTTTTTTCTAAAATAATACTGATAAATTCAAAGTCAACTCATCAGGAAGATTTCTTTAGGGACAGAAAGTTTGTATGAACTTTTCATTTGGAGAAAAGGAAGAGATGGAGGGAAGGAGGAGAGCTGCTTATGCTCACATCAGCAGGAATGTTACAGGTTACCTATAATACTTTATGCCAGATGGCTATAACTTGGAAAGGTAAATTAATGAATAATAGAAATATCCACAGCAGTTATAAGTTCTCTCTTGTAAATCTGTGCTGAATGTTCTTGAAGCTGTGTGTCCCTGTCTGCCCCATCACATTTCCAGAATCTGTCTCAAACTAACTATTTTAATTTCAACCATGCAACATGTTGAAAATGGGAATTGAGAAGAGGCATTTTTTTTAAGGATACAGTGGAGTGTGCCAAGGCTTCTGTTTGAAGCCTAAATGAGGAATACCTAGGTTCTTTAAGTTTTATAATTATTTAGTTAAAATTCCGAAATAATAATAAAAAAATTTACCGAAGTGGTCTCTAACCCCTAACAGTGGGTTACTTAGTGCCAAGAAGGAGAAAGACAGTATACTGAAGAATACCCTTTTTCCTCTTTTTGTTTTTTTTGTTTTGTTTTTTTTCCTAACAAAGTGATTCCTATTTGACTTTTGTCTTGGTAAAACAGACTTATGTACCACTTCTATTGCAATCTGGCATTCAGAAATCATGTAATCAAGAATCCCTTGCCCTCCAACATCACAAAGTGCCTTTAAAATAATTATTTCTGAAAGAACTTTTACAAGTTCTTTCCCTTTTATATTTTATGAGTCACATTTTCAGGATGTCTCCTCAGTCAGGTTGACTAGACAGAGTCTCAAATAATCACCAGGCTCTCAGGTGTTGGGAAGTTATGGAGGCTACCACATATTGCAGAATTTTTAATAGCTCACCAGGGCTGACAACACTGGTAGTGTCTTCCCAGGGATTTATCTGATGCTGTCTCCAGCCGATGGCTGGATTTTAAAGAGGTTTTAAGATGACTTTCCCTAAAGCAAACAGTCTGAAACAAGAAAAACACAGCTCCCAGAAGACTTGGTCTGCTTTGGCTGCTCTCCTTTGTGTCCATCAGTACATTTATAGAAGTTTTGTCTGCAAAATCCCAACCTCAAACATGGAGTGAGTTCTTGAGTTGAAAAAAGTAAAGCTAGAGAAGTGCCTAAAAAGTAGCACTTCCATCATAAAATTTTGGAACACATGTAAACTTACTTTCTTCCGACGAGCTTCCGCAGAATATTGATCCACTCTATGTACCTTCATTCTTCTTTTCTTTGGAGCTGCAACTGGTCTTTCCTGTCTCCTCTTAGGAGGAAGCTTTCTCTTAGGTCTCTTAGGCGTAGTAAGAGGGGAGCCATAACTACTCTCCTGTACTGACAGGGAGAGATGTCTGGACTCAGAAAAAAAGCCTGTCTCAACTCACATCAGATAGTAAAGCTATCCCTGAAAGCTAATCCTGAAGCATAAATAGAGGCCTTTTCAAAATTTCGGGCATTTGAACAATTTAGTATCTGTCTCTCTTTAGGGAGGAATCTACCAAATTGTACTGAAAGCGCAACAGCAGTTACAAGAGCAAACAGCATAAAAGCAAATGAAATTGGTGTTTCAGGAAATAGGTGGGGCTTCGGGTCTTGAAAATATATAGATTTTTTTAATTGATCAACCGTTAATCCATTAATAATATCAAAATTTAAGTAAATTAAATGTAAGTAAAATTAATTGCATAAAATTTAGCAATTGCCTGGGGCAGAGGGCAGGTTGACATGCAACATCTCACTTCGTTGATGGTTCAGGTATGAATACTACTGCTTGTCCAGACCAAATGGCTTTCTGCAAGGTTTCCCACACACACTTTTTGGCTGAATCAGTGACAATAGGTATCAGCGGGTGCTACCATTGTGTGCCAGGCTATGCACCCCACTGGAATAACCAGAGCCCCACTAGCTGGTGTTTGGGGACTGCAGATCTGCAGGACAAAGCTACAAAGATGAGACTCAGCATGGAGCTTGCATCCTCCAAATCAGCTAGGCAGGGCATATTTATTAGTGGCAGAGCATCTGGAAGCTGCACTGCTACCTGCCTTATTAGCAACTTTGTGGGCAACTTGAGAATTTAATTTTCCTACAACTTTCAGTACAATATCTCATGTGGGTAATTGTTCATGAATGCATAAATAACTGGATAGGCTTACGGAAGGGGAAACCCTTTTAAGACATAACTGTAAAAACTTGCTATCCCATTAATCAACTCACTCGTAATTTTACACTGTACCACTCTCACTGACTTTACATGAGTCACAGGCTCTTGGCACTGCTGAGGATTGCAGGCGAGGCAGTGACAGATGATGCCTACCCGGAGATATTTACTATGGTATGCTGCGTATAACAGAGCACGCTGAGTGGGCTTGAGATGAGTCGGTGATTTATGATGATATTTTACTTCTATGTGTTTAGGCAGCTTCTCACAGTTGTTCAGTTACAGAGCAATGTAAACAGGGAAGGGAAAGAAGGGGATGTTACCATCTGCCATGCTGTTTCATTGCTTCCAAGGCAAGCAGCTGGAAAGGAGATTCTAGTCCAGTCTCATTCGTCTCTCTCCAGAAAGGCATTTTAATAAAGCAGCACCAGAGTTTTCTGTTTTTAAAACGCTTCAAGCTTTGTGCAGTCCTGATGAGAGGAGCGGCAGGAAAAGGAAGGATTCTCATTTTACTGTCTCTGAATCGGCTCAGACAGAGCTTCACAATGCCAGAAACACGCGAGCGCAGGAAACCCAGGTCTGAACACTGAAAATGGCCGTCTCAAGACAGCATGTTAGAGGAGTAGCAGGAACGGCTTAGCAATGCCAGATTTCAATCTGTTTTAGAGCTCTTACGGTAGTATATTTCTAGTGTGTTTTATTTTCAAAAACAAAAGTTAGCTAGGAGAAAAAAAAAAAAATAAGCCAAGTTCTTATTAACCAGCCAAATCTTAGTCTTGCTTGAAAAGAGTCAGAACAGAGTTATGGAGGAGGGAAACAAATCCCTCCCCACTTACAGAGGGGAACTGTAACATCACAAGGGTAACTAGCCAGCCAAAGCTCTGCTTCTTGACCCGGATGGACCAACCTAACCGAGATCAACTGCAAAAGCACAGAGGGAAAGAAAAAAAAATTGCAGAAGTAAATCAAGAGCAAGCATATATTTGATAACTCCCATAACTACTCCTGGAAATACAGTGGAACCCACTATTGTACTTCTTAAGAAGTTCATTTGTGTCCCACAATAAATAAATAAATAAATAGATGAAATAACACCACCCTAACTAGACAACCAATTCCATTTACAATGAAATTCATAATGTTAGAGGACCTGCAAAAGTAACATAGTGGACACTGGTCATAATCTGTATTCCATTAATACCAAGAACGCTGGCAATTTGCCCATAAAGCTTATGGCAATTCCCTTTAATCCCAGCTTTTAACTCTGTACAGAGGCTCTTGTGCACGTCCTGTGAAGCTTTAAGTGCCATCAGCTGGAGTCTGGAAGCTGAAGATTATCGGCCATGGATGCCGTTAGACCTTTAAGATTACACATTTCAAATACATTTAGAACATTATTTGGTATGAGAGGCTGTAGTAAACACCCACTTTACTCTAATGGACATTTGTAGGATTTGGAGGATTCCAAGGTGTAAAACTATTCCTCAATCTACTAAATGCAGCAAGAAATGCTCATCATGAAATATTCACTCTTCAAAACAAGAAGTAAAAAAACTTAAACACAGCAGATAATTGTTACAAGCTTCTTTTCAAACATTATTGTTTGATCGATCTGCCTTTGCAAGAAGAAAAATGAAGTGATCAGGACTACTCCAACTGTCTAACTGCTGCCAGCTGTACAGAAAAAAAAAATCATGGGGAGGTCATGCTTTCAGAATCCCTTTGAGGACTCCTTCCTATCTGATTTATGCAAATTTTGTAGCTCCTAAAAAATTGAAAACAAAGTGTCAAGAGCAACAATATGAAATACTTCCTAGTTTCTCTATCCTGAAACCAGGCACTTCATGAACCTCAGCATCTGTATACTTACACAGCTGTATTCACTTACTTAAATTTCCACTCACAAAGTTATGGCAACTGTTTGAACTGCAAGCCCATACATGCTCATCTGCTAAATAGTCTGTTCTCAATTTGCTAAAAATCAGTTTCATGCTCTTCTTATGTTTAACACAAATGACATAAATCAATTTATTTGTAAAACTTTCACAAGCTATTAATTCATACTTATTAAGAACCTAAGCTATGCCTTGAATTAGATGACAGCCTTCAGATAGCGATCCAAAAGAACCCCCAAACAATAAAAGTCTTTGTGGGTTTTTGCTTTTATAATGATTTTTCATGAAACTAGATTACTCAGCATCAGTTTGTTAAATGCTAGAACTTAAAGAACAAATTCAATGTCATCCTCTTCATATCCTCCTTAAAGTCCATGGGAAGAGCCCCACAACTCTGTTCAGAAGAAGTGGCTATCTACAGATAAATAAAACTGCAGTTGTCAGTCATAAGTCACATAAACTTGTAATACTTCAAAAAGAGGAACTATAAAGCATCATTGAGTGATGTATCCTGGAACTGCATCCGACCAGACATCTCCCAATGCCCATATCTTGCTCGACCCAGTCGCACATCTCTCCTGTTCTGAGCCACATGACGACATGAAAACATATCAATGCCTGTCAATTTAGCAGGAGTGTTGGTAGATTTTAACCACCAGATATCCTGAAAAAGGATTTCTTCTTCCTGCCCAGAACACTGTTTCAATGCTGGCTTGGAATATTTCCTCACAGCCACTGCTCTAAGACCATGGCGCAAAATGCTCCAGCAGGGATGCTACCCACAGCAAATCCATAATCACTGTAAACTTGTTTAAACAGCCCACATAACTCAAGCATATTAAAAAGGCTTACTGCAGCTTCTCTTTAGTCTCTTCTCCAGGAGAGGAAGCTATCAGATGCACAGCAAACAAGTAAGAAACTGCTGGGTACGTGGCAGCTCAGGGAGATTGGTTTTACTTTCCAAAGGGTGGGTAACTGATACTCTCCTCAGTTTTCAAAGGTTTGCAAACATTTGTTTACCCTTTAAAAAGCACATATGAAATCTCCTGAAGCCTTGTGACTGTGATCTACAGGCATATGTTTTCACTGAGACTAGGGGAGCTTTGCCAGATGGTCAGCCCCCAGCCACCTGAAGCAATAAGATATTCTGAGTGCAGAACTTACTTTCCCTCCCCGCAAATCCCAGACAACTGCATCGTCTGAGTTCTTGTAGCCTGGACCATGTTGGCAGGGATGCCATACTCATTAGTCCTAGTTGGCTACCCAAAGCCCAAACAAGGGGTTAAACTACTGTAGTGTTTTACACATCATTTTTCATTAGAATACCTTACGGTGCTTCAAAACTTTTTCCAAACTCAACAGTCCAGCCCTGAGGGAACGCTATTGGCAAAACTTTCTGAACCCCTCTAGGGTCTATATGAAACTGGAAATAGCAGCTTTTTACAGCTCATGACAGACTGGAATTATTACTTTGGCTACTGCAGGCTGTCAGCTTTAGAGAAACTTCTCTGTTCTCTGCATTTTTCCTCAATATTTTCTGCATTATAGTTTTATTACTTTTAAGAAGGATAAATTGTAGGAGGAACATTAAATTGTGCTGTTGAACCCAATTCTATGCTCATCTTTGCCATAGAGATCTTTCCACGTGCATTTTCGTATCACACAGAGATACAGACTACTGAAAGGCATGTGCTGTTCCTTCTCAGAACTGAACCTCACAGGATAAGTCCTTAAACAATAACTTTGCTTTCTCTGGCAGAGGGGATGCATACTGCAGAAATGAGTGAAAAAACTTGCTAAAAATATTACTCCTGAGCAGTGGCAATTATTCCAAAAATGCATTCAAGACGTGTGCTTTTTCTACAGAATAAAATCTGTACTAACCTCCGAGTTGAAAGGACCATATCTGTGGCCAGCAGCATCTGGTTGCTCAGAGTAGAAAGCATAAACATAAGGCCTGAAAGAAAGAAAGGCCTTGTTCAGGACAGCTTTCCTTCAACAACAAAAAGCCCCAGACCTGCCAGGTTGACTCAAATCAAGCCGACCTTGCAAGGAGAGTTGGCTTTATGGAAAAAGAACTGTTTCTCAGTTATATGTTTCCATGGTATGATTAAGCAATTAGTTGTTCTACAACATTATTAAATCCCAGAACACATGCAGGGAGGCACCCGGGGTACCATCTGAGGACACACACTCTTTCTTAGTCTTGTAAGAGGGATCACAACAGCAGCGCGCCTGAGCTATGCAGCCAGCAGCGTGTGCAAACTTGCGTATGAAAAAATAGTCATAATTAAAATCTTAAAGTTTTCCCAGTCCTCAGGGTCCAGAACTAAAAGTGCCATTGCCTATAATAAGGTTGTTAAACCATATTAGACTCAGTAGGGTAAGAACAATCCAAGTTAAGCCATGTAACTAAATGCTTCAAGATAGCAAAGAAATTCATATCATACATCTATTGAGAAGAATTAAAACACTGATGGTTAAAAGCTGGGATCAAAACAACAAAAACAAACAAAAAGCAACAGCAACGACAAAAAACAAATCCTTCACTCAATGATAGCATAACAAAATTAAATTTCCCCTTGCTCTTCCAGCTACTTTTAGAGGAGGACAAGCTAGCAGTTATCCAACAACAGGTTGAATTACCTTTCATTATCCGGAAGGGTCAGCCACTGCAGTATTGTTAATATTCTGCGCTCGTGGGGGATGACACTAGACCACAAAATGTAAATATATGCCTTGTTATCATAGAGTACAAAAAAGCATCAAAACAGCTTTGCTAAGAACTGGTTCTAACATGATTAAAATCAATCATAACAATGTCATTTCCTTTTACTATGTTGTATCTTCTTTCTTCTTGTTTGGTACTGATTCTTATTTTGCAAACAAACACTTCAGGCCTCCTGGATGTCCACATACTCCAAAAGAAAGAGGATTAAAAGTCCATAACTGAAGCCAGAACCCAAGGTAGAAAACCTAAGCACTCTATATAACAGTGAATAAACACCATTATGGTAGCTTTAACCCAGATGAACTGCCTTTATGCACAATAGTGCTGCCATTGGATAGCTGGCATGAGTAAAAACCATGAAATTGCTCACATCAGTACAAGACTAAATGCTAGTCTTGAAGACATTGGAAAAGTTCCCATTGACTTAATAATAACTAAATTTAGGATGAAGATGGTGCAAATCACACCAGAGCCATCTGAAATATCAGGCAATCAGCATGGTGACTCACACAACTTTTACAACTTCTCACTCTGCAGAACAGATTCATCCCATTTCACTGTTTGTATCCCGAGACTTTTAACTTGGCTGCTAAGGCCAAACTCATGCTATGAAAATGACTAAACTTATGAACAGCTGTTACATTTCAAAATACCTCATCTTAAGAGAGCTCTGCAAATCAGTGACCATGCAATTATTATAATACGATAGCATTTGTTGGTCCAGATTCCTTTAAATCAACTGCACAATCCCAAGGCAGGAATCATTTACAACCATCTTAGATTTGCCATATTGAATCGAATTCATCATTTACTGTTAGAATGTTTTACAAAGAAATATATAAATGCCAACAGCCATATTGAAACAAGTTACTTCCTAATGCCTTATACAGCAACAGTGGTCATCTGTCCCCAGCTACACGGAAAACTTTCAGTTGTAAAACAACTATGCAAACTAGGCAATATCATAAGGCAGAATAGTAATGTTAGGTATTGCCCAGTTTTGAAACTTACTAGTTGTACAAATTGAAGAAAAAAAAAAAAAAAAAAAACAACTCCATTATTTCTATTAATTCATTTGAGACTAAGATGTTGTTAAACACTACTAATTTCCTTAGAAAGTTTTCCTGAAAATTTTCCCTCAAAACATACCATGCCTCAGATTAAATAACACAGTTTTAAGAAGGATATATTTCATTCATACATAAAGTGGCTGAATTACTCTCTTATTATTGACATACATATGACATAACCTTTGTTACCTTCCCTAACATTTTATATCCCCAAGCTTGCATCATCCCAGGTATTTATGGCGACTCTGTAGTTGTAAGTGCTTAGAAATGGCAAGAATTTCTATATTTTGTAGAGCACCAGACTGAAGCTCTGTCAGGTAACTGTTTTGTAAGCCTGAACATAAGCACTGTACATGGTCAATTTTATTATTCCCTCCATATGCTATATGATATTTAGAGTAGCAAACAGCTTACTCCTAAAGGAATTAAAAATAATAATAAATACAGAGATTGATTCACCTGAATTCCTCAGAACTGATAGAAATGTTCAGTTTTAGTTAGGAAGATATGTCTTAGTTCCCCTACGAGGGAAACTAATTCAGAACCATTAAAAAGCAGAATAAATAGCAAAGAGCCTCAAGACTGTCTCTTAAGAAATGGGAACTGGATATCTTATTCAGAGGCCAGGCTGGATTGTAAAATGAGTGAGTCAATTAGGCTGTTGATGTCAAATGACATAAGGACAATATGAGAGTCTTCCACAAATACTCAGAAGTCTAGAAGACTGTGCCAGCAATACTAAAAGACAAATAACACACAGTCAAATGAAGGAAAGAAATTTCTGACAGTCATACTTTTGTTCAAACAACTGCTAAAAATTAGTGTATAAACTTAAAGTAGCAAACTGTCGCGTTAGCTTTAGTTATCAGAAACATTGCACAAATGAAACAAGGGAGGCTTACAGGTACAGTCTCCAACTGGGCAGCTATCAAATGCTTAGAGGAAGGAAAACAATTAATAAACATTTGCATTGAATTAATTCTGATTTATTAGTTACAAATCTCCAGAAAATAGAGGGCACTTACACAGACCAGAAGAATGTGCCAGCTTTCACCCCTTGCTTGGCTGCAGTAATCCAAATCTAATGAGGAAAATATAAGAGGATTAGAATATGTTCAGATCTTTAATGACTCTCTGACATCAAAATAAAATGTTTTCAAGGCACATTCTTCTACCCTGAGCCTAGAAATAAAAATTGCAGGCTCCAGCCTCCATGCCTAATTCAAACTCATGGAGTGACAAACCTATGCAGATTCTGTAGCAGTGGATCAGCTGCTGCGTTGTAGATAGATTCACCCCTAAATCTTTGATACTTTTAATGCAGAGAGTTAAGATACATAGCCAGAAATTACTTAGGCACCCCACACCGTTTCATTTTCATGAAGCAGACCACATCTCACCTGAGCCCTTTAGTATTCAAGTTTTGGAGGATACCGTTAGGAAAGAACACGGCTCAATATTCATCAGGGCCTATATAAAGATCCTCTATATAAAGATCCCTCTTTCCCTATGCACCTTCCTCCACAGGAGTTTAAGAACTATTTAAGCTCACACAATGTGGAAATGACAGAAACAATCTCCATTTTCAATTTTATTTTTTAATCCATCTATTTTTATGGCTGTAAAACAGTTTGTAGCAGTAAGTTCTACAGTGTAATCACGCCCAGTGAGTATATTTTTCTTTTGTTTGGTTTAAACCTGCCAATGTCACAGGGGTTACAGTACTATTCCCATTCCTTAATTCTTTCTCTTCTCTCTTCTATAAAACATTCATCATTTTCATCTAAACCTCACCTATAATCCTCCTCTATTCTTTTTCAAGCAAGAATAGCATTCATTTGTTTGATCTTTCTTTAATGAAAGACACACCATACCTCTGGTTATCCTCATCACTCTCTCTCTCTTTTTTTTTTTTTTTCTCTCCTAAGGATACCTATACAAGGCAAGGGAATGAGAATGTCTAATTATGGACTTTCCTGACATTTCATTTGTAGCCTGCCAACACTGAATTTCTTTTGCAAGGAAATAACCAAATTATTGTAAAACCTATTTCAAAAGTGGCAATGACTTAAAGGCCAACATTACACATACAAGTAGAAAATTGTTTTCCCATGTTGTTATATATGCATACTACAATTTATACATTTTGAGACCATTTAAGGTAAAGGATAGTTCCCTTCCTTGATAATTGCAAAATCTTTCATTTATTTTAAATCAACTCTTCAAAAGTACATTCAAGGGCACTCTACCTTGCTCAAACAGGCACTTATGAACTGTAATCTGGGCATGCATTATCCAAATGTCATGCCTAAATTATTCATGCATTAGTCTTAATTGAAATAAATTTGCAGAGTCTAATGAAAGATCATTTCTGCACTGAGGCTATAATTAATTGCAACTAAATATGGATATTGTTATGCTCATAATTAATGGAAAAATTGATCAACTGTTCCTATTCAGTGTCCTGGATACACCTCTTAACTTATCCCTGCATCTTTTACTCTTCCAAATCTTACTGGAATCAATCCAGTTAATTTAAAATCATAGCTACAGAAGAATGTGTTTTCATTACACTCTAACTTTCTGGTAACGTATCCTCTTTTTCAGGGAAGAATACATCCATGGTAACTCTATAGAATTGGTTGTTTAATAAATAAATGCAGCAATAACCAGAGCAGAATGGCCATGGGTTTGAAATAATGTTGGAATTTGGTTTTGAGTTGTCAAACAACAGGAAGACTGTTTTCAAATGCTGACAGACCAGCACTGTCAGGATGGGACATAAAAATGTGGGTGAATGTGAAGAGAGACAAGCAAGGGTGCCTTCAAGCTGGAAACTAAATGTTGTAGTCAGGGGTGTGATGGTAATGCAAGGATACATCCACAAGCTCGTTTGTGTCATGTATGTCAGCAAAGGGTATATAACCTCAGCCCAAACCCAGTGTCTAACTAAGATAGGAGCTACTCCATATTCATTAGTGGTTCTTGGGCTTCCCATGTGAAAAAGAGCCAACATTTAAAGCAAATACGTTTTCCATTGCACTGTAGATTTATTCCTAGAGCAGAACCCTGCCATGGCAGAGAAGAGAGGTCAAATATAAATTTAGTATGAGTGTCAGCTCCACTGCTGTTATGCTCTTTGGTCTTGCTGTACTTGGAAAACCATTGTCCCTCCAGAGCTGCAGTGGATTTATTTTTCTTTGAAAGTGTTTGTGTTCTGCAAAGTTTAAATAATTTTGCAGATATCTTTGGGAAGGTACCAACAAACTAAGTCCAGGGAATTCAGTATTTGGATTTACCATCTGTTAACTCTAGTTTGGCTTCAGACTGCACAGGCCCAGGTGGTCCTGTCTGCCTCTTGTTGACTAAATGAGACCTGCCAGGTCCCACCCTCAGCAGCTGAAGCTGTCCCGTGCTGCTCCTGAGTGTTAGCATGCTAAAATCAACCACAGCGCTGTCTGTTTTAGACAGTGATTTTAAACATGTGCCACAAGACACCCTTTCTCTGGCCAAGTGAGTAAAACAGTAGTCATCTTGACAGATGAATAATTAGGCCCAGTGTACATTGCCAAGATGCCCTGCTTGCCTGCAAGAAGTCGGTAGCTATTTTTTATTCCAGTGGAGCATACAGCATGCTTCATGTGTGCCACATGAAAACAGCATGAACACCATCTAGACCAGGGAGCAATGCAAGCAGCCATCCACTGCCCACTTGCACACAGGAGCCAAAGACACACAGGGCTTTACCAAGGGGCACTTGCAAGACTCTGTAATTCTAGGAAGCTTCTGCAAAGCTCTTACCAAAGAAGTAATGAGAAGCAAAACCTTCTCTTAACTCTCATCCAAGTCTAGGTAGCAGGAGAGACAAGCCTGCAGAGTGAATACTGCTATGTTTTAAACCAGCTTTCAAAAGAGCAGAAAAAGTAGTGGTATTGCCACAGTCCTTGAAGAGCTTCTCCTATATCAGGCTGCAGGGTCTGACAGTCTCTCCCAGTTGATCTGAGCAGAGATCACCCCTAGTTTGCACTCCTAGGCGAGCAGTAAGGGGAGAGCAGCACTGTCCCTTCCAAAGGCACCCAGACAGGCTTTAGACAGGGAAAAACTGCACCCTCCCTGCTCCCAAGTATTTCACCTCGGGAATGCGGCAATTTACATTGGCATTAACTATTTGGATGAGGAAAGGTGTCTGCTGCACTTAAAATAAGCTCAACAGCTAAGACAGTGATCCATTAAAGTCCAAGACCAACAAGTCAAATAAGCCCGTATCTGACGCAACATCTGAGAAGTGAGTCTGAATTGGCTCCATCATGACTTTGCTAGGCAGAGCCTGGTTCAACCCAGGGTTGCAAGATGTACTACTAGACGCTTCCCCATTTTTTAACAAGAAGAAAAAAAAAAAAAAAAGCCTTTGGTTTATTTAAAAACTAAGTAATAAACTCAGTATGATTCAACATCACACCTAAAGCCACTACACCATAACAAAATATTTGCCGAGGCATCTCATAGCAATTAGAGAAGCAGCAGCAGTCATCCAGGTAGAAGACTTTCCATCCACATTATCCAAGCTTTACTTTAAAGCAAAGTTTTAGTGTTTTAGAGCTGTGACAGTTCACTGGTGAACATAGTGATAGCAGTCCCTACCTCTCTACCAGAAGAGCCCTTTGTAGCCAGCCCCTTTACCAGTTAGCTAAAATTAAACAACAGACTGTCAGCTGGAGCAGCTGATGGGGGCACACAAATTTACTTCCTACCCTCAGCTATAGGATATTAACTCCAGCAGAAAAGCAGGGCAAACCTTATTACGCTCTACAACTACCTAAAAGGAAGGTGTGGGGAGCTGGGTGTCAGCCTATTCTTGCAGGTAACTAGTGATAGGACTAGAGGGAATGGCCTTAAGTTGCACCAAGGGAAGTTCAGGCTGGAAATGAGGAGACATTTCTGCTCAGAAAGAACAGTCAGGCACTGGGACGGGTTGCCCAGGAAGGTGGTGGAGTCCCCGTCCCTGGGGGTGTTCAAGGAAAGGTTGGACGTGGTGCTTGGGGACATGGTTTAGTGGGTGACATTGGTGGTAGGGGGATGGTTGGACCAGGTGATCCTGGAGGGCTTTTCCAACCTGAATGATTCTAAACCATTAGCAATGAACCTCATCACCAAAGAACATCTCTCAGTGTCATTAAATTAAATTCACTGACTTTCAAGACAGAGTGCTTCTCCTAGGCTGACAGTATAGGCTTCATGTTAATCTATGTAGGATAGAAAAGAAAAAATTGAGGTGATGCCCTCTCAACCTCTTCCATCCAGAACAATCAAAATTAGGAATGGAATAGCGGTTATTGTTTCATTTCCTCTCTGTTGGTTAGAGCCACAGTCCTAAAGTTTATTAATCCTAGATGTTCCAGTACTGAGCATGTAAACGCAATGTGTTATATATACTCTGTGGCTGGTCACATCTGTTCAGGTCACTTATCATAAAGTTTGCCATGTTAGGCATTGCAAGGTCAGTACCATTTGTGAGCTTATGTAATTTATTTGCCATATGTAAATACTTTGGTTTTAACTGTTAATATGTTAGAATTTTATAGTCAGCAGTTTAACTACATCTGATGTGCACCCCAGGTTTTCATACGGGATATGACTTTTATTAAAAAAATAAAATAAAAAAAATAACCACTCTGTTTTTGTATTGTGTCAAGGAATTAGAAGATACCTAATTTTTTCAAGAGAAAGAACTCTTAAACTATGGAACCATAGATTCAACTGATAAATGTCCCAAAATGTAATACACGTTATTATCTAGATGTATGCCAAAAACATCTCCAGTAAGCTAAATTACTTTAAATTTTGTATCTTCCTTGTTGAAAGACTACAATTCTTCTCCTTTATTTATAGCCAAAAAAATAGAGAAACTGAGCAACACTTCAGGTGGCTGTGCCATATGCAACATGCAAGTCCCAGGTTCTCCCTTTTTTTGATCACTAGACACGTGTTCACATAAATAATATAAACAAAATTCAAGATAGCTGTGGAACTGCCTTTGAAGACCTGCACAAAAAATGTAGCACCTCCCTACTTTTAATCTTCCGAGAATAAATAAGTGCCCCTAACTTTGTGAAGGCTGCCCAGTAACTTGTTGCATCACCAAAGAACCAGCAGCGGCACACCTCAGGTCAGGGCCGACAGGAGGGACATTTCTGAGGCCTGGCCCTCGGGGACAATTGTGCAAACACGCTCATGGTCCAGGGAAAGGAAATTCATGTTAGGAACAGAGGTTGCACAGACACCCACTGTGGCTGAGAGGGCAATTCATGAATGGGAAATCCCTTCCATGCTTAGCCAGAGTTGGGGAGGGGTCATTACAGTGTTTCCCAAATGTGTACAAGATTGGTGCAGGCATGCAGAATTAATTTGGCATGATGGAGCCAAATGTTACACTCCTGCATCATTTGCACTTTGCCTGCCAACAATGTAAAAGGTGGACTCATGACTTCCACATGCCTTACTCTTAACAGGACACAAACTTATTAAGTCTTGACAACTAAGCATTGTCTCCTGCCCACGCAGAATATTTTGGTTCACGAGGCCTATCAAATAATTATACAGAATCATAGAGGCCTGTGGATTTCTGAGAAGAGACTTATCTCCTCTAGGGAACCTGCTTTGGGATGGGGGTTGGACCCGATGATCTCTTGAGGTCCCTTCCAACCCCTACAATTCTGTGATTGTGATCTTTGGACGGAAACTCAAATAACAGCTGGGCAACCTTCTCAAGGGGACTCTCTGTCCTCATGAACTACAATCCTCATAAAACTGTGGTTTTATACCTGTTATCTTCTGATCTTGGGGAAGCCAAAAGATTGTGAAAAATCCTTAAGAAAAGCAAAGTATCGCCTGTAGTGTAAGCTTAAGCTTGCTACGTCAAATCAAGAAAACTACTACATGGAAAACTACTACTAAACAGAAGCCAAAGGCAGCTGGGGGCCTAATTTAAGCACTTGACTTCAGTGGTTGAAGTTACTTGGATGAAAGTCTGTGTCATGAAAAACGAGCAGTGAAGTTTGTTTATCCTTGGAGCGCATGAGCCCTGATGCTCACCATTTCTGTGAGATGCTGTAGCAATACAACAAGGACTGGTTATGCGGCTGTTTCCTGTCAAACACTTGGGTCTTAAAAACAATGTGTTTTTAAGCTTGTACAATAAATCAAATTTTAATACTAAATCAAAAAGACACGGTTCAGGAAGTCTCACCATCAGTTAGAGGATCTCAAAACACTTCCAAAGCTACCTTCTCCCTCCTCCTCCCTTTCCTAATGCTCTTAAAATTAATTTCTCGTAATTCCTTGCGTGGAAACATTCAGCTACTCATCTGCCAAACCCCATGAAGTCGCATGTTAATTTGGCTGCTTCCCAACAAAGCACTCACTATAAGAACATTTTTTTATTTTTTTTTTTAAATGGCAGTAACAACACACACCACACATTTTAACAAAGCTACATACAGTAGGTCAGTTTCCAGGAGCAAGAAAGTATTTCAAGAATGATCAACTTTCAATGACATTGTCTTTAAGGCAGTTTTAGCTATAACCTGAAACTGGGGACTCAGAATTTTTTCTGCTTTCCTAGGGAAAATGAGTAGTTTTGGATAATAATTCCCAGTTCTGTGCAAACTAAGCGCCTCTCTGAAGTTGAGTACTCCAGTTTGAGACCCATGACCTAGAAGGAATAAAAATTTGTGATATGCAGAAAAGATTCCCCTCTGTCTCCCTTAATTTTTCTGTCTTGTCTTTGACTAACCAGCTATTTTTGGCAGTTTTATCAATGTGATATTTAGATAAAATTATAAAAAGGATTTAGAAAGGGACTGTAACTTATCTACACATAGAAGAAAGATTTTTTTTTTTCCATCAAAATCTATGCCCTCTGAATTTTAGTAGCTTATCATCACACTTTCTTCATTTTGCTAATAAAGATATGCAAAACATGCATTTCCTCCGTGTCAGAGATGGGATCATTTATGTCATTACCTAGGCACTATGGCCACTCTATCTGGTTTGTCTAACTTACAGGTTCTCCTCATATTAAGTGTGTGGGGATTCAGTTATAGCCCTTCCTCTAAGCATGTGTTTCCAATTCTCCAAGGATATTTCCAGCTCATTACATGATTCCTGTGTTTTTGCATTCTAACACTTCTTTGGATCAGCTGTTTTACTTTATCATCCTTACTTGTGTATGCAACACTCCCCCCTATCCTCTGAGATTTTTTTTTTTTTCCCAGCGTATGGTCATTCGCAGTTGTGTAACTTCCTCAAGCTCTTCTCAGCTGACATTTTTCATGATCCTTGTTTACAATCCAGAGCGACTGTTATTCTCTGCAACAGCAGAGGTGTTTCTAACGGGTGGGAGTTGGAATTACCCAATACCCCCCACTCAACACCACAGGTGATGCAATATACATAGGCTTGTATTGAAATTTAAAAGTATGGCAGTTTAGAGACAGAGACATTTGCACACCCAAAAGTTGGTTTCCCAGTAATTCCTATCTAAATTTGGCTAAGGCAAAACACGCAATTAAATTTGCAATGCACAATTAAATTGCAGCTGCTTAAGAAGTTGTAAAGCAGGTGTTGAGCCTCAATATTGTCTATGAGCTCAATGCCTGACTGAAGCAAGGGATGTGTGGCTGCCACTAGGTGTGTGACTGGCTACGATGGAGAAGAGGCTACCACCTGTCCCCCACTTTCACTGCTCCTAGTTTTGATTTTGCTTCTTTGCTCAAATCTAGGAAGGTAACAGCCAGGTATGTTTCTCAACCTCTCCTCTCCACGCAACCCAAGCTAAAAGCTAACCCAGGTCATAGCTGTGCGAAGGAGTGACCACGCTCTGTTACTGCTGACTAATGTAACAAGAGCACAAATACCTCATTCTGGCTCAGCTACAGACAGAGACATCTGCCTGTCACACATCTGCCTGCAGCTCTAAATTGCCTTGTCTTGCATTTGTTGTGGACTAAAACCACATGCAGACAAATAACACACATGCTTGCTAAGCCTAAAACCATCTGAGTAACTTCCTTTAGTCTTCTGGGATATTAATGTCTTAGTGATTTGGGGGATGACGCTGATCACTTGAGCAAATATCAATGACACGTTATGGCATTCCAAATCTCCTTCCAATTTCTACCTCCATTACCCCACTCTTTTTCTGCATTAACTGGTCAGGAAGTTTTTAAACTACAGTCCCCCAAGTAATCAGTGCAGTGATATGTTCATGTACTTTGGCTGCATGCAAGTAAAACTTAGTATTTTAACATAAACCCATTTTTGGTGGCAGTTTAAAGCCACCACAGCATGCACTACTAATGGGGGAAAGCTCAGCAGAAGCAAAGGGACCTTTTCTTTGAAACCTTAGAAAGAGGTTGTTTCCTTGCCCAAAATAAGGATTCAGAGCTGGAGAAAACTGATTGCAACACTAACCTAAGAGAGAGAGCCCCATTCAGCCACCATTACTGTGTTCAAGGCAAAATTAATTCACAAACTTCTGTGACCTCTGCAGCAAGTCAGGCAACAGCGATCACTTGTGGACTTAACAAATAATAATTATGAAGTTGTGCCATGCTGCTCTGACAGAACATTAATACTAAAACTGCCACAAGAACATTACTAGGACGAAAACCTGAGAAACCCATAATGAAAAGGAAACATTATGCCACGGTGATGAAAATATAGTAATTCGTGTTAAACTACTGCCTAAAGTGAGGGTTTTTCCTAGCCACATCTAATTTATACTTATCAACACAAGCACCCCTCCATAATCAATGGCTTTATTATTCTGAAAAGCAAAAGTCAACTCAAAATGTTACATTAAATTGATAGACACAGGGCCAGCCATGGGGAGATTAGGTACAAATTGTTCACAGATGTATTTTTTTAATTATTATTATTGGCTATGTTCCACAGCACAGGGGGAGGGGAGGGAGGAAGGAGAGAGGAGGAGGGAATCTGAAACTTACTGGTTGACCTCCCCACCATCTGTGATTGAATTTCTCTCGCCCTCGAAGACTGAAGCTGGCATCAAACACTGGGTCATACATCGAATTGCCAACGATTCCATGTGATTCAGGATAGAGTCCCTTTGTGCAGAAGTAGATTAATTAGTAAAACCCTAATGCACACAGACCCAGTTCCCCATAGCTATCTGCAAATACTGCTAAATTGTTTTAAAATAGGTGTCTTCGCCAATGCACACCAGAAAAGGCTTTAACTTTAAGATAAGCACATATAAAACTGACTGTAACAACAAAAACAGCAGGAGATGAATGAATTGTGCTAAAAAAAAAAAAAAGGGGGGGGGGGGCACAAAAACTTCTGGTACTGGATATTTTAAAATATTTTCACACTGGTTAAGAGTTAGAGGTCATCAAAAGTAAGCAAAAAAAAAAAAAAAGATTGATTTAAACTTTCAGTTCCTCTTGAATTCCTCATGAATTCCCTTTCTGGAAACAGTAATTCATTTTCTGGTAACAAGAGTAACACTTTGCATTTGATAATATTTTATCTCCACCAGTTCCTCTGTGAGATAAGAGTTATTTCTAAGAAGAAACCAAAGCAAGTCACCAAAATTGTGGTATAAACCCAGAGGCTTTGTATCACAATTTCTCCATCAGTAAAGGTGATTTAGGAGATTTTTGTTCTTCTCCCTTTCTCTCCACCCTCTTCCACCCCCTTCTCTCTTTGGAGTTAACATTTGTGCAGAGGCTGCAGGAAGAAAAAGAAGGAAAAAAAAACACGTGGCTGCTGCTTTGGGAGCACTGTCATAAGAAGCGTGCGCATCCCAGGGTGGGGACAGCCTGGCCACCAGCCGTGCCACCAGAGCACAGAAGTGATGGCTCCTTTTCTGCAGAGCCAATGCAGCATCCAGACACACTCAGCAGCTGTAAATTTTAAGGCGGCTGCTAAGACAGCCCTACTGACTTCAGCTACTCCAATGAAGGAACAACTGCTGGTTGTATTCTGGGTAGGATTTCAGGGTTGTTTGTTTTTTCCCCCCTCCTAGAAAAACCATGACCTGTAATTACACAGCAGTACAAATAACTGCAAAAACAGGCATAAGAAATTGCAGGAAAGTTGTATTGCTGTGCATAATAGTGAGAAACAATTTACTTCAGAACTTCAAAATACTGAAAAAAAATACTTAACATAACTGAAGGCAGAAAAGGATAGACAGCAAAGCAGTTTTACTTTTAAAAATCTCATTTCCCACAACCCACATTTCTAATGAAGTGCAACATTTTATCAACAAAAACTCCTTCACAGGGACTTACAGTAGCAAGGGTGTACAAGTTGGGGAAGGTTTTTGTAGGGTAGACAGGCCTCATGTAAGGAGAATGTGTTCCACAAGATCCTGAAAAATCAATGGGGAATGCAAACATTAGCAAGTGAAGCTCTGAGACATGAAAAACAAAAATACAGGGAATCATTTGTTTTAACTGAAAATGCTGCAGAAACTGGTTAAATTTTAACCAATTTAAATGAACATTCTGCTTCTTAACATTGGCAAGTCTTCCCGCGGGACAGCGGTAAATCTACTCACACACTCTGAGCTTCACAATAAACAAGTGAAACAATGCTGCCAGCACTACAAAACCAGCTAGATTTCCATGGACTGTTTTCCTTTCTAAGCTAGCCTCCTTTCAGTGTCCATAGCCATTGGAAGTGTCTTGCTGTTAAGTAAAACGATTTGAGAAATCACAGGCTAATTTTAAGTGACAAATATACTAAGGCTGGCGTTTCACAATAGGCTTTGGCCACAGCTCCACAGATGGCTACACAAATACAAGAGCCAGCAAACACACACGCAAACAAAAAGCCACCACGCTTTTCAAGGGTATGGGCACACACACAAACTACCACTCTATACTGAGAAGCTCAAATATACAGTGCCTCCAGTACACCACAAAAACCAGGACCCATGTCTTTAACATTTGTGACTCAAGTGGAACATTTTGCGGGTACCTCCCAACTAGCCTTTAAGAGGGCATGATACATATCATATACTGAAGAATCACTTCTTTGCTGGCAAAACCAAATTAACACCACCGATTCTGATCTGCAATCCCCAAAGCAGCTCTCTCCCCACTCCTTGTTTCGTGCTGTTTTAGTCAGGGTGCTTCAAGCCACCGGGTGATATCATCTAAACCAAATGGGACTTCTGCCATTTTGCTTTGGGGGGATGACACAAAAACCAAACAAAAAAAAAATCTTTATTAGACCCTTGAATCAGAAGAGCCCTGCATTTGGCACAGCCCTTCTACCCGCCAGCACCATGCTGACTTTTGTTGCTCAATACACAATGAAAACAACTGAACTGCAAAAAGATTGTCTTTCATATATTGTAGTAAAACAGATGTACTCACTCAATTTTTCAATATTGGGCATGACCTTGTTCCCTTTCTTCATATATGATGCACGGAAACCATCAACAGAGAAAATGATCAAAGGAGGACGAACAAAGCTGAAGAATAGAAGCAGCATGAACTAAGTCAGCATTTCTAAATTATTTTTAATTTCTACTTGCTCACGGAGGCTCCAGAGAACTTCAAGTATAGTTACTACATATGCTGTGTGTCTATAAGATTTTGCTTACTTAACAAATCAGCACAAACTGATAATCTTCATGCTTACTAACATCCAGAGTTTGGTTGTGTGGTCACAGTTAGTTAAAGGGCTGAGTTCCAACATAAAAGACATTTTCCCTGAGCAGCCAAAAGCATACAGCCCAAAAAGGCAGATGTTTACAGACAGAGATGGAGAAGAGAAAAAAAAATAGTATGCATGAGTACCCACCCTATAACACAATCTGTAATTAAAAACCACGTTTTATGACAGCTGGTCTTCTCTCTTTACAAACAAAAGTCCATGTGGCATTTTGTGTGCTCCGTGAGGCAGAGAACATTCTCATATACTAAAGATGATGGTATTTCATGCTATTTTATTGTACTTCTGTTTGCTACTTCTACTTGGATTTGAACCCAAGCAGGCATAGATGTGTCCTGGACAGGTGTGTCTGGGTCACCTGCTGAAGGGTAAGAAGCTGTCATTGTCACCAGGAGGAGGGGCTCCTATCTCCTCCAACTATCCTGATAGCACAGACTGAGCTGCAACCTGACATGGCACCTAAGCAGATGCTTGCTTACTTTTAAGCATAATAGTGAGCCAACTGGTTTCAGAATTTCTTATGTTTTCAGTGTTATTCCTGTGCTTGTTATTCTAAGTCAAGGCTATATCCCCATTGCAATTTTGAAATCCTTTCACTTAGGAAGACAGCATTAATCCAAAATTCAGTTTTTAAAAATGACCTGAGCTGTGTTCATACGTGGCTCAGTCTGAATTTTAGTGGTCAGGAAAAGATCTCCGCAGTCTTCAAGAGAGTTTGGTTACTTTTCCTACATACATAAGTGAAACAGACAAAGCTACCAGCAGGTGATCAAATGACAAGAGTGCAGGCCCTCATACACCTCTACTCATCCAACAGCTCAAAGACAAATGAGCTGCAATATTATCAGCCCAATTGTACAAATGGTGAAGCGCAGGAAAGCAACCTACTCATAACCATTCAGCAAAGGCATTACAGGGACAGTACAGAAACATGATGTTCAGAGTGCTGGACAACTGGCCTTCCTGCACTTGGCTTTGGGGTTGCAAGCACAGCACTTACCCTGCTGGACATTCAGGAGTTTTTATCTCTTCACAGTCATCATCCACCCAGTGGGTTTCTCCTACCAGGAAAGTAAAATCAGAGTTTAAAATGCATATATTTATATATATGTGGATACAGCTACAGGTTTCAGAGAACGTTTCAAAAGAAATAAAGTCTACCTCTAGCTAATGATGACCAAATAACGACCAGGTATCTTCCACAAAGCTGAACAAATGCTGAACATTTGTTCAGCTGAACAAATCTGGTTATATTCTACTCAATAACAATATCCAAACTATCACTGCTATAATCATATCTTAAGACTGGAGTTAAAAGTCTCTTTTTGCCTGAGGGAAACAGTGGTAAAAGCTTTAGGCACAGTGGTCATGTTTTGTTTTGTCGTTGTTTTAATTATCATTTTCAATCTGTCAAAAAAAAAAAACAAAAAACTGGTAGTGCTGCTTCAAGCTGTGAATTCATACCCTCCTTCCTACCAGCTCTGATGTTTCTGTGAGCTGCCTCAGCTGGCTAAAGACACAAAACAAAACACATTCTGTGGAAGAAAAACAGCCCTAAATGGTTTCCAGCTGGTTTACAGAGTTGATCAACTCATGGATCAGGTGAGACTCAGGCACAGCTAAAAAGAGCATTAATGTTCTTTCAGAGCTAGCTTAGTTAAAATTACTTTATGTAATCAACTATTTTCTTAAGGTTTTCACTACTGAATGCTGACTATAGACCAGCTCATGACTTGCATTTTCACAGGTCAATTGAAAAACAAATTATTAGCTAATGAGGTTCACTTCCTGAACCTGGCACTATTAAGGGAACTGCAGCTCAATTAAAAGAACAAAACAAAAAGCACCATAGAAAAGATCTGCAGGAAATGTGTCCTGCAGCAATTCCAATTGACCATGACAGGAGGTGGAGGGACGATTTCCAAGAAGAAAAAAAAAAAAAAAAAACACACACTATCCTCAGATAGGCACGAGCACGAATAAAGAGGAAACACTGTTCTCACATAACGCTTATTCCTGTCAGGATGCCAGGGTCATTGAGATCATTTGTTATTAACCAATTAAACAAAGATTATGTACATTAAAACAGGAGACATGTAAATTCCTCTGTCTTGACCCTTGTAAGAGGGAGCTCAAAAAAAAGGCAGAAACTGAGAACCATACCAGTATTTAAGCAATTTCAGCCTTGGGTCTCATTGGGAAGGGGAAGAATGTAATCTCCGGGGACTTGCTGGAAGACGCATTATTTCACCTGGATTCCCAACAGCAAAACTCAAGTAAAGAAGAAAATCCCATTTTCAGTGTGTGGACCTGGCCTATTATGAGTTTCTGAAGCTATGCAGTTGGCCGAAAGGGTGTGGAAGAAAAAAAATTCAAACCTTAAACTCTCCACCATTAAACCATGAAAAGACAAAAGAGCTAGCTGAGATACAATGCTAATTACCAAGGACCAGAAGACCTGCTCAGAATGGGCGACACATTGTGCAGGGCGGGACATGCTCCAAACCATCAGGGTACAGGGTGAAACTTAAGCCTCCTCAGCTCATCAATCCACCAGCCAGAGCAGGTCGTATTGCAGATGTTGTGTGCCTAGAGGTGATATGGTCACCTGGAGCCCATGCCACCCATCTGAAAGTTACAGCTGCTGTATTCTTGCAACCCCTGTCCCACAAGAATCAAAGGCTACAGGTGTTGGCCCAAGTAGTTTGAGCAGGAGCTTTTGTAGTAGGGGTAGGAGAGGTTTTAGGGACAGAGATAACATATCTAGGAATGTTAAATTCCTTATGAAACCACCAGATTCTTTCCTAAAGAATCCATAAGTCTTTCCCTGTGATGCAGACAAATGCACCCAAATACTTCTGTGTTTTAAATTCGTCTACCTTTGCCTCTTCCTTTTTTATCAGTATCTCTACAGGCAAAGACAACCTCTTTCTACTGTCAACAAATGAGAAGCATTCACCTCCACTAGCGTCCAAAATAAATAATAGAGTTGTAGAATGGTTTGGGCTGGAAGGGACCCTAAATATAATCTAATTCCACCCCCCTGCTATGGGCAGGGACACCTCCCACTAGACCTGGTTGCCCAAAGCCCCATCCAACTTGGCCTCGAACACCTCCAGGGATGGGGCATTCACAGCTTCTCTGGGCAACCTGGTCCAATGCCTCACCACCCTCAGAGTAAAGAATTTATTCCTTATATCTAATCTAAATCTATTGTCTTTTAGTTTAAAACCACTGCTCCTATCACTGCACACCTTGATAAAGAGTCCCTCCACAGGCTTCACAAACGTAACTCACTGTTCTTCCTCCTCCCCAAAATCAGAACAAAACAAGGAGAGGGTTCCTTCTTTAGAAGAAGACTCTTTACCCACGGGCTGCCTCCTATCAGATTTGGAAAGATAAAAGGCAGAATGACCAAAGACGTACCTTTGCAAACGACTTGGTAGTTAGTACAACAATCTCCTCTACTTAAGCAGTCTTCAGAGCAGTGACAAGCATTGTCATCATTCCTGGTTTCTCCACAGCGATCTTTTGTACATTCCCAGCCCCGAGCTAAAACATTCACAAAGTAAGGAAGAATGAGAGATTATAATCAAAACAAAAAGCACTCACTCAAGCCATAGTGATTACATCCAATCTCAGCAAGTAGAGTGTTAAATTTATAGCCCCATTTTAGTGATTTCAAGACCTCTGAAGCAAGCGTGTCAACCAGAAACAAAAAGGACCCTTGTGTCCTGCAGGTGCAGGAGGGCTCCTCCACCCACACACAAGTGCTTCTGCTACCCTCGGGTGTTGTACTCCAGGCTTTGTACAACCTGAATGCCAGAAAAGACGTGGAAAGGAAAAGTCAAGGAAGGCTCTTGAAAGATAAATGGAGCACAGATAAATGGAGCTTGGAAGACAAACTAGGAATGCTGCTTTTCCTCGGGTAATTCATTCTCTTTAGCCCAATTCTATTCAAGTCCCTGTTCAATCAGTGGGAAATGAGAGAAAGATGAAAAGAGGCTATGTGGATACAAATTGATGTTATACTCCCATCGGTTCTTCACAGAGACAGAAGAAACTTTCTAATACCTCAGCGGGTGAGATTCAGCACCAGCTGCAAAGTTTGAAGCACTTCAAGGAGAAGCATGGTGCAGCAGCTGTAAAACACTCCTGCTCTTCTCATCTTGCAAGTGAAGTTAGGATCTAAGGGCCTGTCTAAATTATGGCGTTCTCTCCAGGTCAGCACATTGCTACGCTTTAGAATAGGGCCTGAGGATATAAGCATATGGTTTCCCACATGTGTCCTGGCCCAGCCAATAGGAAACTGAAAAGATCACTTTAGTTAACATGCACACAGTTCAAAAAATAAAAATTATTTTAAAAATAAAAAAAAAGCAATTTCATTCTCCACTTTTCCTTAATTTGGGGCTTTTTTTGTGTAACTATGTAATATTTACAGATTATACATGTGAAAATTGTCTTAATAAGTGTCAGTGGGATTTATAAGAAAATTTACACCACAGTTCTAAGAGCTAAGCAGTTATCCATACATGTAAATGGATATTGTACTCTCTGGACAGGAGACTCAGGAACTGAGTCTGTTCTTTGGGAGCAAACATCTTGCAATGTGCTGAAAGTCTTTAGAATCTCACATTCTACAGGCATTTACACAGGGACAAAACAGCATCAGCTTAAAATTCAGAACTTCTTGGCCTGGAACCAAGCCATTTCTTTTATATTGGATTAGCTTACTACTTTTTGGTACCAAGCTATTGAAATGATATCCTTATAAACAGAAATGAGGAAGTTCTCTCAAATATTGCCCATCCATGAGCAACGTTATTTTCAGTCATTAGATTTCTCTTCTGGCTTCTTAGTAAGTGTAATTCCTTGATAAAGCAAGGAAAGGTTTAACAGCAGAAGTAGCAGGCACCTGTGTCAACTCTGCCCACTAGGCAAACATTCAAGGAGATGAGTACAACTAATAATTTAAGTGCACTATGTTAAGAAATAAAACATAACTCGTGGCCCTCTTTGAAGTTTCCCTTGCCTATGAGTCATGAAAAACGGAAAATGAACAGAGGGCTGTATTTCCTTTCCCCGGGGTCTAATGAATTGAAGGTAAACATTTTTACCAATGTGTTATATGCATCCTGACATCTGGAAGTCAGAGCCTGGAGCAATAGTAACAAACCCAGCCTGTCACCTCTGGAGGGACCTGCACTTCAGCACTCCCAGTTTCAGAGGTGCTTTTACAATGCACAATCCACAAGCAAGTCTGAATTGCTCTAATATTGTTATCACCTGGAATAAAAAAGGTGGATAACACTGAGAGACCAACCTCCAGTCTATACCATGGCTCTCTTCATTGTAAGCTGGAGGGACAACTGGTACCTGAATGCTGATTATTGTTTGTAAATGAGTATCAGAAGATCTTCTTTCCAGGTAGTACAAATAGTACCCTGCCTTTTTCTGCCCTAGAAACCATGGCAGAAGCCCAGCAGCAAGGAGCAATAGGTGTATGTCCCTACTGCTCCTTGTGAGGGCACATGGGCTGCATTTTGGGATAAGCCAAGCCTAGGTGGCAAGGCAAGGCAAGGTAAGGAGGAGACCCAGGTTACAGCAGGGAGCTCTGTACTATAGCAGCCAGTCCCAACTGCTCACATAAGCCAGGCATCATCAGCACCTGCCAGTGCAGGGCAGGAGACCCATCGTACCTGTCTTTAAGCACAGCTCATCAAAGTCGAAGCAGCAGCTGTTGTAGCTCTTGCACAGGTTGTCACAGCGGCAGCCAGGAGGCTCTGCCTCTTGAAGTTCAAAGCATCTGTTTTTGCAGGAGCCAGAGGTACTGATCCAGGGGGAATCTGACAGGACTGTGTGGAACAAGAAACAGGGCAACATCTGTCAGACCAGCAGCGGTGGGACAGGTGGCTCAGCCTTGAGCCACTTGGATGAGTGAAACCTCAGCTGCCTGCTTAGCAAGAGGAAGGGAGAAAAGAAGGGTTGCTTGCAGAAGCCAAATATATATATATATTTATTTACTTATATATATAAGTTTAAAAACCCAAAAAGACAGCTCTTTTTGGAGGGGAAAGAATGAGGAAGCAGCATGCTGTGATAATATCCTGCAAAGAAATGGACCTGGCTTTACCTCTGTAACAATCAAGAGATTACTAGCAGAACTGTATTGAAGTCTCCAAGGCCCAATTCCAGGAGCTGCAGCTATTCCTCAGAAGCAGGCCTTTGTTTTCAGCAACCAAGTGACATTTTCATGGCTGGCTGGGCAGTTCGCATAGTAAAGGACTGCAATTAATCTACATGCAGTCAGCAGGACTTGGTTTGCTCTACTCGAAGGTGCCAAATCACTGTCAAGCATGAACGAAAACTGTTCTATAAGTTAATGGAGAAGTAAAGCATGACTTTTTTGGTGGACTTCTGTTTAATTTTATACTTTAATGCTCTGCAAAGTACAGAAGTATATAAGTATATAAGAAGTCAACGTATTTGATGTGTATAACTAAATGGAGAACTGCCAGTCTGAAAACCATGAATAATGCATTAGACTTCAATAACCAATTAGTAAGGGCCCTTATTGTCAGAGCTGGTGTGTATTTCTCTGCTCTTTTCTCAAAACTTATTATCTTATAGATTTCTCCCATCAAAGAGCCCTACACAACAGCTTATGTAAAGCAGGAAGGTTGCGTGCTACTCTCTAGGGTTAATGGCATTTTATGAAATAAACTGAGACTAATTCATGTTATTCTTTAAAAACAGAGGTGTTCCAAGGAATATTTCACAACGTCGTTTGTTCTTTGAGAGACCTATTAAAATTAAGTCTTTGAAATTGTCTTAGAGTTTGTTTTCTTTTAGACCACGTTTTGGTTTTGGCAAACCTCACCATGATTAGCTGTATGATTTTAAGAGAACTGATGCAATGGCACTTTTGGGAAACAGTTGCTCTGATCTTTCTTTCATGTATTTTTTCCCTACTCTTTTACATAGCTGAAAGTTCTTTCTCCACATAAACTGAGGAAAAATTTCTTTCCAAACATGATGACCTTATCCCAACACTGTAAAAACAGCTGGGAAAGAAGATGTAGGGGAAGTCTGGAGGTGACATAACCAGCTCCCATCCCCAGTACCACTGATCCACCGTTTCCCTTGGAGTGGCACTGGCACCAGCATAAAACACTTCAGGGAGCAAACTGGGCAGTAAATCAACCCTACAGCAATATAATGGGGAGGGAGCAAACCTACAGTGGCTGCAGCCATGGATCATGATAGTAGCAAGGCACATTCATATGACTTCTGGAAAAGGTAATGGTGGGCAACTGGGTCTCTCTTCTTTTGTGTGACTTTCAGTCAGGTGAGCATTGTTCAAAGCCAAGTACCAGCATAGTCACAGTTAAGTTTCACTCTGCAGGTACATATTCTGCAAGGATGACTTTAAATAGCTATCAATATTTTGGCCATCGGGAGCTCTTAGGGGCTAAAGGTGGCTTATCTATGCTGGCAACACACAGAGCAGTATCTTCTTTGGTCACATAAACAGGCCACAAATCTATGTTAGAAAATAATCACAAGAATTGCTTCAAAGCATGTTAACACTCAGATTTTCAGAGAGATGAAGTCTTACTCCTTATTCTTAATGACTGCTGCTTTGTGCCAAATGTTCCTGAAAATCTGTTACTAAAGAACATTTCTGTTATTTATCCTCTTCTGCTACTTTCCCTTTGGAAGCTAGATAACATATAATCACAGATCTAGTAAGCTGCAAATTTGGACTCAAAGGTATTACATACAACCATAGACTATGTATTCCTTCCACTGGCATTGCCCTCTTCATTTCAAAGGAATGAGAGGGAGACCACTTCAGAAGGTCAAGAAACACATCAAGTGCCTAGGAAAAAGGTGTAAACCTGACTGCAGATTACAGAAGTAAGTGTCAACTGTATTTCAAGGAATGTCAACCTGTTGTAAAGTACAAATAATTTATTAGGAAACCACTGGAACAAATTGCCTACAGAGGCTGTGCAATCTCTGATCTTGGAGATTTGAAGAACGGGGTTTATACCAAGATCTGCCAGGAGAACTTCAGAAATAAACACCCATGTATTGGCATATAGAGAAAGTCTACATAGCTGGTCAAGCTCCCCTCTAGCTCCACCTTCTTTGACTGCAAGAAGGGTTTCCATTTCACACGAGAACGGTTTAGCCCAGCTCCCTTTTTTGCCATTTTTTCCGCATCTTCTGGAATCCTCTTTATTAGCGATGTGACAAATTATCCCAAATTCCTTAGAAAATTCAAGTTATACCTCCTAAGTCAATGCAGGACACCTTACACATAGCAACACAGAAGAGGATGTGGTTTAACTCCCCTGACCTCTGAATATATTAAGATCAATCCTTTGTTTACCATGACTGACCTTGCATTTGCAGCCAGACCATGATTTTCAGGTCGTGCACAATGCCATGGCATGGGTACTGGTGCGTGTAGAAGAGTTGGAAAATATATCATCAAGAGCTCCATTCATGGTGAGCATTTTCAAATTCACCGAAGACTTTGTACAGAACAAACTTACACAGTTTCAAAATACTTTTCAAAATACCTGCATCCCTCCACAGCTCTTGCAGTCAGATCTGCCTCCATGCAACACGCAGAGGGACCTGCCCATGAAGATCCTCCCCTCCTTTTTTAATACATAGAGCTTTCCATATCCTTTTCCATGCATTCTTTTTTTCCTTTTTTTTTCTTTTTTTTTTCTTTTTTTTTTTTCTTGGCCCACTAGGTTCAAAGTAAAGATCTGAAGATTATTTCTCACATCATATATTAGAGAGAAAAAGTTATATAGGGCAATAGTGCCTTCCTGATTCAATCCATGAAGGTTATTAAATTTCCATTGTAAATGTGTTATATTCACCTGGGAATGCACTATATCAAACTACTTGCTCTGATACAATCTAATTACATCATTAAAAAACAAACTCTATTTACTGCCAGTAGTATTTCCATTGTGGGACTACAAAATGCAGACATGCTTACACTGTCATTATAGGAAGGAGGCTACCTGATAAGAGTATGCCATTTAGGATCCTATATGGAACCTATGTGGATCACCCAAGTACCTACATAAAACATGTAAAGCACCAGTTTTGCTATGTAATATTCAAATTATGAATTTGCATTTCACTTTTCCATTATGTCATTGCAGTTAACAAAAGTTCAATGAAAAGTCACTTAAGGAAAATAAAACCATTCTAGCTGTTCCAAGACAATAAATTCTGGGTTTAGTGTCACACTTAAAAATGCAGTGAGAAGGAACAGAAAAACATCAATGCTTCTCCTTCCAAGATTGAAGCTATCATCCTACCATGACTAAGGAATATGCTTCAAGAGACTACTAGAGTCATTTTCCTTGGAAGTACTTACCAAGAAGTCTGGAAGGTTCATACAACAAGTAACTTAAAAAATTAAGAAATTTAGAGTACCAAGGCTGCTGTTCTTCTTTTTTTTTTAAAAAAAAAAAAAAGGCTTGAATTCAAAAAATTGTTTGTTGGGTACAAATATTAAACATATCTATACACTATCAAAAGAGATCAAGAGAACTTTTTAGGCATTATGGTGCTTCTTTGACGTGCATGTATAATGAACTATGGAAAACAAAACAAAACACTGGCTTAGACTTGTAGAGAAGTTCTATACTAGATGAAAACTGAAGTTTGCCTACAATCATGGCATACCCCTGTAGAAGTAACAAACTGGTAATATACAGCAATGGTTAGTAAAGAGACAGAGTTTTGCCAGCACAAAATAATTAATTCTAGACTCTAAGAAACTTGGAAATAAGCCAAGGCAGAGTGCAGTTGAAAAAGAACATACAGCAATCTTTCATTCTGGATAGTTCACAGCACTAGGCTTCTGATGAAGTACAACTGAAAGTCATGCAGCTACAAGAGGCTAAAGCCTAAAAAAGTTCTTTGATCACAGTGCTTTAGTTTTATTTAAAAAGGCACCTTTCTAGCATAACAGTTTATTTTCTTCTTCAGACAGACGTGGCAATAATAATTTATTCTTTGGTTTCACATCCAATTTTTTTACTGCAATAAAAGTAACCAGGCTTCCCAAATGCACAAGGAAACAAAGAGTAAGAGAGGCTTTTGTCCTCCTTGTTGCCCCCTAGACGGGATTGCATCAATGCCAGGTTCTGGTTCAATCTCAACCATATGCACCTTTTCAATAGCCTGCCCCAAGATAACCCACATCTCCTGCCTTTGGGGAGATATGCTGTATTTCTTACTATTCTCCTGGGATGGTGAGCTACTGGAAACAGCACACAGCTACTGTTCCCAGCCCCGGCAGCACTGAACGGTGCTGGTGGGCTCAGCAGAGTTGGCACTGTTGAGCTGCAGTGGGTCACCACCTTTGGGACTTCGGTGCAAAATAGCCCTGCCCTAAAGCCTGCACAGTCACCATCAAAAGCAAAGCAACCAACAGCCAGGTGTTAAAGACATGAAATGTAAATCCTTCATGTCAGTGCTACACACATTACCCAACCACTCTAGAGTTTACGTACTAGAAGATAAAATTAGAAATAAATTTGATTTATGAGCAAGTTTGTTTTACTGTTATATAAATACTGAAAGCAACCACCACTGTCTCTTTGGTAACCTAAAATGCCTCTGCTCAGTGATCAACCACCCCATCTGTGGCTGTGATTAGACACTAATTCATGTGAAAGACAAGGAAGGGGAGGACACACATTAGTTACCAGGCACACAACAACCTCAGGACACCATAAAAAAGTTTACAATGAAAATTCACAGGCTATCATTACAGATGGGTGCTGCATCCCTTTCACTTCAGTTAAATTAACCAGTTCTAAGTCAATGACCACAGGTTCCCTTTCTCCTGCCAGAGGAAGGAATAGAGGCACAAGTCAAGCCTACACTCATTTTAATTTTTAAGAAAAAAGGCTAGTTTTCCATTTTAAATATTTTTCCATTCGGACTATGCCTGAGCTCACAAAACCCTACACTACCCCAGAGCACGAACAACAGTCCCTTCTGTGGCACGTTCTCGCTTTCCTCCAAAGGCAAACAGCCGACCCCTGACAGCACATCTGCTGGCGAGGGACACGAACACCTGCTCGGCCCTCGCCGCCGTCAGATGTCTGCCGTCTACTGTTCACAAACCAGCATGACCTCAGGAGACGCAGAAATGCCAAAAGCTTTTCTCACCAGCGCGTTCTTGAAAGCATTACTCAAGATTAGAGAAACCGCTTCAATAGCTACCGAAATGCAACCAGCACCCTTACAGCGATCGGGGCGCTTATGTCAGTTCTAGAGGGAAACCACACACAGCGCAAAACCTCGCAAGCACGATGAAGCAGCTATGGAGACCGATCTCTGTGAGACTGATGGCGCTCAATCCGAAAATAAGCTAGATTTTCCATAGTCACATGCACACAGAGCAAAAGTTTAAGTAAATAGGAGACCTATAGGTGAGTCCCAAAGGTCAACTGACTCAGGCTCAGTGAGTTATTTCTTCTCTATATCCTAGAGGTAAAAGGAACAAGCAAACTACTGTTTCGGCGTAGGAGTGGTTTCTAACCGCCGTATATAACATAAGGGTATTGCGATGTACAATTTATGTCCGTTACCATACCTGAGACTGGGCCCTCATCCCATTCTTCAGATCTCCTAAAGCGATTTGTTGTAAATCCCATGCAGACATTTACTCCAAAGGCAAAAGCAAATAAAGATATAACCTGCAAAAGCAAAACAGCAGAGTGATCAAACTGTGCAAAAGCCAGGACTTCCAAGCTACGAGCGTTATGATTAAAAGGGCAGAGATGGTCCCTGTACATTCGAGCTCCCCAGCACTGCAGTTCCCATCACTGGAGCAGCAGCTGACAGTCACCGTTTCAGAGGAGCACAAACCAGAAGGGGGTTATGAATAAAACATCTCTTTCTGCAGCTGAAACGCTCCTTTTTGTAGGACCTTATTCAGGAGAGACGGGCTACTCCTCCTCTAAAAGCAAACACGCTCCTTTCCTCCCCTACCTGGTGTAAGTGGAAGCAGCCCTTCTTAGCCATACTAGAGGATTCTTGAAAAGCCCGTGCAGTACCGTCCCTTTTGCTTTATAGTGAGCGCAGAGCTCTGTTTGCTCTGGGAGTTCGGGCTATTAGCTACAAGTAATCCCACCTGGTGAGGTTGACAGGCTCGTGTGATTTGTCCAGGGGGTGATTTCATCATGTTTCACTCACAAATCGCAGCTCCGAGTGCAAGAAGCTCCAGGCATCATCCCTCGCTGCGCCCTCCCCCCAAACACACACACGCACGCTTTTATGTGGTTTCCTCTGGCAAAGCAGGGCTTTCTTCTGTTGCTGCGGCCAATAGCTGTTCCTGCTCATTTTATTCTCCTCGCAGAAGTAACATGGGTAAAAGAGAAACCAAATGTGTCTCCATCTGGCTCGGAGAAGAAGAAGGGGAGGGGGGAAAGCTCGCCCAGGCTGTGAAACGAAAATATCCCCAACGCCATCCTCGAGTGGCACAAAACATCGCAGGCATTTCTGCGTGGTGGGACGAGCACAGGGCAGCAACCTGGGCACTGTTCTCATGCTGCGTGGTCGCCGCTCAAGTTCCTGGTTGCTTGCATAGCCGAGTGCCCCAAGCTGGGAGCACGGGGGTATTTTTACAGCTCTAGCCTCCTGCAAGGCACAGAGCAATGGAAACGCATGGTTTTATCGGAAGAGCTGGAAACCACAGCTTTGCAGAAAGGAAAGGAAGCGGCAGTTTCCCTCTGCCCCACATTTACCCATTTTCATCAAAGACAGCAGAAAGCTCAGCTGTTTGGATAAGTACTTCTATTTACAAAGCAGACAATAATGCTGAGCAGAATTATGGTTGAAATCAGCGGCTTAAATATTGTTTGCCAAGGCAAATTATTTACCAGCGTAGTTTGCTGCTTTTTTGTCTGACGAGAGCTCCTTTCCTCAAAGTATTTACTAACAATGACATTTAAAGGGACAGAGTCAAGGTTGGTAAGCCTATGGATGGGCTTTTTGCTTCCCCTGGGACCTTGTCATGTTGATACTGGCTCGAAGGAACATGTTTTAATTTTCTTCAAACCATCTTGCAATATCAAGCACATACAATTCGGAGCTTTGTTGGGAAGTACCTTTTACCTGCTGCAAAATCTGTCCCTCCCCACTACGTAGCTTTGCAGGGCAGAGGCTCCCCTTTGCTACCCACATCTCATCTGCCTGCTCCCCTGGCTAGGAGCTGATCCTTTTTTATGCAATTTCTTAACCAAAGTGGCTCCATTGTGGAGCTGAATCTTTGCACTGCAAGCCTCAGGGAAATGTAATTAGTCTGGGATGACCTCAGTCTTAGCTATACCAGGACACTGCATTCCTCTCCTTACACAGAGCAGGGGTGTGAAGTCAAGACCCATCTTCAGATGTTCACTTCATCACTAGCTCAGTGGAAACTGAAATAAACAGCTGAAATATAGGCTGCATTGTATGCTGAAGGCACTCTTTCTGGAGAAAAAAGAAAAAAAAGAAAAAAAAAAACTGTGCACGGAGGTCTAGAGAAAAGTAAATGACCACAATTTTTACTAGATGTTCCTATAACATTATTCACTCTTAACATCTGGTATATACTGTGGTTAAACACCTTCACCCATGAGCCCTAAGTAAGTACATCAGTGCATGACAGCAGCAGAAGGGAAACCAAAGGTGTCACACACAAAATTACACAATGGTGTTAAATATCTCAGCTGATGAAGTTCATGATTTGATAGGCAAAGCATGAGAATCGGCAGACCAAGCTCTCCTCCAGCCTGGGACCCTCAGGTCACCAAGTGATCCAGGCAAAACACAACTGGATTTTCAAAACTAGTTACCAATATTGAGTGACCAAGCCAATATATCCAACCTCAGTTTCAGAGATGCTGAGCCCTTACAGCTCCTGCATATCTTCCTAATGTGCAGGTGCTCGTTTTTTTCAAAAGAAAGTTCCTACAGAAATTAAAAATGACCACCCAGAAAAAAAGAAGCAAGAAACAAAACCAAAACATACAGCAACATAGACTTCTTCTACTGAATTTAAAATATACATTTCATTTTTTTTCATTCATGTAACATCTCTAGAGCTTGTAAACTGAATGATTTCATGATAACAGACCTCATTTTAAGTTTTCTGGTCTACACTACAAGAATCTTTTATTATTTAACCTCCTCCATAATATCATTTGAGAACTACAGACGACAATGACTCTAAACTGCTAATATTTTTCTTATGTGTTATGTAAGACACAATTTCCAGTAGCTCTGGACTGACCACATATGCAGATGTACAACCATCTTTTTGTAACAAGGATTCTGCCCGAAGCCACCCCACAGATGCACAAGGAACTTATTAGCATAAACAAGGTTTAATGATTTTGTTCAGGGAAAATTTCACTGCTGGGATCACTGGCAATTAACTTTTTAGCAATTAATTGCCATTTTACTCATCAGAAGAAGAAAGAATAAAGTAGAAATAATGTGTTCCTGACCCTTTGGTCATGCAGTCGTTCGGTACAAGTTTTAGGGCCTGAATTAAACACTTTAAAAAGGAATTTTAACAAGATCAACAGAAGATGAAGTGCATCTTTCTCAGTTTCTGTGCATAAGGACTGGCCTTTATGGCTGTTGAATATATATGATGGTACTGATTATTATTTAACTCAGAATGCAAAACTTCCATCCAGCCACTAGGTGACACTTTAAAAGAGAAGTTCATGCCGTGACATTTACAGAGTTACAAGAATTCCTGTTCTACTTTTCCAGCATTAATAAAAGAAGGGCAATATTTGCAGTCTTGTATAAAATCAAATTTTCTGGATTTTTTGTAATGGGAAAGGATAATGCAGAGATAACAAGTATATTGGCTGAATCACAGGCTGGGGATGGAATGGGCTCTAAAAAAATGAACCTTTCTAGCTCCTTATCTCCACATTGCATTACTGGGTGCAGCACATCAGCCACATAAGGTGACCTAGGTGAAAGTTTCCAGTATCCTTGATAGCAACATAAACAGCAGGAAGGTGAAGGACTTTGCCAAAATGCCTCAAAGCTCTCTCCCCCTGTATACACCTTCTACATATAGCTGTGGCCAAGAAGAAAAGGCCTGTCAGGTAGATGAAATGTCAACTTCACAGAACAAAACCTTTTGATGAACTAGGAATTCAATTGCAAAACTCAAGCAGTATCCATGCTGAGTGCCCTCAGAGACAAGTACTGTGAAAGCAAACAATCTTCCAGAAGCTGAAGCAACCCTGGGAAGATGTGAGCACTCGCTGAAAGCACCCCAAGATGTTTGGGAGGGAGGGTGATGGCCTGTGATGAGACCAGCCTGGGATGCAGGAGCCCAAAAACTTGACTGTCCGCTCCATCAAGTGATAGATTTCACATGTCTGGCAAGTTGGCTTGGAAAACAAAAACATAAAACGTGATCATGAAGAGTAGGTGAGGACACAGATGTTCATATGGATACGTAAAGAGGGAAGCAGAGTATAAAGGAAAAGAAAATATTAGCAGGCACAAGGTTCACAAGGTGTAGGGGCCACACCAGTCTCCTGCTACTCCATAAGACTGGGAAGACCCACAGCCCAAGCTGTGCTCATGAAAGTACCTGTTTATGAAGTGCCTCAGAACACCACCCGCCAGTGCCTGACAGCTTAACGAATACCTCTCCAATTATCTGTCTGATTATCTGTCTGCTCATCACCACCCGAGGAGAAAGGTATGCAAACCATGTTCTCAGGTGCACCCAAGGAACGGGCTGAGAAAAACTTTCTAGGCCAGAAAGATCCATAAAGGGGTGCCAGACCCTCAGGGAGGATCACGGATGAATTAAAGTCTTGCAGAATTGCAGCCTGCTGCAGCCCAGCCCCTGAGGCACAAGGTGCCTTAGGCACCTACAGGCCCATCAGCATTTCTGAGCACCCTACGCAATGCCTGCAGGGTTCACGGGGCTGGGAGCTGAGGGCCCGAACCCGTACAGAACCTCACTGAGGACGACCAGCAGAGCACATCGTGTCCTCCTCGTGTTGCCTGGCTGGGATAGCTACCAAACATGGACCATAGATGTGTTGGGTTGGGTGCCTGTCCCAAACTGAGCCTACACACACTGCCTACCCTGAGACAGAAGAGGAATCACTGACCTAAGGGGTGATCCGCGTCCCAGCTCTGCTATACTCATGTAAAACACTCACATGCTCACTGGAATGAGGACTGAAACCCCAGTGGTGGCCTGGTGAATGAAGGAGGGCATAATGCCTTACAGGAATAAATTCTCCCACCCCCCACATTCTCTATGACAGGTTCGGTGGCTGTGGGCTTGGTGAGAGCACTGCTGCTCCTGAAGCTGCCGGGATGCCCATGAAGGGATTTAGCTCAAGCATTACACACAAGCAAAGCAAGGTTTATATCAGAACCACATCTTCTATTGTAGCAGCTACATTAGATGAAAACCAGACAAGTTTTCAATGACCTGTAGAAAGCTGTGTGTGCCTGAGAGCCTGTCTTTCCTTCCAGCAGTACTGCAGCTAATAGACCAGCTGGTCCAACACAGGGTGTTACACCTCACCCTGAGAGCCACACGTACATCTGCAATAGCATTAACACTACCCCAACATGCATACTTTCATCGTCTTCAAAGGAACTAACATGTTCTGAATTCAGTTTCTGGACAATATTATTATTATGAAGCAGCACAACTACTCTACTGAAATGCACTGGGAGTTCGTAACTACATTTCTTAAGATAATCAGACATAAAAATTCTAGCATGCAGCAGAATGAAAACTGTCCTGCGATGAAAAATTGCTTCTTTATGGAGGAGAAAAGTGAGTGAAACAGGCAGTCAAAGAGCCCACATGTGTTTTTAATGCAGCCTGTGCAAGGCTAAGCATATCTTCAGGTATTCATCTTTGCTTTTGGCTGGTTGAGATGGTGGCCTGGTATCACAGGCATCCACCAACAGCTCCACAATTGTCTTTTGAAAAGAGCTGTAGGCTTGGATGGTGTAAAAATCATCCACCATCCTTGATGTCTTGAAGGCCTTACATGGTACCATACACATGCCACACAATCACTGTTAACTTATTTGAGCTTTTCAAGTGATACAAGTTATTCCATTTTATGATAACCATAGGAGTTCAGAAATAATGACTTAAAGCTAAAAAGAAGAAAAAGAAAAAAAAAAAAGAAAAGAAATAGCAAAGCTGGTGATGTGTCTTAAAAATGCAAGCAAGCAGGTTTTCAAGACTTCACGTCATGATCCTACTTTCTTTACATAACTTGTTTGAACATCCTTTACCATGTTTGAACCTTCTTCAGTGGAATATAAGCTTTGAACTTCCTGGGTATCTAAAACTTCTTGTGAGGACTTCTACAATAATCCTGTAACATCTCTTTCCTACTTAATCATATTTACCCTCAGCCTAAACTCCATTTTGGCACACTTTTCAAGCTCAAGGCTTGGTTATGATTAAAAAATTTCCAAGTGCTAATCTCTTCCCTACAAGTAAAATGTGGATATAATTAATACTGCTCTGTTTACTCTCAGTTGTTTTCTTTGCCAAACAAGAGTTTCTATTGGTTTGTTTTAAATCTCTCTCTCTTTTTTTTTTTAATGCTTTTGGCACTTTGATCAAGAAAGAAATATTTTAATTGATATTTTTCTTCTCGTTAATCTAAAAAACCACTGGTATTTTCTAAATAGCAAAATCCTATTTGATTTCAGTTTAAAGAGATATGTCACTATGAATAACTTTCTCAACTTGCCCCGTAGTTGGAGCTTTGGACATCCATGCTCTCCAGCATCAATACTTGTTCTGGGGAAGAAGCAAAGTGAAAGCAGGCTGGAAACAGGATCCCTCCACAGCAAACAGGGACATGCCCTGCTTGGGCATTTGGACATATTTTTCTTTTGTTTCTATAGTTGCACAAGGAGGCATTTGAAGACTGAAGAACTGGCTGCTCTTACGGTGACCTGTAAGTGTCTGTACCTATGAAAGCTTTTTTGGCGTGGTGAAGGGATGCATGAACACAACTGCAACGCTGCAGGCCAGTGACAGTCTGTGACACTGCTGCTGTTCAACAAAAAAGGCCATCTGGGGCTTGAACCTGCTTCACACAAACACAAGTCTGGTTCATTTGCTAAGAGGCATAGGACCTTTATAAAGAGCAGGAACTCTGCTAAAAACAAGTCCTGTAGAAATCAGGACAGCCTGAAGAAGAGATGTCTGCAGTCAGGGGGGTGTTAGAAATAAAAGAGAAGGAAAGAAAAATAATTATTAAAAGTTGGCTAAACTTCCTGATCTGATTCACTGACATTCACACAGGAGGACACAATAGCAGATGAACAAGGTTCTGCTTAAAGAAAAACATATAAAATGAGGACGCAGATAACACTGTCACAGACTTAGATCCATCTGCAAGCTCATTCTGGAGGGACTGTTTTATCTCACCTTTGAAATACACACCTTTATACCACAAGCTTAAGCTATCCCCAGCTACTGGAAGAAGTGAGGTGTTTGAATAACTTGGAAATAACTGGATTCTCTGCTCTTTTCCTTCAGAAAACAAATGAAACCAGCAGGTACAGTCCAGATACCAAGCATCTATCAGTAGTCCTAGCAGACTGGCTCGTCTTTGCCATCACTCTCACCCCTCTTACTCCAAAAAAACACTGCTAGGAACACATGATGAGTTTAAAAAAAAAAAAAAAAGGTAAAAGAAACTCCCGTTCACAGATTTTTGCATAAGTTCAGTGCCCCAGTTCTCAGCCCTGGAAGCAGCGTGTTTGTGAGATGCAGTGAGCTGCAAGCTGCTACTGCTTCTGAACCCCAACCTGGGTAATGTCAATGAGCAGCATCCCTTGGCCAGGGGACAGCAAGGAGCAGAGCTTCTTGCCTCTCTTCCCTCCCACGTGCTGCCAGGGAGCAGCAGCACCGCTGCACACGCTCTCAGCTTTCTGCCTTTCTGACCGGGCATCTGCTGCTGCCTGTTTTAATGGCAAAACACAAAAGCTTTAAACAATTGCATATTACTTTTTAGGTCATTTCAGACAGATGGGCCATTTTCCAAGCATCACAAATTTTCCTAAGTTCAACTGTGTCAGCACCGCTTCAGTTGCACGCCAGCTTTTTTTTTTTTTTTTTTTTCTGATTACGGCCGAGTGCAAAGATGACAAATGTAAGCACAAAGGGAAAAACATCCTGTTGGAACAGTACTCCCTGTTTTCTCAGGGTGAGAAAAGTATAAGCAACATTTCAACAACAAAACAATGAGATCCATTGCTAGAATTTATTATTTTTTAAACCCGTATCATAATGTGGAACTGAACACATTTCAAGCTCTGCAGGAGTGCAATATGAAAAAGAAAAAAAAAAAATGAAGGAAAGTGCTAGAAAGCAAACATTTTCTAGCATGGGTTTGCATAAGGATTATCAGTGTTTTTTGGTTGTTATTGCAAATTCTTTTCTCATCTATTTAGCATAAAACTTTGGAAAAGAATAGAGTCATTTTTTATGGATTAAACAAGTTGACTACAGCAAAACCAGCCACTTAAATATTAATTGATTTCTTCAGTATTTTAAAGCAGATAATCTTACTAAGTTTTGCTTCTCTAATTCATTTTTTTCATCTAACTATACACAATTTTCAGAAATAATCTGCTCCTCGGTTTATTGATTGCTGACTACTGTATAATAAAAGCAGCTCTGCTTCACTCAGCCTTCACAGAAGACATATATTTCTCCTCCCCACCCCAGTAAATCCCTTTTCCATAACAGACAACACTGAAGTCAGCTCGAAATTATATTTGTTGAAGCTTTTCAAAGTAGAGACAGATGTTCCTGGGCACTCACAGAGAGCCTGCAAAACAGCTGGGGCTATTTAATTTAGTGTCCTTTCACTGCCTGTTGCTGCCCCTTCTCTAAGATGCTGCAACCTTGGAAAGCACTGTCCATTCAAATGCAATGTAAAATGGACTCAAGTAAAATACAGATCTGGAGAAGAGACTGGAGACACCTCCTTTTCCAGCTTTTTTTTTTTCCAGCTTTACCAGCTGAAGAAAAAGTCTCTCCTTCTGCCTGCTGTCCTCACTCAAGTCTACAAACTCAATCATCCATTTGGGTGAGAAGTTGCCCTCCCCAGCTGCCTCTCTCCATCTCCTCTGCACCACACCGCACCAGCTGCAGGAGTTTTACTGCTCAGCTGATCTACCTCCAGCCTGGTGCTCAGGAATACTATGATTATATCACCTTTAAAAAAAAAAAAAAAAAAAAAAAAAGAAAACAGACCTTGGGTAAAGGAGAAGGGATGGGGGATGGGCAGTTGAAGCAGGCAGGCAGGGAGCAGCAAGCTGAAATCAGAAGAGGAGCATCCCTATCCCTTAGGCAAACCAGGTTCACTTTGCACTGAGACAAGAGCAGGAGCACGTACATGGTTACCCTATAGTAGCTTAAGCTACAACAGCTGTTTGGTAAATGAGTATCAGACTAAAACCTCATGTTCATACCCCTGCTTGTAGGTAACCTGAGCCTGCTAAAACATCTGCTTGGTTCTGTTGATAATTCAGCATGTTTTGGGAAGGTATCAGACTTAAAAATGAAATCAGGAAAGCTTCTGCTTTCATTGCTTGCTGCTCTGATGCATTATAAATAAAATAAATAAACCAACCTCAATGCCACAGTCTATAAGGCCAGGTGGAAGTGCAGCCAGATCCCAGGACTGTGTTAAGGAGCTGGGACAGAGGGCACAGGGCAGAGGCATGGGAAGCTTTTGGAGGCAGAAACTTCAGCAAATAAACCAGGCTTGACACCAACAGTAACAACTGCCAGGCACCCAATATCCCATTAAAGTCAGAGCTATATCCTAAAGTCCATGGGGAAAAAATAGGCTGGCTGGGCAGAGCAATGGAAAAGCAGCAAAAGTCATTTTGGATTTGGGGGTGAAAGAAGAGAATACTTTAGGAGAACTGAGCTTTGGAGGCTCCGAAAGAGGGAATATCTCATTCTTGTTTTCTCTTCTGGGGGACCAGATGGGAGAAAACCATGCCTGATCTCTAGTCTATTGTATTGCTCCCTTTCAGTTGTGCGCTAGTGCAAAAGTCCAATATTAGTTAAGGGACATTAAAAAATTGAAGCCTATTTAGGTGCATTGAATTTATGTGGTCAAGCACAAATGACCTGAGTAATAAATCCTTTGGGGCTTGGCAGCCAGATGAGATTTGGACCCTTTAAGTTGTTTCCTTTAAGAGAGGACTTAGATTGTGGCATCAAGCAATTCTTTGGTACAATCGTGTCGTTTACAAAGAATGTACGAAAAATGCTGTTTCCCTGAGCACAGAAAGGAATCCTATTGTTCTGGATATCCAAAAGCACTTAAGGGCTTCTTACATTTATGCTGAATGCCATCAGCTCCAAGGGAATTTCACCTGACCTCATAGCAGTGATCCCTTCCTTCTGTCCCACCCCAGGCACAACCTTGTCTCTTGTTTGCCTGTCCTCTTCACTGCCACTTTAGCTGTGCTGGCTGCAGTACAGAAAGAAAGGAAAGCAAAAACTTACAGATGATGCAAGCTTAATTACTTATAAAGTGTTGTTTCATCAGGACACTTTCTCCATACCCCAGAAAATATTTTTAAGCTGTCACATTCATCAGTGGTAGCAGGCACATAGTCAATACAACTGAAAATGTTCTACTCCAAGGAGAAATATACAGCAATAAGGGAGTAAATATTCTATAGATAGTAATTTCTACCTTAAGTTTCACTTTATTCGCTTTGCATGTTTTACTGCTAGTTGTCAGGAGTGTTGGTGCTTGCTGTGGCAACAAATCTCATCCTACTTCACCAAAATCTTGTCCTGCCTCAAGGTCTCCCACTTAAATAAGGCAGTTTAGAGCAATCCAGCAAAACTGAGCTCTTTGAGTTAAGTCAATGAATACACAGGGGTGGGATGGGGTGTCCGTAGGCTGTATTCCTCCCCTTTGTAGGCTGTATTCCTCCCCTTAGTTTTGTTATGCTGCTTGCAAAGTGCAGAGGGAAGGGTTCAAGTCCTGTCCCAGGTTTGCACTGGGCTCTCTGGAAAACATGGAGCAATTCCCTAGGAAGAGCCTCTGGAGATGTTCTACCTGTGCACTCAGCTCTACATGTGTTTGTCCCTTGCAAATTATCCCTGACTGGCAAAAAAAAATAATAAAAAGTGACCTGGTGGGTTAGCTTGTAAGTAAACAAAAGCACATGGACCCATCCTGGAACACCTCCCCATGGGCCGGCCCTGGCCAAGTGCAAGCAGCATGGCCCAACAGCATAGGAAGCATGCCCTGGCCTTGTCCCTCTATCTGTTTGTGTTTTGACGGGTGCCAATACAAAGCCAGAAGCTTGGATTTTGGCTTTAGGTAAAAAAGCCTGCATGAACAAAGTGTTTTTATCCAATACAGTTAATATAAACCAAGTTCTTTGAGCAGTACAGAGACAAGAGGAAGGACCACAGCTGAAGGTACTGTTTAACAGCGAACAGCAAGAAATAAAGAGCTACAAAGAGAATAGAAAAGGAAATTGTAGTAATGGGGATGGGGTGTAGCTGCTGTGAAGGAGAAGGTTTCAGCAGACAAATGGCAGGAATAGCTCTGGCCGTGTTCTGCAAATAATGTGCAGATTGCTACACCAGAGCACATGGGAAGACAAAATAAGGTTATATTCAAGGATGAGCTTCCAAGAACACTCTCTCACATACACACATAAGCTGATGAAGAGTTGAACGACAGCAAAGCCAAAGATGGTTTCCAACACTCCAAGACATCCAGGTTAAAAACTTTAAATAGACAAAAAAATATACACAAACAGAAGATCAGAGAGTGAGAGGCCAGAAACATGTAAAACTATGTGTTATGCATGCACAATGATAGAAGGACAAGAGTTTAGGCTTCTGTATGGGGTGTCTGTGTTGGGGTTTTGGTAGTGGGGCCTGAAGGGGCCTCTGTGAGGAGAGGCCAGCCCCATGCTGGACAGAGCCACTTCTGGCCAGCTCCAGCAGACACCTCAGGCCATGGCTGAGCCCAACAGCCGAGCTGGTGGTGCCTTGGTGAAAACTGATTTCAGAAAGGGAAAAAAACACTGCACAGGCAGAGAGAATAGATAAAAATGTGAGAGAAACTGCCCTGCATTCCCCATGGTCGGTGAAGGAAGGAAGGAGTGGAGGTGCAGAAATCCCCCTGCAGCCCACGGAGAGGAGGACCATGGTGGCACAGTGTGTTCCCCTGCAGCCCATGAAATAAACCATATTGGAGGTTTATAGCCTCCCTGTCCTTACCTCAGCCCATGAGCTTTTCTACCTGATGGTATGAAATCAGATAAGCAAAGGAGAAAGTGTGAAGATAAAACTTTTTAGTTACTTCGTAATAGAAAGTGTAATAGGAAGGCATAAAATTTCCTACAGAAGTAGAGGCTGGGCAGGAATTGTATTTGGAAGAGGAAGCATCTGGAGACAATTTCTCTGCTAGTCACAGAAGTAAGGAAAATCCATTCTACGCTATTTGGCTCAAATGGGGCTACAACACTGGAGCTGAGCATATGTGCTAGTATTGTATAGTTTTAATCGCTTTTCTTCCAATTATTCATGTACAGTACCAACAATTGTAACTCCTAAGCATTTCTTCATTTCTGGAGACAAAATGAATAGTTTAAAATATGAAGACTGCTAGGACAGAAGATCATTTACCATGGATCTTTCTCATGGAATTTAAACAGTACACAACAGCAAACTATTTCTCCAATGCCAGTAGGGCCTATATTTGTTTATCTATCTATGTATGTTTCTTTGACAGCTACCCTGTTCTCCATCAGTCTAAATGAGTGGAGCACACACAGTTTCATGGGTTTTGAGACAACAAAAGCCTGTGAGATTTGGTCTGACACCCTGCAAACGTGGCTGCCTTTTCAGCAGGTGGTGAGCCCAAGATGGGGCTGCACTGGGAGTTTTGAATGCCCCCATTCAGTGAGGTGCAGAAGAGGTTGAGGATACCTCCAGCTTCACAAGCATGTGAAAACTATTTTATGCTGGTGTACCAGCAACAACAGCTGTGGCTCCTTTTCCATAAGTAACCTGTTAATTTAGTGAAGCACCATGAATAAACACTTAAAATACCATATGTGGAAATTCAGGCAAGGTGGTGCTGGCCTCAGGGCTGCCGGGAGCAGTCTCATGCCACCACCTTTCATTGATCTCCCACTTCGCTTCTAGTTCCACTGATGTCAAAAGGATCACATTTGGCATCCCCAGGTAAAGCCTGGTATGTGAGAACACTGTTAGGAAAAGCTACAGCTTTCAAGAATGACGCTAACATATATTTAGCTATCTGGCATTCAAACTTAGCTATCATCCTTTGTAAATATTTGGGAACCCGTCTGCTGCAATGACTTTAAACTCATACTTTAACCATCATATTACATCCTTTGAAGTGAGGAAAAAAATTGTAGAATACAAAATTGAGTATTATTTTGTTTTCTTAACATCCTATACAGGCCAGCCTGCTTAGAGTAAACATTTCTATAACTTTGGACTTCAAGAGACATTCTTTCTTAATCTAAAAATGCCCATACTGATCCCTAAACAGTTAAGGTCAATTGTGGGCAGCCCCTGTAAGGGGCAGAGTCAGCCTCTTTCTTTTATTTTCTTTTAGGTACACAGAGCTCCAGCTGACCCCACTGCCTCTCCCTACCTAGCACACTCAGTACTGATGGATGCTGAAAGGAAGATGCAGAGATCAGTAGTAATTAGAACAATTACAATTAAAATCTAAGCAAATCAGAAGCAAAAGAGACTCAAAAGAGGGACCCAATGATTATTACTTCAGAATCAGACTAATCAAAAACATTACAACTCCAACCGTACAAAGAACTGCAAGGCAGGCACTGTTTTATTTACTCCTTATGAACTTGTGCCTCTAATCAGCACTTTACACCTGTAGCATAGGGAGTTAGGGAAAAAAAAAAAAATTAGATCTTTGAGATGTTATTGCCCTGATTAAAGAAATTCATACATTTCCTTCAGGGAAAATAAATAAATAAATAAATAAATAAGGCTTAAGCAGAGATGCCTGTAATGGGAACCCTATTGAGACAGATTGCCTTTAAGCCCAACACTTTGCTAGTGAAGCTCCAGACAGTGAAGATTTTAATATAAATCAAAAGCCAGGTGGTGTGGGAGCTAAAGTCAGAAGTAGTTGTTTGCATAATATTAATATTGCAGGAGGTAAATACAAACAAAACAAGTTGCTTTGCTTGTGTATGTACTGGATGCCAAATTTAACATTGCTATAAGGTAAGAAGATACCAATGGCAGTTTATATTTAAAAGATGAAGAGGGAAGGCTATCTTCATAAGGTAAAACAAGCTTTAAGAGATGATTTTTCAAACAGACTTACTTCTATGTGCATTAAACAATGCTTTCTATTTTAATTATGAATCAGAGGAGTTCCAACATCACTCCTAAGCACACATTGAACCGACTCTCAACTTGCCAAATCCCAATCCAAGCTACACTTGGCAAAAATACACTCACACTACTTCATAGCCTGCCTTTGCTTGTAATTATATTTACTTCAGACTACTTCAACAAGCCAGAAAAACACGGGGGGCGGAAAGGAGGGAAGATGCTCCTACCGTACCAGTACCAGTGGGTCTTTTTTCTCCATGACTGAGGTTTGATGTGGAAACTCCGCTTTGCCCTGGCCCCTGCAGTGGCTGCCCTGGCCCTGGTCCGGCTGGCAGGAGGCTGCCTGGCCGCCTTGGGCTTGGGAGCTGAAGTCAGGGTGCCAGCTGCCCCGGCAGGACAATGGCTCCATTGGGAGATAGCTTGGGGACAAAGGCGCTGCTTTCAGGGTTGATTTTATATGCACACATGTGACCTTTGCCTGAAATGACTCTATGGAAAGCATCCCTGTCCTGAAGATCCGCTTTCAAATGCAGCGGACTGATGTGCCTCCTTAATCTGTTCTTTTTTTTTGTTGTATTTTGGCTACAGATGCCTCAGGAGAGGTCATGTGCATATAACAAGGTGGTGCTGAGCTCTTTCTAATTATTTAGTGGTGCCGTTCAGTAACTGATAGGGTTATTTTCTTCACTTTCAAAGCTAGCTGGAGTATTTTTATCTGCTTTTAGATATTTAGCTACAAAACCAAAGAGTCCTAACTTCCAATCCTGAGCCATCCCACAAGCCTCTCCCAAGTTCAGCCAGCTTTGCTAGAGCACATATAGCTTTAAATGCATGCACCCAGACACAAACAACAGAGTCTTTGGATTTTTAATGGACTTGCAGGATGTTTTTATATATTTATATAAAAATCCTATATTGTAAATGTGATCTTTAAAGTATTTTTGAGGCTTCCTACTTTACTGGATATAAAATAGAAGCAATCAACATTTAGCATACTGGAAATCTAGATATTGCTATAGCTGGGCTGGTGGAGGAGAGATGAGGGAGTTTATCACCCTGATATAGGGATACTGCAGCAAAAACTGCAGCTGAGGCAGGTCAAAGGAAGGTCCCTTGGAGTGCTTCTTTGTTACGTTATAGGGAAGATTAATAGTAGTATGCCTCTTTAAGTCTAGATAACATTTTCCATTGTAAGATCTTGATTTTTGCTGTTTATTACTCTGACAAACTAACATTTTCATCGACCATTTTTGTGCTGGAAAGTATGTGGCATTTTTTTATCTATTTTTAATTTAAGACAAAATATGCCAGCTATTTTTCAGAATTAAAACAAAGGGTGAATGCTCTGCTCTACTGACGTTAAACACATTTCCCCATCCTTTCCATAAACAAATCTAGGGATTATATACCCTAGAAGCAACAGATTGGATTTGGGGGACCAGGGAAGAATGGCCTTTGTGAAGTGAATATGTTCATCCATCCCTACCAAATTCCAACTGGGTTTGACCAAGTCATAAATCTTCAAGAAATCTTTGTGTATGCTCAGCCCCGTGTGTGACTTGCTCACATTTAACCACTGCTCTCTCTGAAGGTCATCTTCCCTGGGTGTCTTTGAGCCCCTTACAGACCACAGGGTGCACTGCAGGTTTATTTCAAAAAAAATATTTAAAAGGTGCTCACAGTCACAACTGGATGAAGGAGTGGGTCACCCCCCTGCTGCCAGCACAGCTACAGTTTTAGTTGGCCACATCTTTCCTGTAAATGCCTGTGCTTGTACATGCTGGTGAAGGGGATTCCTTGTCCTGAAATAAATACCACACCATCCCCCAAACTAAACCTAACCCTCCATAAAATCTCCCCGTTGACCCCCACTCCATCCTCCCTGCTTCTTCAAGTCCCTTCCCTCACCATCGGTCCTTCGAAATGCCCACACCGAGAGGAGGATAACATCAGTGCTTCGAGCAGCTGCTAGATGGGTGGCGGGTCCTCTACTGGAAAAGAAACAGGGCAGCTGTTGAACAGACACAATGTAAGGGTCCCCTACAATGCAGAGACCGACAAAGCACAGAGATTTCAAGTACTTGATACTGAAATCTTAAAATATCATGCCAGTATCTTTCTACGTCAGCTCCAATAATTTTAGCTACAAATCCAATTAGAATTAGAAGTGCTAACTGCAAACATTTGCACTGTTAAATTTTTATTATTATTATTTTATTGAGCATTTTGCAAGGTCTAGCAGCAAGCTATCTGAACATCCTACAACACAAGGGAGCAGCAAACAAAGGATTGAAGAAGAAGAAGAAACAAATTAGCAAACTGACACAAGGTCTCCCCACCTCATAGCAGGCTGTTCCCAGCATTGTACTCCCTAATATTTGATTTCCATTTAAACGAGGATGCCCCTTGTTTCCCTTAGAAGCTATCATGCAGCCTGTTGTGCCACTGAAGTTTTTTTTATCCTTTGATCCCCATCTGACTTTAATCTTTTTTTTTTTTTTTTTTTTTTCTTTTTTTTTTTAATTTCAGCTTATCACTTCTAGCTATATTGCTGCCCCAGGAAAATGCACCAGTTCTACAGCAGAGGGACAATACATTTTCATAAGTGCTCTGCTGAATGGAGACAAGTTTACATAACAAAACAAATGGCTTCTGCACATTTACAGAATTTATGTCTTACCAACATTTGGAGACAATCCCAATCTTCCCCACTTAGTCTCCTTCCAGCACTGTTAGCAGGTACTAGCATGATTTAACATTCCCCAATATATTAATTGCAATCTGAAAACATTTTAGTAGCTATTTACCCCTGTTTAACAGCACAGCATTCGTGGTCATACAGCTATCTACATCTCTGAGTCATACTCAATTAAAATAAATCTTTGCCAACCCTCTTTCACTCTGCATAAACAAACTCGGGCTGTGTAGCAAAACAGACACTGCTATCTCTAGCTGTCACTGGGAGCAGCAGGGCTCAGTTTGGATGATGCTTGGTCAGAATTAACTAATGGGATCTGGGACAGTTCATGCAGGGGACACATGACCCTGGGCAGGACAGCAGCCAGAAGAGCACACAGCACTTCCTGAGCTGGTCCGTGTCCTTAGTGGTCCAAAACGCACGGGGAGTGCTTTAGTAAAGGGTTTCTAATGGGTTTCATAAGCACATCCCTTTTATATGTGTGCATTTGAAGAGCTAGTTTTGCAATAAAACGTGTTTAGGCAGCTTGATTAGTAAGTCTATTCCAAACACCAGTAAGGCAAGGCATGTGGGGCCATTTTCCTTGGGAAGAGGCTCCTCAGGAAGAGGCTTTTCAGGCTCATTCTGCTCCTTGCCCGAGCTCACTGGACTTTGATACCATAAGGTGGGGTCTGTGCAGTGCCACCACCACTCTTTTAAAGCCTGTGGCCATCAGTGTATGTCATCAAATATGATCTCCTCACAGCACCATCTCCACTGAGCTACAACCAGAGGTGCTGGATCTGCTTTCTGGGCTTAGCTTTAGGCAGCAGCAAGGCACAAAGCAGCTCAGCTCAAGGCAATGCTGGATGTACGCAGGAATATTACTGCTGCATGTAGGAAATCTCCAGGTGAGACAGGCTGGTACTTCCCGTGTGAAGGAGCAGCTCAGCTACAGAGACACTGGATTGCAAGTCTTGGATGAGGAATTAAAAATCCCCCCAAGTCCTATCTTGATCATGCCTATCTTTGAAACGTCCAGTCTAATGAAAACCAACACTACAGTTTTCCAGATACATTAAGATTCAGAAATGAGTATTCAGGAATTTGATTTTACAAGAAATGCACCGAGGATAAGACTTTGTGAGGGGCATAGTCTCATGCTTTCATGTGTATCCCAGTCCAGGCTGTGCTGGAAGGTTAACTGAAAGAATGAAATTATTCCTTCCTTTGCAGGACTCACAATTTGCAGAGATGATTGTGGGTGGGACTGAACCTGAAGAAAAGATTATACAGGCTCAGCTTTAAAGCAGCTGTTCTCCTCATCAGAATGAGAAGCCTGGAAATCTGAACATCTCTTGATCTTGTGCAATCAGAGGGAGCAGCTATATACTTAAGCCAGGCCACACATCGAGCACCTCTATATGGATTTCCGGAGCTAACGTTAAGATCCTATTTTTAAAAGCTGTGTTTACATATGTCCCAGTCTGCTAGAAATAAAGATCTTACGAACGTTGCTCCTTTTAATCCCTTCATTGTCTGCATTCGAGCAGTATTGTTTCACATAAATTCTTCAGAAAATCGCACCGGCAGATAAATATGCCATGGGTAACACAGCATTAAAATCAACCTCGAAAAAAACAGCGCTTCAAAAATATTGTACTGGAGATAGTCACGAATAAAAGAAGATTGTGATTTACAAGAAATATATGACCCCTCCTACTGTTAATCTGTTCCATATTTGTTGATTGAGCATGAATTACAGTTGAAAAATATCCCGGGGGATTACTTAATATACTGCCTAATCCAACCATCCACCCCCTGCAAAGTACAACCTCATGCGGTTTTGCTTCATTAGGAGTTTTCTCTGCAGCTCCAGTGTCCCAGCTCAATTTCACCTCCTGCAAACAGGTCTGAGCATGAAGAAATGGCTTCTGTGGCCAAAACTGTGCAGAAATATGTAATTCTGTACAAGCATAATTGCACGAGTTGAGCTAATGGAAAAAACATACTTTGTCTGACTACCTTCTAGGCATGACTGGAGTTACCCCTTCTGAAATCTGAATGGATGATGTGGTCTTGTATCTCTGGCTTTGCTTTGGCATGTTTTCATTTTTTTTAACCCTTAGTTCACAGTGTTATGGCTGCAGAACATAATGCAGTTTTGCTCAGACTCCATTTACCACCCCTCCTGTTCAACAACATTTTTTCCTGCCATGAAATGTTTGATCTCCAATTCGGTTTGCCCACCAGCAGGTATATTATGGCATCCTCGGCTTATGCAAAAACAAATCTTCACTTTGAAAAGCCATCTGATCCATAACGTCTAAAGAGCCTCTGTCAGAAATTAATCCTCCCCTCGTGAGCTCCATTAGCTGCAGTATACCAGGCTAGAAACAGTTATAAAACAACACAGCTTTACAAACTTGCACCACCTTAGGATCCGGCTTCTTGAGGGTATCTGCCACAAGAGTTGGGATGGGAGAAAAATGGCCTTAAACTGGAGCTGTAGGTAAATGCATGCAGTGAGACAAGGTGTGGAGATGTGAAAAACTGTAAGGATTGTAAACCAGAGTTCAGTTCTCCCTGAGCAGCATGAAGAGGGTCTGCACAGGCTGAAGGTTTATTCTGAGGAATCGTGAAGTTGCTGAGATGATAAATTACAGTTTTATCACCCCACCATCATGCAGGGTGCTCCAGATCCCAGATAAGGCAAGCAAAGAGCCTTAGGGGAGAAGGGAGTATTGCTGGCATCAGACAAGATCCTGCTCCTTGACTGGAGGGCTGACACCACAACTCCTTTATCTGTTTCCATATCACTAAAACATTGCTTTCTACGCCTCCTTTCTCCTCTCACACCAGTTTTCTTGCCCTAGGCCCTGTCCTGAACATTTCTGTAGCTAATGCAGGAGACACTGCTCCACCTCCTTCTGAAGGTCCTGCTCTAGTACAATATGTACAAGCTATGTCAAATTCCACGTCCTGAGCAAGATGTACAAATTTCTTAAATGAAACAGTAACTCACAAATTGCAACTCGGGACCAAGTTAATAAAATAGTTCAAGAAATCCAACATGCCTGGGTCCCCAAAGGGAACAGTACAAATATTCAAGGCTGCTCTTATCTGCTCCAGAAAACCCAGTGTCCGAAGCGGGTTGTTAGGGTTTGAAAGTCCTGGGTTTCTATCTTCCTGTAAATAAAGTAATATTCTGGAGAGAGTGTTAAAAATGCAGTATTTGGGGGATTAGGGGCATTGGCTGATTTTTTTTTTTTCAAAGAAGAAACCCAACAACTTTCTTGGTTCTCATCACCTTCTGCTGGAGTATAAGAGTTAATTCAAGAGAATGGACAACTCATGCGTGCATTTTCCATTGCAGTGTGGATTGGGACCTTCTGAGTGTTGGACTGAACAGGTATCAACCACAGTGAGAGCTGCTCCTGCACCAAAATGCACTCAGCTCTGGGGAAAAAAATGAGAGCTCATGGGCCTCGTCAGTTTTGGCCACTGCAGAGAGGAGCTGCTGAGAAGTGAAGGCTTTGGGGCTACACAAGAGGTCTCTGACTTGCATTGTGCATGTAACTGTTTGAGACTTCTAATACAACTCCAGTTTGTTTGCGAAGCTTGGTTTATATTCCTGCTTGTAATTTATCTTCTGCTTTTGATTCCTCACAACATCTGTGTCCTTTTTCCAGACCCCCCTGCATGGTTTTATTCACTAAAGCTTTTAGAGTTTTGTTTTTGTTCTAACGTTTTTGCCTTCTAAGTTGTTTTTATTATGATGTACACCACACTGAGTGCTCTGGCAGCCTGTGAGGGGTGTTTTCTAAGAAGAATAAATTATGGGCATTAATAAAACAAAGCACAGAGCTTTTGAACATTTGGTTTCAACGTGGAAGGATTCTCTTTCATATGAGAATCATGTTGAGGATTTATTTCTAGGGGGACTTTTTCTGTTATTAAGATCTAACAAAGCAGTATTTTACTGAAGGCTTTTTGTTTTTCCCTCATCCACTCTGTCATGGTTATTGCAAAGCTCTTCTGCTGTTTCTCGTTTCACTGCAAGGTACCTATGTGCATATGAAAGGTACACTGTGCAGGGTTTGCTTTTAAGTTTTCAGCAGAGTGGGGGGAGGGAGCTTTGGGGGGTTTTGTTTGAGGTCCTTTTGTGGAGAGGGATTAAGGTAAGAATACAGAAACCAGGGGCAAAGTAGTTCTTTAAAATAAATCCAGATCTCCCCTCTGTAAACACATGCCAACCAAATACACAAATTATGACAAATTGGTTGGCTGTGTTCACAACTGGGCTGGTGCTAAAAAACAAGAGCACTATAAGCAGGAGTTACAACATTTATTTGGACCTCCTTGAAAAGTCTTCCTTTCAGTAGGCTCAATCCTGCAGCATAAGCAATTTAGCTCTCATGAGTAGTCCCATTGACTGAAAGCAGGGCCTGGATTTACAGGGTCACCTAAACCAACAGAAGAGTTTTGAATGCAACATTTTCCCATAAGTCACTTCCCATTATACCCTTTTGCCACCTGGACTCCATCTCCTTAAATCTGCTTTATTGCTCCCATATGCCTTTATTCAGCGAAGTGCTCGGGCTTTGATGAAATGGGAGGGATGTAAGCGAGCACCGAGCAGCTTTGCTGAGCCAGTGCTGCAGCCGCACTCCAGATTAATGCCTCCTTTCATATAGCTGCATCCCCGCACTGCACTCGGGGAACAGCCTCCTGCTTGTAGTTCCCAAACATGCTCGCTTTCTCTTCGAAATCAGCTCGCAAAATCCTCCAGCTCGCACCTCCATGGACATCAGTGGTGCAAGGGAGGCTCCTTTTGCAAAGTGCCAGTGGGTGTCCAACACCACCATGTGCTTCAACTTCCCCAGACTTCAGTCCCCTCTGGTTCCCAGCAATGGGGTCTCACCCACAGCCCAGCCCTCACTCACGCCAGTAGTCTGACTTTGGCTTCCCAACCGGCACAAAACATTATATTTTCCCCCCTGATTTTAGGTAGATTGGGTTTCTGGCAATTTCCCAACTGACTCACCTCGCTAAGGCGAGCCTCTGGGCTGATGCATGGGAATCCCAGAAGTGGAACAGAAGGATGACAGGACCACCACCTTCAGCAGTACTGGATCAAATAGCTGCAAAATCATACCCTAATGAGGAAAGAGACACATAGTGACATCTCTGTATATCTCCCAGCCTCGTATCTCCATGCAGACGTAAAGGAGAAGATGCATCTTACAATACAAAAAGATGAGAAAACATTGCTTTCAGGAAATCTTCACTAAAATGTCATACTCTGCACCTGGGAAAATTTTTAGCAGCATAAACGCATATTTCAAAGCTAGCATGTTTTATCTATGCACCTACTTTTAAAGATGCAAGCAGCGTGATAACATAATGCTCCAGATCAAAAGGAGGGGGTGGGAACTGTAAACTTTGCAATGTTTGACTTGAACTCAAGTGAAAACATCTGACAGCTTTTATTGGTGTTTGCACTTCTCAGGGACGGAATAAAGGTAAAAGCCACCCGATTGTTGCTTTTTATCACTTTCCAGCCGTGCTACAAAAACAGGAATCTGTTAATTGCTTCAGACACCTACGGGGTCAGGTTGGCAGCAGCGAGGAGCTCTGAGCCTTCCCCTTGTAGCTGCTGTCATGAAAAACCTCGTGTGTTTCCTTCCTCACCGCAAGTCTCACAAAGAGATTTACTGCTGTGTTTTAACCACACGTCAATGAGCCATTCAAAATTTACAGCAGCAAATTTGGAGACTTATCTGTGACAGAATTTCCCCACTGATGGGCCATAATTTATAGTAAGTGTTTGCATACTTAATTAGCTGTGTGATGAGATGAAATACTACAGAACGGTGGCCTAAACGATGGAAGCAAATCAGAGGCACTATATCCCTACTTAGGACGGAGAAGAGCAAGCAGGAACTGAGGAATGAGATCGGATTTCTTAGCTGCTCCATGCTGCTCATGAACAGCAGGAAGCAACTGTATAGGAATACCTAGAAATGGATGTTTATTTGCATGTCCTGAGGTTTTACTTTACTTCTTGCTGGATTTCTTACCATCAATGCCACTTCTGTAAATTTGTTTTCAACTGGACTCCCAGACATCCCAGTGGAGACAAGGACCTATACAGTGAATTTATGCTGGTGATCATGTTGATTTGTTTAGACACCTTTTAACCAACAAAGGGTTTGAAAACCACTTATCCAGGCTGTTTTAATGATCTGGTCACATGGAAACAAAGAGCAATGCCACACAGAGGAACACCTATCAGCCCAGCAGAGATACCCCAATTCCCCTGGGAGTCTGGAGCAGGATATGGAGAAAAGGGAGCTTTTCCTTGAAGAAAAGGTGTCAAAGCTTCAGTTTTACAGTCCATATGCACAGGATGGGGCCTGGTGAAGTTGAAATGGGCAAGATGGACTTGTGAGATATCAAGGAAGATGCTCTGGGCAGGTGAGAACTCAACACCCTTATTTTCCCCTATCACAGAACCACAAAATGGCTGAGGTTGGCAGGGACCTCTGGAGATCATCGGTCCAAGCCCCCTGCACAACAAGATCACCTGGAGCACGTAGCACAGGATAGCATTTCTAGATAATATCTCTAGATAAGGAAATATACTTGAATATCTCCAGAGAAGGAGACTCCACAACGTCTCTGGGTAACACCATGTTTCTCATCTCTTGGCACTGTGTTTCTTGACAGCTCTCAGCTTCTTTTATGACAGGCACACCAGGGAACAGGACAGCATGGCAAGGAGTCCCTGCAGAAGGTCTGAGCAATGCAGGTACTTTCCTGTTACCAGAGATGCATTTCCATTTGAAATTGATATAACACCTTCTACAACATATCCACATAGCCAGAAGAGCACATAAAACTCTGACACCACCACAACTTGCCATGCTGTGTTCAGTTTAGCATCTCATTTCCATTTGGAATTTGCTGTTATGGATCACGATATGAAATGAGCATATGTCAGACTTCATTAACAAAAAGCTGTTGAATTGACTCAGAAAAACTGCAAAAAGCTCTCCATCACAGCCTAATTTCTGATTAGATTTCTTGGTTCATCTCTAAGGTTCAGTAACTCCATTTCTTCAGGTCTGTTACACCTAGCTCATTGTTGATACTCCTACCAACTCTTTTGGCTGAAAAGGTGAAAATTCCTCCAGCCCCAGCCTCCTGTGCCTTTTATTAACCCAAATTAAATGCTGACAACAGCAGTCCATCTTCCACTTTCTCTTTCTGCCTTCTGCCCCATTGATGGTCATTTCCATTAGTTTTATACTCTTTAGCATATACCTTAGTGCAAAAATCACATTTTACCTTTACAAAGTGCTCACAGCACCTTCAGAATACATTTAATTACTACAGAAGTAGAATTTTGCCTTTGAACTGTTGGTCCTCATACATCTTCCAGTGTATCAATATGAATTTCAAAAGTAAAATTAAACACAAAACAAATTTCAAAAGATAATTTGTCTTCCTGCATCCTAATGGGTTTGGAGAGCATAATCCCATCATGTCTCCTTCTCAAGTCATCTGTAACACACTCAGAAAAAATAAAACCATACCAAAACAAAACAACAACAACAAAAAAACACTTTATGCGTAAACTCAACTCATGCATAGCAAGAATAAAACATTTTTAAAGTGTATTGAAGCACAAACTCTCCAGAAGTTTAATTCTATTAACTCTATTAATTCAGCTCATTCTTTCCCAATAGGTAAAAGCAACTGGGTCAGTTTGGAAGGGTGCAAGTAAATAAGTAAGAATATGACTTGTAAAGGGCTGCAGGAAGGTGTTGCCTCTCTCTTACAAAGCAACAGCCTTCACTCTCCAATCCCTTACACCTTTGCTATTCACCTAGAGCTGGAAGCAAGGCCAAAGTGCTCAATCAGGCCAGAGAGCCCACCAGGCTTCCACATCCCAGCTGTGAAAGGCCCCCTGTGTCCGTGGCAGGGTTTAATGGTGACTGCAGACAGCCTGCCTTGATCAGCCTGACCTCCTCCTCCTCCCAGCTCTGGGGGAGCCCCTGGAGAGGCCTCGGGCCCTGGCTATGGGTTCTCAGGGCTCGGTGGTGCCAGCCTGCCAGGCTTTCCCCTCAAACAGCCAGCGGGCCCTTGAGCAGCACGGGCCTCCCTCTGCTTCCATACCTCCCCTTGGTTTTATTGGCGGGCTGTACCCTCTGCACGTGCTTTGCAAAAGGCATCACAATAGCAATTAAGCATAGGAGGAGTTTGCTTTTGATTCCTTCTGATGAATTGCCTCAGAAAGCCCGTGTTTGAAGCAGAAGAGATTAGTACTGTATTTACTAACACACCACAGGCCCAGTGAGAGGCGAGAGGGAGAGTAATCCCTCAAAAAAGCCTGTTTGTTATAAAACACACCACAAGTAATCAATATACCCCAAAAGAGCAAGGACAGCGATGGAGAAAGCCCTTAATGTGAACCAGACCGAAGAACATGAAACAATCAGCTTGATGGGTGAAGTAGTGATTTGGCAAATGTTCTGACGCTCCTTGCCATGGGATTTCCGGACAGTCATGGTGAAAGTAAGTAAACAGGCCTCATCAGGAATAACATTAACAACAGGCACAGCAGGCAGGCACAGCTGGGCTCTTCATTCAGGAAAAGGGTTCCTTCCTTCACCTGACACTGAATCCTAAGCTCCGTGTTTTATCACAAAGCAGCCTGGATGTGAGTGGTACATGGGGTTTGCTTCTACTGAAATATTTTGGAACTGGAGGTACAGCAATGTGATGGCCGAGTTCACACGTCACAACAAAACCAAGAGGTTCCCTCAACTAACCTGTATCCACTTCAAATGCTTGAGGAGTCACTCTGCAACCTGGTGCTTTCTGGCTCCCAGTCTCATGCCCTATCCATTACACACAGAAATTCCATGTTTCAGTTGAAGGGTTGCCCAGGGCTTTCAAGCCAAATCAATTTCCTCACCTGTGAGACAAGAATAAAAGGGTTAATAGATATAAAGGCTTTTAAAATTCACTGTTTAAGTGCTAATTGCTATTTTCCATGTGACAACCAAAAATTGATTTTGTGTGTGTGTGTGTTTATATTTCATAGTAGGAACTCCTCCCATCCCCGGGGAACACGAACTGCACAGAATGGAGAGAAGCAGACACGGGATGGCTCATTGTGTCAGAGAGGGATTCGGTCTCTCCAGTAAAACAAATAAAATATATAAAGCCACTTTATAAACCTTCAGATCCAGAGCCAATAAATCCAGGGTTCCTTTAATGTCTTCGGACTCAGATGATCTCCTAATGCCCAACCCTTCTATCTGATTAGCTGCAAAGAGATGAGAGCTGGTTTTGGTGACACCAAACTCAGGACAGGGGGAATTTGAGGCAGTCCTCTAGGCTGGAAACAACAGCAAACAGTTGTATACAAAGGTTTGGATTTCTGGATAAAACAGCAGGGCCCATGGGGAACATTTCTGCATTAAAGTCAGCATGTGATTCCAAAATTTGACATCTCCAAGGTGCTTGGAGCTTTCCAGAAAACAAGACCATCACTCAAAATGTGACAGGGGCTTCAAACTGTTACAACATCATCTCCAACAGGCATTAACACTAAACTCTGAACACTGGAGTTTGATGTGGCTCCAGAAAGGGCTGTGCTAAGCTTCAGAGAGGATGTGCTAAATTTGGAAAGATGTCCAAAGAGAAAACCAATTATTTTCACCAGAAGTCCATCTAATGTTTTGCAACGACCTTGAGGCAGGCAGATGTAACAAGGGATGGCAAGTAGCCACTGATGTGAATTATATTTCATCCCAGCTCCAAGGTCACTCGTCACGGTCACACAGCTCGTCAAGGTCACACAGCAATCAAATGTGGAGAAGACACGTGGTGTTCAACAAGCTGCACAAGGCCGAAGGGAGCTTGCAGCTCAGCTAAGAGACAGCACCCTGCCCTCTCTTCCCTGCGGAAGAAGCTCCTAGCTGGTTGGGCGTTTGCTGCAGGGCTTGATCAAAACAGCAATAATCAGTTCTGTGCTGCAGAAGACATCGACTTGGTTTTACTCGGGTGGGCAGCCAAGCTCCACCACAAGCACTCTCTCACTCCCCCTCCTCAAAAGGAAAGGGGGAGAAAATATGATGAATAGGGCTCAGGGTTGAGATAAGGACAGGGAAATCACTCAACTATTATCGTCATGGGCAAAACAGACTCATCATAGGGAGATTAATAAAAATTATTACCTATTACTAACAAGCTAAAGCAGTGAGAAACAAATCAGTTGTTGGCTCAGCTCTGGGCAGCAGTGGGTCCCTGTGGAGCCAGCTGAAACCGGCCCTTATCTGACATGGGGCAGCTGCTGGGCTCTGCTCACAAAGGCCACCCCTCTGCTCACAAAGGCCACCCCTGCAGCATCCTTGCAATGTAAACCCAGTAGAAACACATCACCCAAAATGCACTCCATGTCACTCAAGCCAGGGTGGATCTTCATCTGGAGTTTGTACTCCGGAAAGACACATGCATGGCTCCACTGCTCTGACTCCAATGTGTCTTGTTTATTCTTCAGGTGCTTTCTGCACAGGTCCTGCTGCTCTACACCCTTGTTTCAAATTACATTGTCCACAGCAAAGTAGATCTACTAGATCTTACCATCCCCTTGGTCCATCTGCCTTCCCACATCAGCACCACACTGCAGACCAAGCCAGAGATGTTCCAGATCAGAAATTTTGAACCAGCTTGCTTTTCAGCCACCTTAGTTTTTGAAAGCCAAATGGTGCTGAGGAGAAAGGGGGAAGGTACCACAGCCTTGCTGCTTGTGTGCTGCACAGTTGCACCTTGTGGCTGCAAGATGAGATGAACCTTTTAGGTGCTACCAGTGACACCAACAACCCAGAGAAGTGACCCAGCGTGGTCACTGAATATGAACTCCTGACTATTTATGGAACACCTTTCAAAACTCTTCTCTGGGCTGTCTCAAGTGATGTCTTTGCAGTAGTGTCCACGCAGTACCTTTGCAGTAGTGTCCAAGCAGTTTCCAAAATGTTGTCACTTTACTCCTTTGAGGTAAAGGTGGCACTATTACCATTTTCAGATGAGACAGAGATACTAAGAAGCTATTTCTACTAATTTCAAGATCCTTCCTTAAGACTTCAAGAATCCCAGATTTAGAAGACATGGCAGTATTTGATACTAATAGATTCTGTAACAGGCACTACCAGAGACGAGCTGTGCTGGCTTTCTGAAGTGCAGACCGCTGTTATCTCCAGCCAGAGCCATCAAGACTCCCTGGTTCTGTGAATCAGAACTGTGTGCCTCCAGCTGAGCACTGAACAGAGAAGTTAAAAGTGACCTTTTCTGAAAATTATAGCTGAAATGACCTGGCAGGATCCCATAATAATTCTGTCTATGAAGACACGGAAAAAGGATACAGCTCTCCAGAACACAATTCAGCTGAGCATGACTGCATTCCCCCTGCAGCCTCCTGCCCCACTCAAGACACTGCTTTCAGATCATCTCATCATACTTCGATGCCAAGGGGCTAAGTAAAGTTGCCCAGCTGGTCTTTTGTCCGCTTGTATTTGCAACATTAATCATATTATCCAAAGAGAATACTTAAAAAAAAATGTTGAATTATTGGAAGAGCAATTTCTATTCTGTGTCAGTGACATGACACGTTGCCTCTTTCATGGTTCAACAGCAGCGTTGGAACATACCTTGCTCAGACCAGGTACGAGACTGGCAGCTAACAGGGGTTGCAGATTGCCATCTTCTTGGTAACTGATACTTGGAGGGAATGTCAAGCATTTTAGCAAATGGCTATGTAACCTGGTGCCAAGGAGCATTGCATCTCCTGAATCTCCAGTTATAACTCAACTTCTGTGACTCAAAGGGATTTTTTCCAGTCATTTTTGCCCATTGTCCCTCAATGCTCAGCTTCTCTAACTTGCTGCTGTTCCCTCTCAGACCATCCTTTGATTTCTACTTTCTGTTGCAGTTACTTGTTCCAGTTCTTTATCCATGGATTTAGTTTCCTCACTCCCCAGGCTTGCTTAACTTTCCATTTCACTTTTGACTCACCTTCATCAGGCGTCAATCTAAACCACCACATTTCACTCCAGAGCAGCTGAGGCCCAAGCACCCATTCCCTTCAGCTGCCTCTGCCCTGCAGGCAGTGATTTTGTGACCTTTTGCCATTGATCAAAGTGGTAAGTCACCTGGTAGTTCACAGGGCTTAGATTTCGCCATGTTTAAGACTTCTGGAAATTGGGCAAAAACTGCTAAACCACATGGACAGCTTGGGCAATTCTACCTCTAACATCCACCAAAAATTGCAAGTCTTGACATTATTTCAGGCAGATGTTAGAGGATGATTCTGGGAGTAGATAGATGTAGTTGCCAGCCACTGAGATGAAGAAGTCCAAGAGAGAGTCCAAGAGATGATAAAGTTGAACAGAACTGAAAGTTATCCAAAAGCTTGTAGCTTGTGTTCAGCTCCCTTGGGAACACACAACACACACTGAGCAAATGATTCCAAAATATTAAGAAATAAGCTAGCGTGTAAGAAAAATAAGGATCTCCTGTTGAATTAAGGAGTTAGGTCATTAATGCTTGTTCATATTACATTACTCACACTTGAGAGACAAATAACTATCTGTTGCCTCACTAACCCACATATTTATTTGAACAAATATTTCCCAAGAAGTAGGGAGAGAGAACCATTTCAACAGAAAAGTTCTATATTATGGTCTTATCATAACAAGCCACTTCACAGTACGCTGATGTGTATCGTATACAAGCATCCATTGTAAAAAGCTAATAAGTGTATCTCATTTTACGGTGCTGACATGTTCGTTCATTCTCAGAGGTCATTAGCTCACAACGGGGCCTCTCATTTCCATATGCCTTACTGAGGTTTTGCTATATTTCAGAATCAAGCCTTAATATGAGCGTTATTAGCTCAGAAGAACATGATCATTGTCATATAAAGTCAATTTATGTTTATGTAATGCATAAAATATATATATATATGCTTTACATATTTATATATAATATATGCAATCTCTATATACTTTACATATACACACACATATATATGTAAAGTTCTGCAATTATTCAAAACAAATTTTAATTAAAAAATCTAGTCTCTGTTTGCAAAGGACATAATGCATTACCAGGTTCAACTCTACATGCTTAGTATGCTTAACAGAAGGCTGGACTTTTAAAAATGAAAAAACAATAAAATACTTATATATTCGATCCTGAACAATCCTGCCTGCTTTCCTCTCGGTTCAAAATGCTGCCCAGCCAGGCCTGCCTGGAAACACGGTGCTGGAAGCAGGCTCTGAGCAGAGGTGAATTGCTGCTTCAGCTTTGGTCAAACTGAAGGGTTGTTGCTGGTCAGTACAAAATTTCAGAGGTGTTCCTGGCAGCCAAGGGCAGAACACCATCAATCCTGGCAATAAAAAACACACAGGAGAAAGTCAAAACCTCTGAAAAAGTAAAACAATAAATGGTGGGAGTAGACAGCAGCTACTTAGCAGACTGCTGTGGCACATGTGCGTGATTTTTACTGTCTCTGTAATGATCTACAGAGCATGAAAGACCATCTAATGGTGTGTACTGATACCTTCCACAGAAAATACTTCCATCTCCCAGTTCTGCTCTTGATCTTAATGGGATTTAAAGCCTTGACATCCTCAGCAGGCTGTGTTTGAAGCTGTAGAAAATAAAATAATACAGTAGAGAAAGAAAATGGTAGGGAAGCAAGAGGGGAGGAGTCTGGGGAGAAGGAGCCTGAGAACTGATAGGGTGTGTGGTGCTCCTTGTCCATGCAGTGAATTCAGCTTGCAAGAGCAACAAAACCATTTATCTTCTGCTCCTTGCCCCTTCCCCAGCCTGGCAAGGTGCTTTTACAGCATGAGCAGGCACACACGACATCCTGAGCAGCACACCTAAACAGCAGATGTGCCTGATGCATCAGCATCGGCTGGGAGACGTGGTGCACAAGGAGGGGCAGGAGAAAACACCCCACGAGTTACAACTACTGCTTGGGTGAACTCAGGTGTCTCTGGTACACTTTAGTGTGTCCCAAAAGGGCAGGGAAGGATGGAGGACTTGAGCAATAATGTGAAGGATGAGAGGGATGTTGCCTTGACAGAGAGGGACTCTGCAGATGAAGAAATATCCCCAGCCTGAATGATAATGGGATCCCCAAAACTGGGATGGCCATCTCCCTCCAATGAATGTCATCAATCCCCCAGTAAGGTAGAAAACATGCAATAACTCACCACCTGGGGCTTCTCTGAACAGTAATAACATTATGGATGTCTTATACCAACTAAACCTTACTTTGAATAGATAAAACAAAACAAAAAGCCCGAAGATGTGCAGCTTCCCTCTTTGTCCCCAGCAGACAGGGATGTGTCAGAGGTTGTTTCAGGAAGCTTGTGAGGGGAGCAGGATCATCCAAGCAGGAAAGACCAAAATCTTCCTGCCATCCTCGGGTGCAGCCTCTGGCATATGGCAGCAGGAGGAAGGCAGATGAATGACAAAAACCAGCACTCAGCACAGAGGAAGGTGGAAGGGGCTCTGCGTGGCCTGGTGGCATCTGCTCCCACTGGTGACAGACAGGAGTCACTGCCTTGGCTCAGGAACCACTACCAGAGGTAAATATTGATTAAAAACATAAATGCTTTGTACGCTAAGACCAGTTCCTGGTCATACTTCTGCTCAGCATGAGTACATATTACACATGTAGCTATAGAACAGGTAAATCAGATTCAAAGTATATATTTATTTTTTTAAAAACAATTACAAATGGCATATTTACAAGCTTTTTCTATTTTTAATAGCATAAACAATCAAAGGGAAAATAAAAGAGAAAATCTGAGCTGTTGGTTTCAGGTAGTTGACAGGCATTCATTCACAAGAAGCTGCTCGACTCCGCAAAGGACACAAAGCCCTCGCTGGACTCTCAGCACTGATGAATACAACACTCAAGGAAGAGTGGTCAAAATTAAGCTGTTATGTTATACACATTATCAGTGTCTTTTCCTCATTTATTTTTTTTCTCCAATGAAATTGTTGAGCTTTAACTGAAAAATAAGAGTAGTGTTTTCAGCTATTCTCTCCATAGTTTCATTTAGGTTTTCGCATCATCTACATCACGGCAGTAGTCAACAACCAATTTCTTGAAGTCCTTTACCAGTCCTCCAACATTACTTCTCTCTCTTCAATTAAGAGACCTACAAAAAAGCTTTGTTCTCTCTCCCTCTGTCTTATCCTGTATTGTAAGCACTGAGTGCTTTATTAAGCACATGGAAGTTTTTCCATGCTGTAAAAACAAATTTATGTTTTTAAAAATCTATTAAAACAATGGAAAGTGCTCAGTATTTTGAAACCAGTCAAGTGCTCAATAACAAACACATGAATCCCAGCATTTTAAAATGATCGTGTCCTTTGATAAAAGCTTTTGAGACAGAAACTTTTTCTACACACACTGCTCCAAATGCAGGAAGACAAGAAGGATGTTTGCACTGACCATAGGGGATGGGGATCATCTCTGCCTGATCCTCCAGAAGGACAAATAAGCTGTTACTTGCCTGCTGGCCACATAGCTGGAAAAAGAGGATGGAAAACTGAAGCAGGGCACTCCAATGCCAGGATATTATCCTATTCCAAAGCAGCTTTGGTGGGTGTCTGAGTGATCTGCTCCTCCTGAAGCTTGAACAACTCTCTGGTGGCCACTACCTCAACAGATTGGAAGAAGAACTGAAGATAAATAAATTAAGGGAAACAAGTGAAGCCTTCAGCAGCCCCATGGGCAAACCCCAAATACCTCAGAACAGTAGGAACAGCATTAGGAAGGTGAGCGACCAAACTGACGTGAGAGATTTGATCTCCCCAAGCCTCACTTCACTGTGGTAACAATCTCCACCCCTCCCCTTCCTTCTTCCCTGTGTCCATTTTTTTTACAAAAAAAATTAGGAATAAAACAACTAAAACTAGCGAGACAATAGCACACTGTTATGAAGGTTCATGGCTGCTGTACCAATTTGAAAAGCTGTACTCAAATATTTCCAAAACTGCTAAAAACACCTCCTTCCCACGCAGGCTTCCATTAGCCTCCTGGACGGGAGAGGAGCCACCAAAAGGCCTGTTGACAGTGCCAAAGCTTAATGTGGTTAAAAGCTTGAAGATTTAGCAAAATAAGCAACCAGAAGCTGAGCAGCACCTTATGGTAGTCGGTAAAAAAAGGTCCCCAAGTGCTTCTGGATGCAGTGCAGCTGGTGAGCACCTTGTGGTGTCCCGCCAGGCCGGCAGCCTTGGCACGGCCGCCCTGGCACGGCCCCAAACAGAGGCTCACTCACACGGCTCCACACTGCCTCAAAGCCGTGAGTCACCGTCCCTCCTTTTCCTGGAAAGGTGAGGAACAGATAACTTCCAAAAGAGGGTTTTTCCTGAAGTAAGTTTTTTTTTTTTAAAACGGGGAAGAGTTGATCAGGTCTTGAAACGCGCTTTCACTTCTGTGGTGCCCTCAAGCCTGGGGACATACTTTCTCTGGGGGACATATGAGGGATATGTTTTCATTTATCAAATAAATATTTTTTTCCACAAAACGTTTTATACATTTATAAGAAATAGGAACCTTTAGGAAACGAAAAGGACATTTTCAGAATGAAATACTTTATTAAACCCCTTCTGCAATTCAATTCAGGGGATAAAAATAAGGCGGAACAAAAATAATAATTAAAAAAAATCGCCTTGACCTGAAGTCACCCTCTGGAGTCGTTTTTGAAGGGAGTTGCTCTTGACCCTGACTCTTGAGACCGTTCCTTTTTTATTTTTAACCCAGCATAGAAAATAAATAACCTCCAGTCACAGAAGTTCATTTCACTTCACCGTTCCAAAACTTTCGAAATGAATCTGGTTCAACCCCCCCCCCCCCCAAAACCTAGCCACAGCAGAATTCGGAGTCCCAGCAAGGAGCAGATGTCAGCGCTCGAATCCAGCCTCGTTTCATTTCCCCCGAGTGGAGCTGCAGGAAGGAGCCGAGCCAAACCGGGAGCGGCGGTGCCAAGAGGGGTTTGTTTGGCTCGCTCTTCACGCTCCCCTCTCCATCCTCGGCCCCAGGAGCTACGGGTGCAGCCAAAATCAGCCTTATTTTGTCCGTAGGTGAGTAGAGTCAAGCCACTGAAGAGCCCAGCGAGTCCAAGGTGAGATTACGGGGTCAGGAGCTGGGGCAGGGAGCCTTGCTCCCCGCAGCAGTGAGCCCAAACTACCCCACACAGCTGCACTTCTACTTAGAAGTGGGAAAAAAAAAATCTCGCTAAGTGCACTTAAATTTCATGCTGCCATTTTATGATGTTTACCACAAAAATACTGTTTTTTCTTCCTAAGCACCATATGAGATTAAGTATGTTTCAGTAAAATGCGAAGTCCTAATGAAATCCCATCCCATCTGCATCAGCAAAGGTCACTAACATTGCACATTTATCCACACAAAATAAAACAGTAATAAAAGAAAACCTTAGAAATGCATTTAGCGAAACTGCATTCAGGATATCAGATGATTATGGCATAACAGACTTTATGGATTAGCTGCTATGGCTTAATGCGTATGAAAATACTTGTATATTATTATTGCCATTTCACATCATAAAATCAGGAAATAAATACATAAATATTTTACGAACATATTTATATTAATGTAAATTATAAATATATAGTGATTAAATCTCATTCAAAAACATTTATATTTACCTTGTATATTTTAAGGACCCTTATGCAATACTGACACTGTGTTAAAAATCTTAATTTTCTGTGAATAAACTGCCTTAAGGAAATTAAAATAGGCATGCCTTAAATTTCCTTATATTAAAATTTACACAAATGATCAGATCTCTATGAATACAAAATCAACTAAAATGAAATAGCTTTTATATCCTAAAAAGCTAGGCAGTGTAAGGATATGCTGCTACCATTGACACAAGCCCTGAGGTCAGGTTGAGTACATTATGGGATGGCACAATTCATGATGGAAAGGCAGTGCCAGCTCACCCAGAAGCTCAGAGTTGGACACTGCTGTCCTTCCTCCACAGCATCAGGACAGAGTGACAAGACCAAGCAGAGCTGAAATGAATGCTTACTTGGACACCAAGGACAGAAGCTATATCCTAATCAGATATTTGAGCATTTCTACAAATCTAAGAAATGCAGCAGTTATTTTGTGAACATTTTATAGTTATGCTAATAAAACCAAACAAAAAACACAAATACAAATGTAAAGTCTATGTTAAAACAGCATATAGGTATTTTCATGTTACATCTTTACCTTACACTTGTGTATTATGCTTATAACGAACAAAAACAAATTCACATTAAAAATTTCATTGTCTGAAAAATTGGAGATGTAAGAAACCATCAAGACAAACTGTAACAAGGTATCTTAATCCAAAGGCCAGCACTGTGGCAAGGCAAAGCATCCCCTAAACATCCCTGACAGATACTTGCCAATTTACGGCTTAAAAGTCTACAAGAAGAGTTTCACTTCACCATGAGGTGTGTGTTTATTTTCCATCTTAACTTCATCATTCTGCAAAAATTCCTTTTCTTACAAATAAAGCTAATCCTTTCCTTCCCAGAGGAAATACCAAGAACAGCAGGTACATTTTTTTCTTCTTTTTTTTTAAGCAGTCTTTTAGGTATTAGACAGGAGAGTTCCTTCCTCAGACTTATTTTATTCTCTAGACCATTATTCAGTTCCCTTTATTTTCTTCTTATACACAGTGCTACCTGTTGGTTCTGTTTGGGGGAATTTGCCCACCTGTTTCTTCAAAAGTGCTGCTCAAAATCATTGGCACTTGATGGAGTAATTATTGCCATGTTTTACACAAAATCCTGGTAATCATCAGGTAAGATTTGTTTTTTGCAATAGTCTCCAACTGCACACTATTTCACATTCACTCCTGCTGAATTCATTTTAATGTGCTGGTGCAGGGCGACCTGTGCCACCTGCCGAACTGTTCTGACCTCCGACTGTGCCTACCAGCGGGCGAGCACGCCTGTCCACTGAGCACTACACTCTGAATTCAAACCTATTTTGTATCCCATCAAACACATCAATGGATAAGCTGAACCAGGAGCATGACATAACCTCATAAACCGTACTGGAAAAAAGTCTCTTTAGTTTTTTCCCCCTCTAATTTTCTGGTAACTGTGTCTTCACCGCATTTCCTTACCGTATGAAATAATTCACTTCGAGTCCCTCAGCCAAATAAATGACGCGAGAATTACTGCAGCTCTGTCTCAGTTCTGTGCCTGTATCACTAAACAATACATTTCCCCACAGCATAGGAGTGTAAATCCATGCCTCCAAAAGTAGAAACATCAACCTAAATTATCCATGACCTCATTTCTAAAACATAAACGCATCTGCCTTCGCTCTGCCAAACAATGCCAGCTTTCATTGCTTATTAGCCCAGGTCTCCCACAAACACCTTTGGCACTGTTACCTCACTCCTTAGCCAAGGGAAAAAAACATCTAAAAATATTTCCATTGAGCTATTCCTATGGCCTCCTGAACCTCTCCCTGCGATTCACAATTCACGATGCTAACATAACAGCTCTCAGGCCGGGGGGAGGCGGTAAGCTGCACTGTGCATTGTTGGCCTGCCCAGAACAGGCTCGGTCCCTTGTCTTACCCATGCTTGGTGTTTTTCCTGTTACATTTACTTCATTGAGATCGCAGGGGTGTGCAGCCTTGGCAGGCTACAGAGGACACAAGCGACGCCAAGGTGGGCTGCTCCAGAGGTGAAGGGCTACTTGCAGGGTAGCAAACAGCCAAATCATGCATGGAGAAAGGCTGTGATGCTGCCCAGCTTCACCATGCTTGAATCCAGCCCCAACACACTTTAACACCTGCTCTGAATACAGCAATGACCAAAACGATTCTCACAGTACTAAAGGGATATGGTGTTTGTCTAAGTAATCAGTGTATGTGCATTACAAAATGCATCTGTCAACAGTTGTACAGAGAACTTATTACAAGAACTACACGATTCAACAGCAAGTATACAATATAAAAGCATTTATTAACTTTCATGAAACAGAATATGGCTTTAAAAAAAAAATCTTCACGGGTCCCTGTCGAGCTCTCTCTTTTGCCCTAGAAGGAGAATCAGTCTCTCACAGGAATTTGGGAGAAATTCTAGAGAAAATACTTAACCCCAAACCAACCATCTTGTAGAAACCAAATGTGGTATGAACCCTGGACAACAGCAGTCAACTGGTACATGGAAGCAAAACCCCTGCCTCTATAAACAAAGAAAGAACACACATAAAAAAGGGGCAGAGATGATTTATCTCTATTACCAGAACTTCTAAAAACTTGTCGCTTTTAAATAAAACATTTGCTGAGTGTGAATAGCACACTGCATAAAACACAGCTGAAGAGATCTGAATGTATCCATCATTTAAAGTCCCGGACCTAGGCTAACCCAATAACGTGTTGTTCTTGTGAATCCATGAATCTCGTGAATCCATGAAGTATAGAATACTTCCAAGAAAACATCTGTCAGCAGGACGAAATATATATACTTTAATCTTTTAATTCTTAAGCTTTCAAAAATATTTCTTTCATTTTAACAAAGACATCTTTCAAAAGTATATTCCAATGTCAAGCTTGAAGAAAAAAAAAATCTGCCTTTGTCAAAATAATTTGCACACTTTATTGGATTTTTAAAAGCCTGATTACAGGACAAAACATGCATTAAGCATTTTGCTAAAATTACAAAAACATAATTGCAGAACGTCATTATATTCAAATGGTCATGTCCATAATAAATACCTGCAGCTTAAAAGCAGCTCAGACTTTTTTTTCAAGTGTTTTAGTATCTGAAAAAGGCAAATGTTCTGTGTAATGTTCTTAAAATTCTGGCGTTACATCGCAATGGTTAAAGCAAGAAACAACTCAGTTGAAGACTACAGAAAAACCTTGTCTTCTCAGGAGGTCTATGCTTGGTTATACAATACTAGTCTGGAAACAGCGCTTCACCAAAGGTCTGGCAATTGGCTTCTGTTTAAAACATACTCTGCCTCATAACATTCTTCAAAGGATTAAAACATAATTGATTCTGGCAGTACACATGGTCAGCATGATGTGCAGGGGGTTGCCAGTGGACATGGGGCCCTTACATAAAGGGCTGTTTTCTTTGTTTAAAATGGAAAAAAGAGTGGGAGGTGTGGAGAACAGTGAAATACAAAATGACTCAGAATCATAAAACATATTTTTTGAATCAGATTATTTCAACAACTGCATATGCAAATAGAAGGCTTCAAACGAGGGTGGTGGCAGAGCTTCTGAATTGCTGAGGCAACGCACATATTCCTACTTCCATAAAAAAAGATAGAAGCTATAGTTATATACATCCTTCTAAGTATTCAGAGAATATTGCAAGTTGAACTCCAGAAAAGCCACCGGTATCAGTCTGAAAGCGACGGGGAGCGGATTGATCGTGCACTGGCTGGACTGTTGGAAAAAGCAAAGGGATCCTTTTCCTTTTCTTTATTGTCATGTTTATGTTTATGCTTATGCTTATGCTTGTGTTTCTTCTTCTTTTTCTTGTGCTCATGGTGGTGATGGTGATGATGATCACTATGTTTGGAGGAGTTTGATTCCTTACTAAACACAGAGAGTGGAGCTGCTGAGACAGGGTGCATGTTCACCTCTCCTGAAGACTGCTCTTTACCTAAAAGAAATTAATAAAATAGGATTAACAAATATTTAACTTACAGCACTTTCTGAATTGTTAGACCTACTTTATCATTTCAATGTGCAAACAGAGTCCGTTACTATACTGATGCCATTGGTTTCCTGCTTTTTCAGAGAAGGTTCTGAACACACCATTAATGCTCCTGTAGTACTGACAGCTCTGTAGAGGTAACTCTTTCCCCCCTCAGAACTACAAACGTATCCCAGATCATTAGGAATTGCAAAGAGCTAAGCAATGACTTCCAGAAATAATATTTTAAACACAGTAAGGAGGTCAACAATGCCGTGAGTAATTAAAATCTAACTGTTCATGAAAACTACCACATAAAAGTACACACTGACATACATTGAAGAGCAGTTTTGGGGTGTGAACTCCTTTTAGCCAGGAACTAAAGCTCCCAGCAAGAACATATGAACAGTTTTGACACTGAACATCAGAATAAATTAATTGATATTTCAGAATTGCATCTTACAATCACTTTCACCTATTTTAAAGATTATATGAACTTTTGTTCTTAAACAATTATTCCAACAAAGACAATTACACCAACTCTATTAGTGTGTATTTCACAAATACACTAGAACTACTTATATGTTAAGTAAACTCAATATCTGAACTGGAGTAGAAAAAAATCGATCCTTGGCTTCTCATTTCCTGAGCCACTTCCTCATTCTCTCTTCAGAATATTTGGTATTTCGTTATTTCACACAAACCGCAATAGCTTCAAGAGTAGGAACTAAGGTGAAATAATATAAGAATAATATAATTAACGAGGGGAAACACTTAGAGGGTTGGAAGGCTTGAATTCCTTTAGGTAGAATTTGAATCAAATCATTCACATTGAAAGTACATGCTTTAACTACTCGGTATGCCTGAAAGCACCATCAGACTTTTGAAGGATATTACTCCTTTAAAACTTTCACAGAAGTAGATTTTCTTCCTTTGAGTATTTTTTTTTTCTTTTTGTCCTCTCCAGTTTTCAGAGAAAACATCCCAGGTCAGTAACAGGTAATTATTATATACTTCATAATTGCCTTTTCCCTGTATATTTGCAAACACATCTTTTTTCCAGTGCTTTTTTTTTTTTTTTTTTTTTTTTTTATCATCTTACTTTAAGAGCAAGAATGATTCTTCTGTGGTAATACTTTAATCCTGGAAGTCTGAAGAGCCAACTCACTGTATTATGGCAAGCATTGAGAAAGATTTCCATGCAATCTTCCTAGCTTTATCCAAAGATTAAGAATGGATTCAATCAAGTACACACACAGGGAAGTTTTTACACAGTACAGCTGTGTGTTTTTTGAATAGACGTGGAAAAAAATCTACATCTGTGAGCAGCATTTAAAATTCAAAATAGAAATATGACAGATTTTATGCTGTAAGGATAATCACTGACTTTTTGTTTATTTTTCTATAGAATTCTGCTCATGTTATGGAGGTCAGACTAGGTTACAAGTTTCCTATAGACCTAAATCTCTAATATGGAAATATTTTTTAGACAGCTGTAATTTTGCATTCATAAGAATGATGCAGTAAGTGCATGTTATTGACGCAACGATTTATTGCTACAACTTGCACTGCCTTTACTTTTTGAAGGGTATTATGGCAGATACGAGGTATGCACACAAATTCAAGCTTTTGCTTGCTGTAGTAACTGCATTACAGAAGTTTTTTGCTTGCTACCTGGAGCAATTCTCAACAATGCAAACATACTGTACTGATGCAAAAAGTTTGCTTCACAATTTAACTATTATTTCTAATATAACTCTGTTAATGAGCTCCTACCTGTACCTAACCCTGTCCCTCTGATGCAGCAGCAGCTCTAGTGCCAAGTGCCAGTAGACACAAGGACGCAAACAAACCCTCCTGACATGTGCTCATACTTGTGCAAACTTTCTGCTGTTTATAGCACTACCAGCTCTGCTAAGAAACAGCCTGCATTATCATTTCATAACCTATTTCAGCTAGGTTATAAAAAATTTGTATTTAAAGCCCTTACGTAAAATATTATCTTGAGTGGGCACATATACAACAGACCTTTAAGCCAACGGGACTGATGGGGTAGTGATGAACACCTGGAAACTGAAAAAAGCAGGAGATCTTTCAGAAAGGAGGGAAATCTGATCCAACTGTGACTTGAGGGCTACTGACACTGAAGGAAGCAATCAGCATTGGTAATATGGTACAAATGTCAGTAACAAAGTGTTGTTACAGAAATCTGCTTTTCCTGAGCCAGTAGTTAGTACACATACATTTTCTTCAGAGATCACTGAGGACCAAAATCTGTTGTGCTTGCCTTTTTTTTTTTTTTTTTAATTGAAAAACATCAGCTACCCAGAAAACACCCTCCTCCTTTTTATTAAAGAGTGCTTTGAAATCAGGAATCAAATTCATCAGCCCCAGATGTATGGGTGTATTTAGAATGGATGTATGCAGACTACTGAACTCTGTAAAATGGAGAGACCTGTAAAAAGACCTGTAAAAAGCTCGAAAAAACATTTTACAGATGTGTACCTGTCAAATTCACTCTGTAATGAAACTACCTTTAAACTTGCATAACATTTTTTTTTTCTTTTAAATTAAATACCTATTCAAAGCCCATGCTAGGAACCTGCCAAAGTAGGAAAACGAAGTTGAAGAGGAGTTGCTTTAAAGGGCATTAATACCATTCTCCTATCAACAGGGGGGAGACCGCTGCAAGGAGGCACAAAGCATTCCCTCTTCCTGCAGGGAGCCCACTTCCTCCTGGCACAGGCAGCGGGATGGGAACCCGGGTTTCTCAAATAATAGAAACGCACAATAAGGAGAGGGCAAGCCCACGAGCTCACTTCTGAAGTGGTTAGTAGCATTTCTTGGAAGGAAACACACATCCATGTGTCTGTCCATTTGGATCTCCTTCTGTTTTGGCTGTGCATATTCCAATGTAATTATTGGCTTCTCGGTGTTCCAGCGAGCTGGGCTGGGCAGTTGCTTCAAACCAGACAGGATTACTATCCCCTGGGGGAATGACCATAAACTTTGTATACACCTTGTCACATGGAACTACACAAATGCTGGAGATACCATGAGGGAGAACAGAATACAAAAACACCCATCTCATGGTTTAGTTTTAAAACAAAAGAGTTTTAGGTCTTGATAGGCTTTAAGTGATGTTTTCTGTCATGAATAAAAATTGCGGTCAGATAATTACAACATCCTGTTCATCACTTATGTTAAGGCAAGGTTTTTTTTGTTGTTGTTGTTTCTCTTTTTTAATTTAAGGATCATCGCTGCACAAACAGTGAACAATATTGTTGTGTAGAGTTTTTTAGCTAGATTATTTTGTATTGAACCTGTACAGTTTGGTAAAATGTAACTTGAGACTTTAACATGCTAACAAGCTTTCATTAGATCTTCCAAAAGTTCTCTCCTATACTTCTGCATTTCTGTGAATAGGGTGGGACACCACAGACTTACAGTCTCTGTTTCTTTGCATTTACAATCTATTTAAAACTGCTGGCTTAAATACGACTTTTCCAAATTGACACTTGTTAAAAATGACCCCCCTTGACACCCTGATTTATTCAAATGTCACAGAGGAAAAAAAGAACTTCACAAATCACAGCAAAGGGTAAGGCCCCTGGGCCCAGTGTTCTGGCTGAGGACAGGCGGGTGTTCCACAACCTGACACTGACCACCTTTGGGAAGAAGGTGACATCAACATGAGCATGCTAGCACTTAATAAGTCTCTCCCAGAACCCAAAGAAAGCTCGCTAATGAGAAAAATCATGCACTCCCTTTGACTAACAGTTGGACTGCAGCTCTGGCAAGTATTTTTTCTAAAGAGCTAAGACTGAAAATGCTGAAAAGATCTTGAAAACTGTTTTGACAAGTATTTTGTTTTTCCTCATTTCTACTTTCCTTGTTTAGTATTGCCCTGGAAACATCTGACACACAGTGTTTTAATTTAATGTTGTGTTTATGCATCCCTTGAATCATCAATGAAGGGCACACAGAAATAACCGAGTGTAAATATCCCAAGCTTCCAGGCTGCAAGTGTTTTGTCATTTTGTCTTAAGAAGCAGAATTTTCAAATCGTGCATCTCTGAAAAAAGTTACCAACTTTGTCTAGTAGAGTGTTCTTTTAGTGACTATACTGTAGAACTTACAGTTTGAGATTGAGAAGGTTAGGCTTAGTAAAAAAAAAAATCTGAGTTTGTGCTAAACACGATTGATTAAATTGGTTCCAAGGTAAAAAAAAATTTAACTAGTTCAAATTTACAGATTCATTTGACTTCATAAAATTTTTAATTGGATTTATAAGCAGACATCATTGCTTATGCATGTACCAAAACTATAGACTCTACTGAAGTATTATAAAGACAAGCCAGTGATTTAACTAAAATATTTTTGTAACTGGTAATTGTTTTATTAATTTCCTCATTTGACTTTAAAAAAAAATATGTTATTTGTCCTTAATAAAACAGCTTAACTATTTGTCCTTAAAAATAGCTCAACTCTGGTGATATTTTTACCATATTTAGTCTAGCATTCTAGAAAACTTACAAGAGAAAAACTACATTTCTATCAGTAAGTAAATTCAGAATACTTTGTGCCTCTAACAGCTCTTAGGTAGTTCACTTGAGTATTTAGCTGGCAGCCTTACCCATCTTCTGGGTTTGAGTGGCCAGTTATTTTCTCAGAAAGTCACAGCTCCAACATTACGTTTTTTTTAATGAAATAATGTAGCTGACACACTGCAGCCACACACTGATGCAATTCTCATTTATGTTGTCACTTTATCTTACAAGGCTTGTTTGTATTAAAGCTGCTTTCATGGGTTTTAGGATAAAGCCCTTGAAAACATCCTTCCTTATGAAGCACAAAATTAATCACAGTTGTTTCAGTGAGGCAAAATTAGCTAGAGAACCTCAAAACTGGTAAGTTACCAGACTGGAAGCAGTTATATTTTAGGTAATAAAGTCAACATAAGTGTTTGATAAAATTCATGTTAGTAAAGGATTTTCTAACAACACAGTTATAACTGCTTTTTTCTCCCTGAAGAGTAAACCAAAAATCTATCATTGTCAGCGTTGTCCTTTTATCCAAGAAGCAAAGTTTATTTACTTATTTGTCTGTAAGTCTGATGTTCAGTAACTCCTTTTTGACAGGAAGCCACTGACCAGTGGTTGAATTTTGAGGTACAGGTATTCATGTAGCTAATTTGGATAACTTAGCTGAGCTGCAGAGGACTGAAATATTTCTACCGGTTAGACTGAATTCCTATTAACTACTCTATTGGACAAGTGGTGATGTGCACCACAGGCTCCTACATTTAGACTGTACACTTACAACAGCAAGTTGTCACTGAAGTAGTTTCCCTCTATACTTTACAGCAGAATTTGCTCTATTCAAATTATTCCAGGAAAAATTAAATCCACCTAAGCCATTATTTCCCGAAGCTTCGGACAGAAAGACCACAATCCAAACTATGTGTATGACTATGGCCTACATCTTCAGAGTTTTACGTATATTTACATGGTAAAGAGAGTGGAATTTTCAAGCGTGATTATTCTGTAAAAACACTGAATGAATTAAAAAAATGGTTAAAGAGTTTTTCTGATCTAAACTCTGAATGCTCAGGATGTGTTCTCAAACCATGCTGCTGCTGAATGCAATCAGAAAAAGGGCTGCGAGCACATGAAGAGAACATTGCTTATTTACTACTGTACTCACAGCATTTGCAAGTAGCACTGCACTTGGAGATGAGTGAAATGCTGCGAGAGGAGTGAAATACTAAAGTAAATAAAGAACTGTATCATCTTAATCTAATTTCACAGAAGTCAACAATGCATGAGTCACCTTACAGCCTGCAGTAAGACGTTAAACCTACTGCATACATGAAACCTAATCTTAAAATTCTTTTGATCTTAAGACAGAGTAGGGCACATTGCTACTATTTTTCATGATTTAGTAGCAAATAAGAATCTGTTTTCATTTTAGAAACATGACCTTTCAAAGTTTTAGAGGTTCAAAAGTGGCTAGCATGGTTCTGGTACATAGACAATAATCAAAACAACTTCAATCGTGAATTGCCTGAAGAATGCTGTTTTTGTTTTAGTAACTTCTTGCAAAATACTTCGAATCCCTTCTAACTATCAGAGTCCACAATTCTATTATCGTAGGCAGGATGCTTTAGTAGGATTAAAACCATTTTCTATATGAACAAAGGTGCTGTAAACTGTACTGAAACCTGTGATCCTGAAAGACTTGTACTGCAAGGCTTTTTTTTAACCACCCTAGCAGCATGTCCAACCCCTAACCTTTCATATCCATGAGCAGAAGCCTACAGAGAAAATGCTTTTAAAGGAAAACAATGTTTTCCTGGCTTTACAGGGGTTGTATCAACTTGAACAAATCCAAATTAGCATTCAGGGGGGAGAGGGGCACAGGGAGTGTAAAAAACAGAATACGCAGATAGAGCAGCGCTTAGAGCCAACACGAACTTCCTCCTTGCAGCTGCGGTTCACAGGCTGTGCTTGGCTGATGACCTAACACTTCATGTGACATGTGGGGACATAACCCACAGCTGTGAGAGGAAAACTAAGTATGGACCAAGAGCTCGCTGCCTTCCAAGTAAAAGTCACAGAATCGGGGCAGATACAGGATCTCACAGATTTAGTAACGAGATTCTGGGAACGCTTCAGAACCTGTACTGATCTGTTTCACCATAATCACTCACTGAAGTGCATCCATCCTCTGTCATGTCTGCAAACAATCCGAGGGTCCTCAGGAAACAATATCTGTGATCCCCCTGTAAAACTGTTCTCAGACAAGTGTTCTATCTTATTTAGGTATGCTTTTATTTTCTTCCATCTGTTTGACATTTTTTCCTCAGAAGTATGCTATTTCCTAAACACTGAACTGCCTTTATTTACTCAGCCTGAAATTCATACATCTCTGCTTCTAAGAAAAATGCCACGAATAAGAAACAGGTGAAATTTTAGAAGCAAGGAGTATCTGAAGTGGAACTGCTTCTAAGTGCACAAACCAAAGAAAATGAAATTAATCTGAAATGTTTCAAAGTAATACTTTTCAAAGGCTTATTGCTTCAAATGAATTCTGTGGAAAAAACAACATTTGTCTCATTTGATAGCTAGGAAAGAGAATGCATTCCGGTGTCCTTAAGGCCTAACTGGCAGAGGTGACAAGGTGGCTCAGCACTTCAGTGACACTCGTGGCTTTTCTGCCTGCTGTAGATCTACAAATGCAGCAGTCAACTGGCCATTACTCCCCTCCTGATCGGACTTCACCCATTCTGAATTACAGCACAGAGCATTCCCAAGCACAGAGCTGGCTGACAGAGGGTCCCGTAAGTCCTATTTGTGACGTATTTGGCTGAGTTTTGCTTATGACTTTATATCCCGTAGAGTGTGTAAGTCTAGTAAAGAAATTTGTTGCAAAATATCAAGTAAGAGTTATAAATACTAATCCTCAGTGGATCAGCTTCACACTTGCATGCCCTGGATGTGTCATTCTTTGCCGTAACAGAAAATGTGACGGCTGTCCGTAACACCAAGGACAAAATTCAAAGCAGCTCTGAGAGGTTTAAAGTAAAGATTCTGTAAAATTAAGCTCCTAAATTCTTGAGAGCAACCCATTTGCCCCCTTCTCCTTTATTCTACTGGGATGGCTATGATCTAGGGAAAAAGTTGTGAGTTTTCCTATTCTCCATACCTAACAGCAAATCCATCCTGGTGGAGCTGGCTGGACAGGCACATATCTACTAAAGGCCATCTGGAATCCAGAAACCAGACCTCCCTGTGTTTTGTGTTGTCCCCATATGAACTTAATTTGTTAGCTGAGCAATGACAGCAGTTACCTTTTATTCAGAAAAAAACAAACCTTAGCGGCTAGAATATCTGCCAAGGAAGTAAAATTGAAGTTCTAGGCCCTATGGGAGTATGAACCTACAGCTTCCACATCCCTGGCCAGCACCCTAGGCACCAGGCTCAGCAGGATACTCAGAGCAGAACCACCACCAGCCCTCCTCAATGGGGCCATGAACTGCCAGGAACACTCAGGTCACAGGGAAAGCAGATGAGGTCACTTGTCAGCATAGTTAAGGACCCAGTGCTCAGACCCTAGGAAACCGATGTTCCAGATCCTGCTGTTAAGGTTTTTTGTGTTGGACATTAGGCAACCACTGGATAAAAACAGAAAAACAAGCGAGAGGGTAGAGTACCCTGAATCCAACTTCTGGGGCCAAACACTTAGCTTTTACACCCTGCAGGGACTGCAATCTGAAAATTTTAACACCTTATTTTTGGTGTGCACCCAAGATGTTGCAAAAGGTTTGTTCCACGGTCACACTACCTCAGCTTAGCTCCACCAGTACATCTGGGAACTAAAGTTAAAAACATAGTCAAAAGGTTTTCAGAAACCAAGACTAACTACGACATTTCTTTGCTGGGACAGGTAAGAAAAGAAGGTGGAAGTTCATTAATGAAGGTTTAATTAAATTGCTTATATACACGATACATAAATATTACATTAATTTAATTTATAAAGGCCTGCCTTAAGGTTTCTAAGAAACGTTATTTTTTGAGCAGTAATTTTGTCAAATATTTTATGACAAAGAAAGGTAGGAATAACAAAAAGGTTCAGAAATTAAACTGTATTTTCAGCTTTAAAGAGCCCTTCTAAGTATCTTTGAGGCTTGCAAATTTCAACTTTGCAAATTTAAACTACTGATGGTAAGCTACAAGTCATAAGATTTTTTTAACTGATGTCTTGCTTTTTTTTTTTTTTAAGATAATCCTCAAAATCATATCTTCTGCAAAATAAGTTTCACCCAAGCAGTTGAGGTTCTATTTCACTTTTTTATTTTATTAATTCCTTAGCTTTTCATTGTTATAAGCCTGACACATACTCACCTGACGTAGATATGCATGAAAACACATGTACACAATTACCTATAAATACACTGAAAGCTAAAGAATATTCTTGTGCACCCTTTACATATTTCCTTGAATTCAGCTAACATTTAACTCTTACCAACAACCAAAACAGTCAAAAAATTCCTATTATCATTTGCCAATAAATTTATTCATACCTGGTGTTGACGGTCTCTCCAACATATTCAAATGATGGTAAATAAAGGCTTGACTGTCATGAACCGTGTCCATATCAATCTCCTCCTCTTCTTGAGAGTTTGAGAACTATGATATCAGGAAAAAAAAAATAAGCAGATGCTAATAATTAATTCTTAGGAACATCACTTCATAAAATTTTCTTTTTTTTTTTTTTTTTTTTTTTGAAGTAAACTGGGGGTGAAAGGGAAAGGAAGTGATATCTACCACTGCAAAGGAATAAAAATTCAATGAAATTAAAAGGCGTCAATGTCTACCCTTCTAATTTACCGTGAAGCTGTGTGAACAAGAACATTAACTGTCAACTTCAGTTCTTGCCAGCCAATAAAGCATCTGATGGGAAATGATTTTGCCAAAGTAAGCGTAACAACTACTGTACACACATACACAACATGTCTCTTGTTTGAACACAGCTTTAAGGAAAGTCAGCAGAAGCCATTGCTGTTATTCCAAATACTCTGCATATTGTGCAAGTTGAATTTCCATTTCTTACTCTGATTCTGAGTTTGACTTTACTGTCTTCATTCTTCTCTAGTATTTGCCCTGGCTCCAATGGAGACCCGAGTGGCATATCAGCCTTCCTCTTCACCCCCTGCTGATGACCAGAAATGCTGGATGCTGTTTCCTTAATAAGATGATCATCCTCCTGAAGCAGCATTAAAAGATCAAAATTAGAAGATAGCAAGAGCCATGTTTCAGCCTAAAAGAGCCCTGATAGCTGAAAACACTTCTGAGTAAGTGGGTGATTTGAACAAAGTTTTCCCTGTAGTTCTGGCAAGAAGTATTTTCTAAAACCCTGCATGGATTTGTGCCAACCTCTCCTACAAACATGGTTTCTCTTTACTTCTATTCCTGCTCCCTCTGCATATCTAGCATTGGCATCTTTTCTGTCCCTTCTCACAATCATGGTACTGTTGGTGTGCAACAACATTTGCTGCCTCTGAATAGCCTTTCTATAAATCTGTGCCTCTCAGACTCTCCTCATTCCAAATCTCTTCAAAAACTGTGATAGCCTCTGATCTACGCATGGGATTTAGCTAAATCTTCTTTTAATTAGCTTTAAATGCCAATGCTTTCTTTGTTGAATACAAGTCAGAATGAGCGATTATAGCCTGGTATTATTTTTGATATCACAGCAATATTTATAAGAGAGTTAAACTGTTTTGTACATTACTGCTTAGATTAACAACACAAACAGGATCAGAGAAATATAAAAATAGCAGGAGAGTCTAGTAAGTTACACAAGTAGTCATTAAAACAGGAGACAGGTGTTCCAACAAGTCTAATACGCAAAATAGAGATGGAAAATTAAGTGCCCATAGCAGCAAGCATTATGAAGCACTAAAACCTAGATAAAAACCTTATCATGGTCTCTAAAGAGCACATGCTGCCCAACTGCAACTGCTCTTCCCCTATTACACAAAGGGTATTCCAACCCCACAAATTCTTGCCCTGAGCAACTGAAATTTTATAAAGTGGGTGACTCCCACCATCCCTAGCATGTTCAGCATCAAAGCAGTCTATTAGACTGATTTTAGCTCGCTTCTGCTCTCAGAACATACTGCTTTAAAGAATCTAGTTAGCCTGATGCATTCTATCACCTATTTATTCTTCTTTTAACCTCAAATATGCATTTCCCTCTTTTAATCCTTATTATTTAACCCAACACACTGCTGCTGTGAAACGCTTTTGTTTTAAGCTTTGGCTGATTGATGCAAGAGAGTGCCTTTGTTTTGTATTTCTGGTTTGTTTTTCTATGAGGAAACTCGATTCCCTGAATTTTTGGTGTGTTACAGTGAAAAAGATCACCTAAGCAAAGTAAGTCGTAGGAGAATGGAGATGAGGCCGAGGAGAAGACACAAAGGATGAAGTGTGCATCGAGGCTTATACTAATGCCATAGGCAGCGCTGCTGCTAACAGAAGCAGCCTCTTCCCCTTTCTCTAGTTTCTGTCCTGGGCCACCACAAGCATTCGTATAACTGCATGATGAACTAACTAGGAAACTGATTCAGCAGGAAATACCTGTTCATAAAATCCTATTTTTCAACCAGATCCTCCCCTGATCCAACTCATTATGTAGCAACAACTGTACTAGCACAAGGGAGAGGACAGTATAGGAAAATGAAGAGTTGAGAGGATATTTTTGATTAAGACAGACTGCTAAGGAAATTTTGGATGTCCACTGAATTGCAGCCTAAAAATCTGGCAACAAAATGTCTCCTGTTATTTAATTCTGATGTCTGTGTGTAACAAATAAGGATTTACTACATGCTCTGTGGATATGTAGGGTATCTCTACGGGTGTGACTCCACCATCATTTTCTCCCCCTACTGGTAACAGCCTGCAAGGTACTGTGATAATTTGCACTCTCGGTATCTCTGAAATAAAAGCAATTCAGAAATTATTTATGGGATTGAAATAGTAACAGTAAAAAAATCCCATTCAGAAGGGTGGAACGAGTAGTTTTCAAACATGCTAATCACATGTTCACATCCTCTTTCGGGATATACTCCTAAGCAGTTTCAGTTAAATAGTTTTTCAATCTGTTAAGAAAATAACTTATTATTTCCATATACGTTGAGCTTTTTGCCTCACAATTAACTTTACCCAGCAAAAAGACTTAGTCCTGCAGCAGTGGCAGCTATTCTGAAGAAATGTATGACTTGAATAGCTTGTCAGATCCATTTTCTAACTACACAATGGATTGCGTGTTAGGGCTGAAGCCTCAGAAGCCTGGAAGATATCAAACTGAACATGCAACTTTTCAGAAGTTGTTACAAATCCTTCAGAGCACAGTACTACGAAGTCAGATTGAAGTGTTCAGTAAAGACATTGAGTTTCAACTTTCATTTCTCAAAGTTGATTAAAGAAGTTCATCTATGCATTTTAAGATGTAATAGAATTACTGATAAAAGGTTTTGTTTGGGAAAATTGCATATCTTGCCTATAAGCAATGTTCTTCGTCTAATTAAAGAAAATTTCTTAACAGCATCAAACATTTCTGTGTAGCACTTCACGTCTCATAAAAAATACAGGAAAAATAAAGTTTTGTAAGGAATACAAATGATAAGAGTAGGAAAAAAAAAAAGAAGTCAAAAGCTTCTATGCAAAACGGTTTAAAAACAGTCAGAAGAGGTATGTGGAATGTACGTGTCAGCTTTCCCAGTGGAAGGAATAAAAGTAACAAGGTGGAAACACAGCTTAGGTAAATCATGAGCAGCTCAAACACGATACAAGATGAAACAGGTAACCAATGCAAGGCCTCCGAGCCAGCTGAATGGGATGTGTGCAGATGAGTTGTGCTTACGGTGTTCTGAAATCCTACTGACTGTCCGTGATTGTTAGTACTATTCACAGGTTCCTGATTATTTGCCACTGATTCAGGGATAATCGTTGGATTAAGCACAGCCTTCTTTTCCTTCAGATTAAGAACGAGTCCAAGCTCTGGTAACGGTAAGCACGAAGGTCTGCTGAGGCCAAAAAGTGTGAAATAGAGGTCTACTGCTCCGCATCGTAATCTCCAGTCATGTGAAGTTCCTAAAATCCCGAAGAGATTACTGTTAATACAGAGGTACAATCTTCCCTACTCCACAAAAAAGATGGTTTTAGTCAATCTGCATCCATCAAAGTATGCACATATCTGCTGTGCCTAAGACAACTTCCCTCATTACTCCAGCCTCCTTTTTATTTACTCAAACTCACCTGCTAGATCCTGCTTTAAATTAAAGCTTTAAATTATAGACTGTACAATACTAAACTGGAAAACTACGAGTTATAATAACATAAGGAAAAATAAAATGCTTTTATTTTTTAAAGTTTCTCTTTAGGTTTTAATATTGGACAAGTAAAACAGAACATTTTCTTACCAAACTGGCTTCCCACATCAGTGGATTTGGTCACAATTGCTTATTTACTTTATGTAATTCAGTAGGAGTCTTAAGTATGACTAAGATCTATAACCTCTGGAAACCACCCTGATGGACAGCACAAACCAGCGATGCATAAATGGGCTTTTTGATGTCTACTGACTACTGTGTCATGTACTTCACTGGGTACTCAAATACTTTAATTTGCATTCGAGCTGTAGATGCGTAGCACAAAAAGCACCGCTTCGTTGATTTTATTTTTCACTACAAACTCTGTATTGCTTTTGTATCTTCATACACAAATAGTCAAAGCGTGTTTGGCACCATTCACAACAGCAAGACATCTAACATCTGGTGCAACGCTGCAAATATAGCGATTCTGATGTTAACTCGGCCCAGCTCTTGACTGATTGCAAGTTTATTGGACATATTGTTCCACAGCAGGAATAGGGCTGTATCTGGTAAACAAGACACAGATGTGCCAACTGCCATGTTAATGGGGCCGTGCAAGACAGCACAAAATAAAATTTTAAGATCTGTCCCTGTAAGTACTAAGTTTCAGGGGACTAAATTGCATTTTGTCTAAGTTTAGATGTACCTACACTTACCCAGTTACAAGCTACTCTGATAAATTTCATGAACGGCTGGGAGAAAGTGATATAAGTATTAATCTGGACATCTCTAACACTAAAATACTCTCCAGAGAATGACACGTTCACAAATATTAATTTCAAATCTATCATAGCATTTTAATAAATAATGTACTAAATGCTTTTAACTGAAGTTTTTTTAAAAATATGATGAATTCTCAGTCAATATCTCTCCCCTTTTCCAGCAAAAAAGCGCAAATACAATTGGTTGCTGAATTTCTCTGCAGTCACTGCAAATTGTAAGCATTATCTATTTAATGTAGAGTAACACAAAAGAAAAAAAAATATACATCAGAGTCTATTTTCTATTATTTGATTATTTTAAATGAAAGCAACTCATGATTCTAGAATCATGCAGCTTTAAACCTGGCTACTAACTTGTCTCACATTAACAAATGTCTTTCTGGGCACCCTGGAATGCTAAGGTTATGCCTTACAGAAAATAAATTGAAACATTATGTCATCTTGATACATAGAAATTTAAGTCCTTAAAGCCCCATGAATCATAATAAGAATGTATACCCTATTTGTTACTTGCAAGAAAAAGTAATGGTTGTGAGTAACACTGCACACACTCTTCTCTCAAGAAAAAGCAAAAACAAACTCTCTGATGGGAACATCAAAATTGTTTATTTTCTGTGCTTGACACTTGGCAAATCCTGCAAAACTGAACTACTAGTAGTCTCCCAGCTTCAGCCCCTGGAGTGTTGCTGTAAACTTTCAAACACTAAAAATAATGATACACAGAAAACAGACAGCTTTCAATGACCTAAAAAACCTATATAAACGTTTACATGTAATCTGCAGAAATGTGCCAGATGTTAAAGGGTAGTTTGTTAGGACTGGATAAAACTGCTTTAGTAATGAAAAACAGGTCAATGGTAAAGATGCAAACCCTCCTCTCATTAGGATCTTTCTTAATCATACAAGGCAAATTAAGCCTTAGGTTTAAAATAATTTACTGGAGAGTTTTAGAAGTTTGTCTACACAAATGTTATCCTCTCATATTCTCAGAGTTGGATAAAAGAGGACAAAGAGAGACTGCCTAATTTAGAGCAAACTGTAAAGAAAAGCATAACATACAGTATCATTTGGGAAAATGTCTGATGTGAACATCTGGGTGAAAGAAGGATTTTATACCAAAGTGTATCAAAGCACACTACAGGAGTAAAGGAAGTAATAACAAAAAACAAGGAGTCCACTAGTACATCACTAGGCAAGTTCAGTAGATATTTGAAAGAGAACTTCAGAGACTGAATTTTCAAGTCCTAGCAATCCTACAACATAGAAAACATAAAAACCAACCTGAATTCATCAGTTTCCAAAGCTGATCTACCAAAGCTTCATTACATAAAGGGGACTCCATGTTCTTGGTAAAAGGCGGATTCTTAGTCAGCATATCCAGAATCTTATGCCTAAAAAATAAATGATTTTTTTTTATTATTAAATCCAAATGAGTAGACTAAGAATAAGAAGTCTACTCAATTTGCAATGTTCTTACAGAACTCTACTTTTCAAATACACAGTATGTACAGACACAGATTCACCACCAGTAATATAATTTAAAGATTAAAAAGTAAAGCACAATACACACTACAAATAATCAGTGTTACTAGAAATGATTTTTATCATTTCTGAACAGTTAGATACAAAACTGTAGGGTGTATTATGCTCTTTGGTTTAACAGCAATCTTTTTTGCATGCTGACTTGCTAATTACAAAGAAAGAGCTAGCCTGGCAAGTAAGCTTACAAACTGACATCAAAGAATTTTAAAATAATTTAAGATGTTTATGACTGATACAAAATGACAGGAACGAAACTAGTGACGTGCACATCCGTCTGGAAAGGAACACTGTCACCTCTTAAGTTACACTGGTGTATAAAAATTCCACACTTACCATGTTTACTTACAATATTTATGCATTGAGCTGAAAGCAGATGCATTTTTCCACTTTCTTTATTTAAACTTGGACTTGAAAACATTTTATGAATGAGAATAATTGTGTGTTCCATTGTTTATTATAAGTATTTTCTTTATATAGAAAGCTTTCTCCTTGTAGTTTTACACATCTGGGACAAGAAAATTACCTTTTCCTTTTTTCTTCTTTTCAGAAGAAGCTTACATGTAACACTTTATCCAAAATGTAAACAAACTCTTCCTTAGAGACTCAAATGAAATGATACCTCCTACCTAGTATGAAGCTACACCTCCCTTGGTGACTTCTAACTGTACCTACTTTCATTAGAAAGAAAGGCAGGAAAAAAAAAAAAAAAAGAGGACAAACTTGCAACTATGAGCTTTTTTATCCGATCGCTCACTGGTGAAAACAAAGTTGAAGCAGGCAATACTAGAAATTACACTGCACTTTCATGTGTTATCCTTTCACCCCACCTACAGTCTAACAATTGCTTTACATTCTTTGCTGGCAAAGCATCATGTGTGTTAGGTCTCAACCTTTGTCTTCAATAAATATCATAAAATCTGTTTGTGCCATATTCAACATGAGACTTGTATACATCATTTGTGATTAGGAAATGATCTCCCACTTCAGACATTTAAAGGTGCAGAACATAAAAATAACGGAGATTAAGAAGCAAGTATATTAACTCTTGACATGTGAACTGCTGAAAAATCACAACACATTTCAACTTAGGAGCAACAAGGAGAAAAACAGTTGTGTGGAAGTATTAATCAGCTAAGCATATGATCAATTCTACCAAGCCCAGGCCAAGAATGTACGTAGTAGTTAGTAAAAACAAACTGGCTCTTTATTTGCTCACTAACCTTATGTAGGGTACAGGATCATTCTGAACCATTGTGAGCAGCCACTGTAGTTCTTCATAGCTCCTATCAACTGCAAAGAATAAAATAACAAAAATGGTATAATTATTCACAAACTGGAAAGGTTGATCAAGATGAACACGGCTTCCTCAATTAGCACATGAAGAGCTTGAATGACTGCTACTGAAGAGGAATTTCGTTAATTATAGTGCAAATTCAAAACATAAGGAAGTTCACATTATTTTACTTTACACCAAAATAGAAACATGAACTTCATGCCTGAGTTGTTCAGTTACTACCAACATGACTATTAGCACATAGCTTGCCCATGAGCACTGACTACAAAAGTCACTGAGAAAATTACCTTCTTTGTTTAAGGAAGTACGCAGTATCAATACATCCAAATATCCCCCTTCAAGAATCTATATTACATTTTTCATAGGGAATTGAGAATAGACAGTTCTTTTACACAAGAATGAGTGACAGACCATTAACTATAAAACAGAAAGAGGAAGACCAGTGGTCTTGCACAAAACTGTAAGCGTACTCATCTCAGTAGTCTTCCTTATTTTTTTTTTTTTTAGTCAGTATACTTTGTAATTAAAATATATTTTGAGTCTTATCAGCACATGCTTCTGGAAAATGCTGCTTGACGCAAAGACAAAATCATCTAATTAGTTGAAAATTTAAACAGTCTGTTTTGTTGAACATAGGTTTTTGCAGCCAGATTGAAAATTAGCTCTGCACTTCCTGCAATCCAGCCACATCAGAAATGGTTACACTGGTGAGGCACTGCACCAGGCTGACATCCTCTGCCTCTAAAAGGGGTTCACTAGCTCACGTTCTGCCCCATTCAGACCACAGGTACACAGCATAGGTCAAAACGGAATGATGCCAGAGCAAATTTGTACGTGCACAGACCAGTACAATTGCAGATTTGCCTTTAAAATCTGAGAAATCTTTAAAAAGCTCTGCCTGGGACATGCTTTCAAGGTATCAGTGACTGCCTATGCTCTGTGCACAGCGCCTTTCCTGGCAGCTACCTTGCTTGAGACAGAAGGCAGAGAGAACAGCGCATAAAGAAGTTGTTTTGTATGGAAGAAAAATAACATTGTTCTGAGTTTTTGCTGTATAGTTATACATGTGTGAATAAATTAAATCATAATAGTAAGCAAGATTAAATAATTTTAACTGCTAACAAAATGGATTTTAAAATGGTTTGTGATTAGAGAATGAGCAAATTGGGAGATTAATCCTTTAGGCTGATAGTACTGGATAACAGAACCAAGAAACATCATATTTTTGTGGTTAAATAAGTTTTTTTGTTGTTTCCTAATCTTATTTGTGCTTGAAATAAAGTAATTCTTCCCTGCCATTTACCTGGTAGAGTAAAGCAGCCCTGCAGGACTTCCAAAGCTTTGCTACTAATGCTTTTAATCATCTCTTCAAATTTGTATAGCAACGTGACATTTTGGGGAACAATGACAAATTAACCCTGACCTTTAGCAGAATAGATCTTATTAGCCTGAAGAATGATGTGTAGGTCTTCATACTTCTGCTAGCCATAAAAGTGATTGTTTTTTGAAGTAAAAATCTCTTGACATTTTTTCAAATTACAAGAGATTGTATTCAGCTCTCAGTTACAACAGAGCATCTCTAAGACTAAATTCATGCAATTAGGTAATTCGGGATACTTACAAGTTTGTTCTTATCTCCTCAAATATGCAACTGCTTTGTTGTATACACGACATCTAGCAGACATATAACTACCAAAAGCTACCTTTAAAAAGTTAGTAATTCCTGTTCACTTCAAGCCAGTTTAGATCAACTGTCCAAGTCCTTATATGCTGCCTCAAGCATTTTAGAGTTAGAGTGTCTCAAAAAAAGCCTACTATTAGCAGCAAAGAAAACAACTTATTCTGTTCCACAGTGAAATGATTTCTTTTTAAGTAACTTAAAAAAAGGCAGCACTATTCCTGCCCTGAGAGTTGATAGAAAAACATGGGAGTTCCACACTGCCCCAGAAAACACAGACTTTCCTTTTTATGGAAATAACAAAAAGCAGTCAAGCTTCCTTTACAAGAACTGTTAAAAAGCCAGCATTGGCACAAGCAACAGGCATTTGATAGCTGCTGTTTTACATCCAATATGAACTGGAAACCAGGTAACAAGGAGAATCAGACCTCTTGGCAACAGATGACCAATCATTTCTTCTTCCAAAGCCAGAGACTTAGGGCCCTGCAAGACAAGCACTTCTGACTTCTATATGGTTAGCTGAAGTTAGCACACTGAGCTTTCAGATTTACCCCTACACCATAAGCCACCAGCTTTACAGCAGGAACAAGAGCTAGTGTGTTAAGTGCTTGAAGGCTGTATTTGAGAAGTGACACGGATGGCTAAATAACATGGGAGGCTGCGTTGTGAGTTGTGTTGACTTTACAGCAGATACATATTTGTGTCTGATACCCCCTTGTCAGAGAAAAAGCTGTTGGCAAGGCAGCTGGGTACAGTAATACTCTAACCCATCATTTCCAGCCCTGACAGTAAGCTCAATCATTAATATATATGGAGTTCAATCACTGATTTCTTCAAGTAATTTTCTTCTACTTTTTACCACTCAAGTTTTCCCCTCCTGTATCTATAGAGCATTTTGAGCAACATACCCTACCTTGTTTACACAGCAACTCATCTGAGGAGGTCTTTTTTAAAGATGTAACATACTACTTTGCAATACTAACACTTTCTTACCCAAGTCAATCATTAGATGTAAGCAACACCCATAAAAGGTCAAGAATTTAATGAGAAAATATTATTTCCATCAGTTTGTCTTTCCAAAGGGTGGGATGAATTATTGAGATTATCCTAAAGGAAGCTGGCTGATGAGTAAGCTTTCCATTCTCCAGCAAATCTTTCCACTAACACTCTATGAAGGGAGGAAAACAAAGTAAGCACCAGAACAGAAAGAGATATGCCCAGTATCAGCAGAGTTATGAATTCTAGCTGGGTAATCACTCACACGGTTACAAAACAGTATATTTGCAGTGGGTTATGGATCCAGAATGCCTGCTGAATTACAAGAAAGAGGACTGAGCCCGAGGGTGACGCCTTGAAGTTACCACTTGTTTTGGTTTCAGTGTGCAAGGATAGGTCTGAATTCTCTCAGATACACTCAATGAAATTGAATTAAAACCCTCCATTATGCACCTAGTTTGAGATGTCTTTGGACACAAATGACAGCAGAAAGATACAAGCAATAAGCTTCTTATAAAAAGTGGAAACAACAACTCATGCAGAAAGGCAAGAGAAAAGCTACTGCCCTGAAAATGAAAACATGAAATTTGACGAGGAATAATTAGAAATCTAGAATCACCAAGCTTCTCACAGAGAAACAATTAAAGGACGCAACTCCTTTGATAGGAATAACCCTTCAAACACAAGAAGTGTCACAAATCTGTTGAACAGAGACTCATTCAAGTAAAGGAACAGATTAGCTAGGAATATATTAATTTTGTAAATGCAAATCATTAATTTCCAATTCTCCCTAGAAAAACTGTCAGGATTGAATTTCAAATTTAAATATCATTTAAGAAAGCCACCCTGTATTTTTTTTTCAAGGAACTGCAGCAGTCAGCTAAGATAAAGAAAATGTTAAGAAACAGAAATCTCACAAACACAGGCTGTGTATAAGGAATGGCAAAGCAGAATCAACCAATAATCGCTAAAATAAACTAGGTCTGCAAAACTGATAGCTATAAGATGCATGAAAAAAAGGCAAAAAAAAAAGTGATTAGTAAGAAGGCAAATCAAAACCAAGAGCTTTGACTAGCCATTACGGCTGAACTCACTGAATAGAAATCACTGAAAATGAGGTGTTTAAAGAAATCACCAGCACCCCTTATCACTACTCATCTTGCTGTCTACTCGTTCTTTCAAAACTCCAGATGTCTGATTCAGTTTTACAGAACAACTAAGAAACAACGCTCACCACACCTTCATAAAACTTGCATTCTCTAGGACAAAACATTAATAGCAATCACAGCTTCTCTTATCAATACATTTGTCACCACACAAGCTCTTCTGGTAGACAATGCTTCAACATAATATTAACGAGGTAATTATTTTACTTTTCTACTATATCACAAGTGTTACAAAGGGTCAAAATAGATGAAAAAGTACCTTTTGTGTAGTCAACAACAGCCTCCAATGCTGCTATTCGGACATCTACGAAGTGCCCATACTCTGCATATGACTTGAAGAGCGCAGGATCGCTTGGGACGTGACCATTTTTCTGAAGCACTCGAATAGCTTTTAAGCAGCTAGATGGGGTAAAAAGAAATTTATATGAGGCTTCCAAAATGCCAGGCACAAAGGACACAGTTATCTCCTTCAGAATCAAGTAGTCTTGTCATTTTTCTAGAATAAAATTAACCTAATTACCATGTTACAATTATTTTCATAGTATTAACACGTAGCACTCATTGATTCTGAATTAGGCAGAACACTGAAACGATTCTCTGCTGTGCCAAATTCAGTTTGATTTAAGTAGAACTGCGCTTATTTTCACAGAAAACAATTTAGATTAGTGTTGTGTACTCTACAGAAATTGTTATGCTACCTTTTGTCAACCTTTCATAAACTGAACAATTAAGACAAACTCGCACTACCAGCTTTTGGAAATTAGAAGGAATTTGCCATATAAGATTAAATGAGGTACGCTAAAATCTCAGTAACTACAGAACTATAAACGCAAAAATAGTATTCACGTGTCTTCTCTTTTTGTACATACAACAATTACTAAATCACACCTGACTGTAATGGTATGCCTGTAGCTGGGAAGAAGCTTCTCCATGTTTAGGAAACGTGTAATTTCCTCAAGAATAAGTCGAACGTCGGGATTTAAGTTATCCAGTGTTCGGACTTCATTGTTCACGCTGACTGCAGGAGTCACAGAGTTGGCCAGGGCATCAATCAGTTCAGCACGGTAGTAGTTGTCTGAAAACTAGATAAGAACAGCATTTAAACACAAGCAATGTAACAATATATATTGTTATACAGCAAGTAATGTTGAAGCACTGTTATACAACAAGATGTTAAAATGGAAACCATAAAACAAACTGTAAGAAAGCAAAACAGTTGAATAAATGTGTTTTGAATATAGATTTGAGAGCGCTTGAGCAAGCAGATATTCTATCAGCCATTAATTTTCACTCTGAAATAAGAGCATATCAATAGTAATACACTGGTTTCTAAAAAATAAAATAAAAATAAAATATCAGGTACTGAAAATTTTCCAGATTTGTAAAATAAAAGCCATTATTTCCTAGTGTGAGCTCTAAAATTACATGTCCCTTTTTATACTCCGTTGCAAGGTTACCAAGGTTAATGGGTGCTTTACTCCTCTGAAAAATCAGAGGTTTCATCTAGATAGCCATTTCAAGTGCTTCTCAGGTAAACTAATGCCTCTCCGCTATTTAGTAAGGAAAATCTCGCTTCTTTATTTGCTCCTTTTTTCTAGGCACACAGTTTCACCCCTTCCCTTGTGCTAACTGTAGCACTTTTTGGTCATGTCAAATTACTACATAGCAAAAAGTATAGAAATACAACTATAAAAGCAGAAAAAAAGTACTGGGTGGCATGTTAGTTAACCTAAACAAACCCAAGGAGTGCTAGACCTTGCAGAAGGTATCAAACACATGTTCGCAAGCAACATGTGCAAAAGCAAAGCGGGATCTCTCCTTCAGTGGTGGAGAGATGTCAGTACAACTCAGCACATCCTGTGAAAACTGGTGTGTACGTTATCTCTTTACCACTTCACATTCCATCATCCCCTTATTTTAGTACTTTTCAACAAGTGTCTTGTTAGTGTTTCTACATACTAGAAAATGAGATTTAGGAGAACTCAGATTTGTTCCACTGAACTTTGAGTACTTAATTTGGAGGATTATGTTAGGATCCTAGCAGATGTGGACTTCTTCTAAAGCTGGGGAAGTGGAATCTTGTATCATCTCAGAATATTAGAGGTCCCATAACCACCCTTCAGAGGTGCTCCGTGTTGGAAGGAACTTCAGGTGCCATTTCCAACTCAAGTGCTTCAGTTTACTGATGAAAAACGTTACATTTGGTTTCAGCTGTAATCTGACTACAGGAATACCATTCAGTTCTGTAAGCCAGAGCTGTTATTCAGAACCCAGAGTCTCATATATCATAAAAACCAAGATAATTTCCTTGCTCTTTCAGACAATCTTCTCAAAGTGGAAACAAGTGCTTAACTTTGCATGCTACATTTATTCAGAAAGTGTTAACCTTCATGCACATTCTCTCAAAAATAGATCTGTGTGTGCAAATGAAGACAGGCAGGTCCTTAAGTTAAGTCAACAAGCACAGTGCTTCCTCCAAGAAAAACATCCAAGAAATGTCACTACAAATGTCAGCTAGAGAATCTTCTGTAACATTTACTGTTTAGTTTAGCAGATCAGCTTTTATCAACTCTTCTTGCTAGGTATTTACATTAGTGGCATAATACATCACATAGTATATTAACTTTAAGACTTTTTTCAACAAAAAAAGAGAGATTAAAGAGATTAAAATAAACACATTCTTTACCTTATTCTTTCTGTTATCGTTATACTTGATCAAATCCAAAATAAACATCAAAACCTCCTTAGGACAGAGGTTGTGAACATCTCTCAGAAGGGCCATGGCAACAGGCATAGTCTGTGTAATAAAATTAACATCATTCTTATGTTAATGAAATGACAGTCATGCCCTGAAAAGAACTACACCCTTAAAATAAGCAATTACTTTTGCAATACCAAATCTCTAAAAAGTTTTATTTTAATGTGTTTTGAAAAAGTTATAACATGCTGCACAGTCTTCAGATCAAAATCAATGCAATTATTGCTTGATAATTAGTTATAGCAGACAGACAAAGCTGTATATGGAAGAAATGACTCAATTCACGGCACTGTCTAAAAGGTAAGAATTGGAAAACAGTGAAGGAGAGAAAATGACAGTGGAATTCATTCTGAGTCTGACACCTCACTTGAGTGTTTACATGTGAACCTGATGTCTAAGCTTCCATTACCATCAAGAGGTGTACACCCAAAACAGTCAGTGGAATCTAAAGAATTATTAGCCAGATAGATATTAGTCTCACTAGCTCATTCTAAAAGAAATATCTAAGTAGGTCTCTAGGCACCCTTGAACTATAAATTTTGGACATGGGATTAGATGTCTTCGGGAGAAAAGCCTCAGATTTAGTGGGAAAGAATGAAGAATGAGAGAAGGAGCAGAACAACACAGAAGGCAGCCCAAGCACAAACATGGTGGGGAGGAAGATGAAACAGTTTTGGACAGAGAAATAAAATTTAGGTTGTCTCCATAATCAGAAATATGAGGTCTGTAACTCAATCATCCAATAATTACAAAGTAAACCTCGAGAGAACACCACTGTCATTTATTTTAACTGCTACTCACTGTACAGCTAACAACTACAGGTCCCAGTAAAAAAAAAAAAAAAAGCAAACTAGCAAACTGCAGCAACACTTGATGTTGACAACTAATGGAAAGGAGAGGGCAAGAAGGATTATGTAGAGCCTTCAGCTAAAAGGCCAACTAATTTAAGATAAGCTTTATGAGATTTTATCTGTAGTATGAAATAAATGCCAACAATGAACACAGTTGATCAATTCACCTAAAAATGATTAGCTTTGTTATTGTGCAATAAATTGTATGCAAGAACGAGCTCACAAATACATACAACTAATTATTATATGTACTCCACTCTCCTGAAGGAATTGCTAATTTAACTTCAGCTACTCAGAAAAAAAATTGCTAAGTTTTGTTAAGTGTTTTTTGACAAAGATGAAAGGAACAGATACCAAATAAGAAAGAACTAGTTATTTGGGGTTTGTAATGACTGGGTAAAATGGGACTGTGCTATTCACATTCTTACAGTTGTCATCTGTAGGAACATTTCTGTATTTTGACATTTAATTTAAAAAGTTCATCGGAAAAATAAATTTTACCTTTTGCAGGAAGTAGCTTTGAAAGTTCATGAAGTTGTTGGTCTTCACAATGTTTGGACAAGTCTTGCAGCAAAACATTCGGGTAAAGAGTGACTTCATGGCTGGTGGTCCTGTCCATGTACTTACCATGGAATTTGCAATCTATATAATTAGGAGAAAAGGCAAGTCACATTAACATCACCACTGTAAGTTCAGGTTGGCTGTAAAGAAATGCAAATTTCCCATAATAAAAAAGAACAATTGCCAAAAATATACTGCCCTTCAAATGTGTACCTATTTTCAACAACGTAATACATTATCTAAGTTTTCCCTGCCATCCCCAATACATCTTGTCTACATTAAAGGTAAGTTTTTGTAAAATTGTTTCACTTGGAAGATGTCAGCAACTAATTACCTTTCCATGATAAGCTTCTGTTCTTAATTATTTTCTCTTTTATATTTTAGGCAAATACTCTGTTTTTATTAAGCCAAGTTTTCTGACTCTACAGAAGCCAGTGATGGAAGAAGATTTTACAATACCAACTTCCCAAATTTACCCTGCCAGTAACCTCAGCCTAGACTTTACCTAGGTCTCAGCCACCCTAAGCCTAAAAGACCACCCCTAAAGGGAAAGGCAAGTCAGCCATCTCTCAGCTTTAATCTTCATAGAACGAAGAATAGAATATTCTTCAAATAACCTTAATTCACGGCAAGACTGCAGGGTGACAAATCTATTGCTGTGATCTGTTTTGGTGTAAGGAAGCAAGGTTCTACAAGGACAAAACTGTCTTTCTGCCTTTCCAGCACCCTGGGGATTCTATATATTTGTTGTATGGAACAATGCAAGCGTGCAGAGAAGAATATCTGAGTCTGAGTGCTTTTTAACAAATGGGGCCAACACACACTAAAATTTAGAATTTTCCAGTGTTACAGACCTTCCACAAACTGAGGAAAATACCATTTTCACACGAATGAAAATGAATGTGATTATCTCCTTTTAAATTAGTTTACCTTATTCCAAAGACTATTACATATGCAGTAAGAGAAAGAAAAGCTAGAGGCTACCTAAAGATGGGCAGCAATTAATTTCACCTTCTCTTTTATGTAAGATGTGGGCTTCGTTATTGAAAGACATTTTCCTTTTAAGTCAGCCTTCAAAGGAAAGTTAAAGGGAAAAAATAGTGCAGTCAGACTAGACTTGTAGTAACAGAAGTCTTTTAACTACAGATGCAGGTATAGCTTCTTGTGTAATATACATAACAAATTTTCCTACAGAGGAAGTTTAATTCTAAAGGCTACTCAGAAACCATGAAGAACAACTTGGAATTGAAAATGTGAAATTTATGTAGCAGGAAGCCTGTCTTGCATTAATATTGCTTAAAAAGGTATACTCCATTGCTGCATCTATCAATTCAATATATCATAAAAATTAGCAACTTATTTGACCTAAAATATAACTATAACGCACAGCTATAAAACTCCTCATTGTTTTGAGTTTTTTTTTTCCCATTTGTTTTTTAAATCTTACAGAACATCACTGGCACTGCAGTAGACCCAAACCTATAGACTGAAAATCAGCCTGTATGCTCCCAGGACTTAAGATATTAACTTTATTATTTTCTCCTTTCTCTGCAAGGTCATTTGCCATGAACTTCTCAGTGGTCTATGCGTGTATTTGCACATGCACACATGCATCTATACATCAATGAGGATTTACTATTTTACATGGACACTTGACAGAAGTGCTGTTTTACAAGTAGTACATTAGAAAATGAGATCATAAAACTGAATTTATTACACTATCACTTTTTCTGTATCCATGGTAGCACACCAAGAACGTTTCACCTAAATAACCACTATCCAGCCAGAAGTCGCAAATTAACACAAAATAACCCTCCCACTAACAAAACATGGAGGACTTGACTTTTTCCAATAAAGACTACAAATCTTGAATATTTACAAGCTGTGAAAATTAAACTGAGTTAATAGGAAGTGATTCTTACTAACAGCCTAACGTTGGAACCACTAATAGAATATTTTACACTTTTCTCCTACTTAGCATGGGTAAACATATCTACAACCATGTCCTTCCATGCCCCTTCACATTGATTTAATAACACAACTGTAGTTTTCACATAGATTTAGGATTATTTTCTGAGTCAACCATCTTATCTCTAGATTCCATTTTTTGCATACAATTTCATAAAAATACAACTGAAAAAACTAGCTATGATTATCTGTAGCCCAACTGCCTGTGAATTCAAAGAAAGAAAACATTTCAGCATTGTTAACAACTGCTCTTTTATTATTGACCGGTGGAAGGCACCTAAACTTTTAATTATTCCAAATAATTTAATTATGACATATTTTAAGTCAGGTAGCAGCAGTATTGCTCCTAGTACATACACTGACAGCACTATTTATCAGTGTTTCGTAATATTAAAATACACCATCACAAGCATTTCTTGGATTTTGATTTTTAAAATATTAAAATATTCCCAAATTAAAATTTTAAAATATTCCCAAAGGGTTTATTTCTGAATTCTGAACAGGTACTGAATTACTCTTAACAGGTACCCAGCAGAGAGGAAGCTATATACCAATAATTCAACCTCTACAAAGTGTCAGTAGCATGCCTTTATGCAAAGCATGTTAGTAACATGCCTTTTCAAAATTTCTTACTCTTTTGTGTTTCCAAGTGTTTTACAGGGATCTCTAGGTTTAATTCTTAATACTAATTTTGTGTCTAAACAAGAAATATCTTCCTTTTTTAATGGCAACGACCTGGCTTTATGAATATTTAATTGCAGACCAACACTGTTTACTTTGTGCCCCTATTCAACTTGAAACAATATACAGCAGTAATCTGAATTCGCATTAGACAGATAGATGAATTTTGAAACTTCAAATTTCTCAGAGAAGCCAAGGAACTTCCCAGTAAAATAAAAAAAAAAGTGAATTTTGGCTCAGAAAAAAAATGAACAAAAGTCTTTTATTTCTGCCACTTAATGAAATCTGGAAAAATCCCTTGTGGTTTTCATGTCTGACATCTCAATTTTGACAATTATGAAAGCCTTCTGCAGTCTCCATTTACAGACTAAAATAATACAGCTTTCCTTTCAAATCAGTCAAGTTAAAAATACTTGGCAAACCCTTTTAAGAGGCTAAATATCAAGCCAATTTAAGAACTGTGGTGAGTTTTGACCCATTTTCAAATGTTTACAATGTCTAGCACATTTCTTTCCTTATTCCCATCCACACAACCTCACCTTTGCAAGGCAGAAGCAGGCCAGCATTCTCACTCGGTAGAAGCACTGTTCCTGTTCTAGTATATCAGTGAGTGCAAGCCGTGATGCTGGCGTGGGGAACTTTTCCAATGCCAGAATGGCTTCTTCTTGTGCAACCACGTCTCGCTCATATCGAAGCTGATACTGCCACATGAAATCAGACTGTTCAAATTCTACCTTCCTCAGTACTGACATATCAGGGTCTATTCTTATCCAGAGCAAAGGGGAATCAGCACTAAGACAGATATGAGAAACATTAATAGTTTACAGCATTTCAAGACTCCAGAAATCAAAAAGATGTTCTGACTTGTTATGAGTTATGTTTGAATTATTTAGAGTCCAAGAACCATACATGAATTAAAGTTAGAAGCGACTTTTGAAAGTCACCTGATCCAGTCTCCCACTCCTAGGATGGCAACTCTACAGCCCTCCAGGGCAATCTGTCCAAAACTTAAATATGTCAGTAAATGCAGTAGTTTCACTATTTTTAAACAACAGTGTGAGTTCATAGTAAACTATTGTATAATCTCAGTATACTTAAATCTTCTTCCTCAGGTACTGTCGCGGCTGAGCAGCACACTTTATCACCTTCTACACTTGAAGACTCCCAGAAAAAAAAAAATCAAAGAAAATCCCATGGTAACCACCTAAAGCTTTGCGTAAAGCTTTCATCAACAGGTATGAAAGTACTTTACAAACACAAACATGCTATTGTGTTGAAAGCTGACACGGGTAATCATGCAATTGCAGAGAACTGCCAGGACAAACAATCATAAAAGCAAAAGTATCATCAAGCAGGGTTAAAGTTTTAGTCCCAAAGAAGAATTTTCTTGTATTCTTTGTATTCAGTTGTATTCTACACAAGGAAGTGTTTTATACTTAGTATTCAGACAGCACCATTACAGTACAAGTCATTCATGGGAACAGGAAGCACAAATAGGAGCTAGATGCTAAATGCTCCTAAAAACAATCTAAAAATCATTTATTCATGTCTGTTAATTGAGAAACTATAACAGTGACTTGCTCAATGAGTATATTCCCTCTATAAAATTATTTCTGGGCATTTTTAGATAAGGTTTTATTTACTAGTAATCTCCAACACTTTAAAGGAGATGAGCAAACTATCCTTCTACAATGAGACACCGCTTAGTTTTCAAGAAAAGATAATTTACTTTCATCAGCAAGCAAACAAAGTACCAACACCTACAAACACCTTCCTGAGGGAAACATGAGCTCCAGCTCAAGGAGGGTAAAATGCATATTTACTCTGTGCAAGAGTTTGCTTCCATAGAGCTAAAGAGTTCCTCTGAAATCAATGTCCTGTCTACCCCAAATATATTCTTTTTGATATGAAGCATTTCAGCATTCATTTGTAATCTAAAAAGATTCTTTTAAAATTAACCACAGAGCATTGAGATAAATAAGTTACTGAAATAAGTTAAATGGTCTTCAAGGTTCAACAAAAAACGCTGACTTTTGTCTTGAAATCTACCAGTCATATAATGAAGTCCAACTTTACTGTCAAATTCTTCAAACAACATGCTTCAGATAAGGGTGATATGGCTCAGTGTCACACTGAGAAACTTCAGCTATCTAACTTACTCCATAGCAGAAAGGTCCATGTCTACCTCCTCTCCATTCATCAGTGGAATCTTTTTTTTCTTATTTCTATATAGAAAAGAGAAAATAGTAAATAAAATTAGTATTTAGAGATTACCATACTAACTAAGATATGCTTAAAAATGGAGATTAAGTTTGCTAGAGTACTGTGTATTTTACCACACCAAAAAAAAAATTCTCAACAGGAAAAAAAAAAGTTAAGCTGTACATTAGTTCTGTTCAGAAAATAATCCACTGGGGACTCTAACAGAAAAGGAAAACTATGTATGTGCTTTATCCATATATCCTCACTTGATACTTCTCTTGAGAGAAGAGATACTTCTCTTCCCTGTATGTGTCTACCCCTTGGAGAGAAATCCCATTCGAGGGCTTTTTGAAAAATTTGATGAAGCAAAGGGCTTCACTGAACTTGTTCTCCTTTACAAACAAGTTCTCTATAAAACTTTTTACAAAATTTAAGACCTTTATTCGGAACTGCATATAAAATGTAAGGTTTCTTGCTGTTCACAAAAAGCAGTAAATTCTATTCTCTCCCCTTACATCACAGGTAAATCTTATTCAGTAAAATCAACAAAATGTAGTTATAAAATTTAAAAAGCAACTATTTATTATCAATGCCCTACATATTTTCATGTATCCACAGTAAAAATGTTTACAGTTTATGTATTTCTTACCTTCTGCTTTTAGAATGGCAAGGTATATCATGCTTAAGACTATTTTCTTCAATCTGCAATGTATGGTTAAATGATCCATCAAGTTCTTGCACTGTTACTTTAAGAGGACCCTTAAAGTTCAAAAGATTGTTATTAATGTTAAAAATAATGTTTATTAATGTTCACATCACACTTAGATGTATAGGTAAAATATGGAAAATTGACCTCACCACATATTTCTGAGTCCCAGGAGATGTGTAGTCTTGTTTTATTTCCAATTCCAAAACATTCCGTTTTCTATTAAATGCAAAGCTGCCGTAAAATTTGACCACTCCACTCTGATCTCTAAAAAGCAGTATAGGAATTCTGCGGCACAATGCAGTAGCTATAAACAAACATAACTCCCAAGGTTTTCATTTACTTTTTACACTTACTTTATGCTTTTTTAACTCTAAAATCTCCTATCCCAAGAAAACAGGAAATGGAAACATGGTCCTTCATAAGCATTTCCATTTTTTTTCTTTAAACGGTTCTTTAATGTACATTCATGTACACACAGGGAAAAAAAAAAAAAAAGCACAGTGAAAATTATCCAGGAAGAAAAAATTCATCATGAAAAACTACACTGGACCTCCCCCCATTCCAATGTCCCTGAGGTGCTCTCAGAGAAAGTTACTGAGTAAATGTTTAGTAATTTCAATATGACTTCTTTTAATCAGTTAAACCAAATTAAGAGGAAAACGTAGCGATCTTCTGTTTTCTACCTGTGTTGCACTTAATTATTTTATTGCAGTTTTTCAAAAATGGGTCATTGCACGTGTTGTTCAGATGTATACAGAATAGGTCACATATATATGAAGCTACACAATGTGACCAATAAAAAATAGTTTTCTCACTCCAAATTTTATTACAGGCAATAATTTCAGGTAAACTGTTCCTTGAATAGCTTCACCATTCATTATTATTTTGACAGCCATTACTACAGTTTTTTTATAATAAAACTACAACACTAGGAAGAAGTGTTTTAGGCTAGGGCATGCTCCCAACAAGTGCCTGATGACATATGGCAAAAGCAAGGAAAGAAACCTGTTCTGTTTCAAGCAGGTTTCCTATCACATATTAACTTTTCTTCCCAAATACATGCATTTGGCTAAATAGATAGCTCAGACAGACTGGTTCTGTTCATGGTGGTTGCCTTCATAAAGGTCAATGACATTGCCATTGGGTAAAACTTAAGGCATTTTAGTGGTTTCCTTGCCAGAAAGTTGGAACTCAGCAACAACACAGCAAGCAGTAAGCAGAGCTAAGACAGTGATTACTTAGCAGTAGTAAGATATCCTCCCAAACAATGCAAACAGCAGCTGAGGGCTTACAAGGTGGTAATCTAAGACTCACCCAACTCAGATAGTAATGGTCAAATTTAGACATTGGTAGAGCGTGAATATATACAGATAAAACACCTATTTTCTGCAAGTGCTTTGCACAGTTAAGTATGGAAGCTAGCATAATGGATATTCATACTGTACGTACACTTATATAATACTAACTTCTCCTATTATTCTATAAAAATCATACACTGATTTTTTAGTTAGATAGATTCATGAATGTGATGCATGGCAAAAGTCAATTCAAACACTCTAAATATAAATATCTATTTTTGCTTTCTGTTATAAGTCAGGTATGGCTTTGCTACAGTCCTGTATTGTTTTAACCTGCAGTCAGTTTAATTAAAACTACCAATTAAACCTGTTAAATGAAGCAAATTTAAGTTTACCTTCAGATCAATCCAAAATAAGAAACCCTATTTCTTGATTAACATCACTGCAATTTGAAACACTCAAATTTTTATCTGAGTTAGACCTGCAGGTCTAACACTAACACAAGCTACCAAGCTGTTAAATACTAGTTTATTTTAAACCATCAATCCGTGCTTTAGGTTACGCATTCCATGGTGATTTACTGGAAATCACATCTAAAAATGCACCAGACTATAGCATTTTCCATGTCAGACTTCAGCATATTTCTATGGGCAGTGTCCTCTGGAATTCCTTTAGTGTAATTTGGCCTTGAATTCCACCAGAGTTTTTGTGCTTCCTTCAAAATAAAACTTAAAATTGCAGCAATTCCTTTCTGGTAAAGAACACCCAAAAGAGCTAGCAAACTCTAAATGACTATAAAAGGACAATGAACCTGTGACTCAGATCTATTTCTAATTCAAAGAATAATGTACTTAAATGTTTAAAGCAAAGACATGAAGTATCTTTCTTCACATTCCTTTTGTAGTGCCAATTAAAAACCAAATTCATTCTCCATATTAACAATCCAAACCAAGAATAAAAAGGATACACCCACTGCTTTATTAAAGGTTGGATGTCTTTGCCAGAGACATTTGAGATAGATTTCAAAAACCCAGATGTGGAAACCAACATCTGACTCCACATGTGTGACTGGAACTTCTGAGATGAAGCAGTGCTGGCCAGACTCAACAACTTGTTGAAAACCTAAAATGATAAAAAGTTATTACTTTCATTAAGCTCTTCAACATACAAAATAAGCCTTTCTTTCCTGATTAGTTGCAACTGAATTGTAACTAAAGGCCAATAAAACTCATTCCTTGGTAAGTGACTTCAAAAAAAGTTTTTCAAAATAAAAATATTTCAGAAAATTATTTGCTTGTCCATATCAGAAACTGTGATTTGCAGACATGAATGCATCTTTACTTGAGGCAAACTATCCATGATGCTGAGAGAAGAGATGAACCCCCAGCTTTGTAACATAAAAGCTGTTTTAACAAAAATAAACTAAAAATGTCATCTTTGCTCATAATCACTGCAGGTACAACTTAGGCAGCTTTTTCACAAATAGAAATGAACACAAAGTGTACCAAAACAATTTTTGGCAGCCATTTTCTAGTTCTAACCATCTCTAATGAACTACACTTCAAAAACCAGTCAATTTATGAAGTTAATTACTGCAAGCACATGTGACCTTCGTTTACCAAATTAGCAAGGTACTTTTAAATCACTTCTTTTTACCTGAGCTTTCTCAAATAACCAACTTCTTAGGAGTTACAAGCATACCTTTTTTTTTCTTTGATAACTTAAGCCAACACTTCACACACATCCTTACCATAGTCTTACACAATGTCCATTATAAGTCCATAAGCTTTAAATAATTATCTATAGCAAAACAGATCACTAAATAAATCTGCTTTTTAGAAACAGAAGTTACGAGGTTCTCTGTTAAACTTTCTAGTATCCCTTACCTCAAAAAAAAAAGTAAAGAATAATTAAAATTTATCCAAGGAAAGGTTTAAATCTGCTGTATTTTCAACCTGATAACAGCTGATTATAAGAAGTTTTAGCACATCCACATACTTGTTATCTTTAAAAAAACAGGAATCTGATGCTGAAAGGAAGAAGTATCACGTAGTATCTAGTTTGGTGCTTCTTTATAGCACCCTATCTTTTTAAGGCATGTCACAAAACATTTAAAGAAACTACAATTCTGCAGAAGTTTAATATTTCAAAATAAAATGACAATCTTCAATTCAACTGTTTCTTCTAATACGAAGATCTATGCTCCCTCTAGCACTGAAAATGTTATGCAGTGGAAAGAACAGAAGCAAGATTCTCTTTACTTTCATCATTAATATCTGACTACATTAGCTTATGGTGACACTGGTTACAGTAGCAAAACTGCTAGTTAAACAGGTTCTCAGTGTTAATAACCAGTCATTTACCCAGAGCAATGAAATACCCTAATATTACTAGTTATGATTAGGAATAATAGCTTACCTTATCCTAACACAATGATCAACATTTTATGTTAGTTCCCTGCTGCTTAAATTACTACTTAAAATATAAATGGAATCCTATGAAAAGCTGATTTGCTTTCTTAACTCCATTTTATGAATAGAAATTGCAAATGAAGACAAGTTATCTATACTCTTCATAAACATTTAATTACCTACCTGTAACATGAACTCCATGCTGATCCTGTTCTCAATCAGTCTCATAACAAGATGTGCTTTACACTGGAACATAGTGTAATACTCCCAGGAGAGTGTATGAGGGTGCTTGATAGAAAAGTGTAAATGTGACGCAGGGCTGAAAAATAAAAAACAACTTTGTTTTGCATTTTATGGAATGAAAACTAAAATATAACTTAACAACTAAGATTACAGGCACACCAACGTTAAGATCTCTTCTACTGCTTTAAAGACGTAAATTATGACACTTGAAATGACTGCACAAGAAAGGTTACTGGGGTGCATGTAGCTGGAATACAGCAAGTACTGTATAGAGAATAATGACAGGTAATACATGCTACACAGTAACTTCTCAAAATACTGGTAGCACTGAAAAACAGAGCAGGGAATCTATGACTTGACTTTGGAAATTACTCAAATTGCATTCTCCCTGCTCCACTTCCACTTTCAAGTGCTTGTACATAGTTAATATTTTACATTTAAGCAAATAACTTTTGCAATTAAATACAGTAGGAGTTTTAAGATTCAAAAAAGATTTTCATGATCAATTGCTCTGAGTCATCACATTTAATTTTAGATAGCAACTTTATACTTTCAATAGTTTGGCAAATAGATGCCTTCTAAATTAGCTATCATACCAAGGCAGACTATGCAGAGCATCATGCTACCACTGCCACACTATTTCTATAACTTCCTGTGGTGCTCCTTCATATATACCCTTTGTGTCTATAAGCAAAATAGTTAAAACAGTCTAATTTCATTCCATATCAGAAGACAGCCACTGACACCCTGAAACTTTTCAAAGCAGGACTGATTTCTGGATACCCTTAGTGGCTGTACAGCAGTAAAGCACCAAATGACCTAATTTTGATGCACTATAAAGTAAAAGTTTCACACTTCAGAACAAGAACTTTCCAAACTTTAGCTCAGTTTCAAAGTAGAAAAGTAACTTTAACATTGCATCTCCCTAGAAAAGTAAGACCTTTTTGCCCCTTTTCAATTATTTGAGAAGATAATTCTGAGTTTATTTTAGTGATGAACCAAGGCTATGGAAACAGTATTGAGTTGTGCTTTGTTTTTTTTTTTTTTTTGTTGTTGTTTGTTTGTTTGTTTTTCTTGTAGTTTTTATTTTCTTCTTCACACTTGAGTTTTTTTTTCTCATGAACTAATAACAAATACCTTAAAAAAAATGGATCCACACCATGTCGGGCCAACTTCTTAAGAAAGAGAAATCCAGACTTATTTTATGCTGGTTGGTGAATGACAAATTAGCCATTGTGCTGTAGCAAATGCCAGCCACTTAAAACTCCAGGGTTCAAAATGGGATTTTCCACAGATTCTCACTTATAGATTACCTAAACGAACCATTTCAAGATGGACGAGGCAAGAGATTTGTCCAAAGACTTTAGGAGACATCGCAAGACAGAATTAAATAATTTGTGAATTTTAACTATCAAAGACAAGAGGTGTAATCCTGATCTTTCATACCAGATACCTGAGAAAAAGACAGATCTTCCAGGAAGTTCATAGAACTATTAAAAATGTATTTTTGACAAGCCTTTCCATGCACTTGTAAGGCGTATGGCAGTAGGAAGCTTTGTAACAACAGAGAAGACCAGTACCTGGCTTCTTGTCTGCAACAGTTAAGGTTTCAGAAGATAGCATGGACCAAGACAGCCGTAACACCTTAGCCTTTTTTTCCCAACCCTTTTATTTACTTGGAGATTCCCTTAACTTTACTAGTGAACATCTTTATGAATATCAGGTACACTCACTATATGGATAAGAACAAAGTTAACATAACTACTTGCTGTTTCTTTTCGATTAGCAATTATTGAAGTCTCCCTTATCAAAATTGCCCTGCAATTTTGGACACTTCTGTATTCTAGGGTAAAGAAGGGTTAGCAGCCATGAAATTGAAATGCAAGAATGGAACTGAGGTTGTGGCTCAGACATTATATAATAATTTGGTCTCAGTATAAAATTATGTATCCAGCTTCAAATTATACACTTGATTGACTTTGGTAAAATTCTTTTCTTAAAAATTATAACCAAGCCAGGACCACATTCTTGGCCTTCTTAAATTCACTAAGCGTTGATTGATTTCAGCACATTATTTAACTGCAGATTAAAACAGACCATTTCGATTGCATTTGAGTGTTTTGTAGTTCATTCAGTTTAAATACATTTCTTCCCTTTGTATTTTTCTTTAACCATTAGACTTTTAAAGCTGTTACTGGATTGGCAACAAATAAGAATTCAAATTAGCAATATGGGCCTAGGACCTTTGTCAAAGTGAAAAGCGAGTTAGTAGCTCTTCCATGGAAATTTATAACCCTTGTGCTCTTGAGCACAGTCCAGTCATTCAGTGCAAACCTGTCAATCTGCTTCTTCCACTTGAAATGCATCTTTATACACTTCTTGAGGCTTTTTTTTTACAGCAGGGTGGTACCATCACAGTCAAAGACTGAAGACAACCAAAAATGCAAGAACACAAAATGAAGAGGTAACAAGCACAACACTTCACTTTGAAGCTTCAATGCCATACGGCAGTTAACCTGCAGTTTCTGTTCCTTCATTTTCCCAGGCTTTGGGACTTTTTTCTCAAAAACAAACAAACAAACAAAAAAAAGCCAACAAAGTTCTGGAGAGTAGTGTTTGTATTGCAGTACATATATAAACAGAATTTGTGATACCTGTTTTGTACAAAAATTAATTTACCTGAAAAGTTTTTTCCAATGATTTCTTTCCATATTCTAATTCAGGTGAAAATGAGATTATTGTCCAATCTAGTCTCTCTTTATATAATTACGAATTGGGACTGCTATAATGTAAATATGTTTGGCAGGAAACCTTATCATAACAATCAGAACAAAGAAATGCAAAATATATGTTGAAGAAAAATGCTCTAGACATCACCATTATGAAAATTTCCTCCCTAAATACGAATCATTTCCCAGAGGCAGGAACACCTACTTAATTTACATGCAAAGAGGCTTTGCAATCTATAAGAAACAGCAAGTTGTAATTTATATTTAAGTGATGTTACAATTATCAAGCCATAATAGAGAGAAACAGCAAGATACACATGGGAAGGCAATTTCTAACCATGATACATCACACCGAGGGAACATAAATTTAAGGGGATTAGAACAGGAATTGGTCAATTATTTGGTTCCAATTCTAGATTAAATACAATTAAATACTAAAATTAACACTTACAAAGTAACTTTTCTTATAGTACATTTATATTAATGTAGCCTTTTTCCCTAGTTTACTCTGATCCCATTAGTCTAGATTTAGTTTCTCTGTGAGGGAATATGTTGCCAAGTTGTAACTCTGCCAATTAAAAAGTCTGCCAAGACCTAACTCATTACCCCACATTTTCCTTAAGAAAGAAAAAAAGGACATCATGACCAATATGCCTAAAACTGATGCCATTAGCTGTGACTTGGTTTTCAGTGGTATATGCAACAAGACCACCTAGGTACTTGTCTGCTTCACTGCTTTGAAATAGGGCAGTGAACTAAATCAAAATCCATCATGAGCAGTTGATGAGGATTCACCTGGCTGGGAAACTGGCCAACACATCCTATTCCTGATTTGAAAAAACATTTCCTTCTTTCTTCTTCTCCCTAAACCAGATCGTTATTCATATTTAAGTGGATTATCTGTATACTTGGTTCAATCTTAAATCCAGAGTTTTCATTTTGAATGGAAAGAAAAAACACAACAGGATTTGTACCCAAAAGCAAGAGAACCACTGCTGCAAAAAATTTAGGTCAGATTTTCGTAACAGGGGGGCTTCTGCTGCAGTAAGAACTTAAATTGATGTATTCTGGCACTCCATCTACACATTCTCAATTTGTTTTGCACGTGCTGCTCATGAGTTTCCAAGAGCACCTGTTTGTAAGGCTGTGTCATAACTAGATTAACTTATCCAAGATAAGGAAAACACGACAAAAATGTGTCACTGACACCTGGACCAAGTTACTGATCTGCTTTCCAGTAGTGCTTTCCAATCTCCAAAATTTCCAGTTTTGACCAATGCTATTGAGTGAGTAGAACAGGAGTAGCACAGAACAGGTAAGGAGAAGATTCCTAAGCTAGCACTACTGAAGCTACAGTTACTAATGAAAACACCAACTCAGACTGTTCACAGTTATCAGTGGTGCTTCATGGACAACTGATCTAATACTTCCCGCCCCTCCCCCCCAATTGATAAGACAATTTTCATGCAAGATTGTAAGGTAGTAACTGAGGTAGTAACTGACAGTGGACACAAAAACAGCAAAAAAGAAGAAAACTGATAATAACTTAAGCAGCCTAAAGATTACTAACCACTCTATAAATAGCTCAGGCCAAAATTCTGGCTCCACCTTCACTCTCATCCTCTTACTAACAAGTAGTTTCATAACAGTATTAAAAACATTCATTGTACTTTATTCCCTTCAGGATTTAAAGCGAAAGAAAAATAAAACAACAGTGACCCAATATACTCAAGATGTACTTTATGAGACTGGTAATAGATGCCTTGGGCAGCTGCAGTTCTTCAGCCTTTGGCCTTATGCCGCACAACACACCCAAGGCATATATTAACGGCCCCATAAAAACATACCCTGTAATGACTTGCTGCTTAAATAAACATACTTGTCTTTCTCTTTTCCTCCTCCGAATATTGGATGTAGCAGAACTCCGCCAGTCTTCAGTTCGTACGCCACTATTTGATCTAACTCCTAAAAAGTACAACATACGTAAGTGAGAATAATTTTGGAAAGTAGAGAAATTAGTTGAAAACACAGAAGCTTTTAACATCATTGTTCAAGCCATACCTCATAAAGAATTTTTTTTTTTTTTTTTTTTTTTTACAAATGCAAAGTAGTATTTTAAAATCAGAGATCTTCCTCAGCATGGCAAGCAATAAAAAAATAGTAGAAATTAGCAATTAATACATGTACTTGTTCTGAGTCTGGATAGGGGGTCAACACACAACAATATTTAACTATAACATACCTAAAGAGTATTATTGCTCACTGAGTAAGTTTCCTCTGACTGATGGAAGTAAGTGTTCACCGCTTACTTGCAGTGCAAAGCAATACTGGCTATACCAAGGCAGTAGACTGCAATGTATAAAAGCTCACCTCACCCTCAAGTACATCCAAGGCAGACAGAAACAGGCTCTGTGTCTGAATTTGTGTGCTGCTGTGCCCATGTTAACAAGCACACTTCAAGGCAGGATGTTTGCGTGGGCTCGCTATCACCCAACAGTCAGCCTGGCTTTTGGATCGAATCGGGTCGGTTTTAGCACAGGGAGAGTGAAATGTTGTCTGACTGCAACCCGATGTTAGGCAAAGAGTTCCCAACTGTTGACATTTTGGCATGTATTGATTTGTATCAACTGGCACCCTTTCAATATGAAATATGTTCAAAGCAGGATGGGAGGCTGTCACAGCAGCACCTCTCAGTTCTCCGTGGAAGCACTTAACCCACAGGGAAAGGACGTGAGCAACTAATACTCAGAAACACACCAGCATGCAGCACTGGACTCTAAGACATCCAGTTCTGTTGTTCTCTATAGCACACACAACACAGGGCTGGGATAAATGTCTTAGATAAGGATGGCTTATGGGGTTCCTGTGTGAGGAAGGCACGCAAATAAAGCCCATGGGGCTAGGACTCCTATTTGGAAAAGAGGGACAGTAAGAAAATGTGTCAAGAGGAGGAAAAGCTTTCTACGAATGAGTGTCACTGACAAAGAATGGGGACTCACTGCCACTATGGCTAATAAGTCCCTGTCTCGCAGCATTACATTTAGAAATGTAAGCTATAGACAGAACTTTCTTTTTCAAGATAGGTGACTCTCAGTGGAAAACAAAAATCTTAATGGAAATAAGAAAATGTCACCACGGACATCAAAAGCTTATTATGAAGCTAGGACTTAAACAAGGCTAAAAAGATACCTGATCCAAGCTAACACCAGAGCCCTTCTGAGGTATAGGAAAAGGCCACCACAGTATAGTAGCATTAATTCACCAAACAGACCTCCTCATGAATCCCATATTCTCCTGTGAGTGCTAAAAAAAGTACTCTTCCTTTTGACCTTTTCTGTCTTTGAGCAAAAATCAAAAGAAAAATAGGAAAACTAACTGCAGAGAGAGACAATGAAAATTATTATTGGTAAGCCAGTCATGGAAACATATTTTGGTTAATATGCTTGGTGTTTCTCCTTCAGCAAGTAGTGAAAATATTTTAGCTCTAAGTTTTGTTACAATTTCTTTAGATTGTAACGTAAAACTATGTTATATTCTACTTTCATAATGCATCTTTGATGTGAAAAGATTTAGAAAATGTTACTGTTATTACCTGTTTAATCCAGTGGCGATATTCATTAACACCAAAGGTTTTTTTCATCCAAAGGCCATAAATATAACCAGAAATTCCCTTCAGCACCCATTCATCTGACCTATAACAAGAAAGCAGCAGGAATTATGGCACTTCAGAAGGCATTTTGTAAGGGATGGCATTTTTGACCAGCTCAAAAAAGCCACAAGTTTCAGCAAGTTATATAACTTCTCTAAGTCAATAGAGATCTGATGAGCTGTGAACCAATTTATGTAACTTGGCACCTGGTTGGGACCGATAAAACTAAAGAGCCAGTGAAAACTTAACTTGTACCACAGAAGCCCAGATTAAAACATAAAAGCAAACTATTTCAGCTGACATAGAAACAATTAAATGGTAGAAGTGGATAGATACTAAAGTAAAACAATTGTTAATCTAAACAATTAGCATGACTATCTTAATTTCTTGATAACCATATCAATGCAATGGAGAACATGTGGAGAGCAAATGGACGAAGGACATATCTCACAATTCGGTGGACGCTCATTTAATTACCTCTTTAAATACCTCTTTAAAGGAGAGAAAAACATGGGGAAAAAACAGAACATGAACATGAGCTAGAAAGTGAAGCTTAAAAATGACAGGTAGTTCATTTGATGAGGAAGGTGAACAGAAGGACACAAAACGGAGTCAAGAGACAAAACCATCTTGACCATGGTTACATGGTAATGTATGATGCTTATTACAGGTAATAAGCATCAGAGCAAGAGAAATTCTACTAGTATAAGCATCAATTAACTTTATTTTTTATTTTTAAGAAGCCAAGAATACTCTGGGACATATGCTTTTGCCACAAAAAAGTAGTAAGTCCCTTGTGCCTGAAATATAAAGCATATGCAGAAGACTTCAAAATAAATACTGATCAGAATTACATGAGACAACTGTGGGCGATCTTCTGAGGGATGGAGTTACAAGGAGTTTACCAACCCAGTGAATTTGTCCCTTTGGCACTACATCTGTATTCCCCTCTCCTGTGCTTCTCCATTATTTATTACTTCACTGCCCAACAAGTACTTCCTATACAGGTTACATTTCTTCATCCAGAGTATCTGAGAAATTCACTGACGATACAAAAGAGTCTCCTCTATAAATTTACAGGTGGCATAGCACACTATGACAGTCAGTAACAACAACCTCTAAGAGAAGACAAGTTCAACCACTACAGTCTTTTGAACCTGTATCTCATATTCCCCTTTCAAATAATAATAATTAAAAAAAAAAAAACAACGAAAACCCCACATCCTCTTGGATTTTCCTTTATTAAATTGGTTTTATTGCTCTTCCTTTTATTCTACAGCTACTTTTTCACTTATTCTGCTAAAATACAACATGCAAATTAAAAGTTTAGTTTCCTAATTTTTCCCCATTTTATAGAGAGTACAAAAGTAAAGTACTTACCAGGACATTCTGGATATAAAACATCCAAAAAACTGCTGGGCCAGGGCCTGTGCTAAGCACCTCCTCGTCAGTGGAGTTTCATCTATAATCATTGCGCTGTGCAAGAGATTTGTGCTGGACCGCCATAAAAAGAGAGTAACAAAATATAAGCACAAGCTCAGAAACAAAAAAAAACAACAACAGCAAAACAAAGACCTTATTTTAAGAGCCAAAACAAGTAATTCTTTGACTAGCTTTCCAAGGACATATTAAGATCCTTATTTAATAACCTTTATCTAGACAGATCTCTTGCTATTTGCATGCATATACACAACTTTTTCTGTAGAGTCAAAGTAACTGAGCTGGTAAAACTCTTCATGGTTCACAGTACCTTCTCTCAGCTGAAGGAAAACAGAACATTATCAAACGTCTGCACTTAGGTCAATCTCAAATATTTCATGCATGGAATTCAGAAAGAAAACCTCTGCCAATTTAAGATTCAAATCCAACATCCTTATAATACATGTAATTGGAAATGGTGTTAAAAGCCTGTAATGTCAACAAAATCCAGCTTTTTCAAACTAGGGAGCCCAAAACTCAAGCTATAAAAACAAGAAGAGCACCAAATATTTCTCAACAGTCTTGGACCTACAGTTTCTAAGCTTGTGGATTTAGAAAGTGTAATTTTCTCAAATACTAACCTGAAAATACTCATGGATGCATACGCAGCTACTTCAACGTATGCTTCATCAATAAAAACAGTCTTGAAGCAGGAGTACGGATAGCGGCAGGTAAGAATCTCCTCGTAAAATTCAAATACCTCATGAAGGTATGATGTGGTATGTTTGAGCAATGGGAGTAGTTGCGGTAAGCAAAAGTGAGTCACCTACAAAGGAAAAAATTTGGTATGGGATTGATGAATATGTTCATAAATATCAAGTTCATTATGTAACAAAAAAATACAGCTGCCACAAATCAAACAGACAACAGTATTTTCAAGCTGTGATAATTGATGTGATGACTGATTTTTTTTTTTTTTTAAACAGCTATTATCTGTCACAAATGAGCATTTCCCACCAGTAAAATTTAACAGAATACCACAACTGACGACAAAAATCTAATGTTTGCCTTTGGATCAAATAAAGTATAACTATTTCCGAATATTTTCCTTTTATGCTTTCAAAAGGGGAGTCTTTATGCCAGCCTGGTAACTTACCAAGTCCATCCCTACCCAGTCTGAAACTACAGCTGTAAATTTCAGTCACTGGACTTCAGCATTATAGCAATGATCTGGTACAAATGAAAACCTTGTGTCCAACTCAGTTCAGAAGACTATTTAACTGTGTAGAATTAATTTTCATCTACTGTCAAAAGGATGGATTTAAACCTATTTTGAGATGTATGTTGTTATCAACGTCACCTAAATCAGCCCCATTAATTCAGGAGTAAGTGGAATTACTCATTCAAAGGCTCTACTTTGGAAAAATTTAAATACAGGCATTGCTAGACAAGTTTTATTATGTAACTGTATGAACAGAGACAGTATCTAGACATACCTGTATTTGATCAATATGCACAGGTATCAACATAAAAATAGTAACTAGCTCTTTACAAAACAAGGAGACCTCACTGAAGATAATTACCTCATGCATGTATGGATCAACAAGTATTTCAAAAGGTCCTATGGCCAAGGAGATGTTAGAAGCTGCAGTTGGAATAGCCAGCATGTAATGAAAAGTCTTCTTTCTCATATCGTGGGTATATACAGTTTCCACCAAATCTCCGTTTGAAACAGCCACCATTGCAGCATCCACAGTATACTCAAGTTTCCAGGTACACAGCTCAGAATATGAATCCACACAAGGAAACCAAAACCTAGGGAAATCAGGATGGGGGAAAAATGGTTAACAATTATGTTTCTATTGCACAGATAATTTTTCTCTCAGGTTCCAAACTACATCCTCAAACACTGTGAAGGCTGACATGCTCCCACTACATGGCAGTATTACTGACTTTACAGAGCACTGCAAATTTCCTTGCCATTACCTCCTGCTGAGCTATAATGACTAGAAATCCTAATTACTACTAATCATTAGATACTTTTTCGCACTGGTGAACTCCCTTCAAGAACAAATTAAGTTTTTGAACATTTAACATTACAAGAACTCAGGGAAACTCTATTTTCTACGCTTTGAGATTAAATAGGAAATGTAGTCTAGCATTCAAAGTGTTCTTACCTTGTAGAATTTTGATAACCACATGAAAAGACATGAGCACCTCTTTCTGCCATGCTGCCCTCCATGTTAGGTACCACAAAATGAAGACCTCCTTTTGGCTGGTCCAGAGAAAAATTTATATGCACCTTTAGGACTTTTAACTCTGTAGCACCAAGACAGAAATGAGAGTAAATATATAACTTTCATGAAAGTTATTTAAGAATAATGATTCAGTTTTAGACTATTGGTCTTTCGAAATGATGTGTTTACTTCATTCTCATGGGCGTACAGGTTCACTTTACAGAGCACAAAAGACAACCTTACAAAACTGAGATTTCTTAGGCTTAGCTTACAGAATTTGAATTTATGAGAATTTGTATTACTTGATAAAAATGGCAATTGGAGTTACACTTAATCTCCCTATTCCTGGATAATGAAGAATCTTTATACACTTATTACACCCTTAGCATGATCTCATTTGTACCTTGCTGAAATAATTCTTTACAAAAACTGCACATAACAGGCACATTCTTAAAAGACTAAAATAACTTAAAAGACTAAACTAAATGTTATTGCCATTTGCAGTTTCTTAAAACCTCTCAGTATTGTTAAAGCTTTTCCTGTAACTGAAGTGTCCTTGCTTTAGTTTAGTTCCACAGAAATCTTACCTATGAATAGATTGGCAAGAAAAGAAATTCAAGCTTATGGTGAAATTTAGCCAACAAGTCTCACCATATTTTGACATTCAAGCTTGGGAAAGAAAAAATAAACCTGTTTGATTATTTTTCCCTTCTAGACTTGCAAGTGACACAACAGGAACTTAAACATAAACAAAAAGTAACAGAAGTGTCTTTCCTGGTAAGATATAACTGACAATGCTGCACTATGCAGCTTCGTGACAGCTGATTTTTCCTCCATATTCCCACAAATCAACAGAAAATGAATACAAGAAACTAATTGGAAAGTGACTTATTAGAACAGTTGTTCCAGTATTCCAGGTTATAAAGTTGATTCCTTGTCACTATGGAATCAATCTTAAAAGAACCATTCTTGAAAGTGAGATGGGAAAAAGTAACACAGCTTTATAAACAACATGTAAGCAGACAGATCCTTGTAAATTATTTTCTTTGCTGACTCATGTATATTGTAAGCAGCTTTAAATGGTTATAATTTAGCACCCAATTTACTCCATTATACCCACATCCCCATGTATACTTTTGAGCTCATGACCACCCCAGTTTGTTTGTGAAGGGTGTTGCAACTATTTCTCCATACTACCAAGAAGCATGAAGGTATTTTTCAGTCTTCAGCTGGAAAGATGTATGAGGAAAAAGAAAACAGTAATCACCATCTCATAAAATAATGTAATGCTATTTCTATTTATTTTAATCTACCGTACTCCTATGGAAACTCATAGCTAACAGTTCTGTGGCCATCTTAAAGTTCAGCTTTTGCTGTATGGTCTCTTTACTTTACCGTCAACATGTTTCCACAACTCCGAGGGAACCTTAATGCAGAGTTCGCCGTTTCCAGCATCTGGGTCCACAGCACTGACTGCGGCAGCATAGGCATTGGAAAAATAGTTGAGGTTCCTCCTGTCAGAAATAGCCATTTAATTCTTAAAGTATACACTGAGCTACAGAAAACCCCACAACTTTTAAAGTGATATGATTTCTATACGCAATTTCATGGTGCCTGTTTAACTAAGTATTTTGTTCTGTTTTTAAAGGAGAAGGGGGTAAAAGGAAAAGCACCTTTTAGCCCCCAGAAACAATTTTTAAGAAGTTACAGTCATTCATTTATTTAGGATGCAAACACAAACTTCTGTAGTCAGGATGCAGCTGGTTAAGTGACTATTCGCTCTTAACTGACTGCACATCTCATTCCAAAGTAATACCATTACCTCAGTTGTGACTTTGAACTGTTTTCTATTGAAATGAGCAGGAAAATGCATGTGTCCACTGCTGCAGCTGATAAAAGCAGAATGCTATCTTATTATTATTCAGTATTATTACATTCAGATACTGGAAGATTCACCATCAAGCTCAGAAATAACCTCGCTTTTGCATCTTTATGCAAGAGCTTTCATACTTTTTCAAAATGGATTTTTGAACTCCGTAAAACATGGGCATGACATCTATCTTAACTCTAATCCTCTAGTAAACAGTAATTCAAGATTTGATTTCTATCCAAGGAGAAAGTGTTTCAGTTACTCATCACCTTTCCTTTCAGAAGAATCCTGAGCATTTAGCTGTGTACCACAGGAGAAACCAGCAACTGCGAGGGCAGAGCTGCAATCAAGTGTAACGCTATCTGCGGCACTGCTGCACCACAATGGAGTGAATTAACTTGTGGCTGTGGGCTCCATCCTTCCATGGAATCTGAAGTCCACGCAGAGCAGACATGATCTCATTTCAGGATTTTACTTTCTTTCATCTAACCACTCTCTGTTCACCACCCACAGAGAAAACAGCGTTCAACCCAAATTATGGTACCTTTCTTGGAAGAATGAGGGGTAATTAACTAAGCTGGGATCATCCTACAAGGCTAGGTAAGTCAAATGCCACACTTATATTCCCAGCCTTCCCCATCTGAAAAATGTAGCTAAGTACTGAAATATATTGAGAACATATTTTCATGCAATTCTTGATCTTTGGCAATCATAGCGCACACATTCCCTGGCACCACTACCAGGACTGGGAATGTCAGGAACACTAAACTTGTCTACTTTGCTTGGAAGCTGCTGAAAATAGGACATTAATAGTAAATGGGAGCATGCTAACAGAGAAACACCCAAATCCCAAGTTTTAATACATAGCCATGATTTCCTTTTTTCATAGCTGAAGTGCTCCTAAAGATAGGGTATAATACAATGTAACACCAACAAGTTTTAAAAACACAAGGTTGAACTTGCTGTAACTTTGAGTATGGTTCCAGAACGATTCAAATCAGCTGAAACTCAAGCTGACGCTCTGTCTCCCCATCTTTGCCACTCATTCCTGTTCCCTCCCTCATTAAGGATACTACAGTTCATCTGACCCTGCAGTGATGCAACTCAAAGTGCTAAATGGGGAAAAAAAAAGTCATTTTTGGCAGTCCGCTTTAAGTTGGTCTAGCTCCCTGATTTGATATACTGAGGGCTCAGAGGAGTGCTCATGCTGGGGCACAGGAGACTGGCAGGGACATCAGAACCACCCCAAGCGATGCGGCTTTAAGCTGACTTTTAACAGCATCCTAGGAAGGCAAACAAGTATCATTGGAAAAAAAGTCTTTAAAAACACTGTATGACTGAAACCTATCTTAGCAATTAAAAGGAACTAGCAACAGAGAACATCAGTAACATTTCTGTTAGATTCTCCAGTCTCAAAAGTTTTTCATTTCAATGTAAACTGGTTCTAGGGGACTCCTTTTCTAATATATCTGTAAGAATTTTTTCCAAGTTTGAGTCTCGTGATGAACTTGTGGTTATATTTTAAACATCAATGGGTTCATAGACAGGAAAAGGTTATGATTTTATGACACAAAAGGTAGACTCCACAGGGCTTAGCATTTAATGGGAAATGGTCTACTCTGATATTTCTATTTTCGTGAAGTGTTCCAGTTCAAAGGGGTGATTCATTGTAAAAGGAATCCATTAAAGACTCAGTACCACGAATTAATCTTTTCATAGGTAAAACTATTCTCAACAAACCGCATTGTGGCCATTTTAACAAAAACAGAGCACAAGCCAAAAGTTACAGTCCAAGAAATAAACGTAAGTTTTCCTAGTTGTAAGCACAGATCAACAATGAAAAACTAATATGCATTCATGTTTTTTCCTGGTAGAGACACATTTTATTATCAGAATTGACCCAAAATCCTGTTAGTTACAGCCCAAGTGCATGCTAGTTGACTGACTGGAAAGGAGTGATCTCGTAGAGATTTTTTTTAAAGCTACTCATTGATTCCAAATACCTCCGCATCAACTTTTTATAGCATCTCTCCTACTAGTGGCAGCAATGCTTCGTAACGTTATGCTGCACAAATGTACAGCTTACCGCGGTTTCCTTATATTGACAGACTCAAGAGAGTGAAAATTTACAAGGGAAAGAGGGAAGAAGACAAAAGAGGTGTCTAACACTACAGCAACAGCCCTAAGAAGAGACCCACGCAGACATGCTCTGACACTGTTTGCAGGTTGAAAGCAGTCTGCAAGATTTCCAACTCCTCCTTAAATGTATGAGCTAAACGGGATTCTCTGCCACCTTGTGTACACAGGGAAAAACTATACCAAGTGTTATATACCCATCCAGCCTCTGTTCGGTCAGGCCGGAACTGACCATCTTAAGCTCATCCATCTATAACAACATCAAAAGCTGTGATGTCCTGACGACTCGGGAAGAAATTACAAGATTGAAGACTGACATGTAACACTTAAAAGGCTTTCAGGTGTTACCTGAGTGATATTTTGGGACCCATGGACAAACTAGCAATGGCATCAAAGCTGAAAATATACTTAATGTACTCATTGAAGTTTTCTAACATTTTCTACAAAATTTACTAACTTCTAATTATCTTTTTAGTAAGTTTTTGTTACCCAGCAGAAGTGACAACATAAAAGATTAAAAAAATTGTCCCACCTTCTACTACACCAGCACTATAAAGTGACAGAAAGCATGTCAGTAACTTTTGCAGAAGGAGATAACAGAGTGTAACAGTATACCTTAAACTGAAAAAAAAAGTTGAATTCCAGATCTAGAACACAAAACTGATCTGATAGAAAATGTCACACAAAAACAGCAGACAATTTCTTCATAATGAGTCAGAAACAATTTCAGCTGGCTTTGACTGTATTTCATAGATAAAGCTCTCTTTAATCTTGACTTTCTCAACCCTCTTAAAGTTCTTGCATGCCTAAATTTGTACACCATAAACAACAAACATTTAACCACTTCGCTTGATCTTCACCTCATACCAGTGAGCATAACATCTCAAGTCACAGATGCTGGAGCAAGCCTTCCCATAGAAATAATTACAGTGGCTTAAAATACAGAATTTTTCATTTTTAATTGAATTCTGTTGCTAATTAGGGGAGCAAGACTTCTTCAAAATACTTTATCTTTGACAATTAAGGTAAGAACATTAAAGTAAGAAATTCTTCTACATAGTTTATATTTTTCTTCTAGAAATCAACATCTAACAAACCAAAAGCATCATCAAAAACTAGAAAATATTTGGACATAAAACCTTAACAGTTAAACTAATTTGTATTTGCTACACATCACAGGAAAGAGTAAAGTTTTAAATCTACTGATTTTAAATAAACAGGTTGCCAAGATGCATACTAGCTGTTTGTGAAGAACATTTGGTGACCTCTGTCTTTGAAATCTATGAATAACACAGGAGTTATTTAATAGAGTCTTTCTGCAAGTTCTTATGGCAATGTAAAAACCTGCACCAGTGAAAACCACAGGCTGCTCTCACCCTATTCGAGTTTCACTTTGCATGCCTTGTCCTAGTATGTCATTCAGGATTCACTGGTTATCGCCCCCAGCCCCTTACTTAACAAAATGGAATGCTTCAAACGAAAGTCCTTTAATGATTCTGCAAACTTCATCCAACTGAGCCAATCAAAAAGGTGAAAACATGAACGTAAGTTTCAATAAAGACTTAATAATTAACTTTGTGAACACATTTAGCCATTATGTTCTCTTACTGAAGAACAAAAGAACCAGATTTTTATCAGTTTCTTCCCATACCATTTCCTCAAACAAGTGGAAAACTGTTTTTAAATTTGCTCTTCAATATCAGATAGTGAGAAAATTTGAAACTTCTTTCAAATTTTCAAGTTATAATCTTGATAACATTTTAGGACTTAAGACACTAATCTATGATACTAATAAAGAATGTTTGACCAAAGTTATTTTAAACTTTTGATGTCTACCTTCTAGCTGTTCAGAACAATTAGAATCTTCCCTGCTTTCCCTGATGAAGATTTTCAATTTCTGACCTAATAATACAACTAGCAACAATAAAATCAAGTCACAAAACTGACAAGAGCTACTTAATAGACTCAAGTGCTTCAGCATCAGGACAAAATTTCAGAACTGTGAGATCTAGTTCAGTGTTTTATGTAAGTCAACATTATATTAGCAAACTAAATTCCTGAAACTCTTGCATATGCGATGAATAAAGGAATACAGTGTCATAAGTAAGCAGTTCTAGTCCAAAGATGGGTAACTTGGTATAAAACTTGGTTTGATTTTCAGGTGATCTGTGCAGAGCCAGAAGCTGGACTTGATGATCCTCGTGGGTCCCTTCCAACTCAAGATAGTTTACAGTTCTACGAGAAAATAGCACTTGAACCCCAATAACTTAAGAACAGAAGTTCTCCTAATACTCTAGTTTTCAGAGGATTTAAAAATCAGGCTTAACCTGAAGAATAAGATGGGACGAGAAACATCTCAAAGGCTCTAGTCATTAAGGCAATGAGTAGACAACCCTCTTATAGATGTAGCTACATAGTTTGAGAATGTCACTGTTTGCAAAAATCCAAGCAGCAGAACTGTAGGTTAGCTAGCTCAGATCTGTCTTCATCAGGCATGTGAGTTAATGAAGGTGGTATCACCTCTGAAGCTGCTCACTGAGCTTTTTCCATCTTCTCGGCCAGCAGATCTCTCAGAGCAATCACTCTGGGGACACCATGGTACACAAGAAATGTCTGATGGATAGTAATAAGCTTCTTAATTTAGTAATCCAGTAGTTAACCTGATACGGTTGCATGATTTCCCTTATTCCTATTGTTTGTTTGAAAGCAATAAACTAACGCTATGCAAAATTACTTGGAGATATTTAGTAACATCAGAAACAATGTTTAGAAAAACTTGTTGGGAAATATTTCCATGAACTTTGATCCCATATTCACTGGTTTAAAGATGGGACGGACCATCCAAATCTGACATTGCACATGATAATTTTTTCCTGCAAAAATTGTGATTTTTATCAGAATATAGTAGCTTTTGACTACAGAACATTATAATGCTGCAACCTAACCAACTGTGCTGAAGTTAGAAAAAAAAACAGTCTTATCACATGCAACTCTCGTATGAATGTTCTCACACCACCGTAAAACATTCTCTACAAGAGTATGAACAAATGTTATTGGCACAATAATGTCACCATTTTCTCTTTAAATAAATGAGCACATAAGATGTCTATAGATGAAGCTTATATCTGAAATCTATCAAAGATAAAAACATTTCAGCCAAAGATACTCTTTTGCCATGGGGAAAAAAAAAAAAAGAATTTCATAAAGCACCGAGAGCCTACTAGTGGATTCCTACCACTTCTTTCCCATAAAGTACTTAAAAAAATAAATCTGATACTTGACAAAACCATACAAAGAAACGTTAGAGAAAGAAATTCTAAAGAATAACTTAAGAGTCAAAATTATAGTCAAAAAACTTCCCCCAAAATAAGTCACATTAACAGAAGTTTTGATAGAAACTTACGTTGTTATAAGGAAATCACCAGGTAAAACTAGCCAGTATAAAATAGGTCATGCTTCACAACAAGAGAAAACACTCCATCTGCAAAGTTTTAAATACATCACTTACTGCTTTGACTCATGGTGACAAACCTCCAGCGTTGGATCATTATAGATGAAAGCTGCTTCTAAGTCATTGACTCTTACTCTGTAAATGCGGCACTGTTTACTGTTTAGTTTGATTCTATTCAGGTTTGCAACCGTGGGAAATATTGTCAGTTCCACATAACCCTATGAAAACATAAATCAAAACCTTCTATAATGACTTTATCAGTTCACAACGTAAAGATATTAAAAACCTAATGCATTTTCAGAGGAAAATCACAGGTAAAAGCTAATGCTATAATTAAAAATGAAATTGTCTTTCCCTTGTAGACGTCTAAAAATATTTTTTCATATAATTTAACAGGTGAATTTCCCCAGTTGTGAAATAATTAAAAAAAACAGAACTTCAAAATACTTACTTTATGGGAAATTATTTGCCTCTACTGACTAGATTTCAAGTTCCTACCATCCTTTTTTCCATCACCATGTTTTAGGTTTTGGTATCTAAGTATGAGACAACAACTCTTAAAACCTAGGCAGAATTTACGTAGTCATACGTCTAAATTCACAAAAAGCCTCAGCAACTCAAGACCCTTCCTCACAGAGGTTAAAGTATTCACTATTACAAGGCATCCAATCTTAGGCACCTCTAGGAATGACAGACTTACAAAAAGCACCAGTTGAGAAAGCATAAAGCATAAAGAAGCTGAAGAACATTATCAGCTTATGTGTGCAGTTGTTCTCTCTAAAACCACGAAGAAAATCCAGACTTTCCATTTCTACTTCTGTATTTTATTAAAAACAATACTTACTACAACAGATTTTCTCTGAAAATTTATGTTGTTGATACAAACTACCTGGTGAGTCGTGCTGGAAGAAAAAAAAAAAAAAGTAAATAAGTAAGGTTTTGCATAATTACAAGTATTTTAAATAATATTTCAACCCATTTATAAAAACAGGAGATCATATGGTACGTATACACGTATAGATGCATAGAGCATATACTTGTAAAAGGAGAATTAACGATGGTCTAAGTCTCTCACCTAAGTGGTCCAAAACAAATAATGAATATAAGTAGCACGCAAGGTCAGAAGAGTTCCAATAAAATCAAGGTGTAGTATAAGAATGAACATTACTAATAATAGAAGATAACAGCACAGCTTTTGAACATCACATAACAGGATGTAAAAATATGGTATTACTAATGGTTTGGAATCAAGTTCTAACACTTTAGTGATGCGCAGCAGCGGAAGTGTCATGCAGCCGTAACATTTGCGATCAGAGACATGTGGAACATCTATCTAAGAAGCTGCTTCTCATACATAATTCATATAAGTGGGTACTATACATTTAAAAAAAAAAAAAAAAGCATGCATTTTTACTATTAGTATAAAAAATAATATTTTAAATAATGGCAATATATTAATCAAGATAGTATTTTAAACAAGTCAAATGCATTTACTTAAATTTTGAATTGTATTTTAGAACCAATGGTAAATAAAACAGATTTTGCAAATGAGAGATAAAATAATAATTCCAACTTTTTTAAAAACGTGTGAAGTTACTGCTGATTTTTTTTCCTGTACTAGATGGTATCTTCACAGCACTTCAGAGTACTGACTCAAGATATAACCTTGTTAACGCAACTTTCACGCCATGTCACACAATAGATGAACATACTCAAGTACACTGTGTATTAAAAAATGACTTGGCTTCCACTGATAAAGCTTAACAGAAAATCCTACAAGAGAATGAGACAAGCCAGTATCCAATGATGGATTCAAATTGCCTACATACACATTAAAATGTATATACTAACATCAGTAATTCTACTTAAAAATATGTTCCTGTTGCAGATTTAATAACTCCATGATTCCTTTATAAAGTACAGGCAAAGATCCTCTGAAATCTGCAACCAATTTCTTTACAGCTAGGTTGCAAACCAAATAATAATGGTGTAAACATAGTAACTTGCTTGGCACAAATGTTTGCTTTTATTTATAAATGTACGTGTGTTTGTATACGGAAAAGGCCTGCAAGCCTAGAACGGCTTGACACAGCAGGAAGAATGAAATTTGACGGCATGATCTGTAGTGCTGACGCTGCGTGGAAAGATCTCTAAGCTCTGAAGAGCAGAAGTTCAGTATGTTTGTATGGTGAGACTGGGGGCTTACAGATTCTTTGGCTACAAGATCACGCAGCAGGACATAACCCCACAACATGCGTTTTCTGAGAGCAAGCTACGCTGTAAGCCAGAGCTCCAGCCTTTTCAGGTGGACAAGCACCCTGAGGACTGCTTCAAAACGCACGCTGATCTCAAGCACAACATTTTTTTTAAAACCGGATACTTATAATTTATACGGTCTCGGGCTCTCGAATCCTTTGTCTCCTTTCTTCCTATTCATCCTGAAGAGCAGCACCAGACGCACACTGCTGTCAGACCGCCAGCAGCACCATCCCCGCTCGATGGGCCCTTCGTCTCGCCGCCTCCCGCCGCTCCTCAGGGCTCATCTCCGCAGCGGATCGGCGCCTCCGGACTCGAGCATCTTCGGCCGGCCCCCGCAGCGCGGTTACCCCCCGAGCGGCATCCAGCCTGCCCGCGGAGCCTCCCGCAGGCGGCACACGCGCCCCTCGCACACCGATACCGCTTCGGGGGCGCCGCTTGCTTGCTTCCCACGAGAAGGACGGAGCTGAGCCGGGACCCGGGGACCTTTCTGTAGAGAGAACACGGCCGAGGGGGGGCTGCAAGCCGAGAGGGAGCCGGGGGGCTGCAGGCGGAGCACCCTCAGCAGCGCCGCCGCCGCGCCCCGCCGCTCCCCGCCTCAGCAGCCGGCGCCATTTTGTCGGCAGCCTTTAACCCCCGCCGGTTGAAAGGTCACGGCCGGCTCCCTCCGCGAGCGCAAAAGCGGCTCGTTTTCCCGAAGCGGCGCCGCCGCGCCTGTGGGAAACGGCCATTATTGAGGGAGAGAAATAATAAAAATGAAGAGAACAAAAGACGAGAAATAACCCCAGAGGGGTACGGGGGGGGGGGGGGGTCGCGGCATGGCCTAAAACGCATGCGCGCTGCCCCTCACCCCTCAGCAGCCCTGAGGCTGAGGCGAGCGCATGCGCAGCGGCTCGCCCTGCCCCGCAAGATGGCGGCGCCCACTCTTAGCTTTCCCGCCCTGCTGCCCACCACAGGGCTCATCACGCGTCGGTCATCACCGCAGCAAGAGTGGGGCTTTTTTTTGGCTCCGACTCGCAGCGTGGGGTGCGCTGCAACAGAAATAGAGCCTTTAGCTGTTGTCTGGCTCCTCTCTTGTAAACCCACAGCCAGGTGATGCTGGCTGGGAGCTTTGTGAGGCAGCGCTGTGGGGCAGTAAGGTGCCAGCTGCCACCGCCAAACCTCCCCGGGGTCACAGCTCCAGCCGCACAAAAAGAGCAGCATCACCCACAAAATGCACTGGCTGCTTGCTGAAACCTCTCCCTATCTGTGCTTTCACTAGGGAAATTCCAACGCTTGACAGAAATTTAAATCTACTTGAAATGCACAAAGTATAGCTGGACTGAATTTATTTAATGTAAACTTAAGTTAAACCAGACTCAATGGTATACCCAACAAACACTAACGGGAAGATAATAAAACACTGCAGTCCTCACTTTTTTTTTTTTTTCTTGATTCAAAACAACAAAACAAACATAAAAAAACAACAACAACAAACAGCTTAAGATAATAACAATGCTGCTGAAAACTTGCCACAGATTTAAAAAATAAAAAATAAAAAAATTCCTAGCACTGTCTTCGTTCACACTCCAGTTGGTACTGTGGAGGGCTTTTAGTTAGAATTATTTGGACACACCATGAAACTTTCCATAACCTACATTTGTTCTATTACAAGCAAGCTTTGCATAATCTATTTTATATTGAAGTAAGCTCTTATATCAAAGAAGCTATTTTATTTAGGTTATTCTTTTCACCTTTCTTTAGCAGCAGTTCTTGAAATTCAGAAAGCATCAACTCATTGTGAATCTCCCATGGAAAACCAATTTATATAAAACTGAATCATTACCCTAAGTATTATGATACAGCACTACTCATGTAATACCTATAATCTTATATATTTCACAGACAAGATCAATTGTAAATATATACTGTTGTATCACAGATTATGAACCTACTAATTGCCTTGTGTGTTTCAACTAAACAACTTAAATGATGCAACTGAAGTTATTTCAAAAGCTTTCAAGTTCATATTGCTGTTCAACTCTGAGAAGGAACCTTCTGGTGCTGTTAACAGAAAGTACCACATCATTGAAACCAAATAGTGAACAAGGCAATTCTTCCAGGAAGCAAGCCCAGCTGAGTCTCTGTGCAGCTGGGCCAACAGCACACACGTACACTACAGAAATGCGAAACACAGGGAATCAATCAAGCAGTATTTTTATTCAGCTTTTTTTTTTTTCCTATCTGTAACAAAATCCCAAGGATGCAAAATCCATGTTAGCATTTATACTTTTTAGCTTCTTTCTCCCTCCACTGCTCACCATACATTTAGTAAGCTATATATTCCAAGAATTTTTTTATACCTTACATCTGATTTTGATGCAGAAAAATTTTTGTGTGAAAATAGTTTAGTTAAAAATATTTGAAAATATTTAATACTAAACTGGTTCACTGACTAATGCAAACTTTTTTTTTTAAATAATCAAGAAACTTCAATTTCAGGCACTCTATTTTATGGCAAATATCATAGCAGATTTCTGTTTCATTCTTCCAAACAAAGGAATATTCAAAACATAATATAATGTTTTCAAGGCACAATTGTTATGTGCAGTTACTTTCCCTAACAAAATTTTAAAAAGTTCTATTACAAAGTTTTCCAAGTTCTTTTTAAAGCAAAGGTAGTATTGTGTAAAAAATTAATTTTAGATCAGCTACATTCTAACAGCAGTTTATAGGAACTTCACAAAACAATTCTCTTACATCTTCAAACTTGATTTTACAAACCTGATTGTTACGCGGTATTTTCTTTGTAATATTTAAAAGGCAATTTTGCCAAGTGTTAAAATGTCAAGGGTTTGTACCAATCTTATTCACAAAGGTATGACTACAAAAGAACCAGTTTCCAAAAGAATGACCAGCGTAGCCTCAGTCAGGAATAATTCATTCCTCAGCTTGTCAAGGCACGTAGTACACAAAATGTCAACACAGCAACAAAATCTGCATGTTTAAGAATGCTCAGTAATGGACAAAAGATTAAGCATTCTGTTTTGCTGTTGAAATCTATGTGATACAATTCAATTAATTCAATTATTATTAATAAGGTTTTAATTTTTAATGATAGTCTTTGGTTTATCGAAAGACAGATGAAGTACACTCAAAAAGTAGCTCCTGCCATAACTATAACGCAAAGGAAAAAGAAGGTGGGAGAAGTAAAGTAGGAATGGGCTGCAGACATTATGCTTTAGGAGAGGCAAGTTCCTTCACATTCCACATAGCTGTGCAGAAAACAGAACTTTTTACAGAAACTCAGTTGCTTCAACTCAAGAATGCCACATAACATTTGCTGACAACTCCTTCCCCCAGAAGGCAGGATGAAACAGCCTTGTTACTCCACTCAGAAGTCTAAGTTTTTAAAACAGTGTTTATTATGAGATGGGTCTTCTGGAATTATAAACTTTAACACCATTCTGCATTGAGGAGCGAGCGTATTTTGTCAGAAGCGCGCCAACTGTCTGCTTCTCTGAACATAAGTCTCTACAAAGGAAATAAAGCAGATGGTATTGATATTAGAGGTGTTCTCACACACAATGATTCAGTGAAATGCTCGTAAATATAGGAACAAGCTGGACTAGGGTATTGAAGAAAAAAAAAAAACATAGGAGTAACTGTCACAATGCTTACCTAAAGTTTACAACTGTGAAATTTAATCAGCAGGAAGAAAGACGATTTATTTGAGAAACAAGGAATTGGATTTGGTAGTTCTTTTTTTTGTTTATTACTGCTGTTCTCTAGAAGGCTTGCAATCTAGCAAAACAGTTTTTGAACTAGTTATTAAAGCCAGACTAAATTTAGAGATCCTCCTAAAGAATTAACGCAATTAAATCTGGTTTATCATCTACGTCTGCTCACGTGTATCCTGACTGGGCCTTCCAGATAGTATTGTAGTTGATGACAAAAGAGCAAAGGATGCAGTATACAAAGCTCTCCTGCTCTGTAGATCTCCGGTTATAAATATGGAGACTAACTATAAATTTCAGGATATTTATCCTTTAAGTTAAGTCTGCCTCAATCAAGTCAGTCAGAATTATCTCCTGTTTAAATTTGGTAAGATTAAAAAGTTAAAATCCAACAAATATAGCTACCAGTTCCAAGGAGAGGGAATTTTATTCATACAAAACTTGTAGTAATTTAAAACAAAACAAAGTACTTAAGGTAGTCATAGTTGATAAGAAATCAGCCATGCAAAAAGGGAAGAATATTAACACTATTTATATCGCAATAATTCTGCTTCACTTTTTTTTTTAGTGCAATCAGATTTTAACGAATCCTTACTGTATATAAGGGGTTATATCCTCTTCTGTCCACTTTTCCCGTACGCTGAATAAGCTGTTGAATCTTTCCTGATTATCTTCAGGTAAGTCTTCTACTTTTAGCAAGAAGATGGTCTCTGGTCTTGAGTTTTTATCCACAAGAGCCAAGCCCTGTAGATCAGCATCAGAGAGAAAGCGTTAATTAAATCAAAACAATTTAATTTACTTTGTTTTAGCAGCAATCCATAAGAAGTTGCCCTCCACATCTCCAAAGTCTTCTAGAACTGCACTGATAGCAGCAAAGTGAAAAAAGACCATAATGGTGCTGTTTTATTGGCAATATTTCTCATTTCCCTTATGACAAGAAGGGAAAGGAAATCCATCTAATTCTGACACCTCCCCATCTCCTTTCAGCAAAAGGATTTTCCTAGTGCTTGCCATTGTAGAGGCCGTCACTAGAGTCTAGTCTACAATAGGTTCTGCTTTAGTTACATTTACCAGTAGTAACTGCACAGCTGCAACTTCTCTTCAAATAGTGAAACATGTTAGACTTACAGAAGCCTGAATGATCATGATTCCACACTACTGACACTCATAGAGGATGTCAGAAGTAATATTGACAAGCTGGCAGAAATAACACAACCAGTCCCCATCAATTGATAAAATCTAGACGTGACACTCGGCTGTGCCTACTCATGGAAGGCTCCACCCTTCTTTATGTTTTTACCTTAAGCTGATCAAGCCTTGTTGTCATCCCCTCAGGGACACTTTGTTGCCAGACTTCTTGAAACTCGGCCAGATTGAATTTAACTGCATTTTGCAAAAGCATTTGTGCTATGGCTCTGCATATTTTATCTTCACGCATTTCAAAATAAACCTCCCCTGCTGAGAAACAAAAGACACAGTACGGTGGGTTCTTGCTTTTTGATAACAGAAGAGAGAACAGCCTCAAATATCCATTCTGTTCTACAGTCTTCTACAAACCAGATATTCTGCTTTTATTTTTCTGACTCTGTATTCAGAAAAATGATTGTTGTCTTCCCATTCTGGAGAACAAATTATGTAGATCACTGCGTGCGTGTGCAGCACTGTCTGGCTGCTGCATTCATTCATATCACTCGCTGTATTTACGACCTCCCCCCACCATCATCATCTTTTCCCTTCTACACAGGGACACTTTCTCCTACAGTTTTCATTCCTACTGGCTTGTATTAGTGTTTGCTGCAAGTACTTGAACAATTAAACAAAACTTATTTCCTTAATCATCTTTATATTATGGTATGACAAAGGGAATGAAGAGAATCTATTTTCATGTTATTGGCTAAAATTCTCTGAACATCAGGCATGAACACCATGTTCCACCTTTTCAGTCATCTGCACTCCCTGTAATTCAAAACTATTCTTTGTGCAACGTGCCTTAATATACTAAAAAAAAAAAAAGGAATCTGTATCGCTACAACTGCTCCCCTGTGTACTTCAGTCAAAGGTGAGATGAAAACAGCTACAGGGAAGAATTTAGGTGAAGGCACTGAACCGTTATGTATGTATGTGAGACAAGCAGTGGAGATGTAGGCAGTACAATCAATGGATCTTGCTGTGCAGTTCAGGGGACTAAGTCTAAGTGTCTGCTTCAGGCAAGCCAAATTCACGTTCCATGGACTGTTCATAACAGCACAACCAATTGCTTAAAACACAGGACATCCAAGACCTCCTAGTGGAATATAAATTGGTTTATAAATATAAAATGGAATATAAATTCTCAATGGAATCTTTAGACAGAATATAAGAGAAATTCCACCTAAATTTTGCAAGCAATCTGTTTTCAGTCACAAAAGTATTGCTTGTAGACACCTAATATATCTCTTTAGGTACCTCTGTTAGTTCCTAAGTTTTCTCTAGTGTCTCATACAGTTCAACAGTCCATTTTCCTATGATATTTCTCTTAACAATTTTACTGTTTTTATTTTTATTTTTATTTTTTGGTTCACTGGTTCACTGTTTGCCTCCTCCTTTTACTGGCACTGTAGCAAATTAATATTTGGGCCATCCTCGCAAAATCTTCAGTTACTAAAGAGTAACTATTTTATTTTTAAAATTAAAACATACACGATTTCCCAACCTTACCATCATCAGTGTATTTCCTTCCATAGCTTAAAAGGATATGTTCTATCATCTCTCTGCATGGAAAAAAAAAAAAAAAAAGCTTTAAAACCTTTAAAACTTGCATTTGCCTTTGTATGTTACCATTTCCTATTCATATCAAAACCAATAGTTTCAAAAATATCTGTGAACACACTTTTAACTGTTCTTCTGAGTTTGCCTAACCAGTTTCATTAGGACATAGTAAGAACAGTTACCAAGAAGTTGTAAACAAGTACAGTAAAAAACAAGGAGAATGGAGGATGGGACATTATAACTTAACTGCAGATGTAACACCAAAAGCTTTTGTTTTTTGCAAGCCAAATAAACATAAGAACACTCCCTACTGTAAACCTGAGATTTGGTTTAAATGGTAACCCTAAATTATTTCATGACTTTTGATGTCAGCCTAAAAGTCAGCTCTTACGAACTGAATTCAGTATTATACTAGAAATACAACATCACAAAAACATATTTAAAATAAATAAGGAGACAGATCATGATTGCGGCTTACTTCAATCAGCAAACTAACTAGACACTGGGTTTGGAACTAATCTATGCCTCCAATAATGCTAACAGTAACATTTTCCTGGGTAGATACAGCAGAGAACTATTAATGCCCTTATGTATTTTACAGACAAAGAAAGTTTATCATTAACACCCTGGTAACTGGAAACCAGAGTTATAAACATGTAATTCTAATAAATAATTAATAGTGATTTCACTAATAATGATTATAGACAATTTTAAGGACTAAAAGCAATTGCTTACGTGGGCTCTAGAGGTCCAAGCTCCTCAAGGCATGTACGTAAAGGAACCTTACTTAAAGGCCAGGATTCGGAGTCTATCAGCTGAGTCACATGATTCAAGAGTTTCATCTCATAGTCAAATTCTAAAACTCTCCAAAAGCCTGCCAAATAGAAAAAAAAAAAAAAAAAAAAAAAGAAAAGAGAGAGAGAGAGAGAGAAGGAAACATTAACACCTTAGCTCTATTTCCCTGATGATACTTTACAGGAGTCAGGATGTTTAGGTCACACCTTTACAAACTACAGAGCATTCCGACCTTTTCAGGATCAGCGTAAGAGGAAGAACAGGAAAGTAAGATTAAATGTAAAGGAGCAGTAAAAAGAATTCATTTTTTGTAGCTGTTTATGTAGATTAACTGCCACAGATACAACAACACCAATCCCATCCTGAGATGGATCAGAGCTGGAAAAACTAATTATTCAGGCTCAAAATTGTAAGAAAAGAACTGACTGCGCAGGTTCTTTGAAGTGTCAGCTCGGGTCCAACCAAGAGCACAGAAAACCAGAGGAGACGAAGCACAGACCTGGTACAACAGCGCTGTGCGGTAATGAAATGACAAAGTTATCCATGAGAATGTCCTCAACTTCCTAACGGGACACTATAGAGAAGACGGAGCAGAAGGCTTCCAAGCAGTGCTAAGGGGTGGGACTGAATGCAACAAGCACGAGTTTTGATAACAGAAATCCTAGCTGGGTACTAGGAAAAAAAATTTCACCTTGCAGACAGTCAAAGCCCAGAACAGCTTGGAGTGAGAGACTGTGTCATCTCTGTCCTTGGAAATGCTCAAAACTCAAACAAGTGAGTTCCTGAGCAACCTGCTGCAAGCTGTCCGTGTTCCAAACTGGGGGTTTGGACCTTAAAACTCCAAAGCTCAGTTCCACCCCACACCATGACCCAGCAACTCTCGGACTGCTGTCACCTGGCATAGAGGTGAAGGTTTGGACTTGGCCAAGTACAGGACGAGTAAGAGCTGTCCCAAACTAAGTCACTTGCTCCTCCACCCTTGCCTTACACAGCAGGGAGACTTCTGAAATAAGCCGTGTTTGGAAGGAAGAAAGGACTGTCAAAGGGCTGGGTATCCCTAGGGAACAACTATTTTTGCTTCTAGATGTACAGAAAGCTGTACACATTCATTCATGAAGGGGGCAACCACCCAAAAGATATTCATGCTAGTGGTGGGAAACTCTGATGACAGTGCCTGTACAATCAAAGAAGGAACTACACTCGTATCCTGGTTTCAGTTGGGACATAGTTTCTTTTATTGCTGGTACAGGACTGTGTTTTGGCTATAGGATGAGAACAATGCTGATAACACATCAATGTTTTAGTTTTTGCAGAGCAGTGCTCACCCAGAGCCAAGGACTTCCCAGCTCTTTGTGCTGCCCTACCAGTGAGGGGCTGGGGGTGCCCCAGGAGCTGGAGGGGACACAGCCAGGACAGCTGGCCCCAAATGCCCAAAGGGACATCCCACACCACCTGATGTCATGCTCAGCAGTAAAGCTGAGGGCAGTTGGTCGGGGAGCTGTCTCTGCTTTCTCACTGACTGGGCATTGGTCAGTGGGTGGTGAGCACCTGCATTGTGCAACTTGCTTTGTGTACTCTGCAGCCCTTTTGTTTCTGTTCAGCGGTCCTTATCTCAAGCCAAGAGTTTCACTTCTCCATTCCCCCCACTTATTTCCCCTACTCCACTGCTGGGCCGAGTTATCAAACAGCTGTGCAGCGCTTGGTTGCCTTCTGGATTAAACACTGAGGAAGAGCCAGACTGGTTGATGCCTGCCCGCTTTTACCTTTTTAATCACCTTCACAGCAGCAGAGGGTATAGGAAATATGGAAGCAGATTTTAGGACCTTGAACTAACTTGCAGAAAAACAAGGATATGGAATGAAAAGATCTATCTTATTAGAGAAAGAAGATATTTTGGGGGAAAAAGCAGGGTTATTTCCTCATAAGTAAAGAATATTGTTTAGAGACAAATACCTTCAATTTTACAGGCATCTAAAACCTCCAACTGGTGCATTATTTCTTCTTCACTTGCTTGAACCACGCTTAACAAATCTTCTGTTGTATACTGCAACAAGGAAAAAAAGGATAGAACAGGTTATCCTTACTCCATCTTTGGATAAATGCATTATACAAAATAATAAAAGACTGGGTACAAAAAAAATAATCAATTTTCCAAAACTGCATTTTCTAAGGCTTACCACTCTCTGACACTTTTCCTGTCACTTCCAACAGTTTCTTAATGAGTTATTCAATATAAAAAACAGCCTAACTACAGGGAAGCCTTTGTGGCATGCGTTAAGTATTCCCAGGATGTCAAACTAGCTTAAGTAGGCATCAGAAGTAAAGCAACACAGCAAGAATGAAAATGGAATGTGTTCTGTCTTCATTAAATCACATTTTAATCTATGTTACAAACAAGTTTAGAGACTCAAAATCTCTCATCACCTCTGGAGGTCATAACTCAGTACCTCCACTGAGGAGAAGTCCCCAGCGTGACCTCAGGAGTTGTGTGTTGTGTTTTGATGTCTGCCAGCCAATTCGCAGATGTAGCACAGAAGCAGCCACAGCACACGCAGCTTCTTGGAAACCAGTTACTTGGTGAAATGGGAGGGCACTCTGGATACTGGTAAAGATTTACAAGATGTGGGAGGAACAGAAGGTATCGTGAGGAGTAAAGTAAAGGGAAAGAACACCAGGCATAAGCCCATAGGACACAGGGCTTAATTATTTCTTTTATTCACCTGACAGGTTTTTTTTTTATTTTTTATTTTTATTAATATTATGATTTTAGTAATTATAGCCTAAGAACATTTCCTATCAGAAAAACAAAATTTTGAATTTGTACATGCTACCAGAACACAAATAAAACAAACCAACACTAAGTTTGACACATAACCTGTACGTTAGGAAAGAATTTAATACAGAAGGGCCTCCTCTTCCTGCTATGCCATTCCCATCAGACAGCACATTGAAGCATCATTAAGCCAGGCAGCACTGAACTTACGTCAGTACTGCAGCAAGGGATTTACCCTGGTAAGCAGTACTTAAATAAATACTGACAGCACTGCTTCCTTACAGTACCTCCTTACAATGCTACCAGTTCCTTGGCTCCACAACCAGTGGCTCCACAGTTCTCCATGTATGACACAGTACAAACAACTGAAAGCCATAAGAAGTTCACGTTAAACCACTAAAACTGAACAATTTGTTTTCAGACAAATTAAAGGTGGCTTATTTATTGCCAACAGATGGAAAACACTAAGTGTAAGCAAACACCAGAGTGGAAATCTTTACTAGATTATTCTTTGGGATTCCAGTCAGAAGCAGTCCCATACAGAACTTTGACTCATTTACAGTTCCATCAACGGCATAGATGAAAGTTTTCTACATTTATCTGATACATCCAGTTACTCTCCAGTAAGCTGATATACGAAAGATTCTCCTTCAGAACAAATGCAGATCAGTTTTCAAACTGAGCACTAGTGTTCAGAAAGACAGTGATGTGTTTTTATGGTATTCATTTAATATTATCAATACACATTGTTGCATATAACGTCTTTTTGTGTTGCTAGCCTTTGTCTAGAAATTACAAGTATTGATAATTTAATCCTTTTCCCTTCTGACATCCCTTCCTAGAACAGAGTTGGTGGGGAAATGAAAGGTCAAGAAAGCAATGCTGGAGGAGCAATTCTGTAACTGCTCAGGAATTAGTCCACAAATCAAGAGAAGCACCATTTCTAAGGGAGAAAAGTAACACTTATGTTTGTACATTCAAGCACAAACAGATGGTTTATTAACATCAGCTTCAGCCAACCCTCAGCGTAAAATGCATTGAAGCTACCATCTGTTTGTGTGCATGCACACAGTGGTGTGGGTATCTCCATTAGTTCTATCTTAAATTGGATTTCCTGGAAACATAAAAGAGCAAGAAAAAAATTTAGTTGTTTTCCTCTTTTTTTTTCTTTTTTTTAGCATCAGTCTCATTCTCTGACTTTTATAATCTTTGTTATTTTCTGCTACTCCCTGTTGCTTCTTGTCATCATAAACTACTGACTGGCCAATGACTTGTATGTGACATCCTGGACCTCATACTTAGGTCAGACAAGGTATGTCACACATGAAGCCCCAGAGAAGGAAAAGCTATATATTACACCTCAGCAGCCCTATAAGTCTCTCTGAATTTTGAGAAGGTTCAGAAGAATGTATTCAAGAAACTCTCCACATAACAAGGGAAATTGCCAGTCTCTTCCAGTGTCCTTCCTTTTCCTCTTCTTACTGAAAAGCTGATAGCTTACCTGCGAGTCAGTGGAAGTGCTAATAATAACATACTTGTAGGCTTAAAAACTTAACTCAAAGCAGTGCTGTGAAACATCAAAGCTGTTTTTCTAGTTAACAATGTTTCTTTACTTTTATTTGCCCATGACTGACTTCAAGAAAGTGACTTACATGTGACACTGCTGAAGTCTGATCTTTCCCACTATCTGGTCCTTCATACGGATCTTCCATCAGAAGCTTCCTCAGCTTCTTCAGTTTAGGCCGACATCTCCGCAACTCCCAGTAGTTATTGGAGAAGCCAGCAATCTACAGGAAAATACAGGGACATTTTAAAGTACCACTTGGATTCAGAGGAGCTTACCAAAAAATTATCAGCAAAACGTTTTAATCCAGTTGCTGAGAAAAAGAATCTATTAACAAGTGAATGAAACATCACCATAATATTTTCCTTTAGAAAATTACCACCAGAAGCAAAGAATAGAAGTCCATGGTTGTATGATAAAAAATATTTGTAGTGCATATGACAAATGGACCAGCTCATCTCTGCATATAAATGATAGGCTGTCATGATGCGATATATTCCTGCACAATCCTTGTCAATATTTCCCCTTAATGCTAAGTTATATTACTGACGTAAAACCTCTCCTGTTTCCATCGTCCCTTATTCTTCCCATTTTGGGGTCTATTTATTGTTATTATTATCTTAATGACTCATCCTATCATTAAGCTCAAGTAAAACAGCCATTAATGAGACAGGAATCTGCACTTTCATACAACTAACAGAACACCTCTATTTCTTACTCTGATTCAACACACAGATGTAAAGTCCCCAGCAACAAGCTCAGGTGTAATTCATGCAACAACACTATCTAATAAGTCTTTACCTTCAGAGTAATCTGAATGCTTTATCAGATTATTTCTTTATTTGGCAAAGAGCTCACCATTAAAAATACAACAGCAAAAGACCCCTGAACTTTGAAATAATGCTGACTTCACAGAAGAAATGGTAATGCTTTGATTATTACATTCATCCAAGGACAAGCAGGATTACTCTTCAGTGATGTCATTATGTCTATTAAAGCAAATAATGAACTAGTAACAATGTTTACCTAACTATTTTTTTAGCAGAATTTTATTAACTACACTTTAAAGGAGCAGAGAACAATGAATTCTCTAAACTCAGAACTCTGCAATCATCCACTCCAACAAATCTTTCCAGATGTTAGTTGAAAAAGAGTAACCTTTGAATATATTTCTGTACTTAAAAAATAATATTCAAGCGTGACACGGTATAATCTGCCTTTTGGGGAAAGAATTCATAAGAATCAGTTTACAAACAGCATGTTTTCAGAAGAGCTGCTAACACTAAGAAATCACATATTCTTTGAAAACTTGAAACACACGGGGTTTTACATAAGCCTCCTGTATAAAATACAAAAAGAAATATGGAGAATACAGGTTTAGAGAATTAAAGCAAACAAACAAAAACCCAGAAAGCCATACCTGTGAATGAATAACACTGCCAGATGCTTCATCTGCATTCAGCTCTTCTGGAGTTTTACAACCAGGAACAAACAGCAGCATATTTGAGGTATCTGCTATTTTCATGTCGTAAGTTTTATCTTTGCTGCACAACACTGCTTGTTCATCTTTTTCACCACGGATTACCAGGCTGAAAAAAAAAAAAAAAAGCACAAAAATAAAGATGTATTTTTACCTCTATTTCTGGCTGAACACCTATTAAACACGTGATTTTTTTTCTTTATATTTAAACATTGGTAAAGGCATTATAAACTGCAGTTCTATTTGGTAGCAGCAGTCACAGTGTAACAAAATGTAAAGTTATAATTGTCAATTTATCTAAAATATCTTAACACTGTCGTTACCTCTCCTTTTTTGAGTTTTCCCACTCTGAAAGACAGGTATTCAAGGCTTTCATGCAGACCACAGCCTAACCTCCTCACCTGCCTATTCACACAAACCCCCCAAATCATTGAGTTAGCAATGCTTAATGCCTGAACCAGCTCACTAACCTTGGAAAACAGATTATAGCTTGAGCTGCTCCTTATTGAGGACAGAAATTAGCCCATTGTGAAACATGAAGCAATCAGAAATTGTCTGTATCCTTCAGATATCCCTCAGACAAACTTGCATTTTTCTTGCAACTGATTCCAAGCAGGAAACACACACAAAAAAAAATAAAAATAAAAATAGACTTCTATAAAATTTCTAGATAAAGAATCAAGGCAAATCCCTTTCTTCAACTCATACTTGACTACATGGAGATTTTTAGTGAGGGCATGGTAATACCGAAGCAGGACCACAATTCAGTGCAGCCTGGGGGAGCTAAGTGCTCACTTTCAAGTTAATTAAATTGCTAATTTTGATTCCCAAAGCTTGGGTGTGTGACCAGAGCCCAGCGATGCCCCGAGTGGTCCCCCAACCACAGGCACACCCCAGCCATCTTCCACCCAGCACCAACAAGCTCACTGATGGGCATCTCTGAGGACCTTTTTCTTTAGGGGGAGCTCTAACGTTGTATCACCCAAAACATTTTTATCATATGGGTAGCACTGCAGTTGATAAATGAAGAAATTTTAAAACCGGCTCAAAAACTTATTCTCTGGTGTTGGTGCTGAGGTTGAGGCTGTCACAAAACCACCCCAGCATGTGCCAAAACTTCCCTCGCTGGCCTGGTTGTGGGGCTGGTAGCTGCTCTGCCACCTCAAGCTCCAGCAGGAGGATCTGGGAAGTCAGCAGGACTCTTTTAAGGATTTCCAAATTTCTAGCCGTCTGGCAGGAATCCCTTCACTGCTCCAGATAAAATCTCAGCAGCGTTTCTTCCCTAAAACCTACTTTTTTCCACGCGGAAAGAAAGAAAACAAAAGGAGCAAACACTCCCCAACAAAAAAATCTCAAAAATAACAGATGCTGCCTACATTTTCTGTCATTACCTCAGCCACCCTGACCGCACCGGGGGCCCAACTTAGCTCACCTCCGCCCCTTGCCTCCCCCCGCCCCCCAGCCCCCCTCGCCTCAGGGGGGATGCGGTACCTGGCTCCGGCCTCCAGCTGGGCGCAGAGGCCGGGCTCCAGCTGCAGCAGGCAGCACTCCCCGGGGCCGGCTGTCCCCGGCCCGAAGCTGAGGCACTGCGCGGCCGGCAGCAGCTCTGCGGGGCTCAGCTTGGCGCTGCGCAGCGTGGCCTCCACCTCCGCCCTGCTCCGCATGGCGCCGGCTGCGCCCGCCCGCACTCGTTCTCTCGCTGTGGCGGGAGGCGGGAGGCGGGAAGCAGCCGGCGCCCTGAGCCCGCTGGGTGGTTGATGCTGTGGTTGTCGTTGAGGCGCATCCGGAGCGATCGGTGGGGCGGGCGGGTCTGAAGGGAAGTCACTCAACCCACCCAATAACTGAGTGGTTGAGGTAAAATCTCTCTCTCTCTGCCTATAAAAATGCATAAAATGTCCTGTTTTGGCACAGTGTCAGAGGGAAGGCTCGATCCTGCCCCATGGCTCACTGTCACCCACTCGTGCTCCTTCCCGCATGCTGTGGGGTCTGGTAGTTTGCTGAGGGCAAGCACCCGGTTCTCCCATGGCCAAGTTGTCCCTCAGGGAAGACCATGGCAAGCCAAGGTCAGCTCGTGTAACCCTTGTGATTTGAGCTCCAGCTGGGTTTCATGCTGTGGCACGAAGGAAAACCCTAAAGTGTAAGAAAAATAAAGGTCAGGAGAAAGCTGTTCACCAACACTGGGAACCAGTACTCGCTGTGGAGCAGCAGAGGCTGACACATCTCCACCTCACCCAGGACCACCTGGTCCTTCTGTGCTGAGTGAGGTGTTACTGCAGGGCATGTTAATGCTGGGCCTGGCAGTGTGCCTCCCCCCTCTGGCACTGTGTCCATTAGCTATCTGACTGCTTTATGGAATCACAGAATGGCCGAGGTTGGCAGGGACCTCCGAAGATCATCTGGTCCAACCCCCCTGCTGAGCAGGGTCACCTGGAGCACGTTGTGCAGGATGGCATCCAGGCGGGTTTGGGATATCTCCAGAGAAGGAGACCCCACAGCCTCACTGGGCAGCCTGTTCCAGTGCTTTGTCACCCTCCCAGTGAAGAAGTCCCCCTAGTATCCAGCTGGAAATTGTACTCCTTTGTAATCCTTTATACTCCTACATTGCATGTTTCTGCCTGTGGAACCTCACTGTGCTCAGAATAAGCCTGAACCAAATGACCTGGACAACGGGACAGAGCCAGTGGGTTGGGAACCCAGCTGGCAGGTAGCGATGACTGTTACACATGACAGAGTTGGACACTGTCTGCCTTCAGAAGGTCCCGTGCTTGAGTGATGATAGGTGCAAGCTGGTATGTGTACAGTCTTAATTCAGTTTCATAGAATCACAGAATCACAGCATGGCTTGGGTTGGAAGGGACCTCAAAGATTATCCAGTTCCAACCCCCCTGCCATGGGCAGGGACACCACCCACTAGGTCAGGTTGCCCAGGGCCTCATCCAACCTGGCCTTGAACACCTCTAGGGATGGGGCATCCACAGCCTCTCTGGGCTGCCTGTCCCAGTGCCTCACCACCCTCTGGGTGAAGAATTTCCTCCGAATCTCTAATCTAAATCTCCCCAATTATATCTTGCTTCCATATAAGTCTGTTCTTACACACCTCTAAGCTAAACCAGAAAATCACTGTTCTATGAAGTAAATGCTCACACAGTTACTGCTTAAATAGATGCTCAGTTAAGCTGGTTTTAATTTTTACCTTAATTTGTGTAATTTTTTCAATTAACTTGCATGTCCATTTCTTCTTCTTTTTACTTTTAACTCTGTAGAATAAAATAATAATAATAATAATAATAAAAACAACAACAACAAAAAGATTCAAGAGAAATCAAGGAACTGAATCCAACATACAAATTTATGGAGTTTTCATATTTGAATTACAAACATTTTTTTTTTTTTTTTTTTTTTTTTACGTTTGAACTCCTGAAGTTCATTTATTGAAACAAAGATGAATCAGTTAATGAATGTGGATTGCAGAGAGAATGAGGAGACACTGAATAGTCAATGTTGCTGTCAATTTATAAGAAAATGCATGTTATGCTAAGGGAGTTTGGTAGGATCCTGAAATTATTTTATAACAGTCCTGTGGGATTATTTACTTGCTCTGGAGTTGCTGCAGTTTAAATGAGTGCTGTTTTCAGTTTGAACATATGAGCATGGAACATATGGCCAGATGATCTTGAAGGTTTTTCCCAACCTTAAGGGTTTTATGATTCTATGATATTACAAGCAGAGGTGAGACTCACCTATAGCAGAATGAGAGTTGAAGAAGCTATTAATTCACCTATCATCACTACCTTTTCTTTACTGATCACCAGTTCACACCAGTCCCCCACAGTGCACAGCTGAGGCTTTGAGTAACTGCTGTGTGTCTACAGCCAAGAGGTATGCCTCTTGTGACAGGTCTCAGTGTAAGAGAGAAGTAGAACTGAAAAGCTGAACAGCCTGCATCCTCAGCTGGGTTGGGGAGGGGAGGTAGGAATGTGTCCTGCCTGTAAGTCAAGTACCAAGCAACATTAGCTTTGGAGTAATTTTTCAATTGACTAATGTTAATGGAAATTAGTGTTAACAGAATCTGGTTGACTAGCATTGACTGAAGTTAGCAAAACATTAAATGGATTGTTGAAGATTTTTACAGTCTTGCCTTTGAAGTTCTTGGCACTGTATAATGTTTTCCAGGGCTGAAACATCAAGGATGTGAACAGCAAAATAAATCAAGGACAGCTGTGACAAAGCGAAGAAAATAAGTTCAAATAACTCCAAAGCTCCACAACTAAGATATAAAACAATGAACTGTGAGACAACATGACATCTGCTATAACGCTACACATCACCAGTATCAGACTAGTCATCAGGCACTGCATCGGGAGGATGACTTCCCAGGTGTGATTTCAATTCAAGTGCTTGGGAACTACAATAAAATGTGTGACAAAATTGGGCGACATATTAATGTGGTGTTTAAATGTCAAAGAAAGATGCACACAGTAGAAACTTCTGAGTGACCTTCAAAGTACAACATAGGTAGCTGTGATGATAAGATAACAGCCAGCACTGGAAAAGCTGGCACAGTGCTGAAGTTGAATACCATAACAAATTACCAGCCTGGTGATAATTACACAATTCAGAGTTACAGTTGCTAGAAATTACTCCACGAGAGGCACTGCTTTATTCAAGACTCACAAAACTTAAATCAAGGATTTATTTTTTCGGTTGAAATGCCATCTGCAATATTTTAAATTAGTGTGCATGTTACATTTTCACCCATTAAACAACAGTTTCTCATTGTTTGAAATATCTGTCAGTGGATGCATCCATCATGTTTCAACACAGAAGGTGGTTGTGCGAGCTGGATCTGTAGGTATGACTGGAGACCCTTGAATGCCATTTCAGCACCTATCATAAACTTCCGTGAGACACTGGGAGAATAACCATCTACGGTGAGTGCACTACATCTCCTTCTTAGGAAAATAAGAAAAGCAAACAAACAAACAAAAACACACAAAATATAATTGTGCCATTGTATAAATCCATGGTGCACACCTATCTTGAATAAAGCATGTCTTCTGTAAGCCACTGCAGGAGATAAAGAAAATCCAGTACATCAGAGGTACAGACAGTTTTTCACAGAAAAAGAGATTAAATTCATTAGATCAGTTCAGCTTGACAAATATAGAGAAAGGAGATACAAGACATGTATAAGCAATTAAGAATGCAAATGAGAATGAATGAAAAAAAAAAAAGCTATCTATTCTGTCTCAAATGTAAGAACTGGGGAATACCACTGAAATAAAGTTATGGATAATAGGCAAAAAGACCTTCCTATACAACACATCGTGGAACTTGTGGGATGTTGTGAAGGTCAAAATGAGTGTGATCCACAAAAGAGTTGGACAAATTCACAAAGGTTGATTTTTGTGATGCTTGTCCCTACTGACTGAGATTCTGCTTTTAGCTATAACTTGGAACCCTAAATAAACTCAGACCCCTTGAACCACTCTTCTCTCTCCGTTGGAGTAGGTTATTAAGTTACTTTTACTCTTTTTTTTTTTCCTTTTTAATTAATAAATAGCTAAAATAGCAGTGACTTGCATGTTCTATGTTGTAGGCATTGATTAATGTCTATTATCATCTCCCACTAAAACAGTCATAGAGTCATAGATGGTGTCAGCCAGCAAAGCATCATGAAGCAAGAGAGAAGTCCAAGACTCTAGCAGAAAATTTCAGCCAATTAGTAGAGAAACCAGGTAGCTCATTGCTAACTCAGAGAAGCACTTTCTCATCCATCTTAACAAGCCAACAGGGAGATGCAAAACAGTTACATTCAAATTAGGAGAGAACAAACAGATGTAATCAAACCTAAATATTTGTGTAAACCACACTGTGGCCTGGAGTATCTCACTGCCATAAAATTGATTCTGTGCTGGAAACACTGCAGAATAAACAGCCAAGCAAAAAGCCAGAGAGCACATGCAGAAATACCTAGGGAGCAAACACCATCGATACATTTAGAAAATCAGTTTGAGAGGTTCACTGTGCGTAGCTGCAAGAAGCACAAAACCCACATAGCCCATGCTTACAAGACAGCTAGCGCTCACACACCTCTTTCCTTGCTATCCTATTTCTTCACCAGGCCAGCGTAGTCCTATATAATTGAAAACAAAGAGGGTCAGTCCTTCCACACTGATGTCGTTCATGGTCAGGTGGGGTAAACCTGGGCAGGTTGGTACCCAACCAGCATTCACAGCTTCTCCTCAGTCTTAGCCAGCTAGCGAGGACATTCATAGTTACAGAGAGCATCCTCACAGTGTAAACACCGGTGGAAGGGGTGGCAAGGTGCTGTGATTTCTGCTAACATCGGCATGAAAGAACAGGATGGATTTTTTCACGAACATATTAATTATAGGGACAGAGTTTAAATCAAGAGTACATGTCATTTACTGTGTAAGTACACCATGAAAGCCTTTTGCTTCATCTATATTTTCTGGCTAGATCTTCAGAGCACATCTGCCACTGCAAAAATTGTTGTTCAGGGTCAACTGCTTGTTGGCAAAATTAAGAGCAATCCTTTTATCGTGTACCCTCTGAATTTAATCACATAATGAACTCACCTCTAGAATTATTTGGACCAGTGTTATCACTGGTATCGAGGAGGTCAGTATACCTCTTTATTTGGCATTCATAAACAGAAAAGTTGCTGCAAGCAATAACACAAAGTATAATAGATAAATGGAATTAAATGTTTTTGTTAGTTTTTTGTTTTGTTTTGTTTTAAATACTGTATAGAGTGTTTTATGGCTAAATTTCAGTCTGGAGACAGTAATAGTGACATAATAAACAAAATTCTCTGTCATCTGGCAAGTTATTATATTGTTTTGCTTCTTGATTAACTGCTATCTGCATAGTAGTAATCTCAGAAAGTGGCTTTTTGCACTTAATGTGGTATTAGTTTTTGCGACACTGCTAGGGCTGAGCATTACAAGTATATCCCAGCAAAATTTCTGCAGACAACAGGTCTGCTACATCTGTATGAGTCTAAAATTAAAAAGGAATATCAAATAATGTAAAAAACATAGTCAGGTGAAATACAGTGTATTATGCAAACTAATAATAAATATATAAATCAGGAAGATGCATCCAATATTCCATTCATGGAAGAGTATGCACAGAGAAGCACATGGACACAGGAAAATAGCAGTGAAAAACAGCAGGATGGAAATTCAAAAATCAAAGGCTGAGAAGTTTGTTAACATCTTGTTTCATTACTTGGAAGAATTCTTGGAATTTAATCCAATGTAACCTTGGTTCTCATCTACCTTACAACGTTGTACGCAACATGTGGCTGTTTCATACGATAATCCCAACTCTCTAACATCACCGTGCGTGTGGTGTATCTGCTTCTGATGGTCCACTGAATATGTTGGCAGTGAGCTGCAGCACCTGCTGGAGCACTCCTCATCCTCAGTGGCCTCAAGGACCATAATGATATTTTAGCATCACCCTCATACATGTTGAATAATTGAACTTCAGGGAGTAGCCTTCCAAAAACTACCAATCCTGTCATTTTCAGCTTTCTTCCTGGAGCAGGCTATTCTCTTCCCATCCTGTGCCCCAAAATATTTAGGAGACCATCTAGTCCCTAGTCCTTGTTAGTCCCAAACCATCTGCTTGACTGTTTGACAAGAAACTGCAAAAACAAACAAACAAGCAAACAAAAAACCCTGCGGACATCTCTGCAATAAATATTTTATTTGCAAAATTTGAACTATCTGCATTTTTTTCTTCTGCTGCAAAATGCTAGAGATTGTCATGGGGCTATTTTTTTCATTTGTCATGGGGCTATTTTTTATTTTAATCACTGTGCCAATGAGTAACTGGAATTTTCTTACAGCTCTGTGAGTAATGATTAGCACTGAATGTATCACAAGGGATGCCAGTGTCTTGAGATACTGAACAATTTGGCATCACGGGGTAAGCTGTAACTGGGCCAACAGAAGTAACTCTGTTTTTGTTCATCAGATGTGTTGGCCTCCCAGATCTGCAATAACTCTTGACTCAGAAAATAATTTCAGTGCCTATAGAGTGAGGAGGGATCCTTGTCATCTCATCTTCTCCCATTTAGGTGTCAGAAGCTGCGTGACCACTTTTGGCATGGACCTTGCCTAACACGACTGCATTTCCTCAGGAAATTGGTAAGTGGATAATGAGGCTGCTCTCCTCTTGAACTGCTTGAAATGAGATGCTGAGTGAGGCTTGAGCTGAGATACTGACCTTCAAGCCCTCCTTGGAGGGCTAGATGAATCTTCCCCCCAGATTGATTTGAATGTCAGAAATATCAAAGGAAATAAAGAAATGTATTTCTCACCTCCTGTTTCAGTCTGGCTCTGTTGCTACTGTCTTTCTTCCAGCTTCTTCTCCTCCCTGCCTGATTCTCTCCCCCTCTTTTCTTCAAGTCCCACTTCTGCTCTTACTATCCCTCCTCCCCATTCCTTTCCACATCTATTTCCTATCTTTTTTTCTTGTTTCACACCACTTTCCTAGTTGAACATAGCTTGGTGAAGTTTTTGTTTCAGACATGACAACTACAGACTGATTTTCTGATGCTTTTTGCCTTTTTTTTTTTTTTTTTTTTTTTCCTGCTGAGATGTTGAGAGCAGGACAATGCTCCTACTACAGCTCAGCTTTAGCAATATTGTCAACAGGTCCTGTATTTCAATAGGCCCAAAATTTGTTCTTATGAGAAAACCTTGGTATGGTTCTGCTTTACCACAGCTGTGTCTATTTGTTCTCCTTCCACCAGTTCCTTTGGTACTGTTTCCCTGATGCAGAGCTGCAGCAAAACCATTTCTTTGTAAACGTTTCTGGTGCTCTGTAGCACCTGAAGTGCCTTCTTTTTAGTGCAATAAAGGACTGGTCGTATCTGGTCATTTTGAAATATCTCAGCACAATGCAGTATCTGATTTATTTCAGAGGCATGCTCTAGTGAGTTTATCTCATTGCTTCAGCACTCCAAGAGATCACTAAATACTTTGAGAACACAGGACAAACGCTTACTTGCAAGGCACAATTGTAAAAGAATATTAACTTGTCTAGTATTTTACTGGCTTTATTTTTTTTTTTATTTTGACTACATTGGGTAGTTATTTCTCTCCAGTTCACTCTGGAAAGAAATAAATGATGGAGTCAAGGGCATTTGTGTTTGCAATCCTATGCAAATATTGTATTGTCTAAAGATTTTTCCCTTTTACAATTGCTATTACCTTCATGTAACAGTCTTTTTCCTTTGTCGAGCATCACTTCACGATTACTTGGGTGGCATTTTCGCAGTTAATTTCCTGAAAGGACCACTGGGTGGCAGAGTGATTATACACATACATGTACCTACTGGAAACGGTTTATTTCGCAGACATCGAGAGAACAGATTTAGGCCTGCCAGAAGAGCTGCTGGTGGTGACCAGCCCACAAAAGGCGAGGGCCACCACGGTTTTGTAGCATTTTGGACATCTCGTGGTGGTGGTGGCATGAGTGCAATGTGCTGTGCCTGTGCCTGAGGCCCACCAACCTGAGGAAGAGCTTCTCTGGCGGACGCTCCCCAGCACCAGGCTGTCTGCGTGCTGCATGGCCTTACCCAACGGCAGGATGTGATGTGGTTAACGATGGAGACGGCGCTGAAACCTCTGCTCTGTGGAGTACTGCTCGACAAAGAGTGCTTGTCTTTGTTAAATGCCTCACCGCTCCGAGGGGGGTAGGAGCCTACCTCGTAGCAGCAGCTGTTTGGCAGCCCATCAGCCTCTCTGCATCTGTCCCAGCCACCAGAAAAATACCTCTACAGATGGGTGCACGCCACCTGCTTGCAGCCACCACCTCCCCTAATCCCTGCGGTGCCCTCCTTTGGGCAGGGAAGAGCCAGATTGCCTACAGCAGTGTGTGCTCCATCGTGGGCACCCCGGGGATGGCAACAGTTAGCCAACAGCAACTGGGGCTGAGAAACAGAAAAAGGTAGAAAAGGTCTAGTAAGGAGCAATGTCGTAGACTGGATCTCAGCCCTTAGGTGTTGCCTCTCAAGGGAGAAAAAAACAAAGTGCCTGGGTTCAAGGGTGGTTACAGTGCAGAGTCAAACTGTCGGTTCAGGCCACAGTGGTTTAGGCAAACCTTATTGATCTTGCAGCCAGATATCAGAGCACATCAGCACGGATATAGCTGGGAGACAGCTTAAGAAAGTGTCTCTTACCATTTAGCTAGTAGGTGTTGTCTTCACGCCTGGGATGTGGTTTAGAAGCAAGCTTCTTTTCAGCTGTTAGGCGCACTTGCCAGCTGAGTCACACCCCTAGCCCGTGCAATAACCTGGATACTGAAAGTCTCGTACTACAGCCTGGGCTACACATGTGACGTAGGCAAAGTGCAGGCTGAGTGAGTTCACAATTACTGTCAGTTAAATGCAGAATAAAATAAGAGAGAGCAAAACAAAAACAATACAAGAACTAATGGAAATGCATATGAAATCTTCGAAGATTTTAGATTTCCACCAGTTTTACAGGTGCTTTTTGACAGGGGAATATTCTCGTGATGCTCAAAATTTGAAATTGTTACAAAACTACTAAACATGCAAAATAAGAGAAAATGGAAACAATTCCAGGTCTAATAGATACATAGAAGGACTCTAGTGTAAAAAAAACAAAAACAAATGTCATCACTGAGAGTGTAGAAAACAACTACACATCGGGTAACAAAAAAAAAAGCTAGTTTAGCAGAGTGTATTATCAACAGAGTTATCGAGTCTGCAGGTCTGACATAGATTTCTCTCTTTCTTTCTTTCCTTTTCTCAAAGCTGTTCATTTGCATAAAATATTTCTCTGTTGACAGGAGCAAGCACTAGAATGTGCATCCATCTCATGGCAGTGCTTTAGCCATGAGCCTGCACTGGGGTCTCACTGTCTTTGGCCCAGTCAGTACTTGCACATTTAACACAAAATTAAAAAACTGAGCAAGGACAGGCTCGGAAAGCCCCTTACAGATCATCTCTGCATATCTCAGGATCAGAATGCCTTTTTCTGTGCACTTCAGCTTATTATTATAACAATTGCACGGTCAGTGACACATGAAATGTAAGAATCTGAACAGATACAAGCCTCACTCAAGTGTGGAAATGTTAGACGGATTGTGATAAAACCCTCCAGTTATCTCACCATGGTGGATTTTGCAGGAACTTGGATGTTATATTAGAAAAAGAGAAGTTTACAACATGCTTTTTTTTTTTTTTTTTTTTTTTTTCCTGAAAACTCACTAACTTTTCCTGTGGTTTATCACAAGACTAAAATTAGCTTGGCCAGATGCATTCAGCCCTTTGAATCACACAAGCACTGATTCTTCTGACCAGTTTCTAGCAGACAAGTTAAATTGTTCGAACTTGGAGCAGCAAATGAACAGCACTGAATGTAATCTATGCACTGCCAAGAATGGGAAATACTATTGTACGTACCATGAAAAGAGGAGGGCAGGCTGGACAATACCTGGTAGTTCCTCTGGTTTCCCTTGCCAGGCCCCTGGTACTAAGGAAGTTAACCAATTGAAGCACAAAGACAAGTGACTTCTCTTTGCAAATAAGCATGGGAATATAGAAAAAAGCCCCCACACTAATTTTCCAGGAGTGTTGCAAGAGCTACTTAATTAAAAGGTCTACTTAAAGGGCAAAACCCAATTTTGTACGTCTTCCTCAGTAAGAGAGGAACCAAGTATTTTTCAATTTGAGGTTTACATAATGCTGGCTCTCACACAAAAGATGTCAGGAAGAAAAAAACAACAAACTGTAAACCAATCGAACAGCTCACCTGCTAATGTCTTTTCTCCTTGAAGAGCTTCAGCATCTTTTGCATGAGATAATCAATGCCTTAATGATTTGTCTGTTATTTTCCTGTTTCAAAAGCTCTAGTCATCCCAGCAAGGAAAAGACAAACAATCTTATGCAAACAATGCTAGAGCAGGAATGAGAAGTGTGTATATGAATATTGGTAAATTTTTAATGTGAAGGTCTCGCTTTAAATTAAACTTGCAGAAAAATAATTAGTGGGACTAAAGAATTAGTTTATCGAATCTCAGATTAATTTATCAGGTCAAAAGTTAGGTGACAGATGCAATATTCTTTAAACAGTGTTCTGTATGCAATATTCTTATTTCGCTCTGTAAACATTTATGTTTCACCATTTGTACATTTACTCAATGAGATAAGAAAGTTGATACAAATGACTAGGATGCTTTCTAAAATCAGGACTCGGATACAAAGTCCCTGTTCTACATCGTGTCCCGCAGAAAGCCATTGTCTCCTTGTGCAGCCTAGGGCCGTGCTGCCTCCCAGAGAGCCTCAAGTCACTGGAAGACACCTGAGTTTCCCTTGATGCGTGTGGTGCTGACTCTCCACCAGACTTATGCAGGTCTTGTTACCCTTGATATTGTGGAGGGTGACTTTTAAAATGTCCCAGGGCTCCAGCTCAAAGCTTTGCCATGCTCCTGGGTGAGGAACGCCTCAGTGTTAGCTTGCTACCTTAACATCACTTAATTCCAGCCGTGCTGAGGTAAAATTCAAGTACATATTCATATCTAAAATAAACAGCGACTCCTGAAATTGTTCCCATGTTTATTAAGAAAATAAAACATAAAAATCAACCTGCTTCCCGGAGGTTACCTCAGAGGGATGTCTCTTGCCCCTGCTCAGCACCTTTGCTGCCAGGATGTCAGACTCAGTGCGTGCCATGGTTTGGTGGCCATTCTGTCCTGGGAGGGAGGCTCGAGACAGTTTAATCTTTTGCTAATCTTATGTTTCTATAGCAGTCTGTACACTAAGAACATACACGCTACAAACATCCAAATGGGTTATTTTATGTAGCTTATTACTGGCCCTTGACTGAACCATGACCCGTTGGGTTTATGTTAGTCAGCCGTTTTGGAGTGACATCAGATTTGGGGTGACTGATGCCTAATCCCTTATTCTTAAGCACACTGTAGCTGTAAGAAGTCTCAGTGTGAACATGTGGAACAAATTACGAAGGGGACATCAGCGCGCAAAGGCAAACATGGTAGTGTATAACCATTAAATAATTCAGTACAGGAAATTGCACTGACCTGCAAGAATAATCCGAAATGCGAGGAGAGATACACATTTCTGGCTGCAGTTCCACACGCACCCTGAATCAAGCTGGTAGCTTGTCACTGCCTAAGGTCAGATCCTTCCCCTTCTTCCTCTCCTTCTTCCTCCTCTTTTGTTCCTGCTCCCAGCAGCCCAGGCCTACCCTGTCCCTGTGTCACCTCCAGCACTCTTGGGATCCCACAGCACAGCTCTGCTCGCTAGCTCAGAAGGAGCAATCCACTTTCTGTGACTTTGCTGCCTGTTTAGTGAATTGAACTGCAGCAGAGGTCCTAAAAGTGTGAAAATTAGCCAAAGGCACCAGGCAAGGATGAGCAGGCAGAGCAGAGCAGGTGGCATTTCCCCCTTTTAGAGATGGAGAGCGGCTCAATCAGCCAAACCCAGCTGATGGAGCCGAGGGCATACGTAGAAATGGTCTGCAATGTACAATAGCATTGTCTTGAAATTTCTTCGCCTCGGTCATGTGATCAAGAGCTTGATAAAAATTACTCTGCAAATTCTTTTTCTTAAAGATAAGGTCAGATGAGATGGTTGTTTCAATTCCCTTTTGTCTCCAGCTCTGTGAATGTGTACTTTATATGTTTTAGATTGAGTGGAGTTAGGGGGAATTTGCAAGTATTCAGATTAAACTGATGTCTTCTGAATTCGCAGGAGGCAAGTTCAAGCTGTAGTGCTTAAAACCCCAAGGTGTCCTCCCTCCCTGGCCCATCCCACAGATGACACAAAGGCAGATTCAGGTTTGCTCCCTTTGCCATCCACAGATCACTGGGGTCTGTCAGAGATGATAAGACGTTCACTGAAATGACGACACGGGGTTGAACCAAAGGTCCATCTGGTCCAGCGCTCATCTCACAAGTGGCTTTAGCAGTTGTTAGGGAACAGCAGAAAAAGCATACATGAAACTTTGCCTAGCTTTCAATTATTTTTAGCACAGAGAATTTCCTGAGCTGGATAGGGCTGCTGTCTGCTTACTAACCCTCTGTACATTTCTTTTCCAAGTACTTGTCCATTTTTTCCTTGACTCCAAGTCTGTTCTTGTATACCCAGAGCCTCCTTTGCTAATAAATGCTCCCAGTCTCTTGGGGGCTGCGCATAGCACTACCTCCTCCTCTTTGTTTCCAGCCTGATTTGTACCAGGTCCATTTGTTTCCCTCCTAATTTTTGGTTCTGAAACTGTAGCTATGGTCTTGAAATGATGACAGTAATGCTAAGACATGCAATTTTTCCACGCACACGCAGTGTGTGAAGGCGTGCAGGCGGCGAGCGATCCAGGACTTTGGTCCATCCCGGTGTGCTTCATTTATTTATTTTTCTCTCAGAAATGTTGACCGGCGGTGCTCACGACCTGCCACTTGCCTTCCCACCGCCGGGACTGAATTCTGACAGCAAATTCTCCTCAGCCCCCTCAGGGCTTTTCCCCCTCCGCCGCCCGAGGGACAAAGAGGTGAGGCGAGCGGGGGGGGGGGGAGTCCTGTCAGCACCCCACATGGGGCTAATCCTGGGGGGCTGCATCGCCCCCTGAGAGGCCAAACCGGGCTCGGGGGCTCCCCGTGAGTGTGCTGGCAGCCCCCCGGGCCCGTCCCCTTTGCCGTGGGGACGAAGCCGCGGCTCCCCCGCCGTGTGACAGCCGGGGGGGGACGCTGCTGCCTTTGCGTTTTCTCTCCCCGCCCGTGACACAATAACACGGAAAGCGGGGCGGGCTGGGGGTGTGTGTGTGTGTGGGGACTGCCGGGGGGGGAGCCAGGCGAGACGGCGACCTGCCTGTCCCCTGCAGGTGGGGACAGGGGGCTGGGGGCTGCGGGGACCCGGCGCTGAAGCCCGGGTGCTGTGCCCTTAGGCCGGCGGCGATGGAGGAGGGCATGAGCAGCATGCAGCAGAAAGCGGCGGAGCTGGAGCACATGGCCGAGGTCCTGCTCACCGGCGAGCAGCTGCGGTAAGAGGCGCCCTGTCCCCTTCCCCGGTGCCGGGGGGGGGGGCGTCCCCAAAAGGGGGGAGACGGGGGAGGTCCGGCAGCCCAGCACCTGCCCTGCTGCCTGCAGGACCCCGGGGGCCGCTCTGTCAGCGGAGGGGCTCGGGGGGCTGCTGCTGGACACCCCCACCTCGGGGTCACCTTCTGCCGGCAGCCCAGCCTGGGAGAAATGGGCAGTGGGGAGGGGGGAAAACCCAAATCACGAGTCAAGTGCTGCCGCTGCACTTCTGCGGCGGTCCCGCACCACCCCTGCGTTTCTCCGGTGGTCCCGCACCGTCCCTGTCCCTCTGCGGTGGTCCCGCACCATCCCTGGGCTTCTGCGGTGGTCCCGCACTGTCCCTGCACCTCTGCAGTGGTCCCACACCATCCCTGCATTTCTCCGGTGGTCCCACACCACCCCTGCTTTTCTCTGGTGGTCCCATAACACCCATGCCCCACAGGGCTGCTCCCTGCTCCCCCGCTGCCCTGCACCCCAGCGGGTGCAAGGGGATCCCCGCCGGCACCGCCGGCAGCAGCGCTCGGTGCTGCACGCCCGGAGCTGTGCGCAGCACGGAAACTGTTAACAGAAATGCCTGACTCAGTTAATTTGTAATTTCTGTGGTGTGTTTAGTGTGCCATCTGTACCCGTGCACTACGGAGGGGAAAAGAGATGTTCAGCCGTTCGGTTCGCTGGTGCAGCGTCTTGTGATTCAGGAGGAAAAAGCCCGTGGTTATCGTGTGCTGTGTGTGTCACTGGAAAGAGATTGTAAACATATTTTATCAGTAGCTTTTGCTTTGCTTTCCTTTAAATGTTTTGCTCAGGTGCCAGACAAACACTGCAAAACGATAGAAATGCTGCTTGATTTGGAAGGTGCCATCCTTGATCCTAGTGCAGATGCTGTTACTGGTGCTGTCCATGGAAAGCACAACGGGCACCTTGTGGTGCACACCAGTGATACCCGTGGCCAGGCAGTAAGCATCTTTGTGGTCTGGCTCCAGTACACACCAGAGCCTGCTCCAAGCTTCCGATTTTTCATCAAAGTAGCTTGAAATGAAACCTTGGGTGAAAGGATGTATCGGCATGCGGGCTCTGCAGGGTGGACTTGGTGTTGAGTTGTTTGTCAAAGTGCCTGGTAAGAATCCCACTGTTTCTAGTTTATCTCACTAAATGCTGACTGCTCGGTTTTAATACAAAAAACCTGCTAGTAAGGTCAGTTTAAGTCCTTCTGTGTTTCTTGTAGTTAAATATAAAAGCAGAAGCTTTGCAATCTTCCCCTAAGGAGAAGACTGAGGAACTGCAACAAATCTGGCTCCTACAATCAGCTCATTAGCATCACAATCAGGGATGTCATTTGTCACCGTATTTATTAAAGTAATAAAACATGGGGCTATTTTTGGGCAGGATAATCAACAGACACAATTATTCCCCGACCCATGAAGTTACCTGTGGCCATTCCTTCAAAAATACGTAGGAAGTCTCCTTGGACTGTGGTTTCGTGAGCAGCTCATCCCACGCACTGCTGCCAAAAGGGGAGATCTGCTCTCCCCCTTTCCCTTTTCCTGCTGCCCACTCCTGGCTCTGCAGTCCCACCTCCCACACATCGCCAGCTCTCATACTTCTCGCACCTTTCCAGGGGAGGATCTGATGTGGCACCTGGCATGCAGGCTAGTTTGCTGATCTGATGGCTGCCAACATCCACAGAAGATAGGTGGTGGGCATGTGGAGCCAGGAGGAAGGAGAGGAGGTGGTGGAGAAGGAGCAGGATCTCCCATTCTTGAAGGACCGAGCTGTAGGATGCACCCTAAATCATCTCTCTTCCCCTAATTCTGGTTCTGTTCCTCTGTTGGGATGCTCTGTACAAAGGGTTGGTTTTCTTCAGTTTTCCAGACAATAAAAGCTGCAAAATAGAAGAGAAAACTGGCTAGTATGCAAGTCTTAGCTGACCATGTCTTAAAATTCCCCTTTTTCCATCCATAATAAGGCTATAATTGTTAATGGCAAATGAAACCATGGGAGGTTTTCAGGATCAAACACTGGCTATCTCAGAAGCCTCTGGGGCAGACGAACAGATGCTAGAAAACCAACACGCCCATGCACTCAAGGAAACGTTCTGTGCTCTATTCTTAGTGATGCTTGCACGTGCTCGCTAAGCCCTGAGCGGGAGTGATGCGGGGGGACAGGTGATTGCCTGTGCATTTGGGTGAAAGTGCACGCGGGCAAGTGTCCGTGCTGCAAGATGAACACAGCTTGGGAGGAAAAGTGTAAGATGAGACTGCGAGCACGGTGTTGCTTACACAAAACCAAGAAAATATGGGTATTGAAAGCTCTCTTGTAGTAGACCAGACAGCATGTGTCTAAACCTGGATGCTTAGGGTGGCTGCTTGATTAAAATTCCCTACAACGTTCCTATTGCCCCGGCCTCGCGTGCTGCCCCATTCCCGTGGCCTGTTTGCTGTGTGTCTGTGCCCCCCTGGCTGGGATCTCTTCATGCAGCATGGGCTGGAGGCATCGTAGCAGCGCCTGGTGCTGGCATGAGGCTTTCATGCACCAGCTTTGGTCATTAGCTGTTTGTGGGAGATGAGGCCGTGGTGTAAATCCTGGTGGCATTTTTTATGGGAAAATAAGCTGGACTCGGAGCTCCATGTTAGCTAATATGATAAATTCTAATATCCAGCAGGTTCCTCTGCCTCTACAGGCAGTATCTGGCTAAGCAAATACCTAACCAGCTCTTCCTTTTGGTTAATGGGGACATATTTTTAAAGGCGAGGACTTCTGAAGCTTGGCTCTTGGCAGGCCTTTTAATTGTCGGACAGATGGCTGTGAAACAAAGCTGAAGACTCCCCGATCTCAGCAGTGTTGCACTTCAGGAGGGACCCTCTGGGAGCTTCCACAGACCCAAATCAGTTTTTGTCCCTATTCTGCTGTGCTATTGTGTCCGTATTATGCTGTGTTTTCGAAAACCCTTCAGCTATTCAGTGGTGAGCTCATTCTTTAGAGGATGGCTGTGATGAAGAGGATGACTGTGATGTCCTCCAGAGGTTACAAGTGACCCGTACAGACCTCTACCCTGCAGAAACTTGTGCTCAGGAGGAGCATGGGGCTTGGAAGCCTCCACCCTACTGAGTCCCTGCCTTCAGACACCTGCCCAAGTGCAACCCCAGGGGGTGAATGTCCTGGAGATTCCCGATGGGTGTGCACTAAGGGAAGTGCCACAGCCCTGGTACTTTGGCTGGTCACAGGCATGTAACAGCTGGGACGTACAGCGGTACTACTGAAGTCAGGAGGAATTTTATCTGAAGCAGGGCAATTCCCCGTTCGTTTCCCTCCCAGCAGAAGGCAACACGCTGTGCCCACTCCAGCACTGGTCGGCGGAAGGATTGAAGTCTCGCTGTTGGAGTTTGAGCATTAACTTGGTTACAGCTGGCAACCAAGAGCAGTTTCAACAGGCATGTTTTGATATACTTGCTGGCTGCCTGTCTTACAAGTCAGGGTTGTCTGATATCTCACTCATCTGCTAATTGCTTCTCGATGCCAGATTGTCACTGAAATCTGTTATGTCTTCCAAGAGTCCCTCGGTTCTCACAGAAAATGTGCCTAGTCATCCAGGGTGTCTTCAGGCTTCGGTTGACCAAACAGCACTATTAAAAGGGCACTTGTTTTTTATTTCTATTTATTTATTTAATTATTTATGTATACCAGAAATTGCCGTTGGATGTATGATGCAGGTCTCAGAAGTAGGTTTAACTTCAATGGCATTTAATGTTTCTTCTCTGCAGATTTTTGGATACCAGCCTGTATGAGTAGCAGCACCTTTCCCAATTCACACTTCTGTTAAGTGCTTTAGTAAATAATTAGGAAACTTTTAAAAAGAGCCAATGACTTCCTGCAAGTAAGACTTACAGTTTCTCATCTCCTTTGCTTTTGGTTAGGGAAGTGTACAGTATGCTCAATATGCTTTAAAATCTTTTCTTCTTACATTCTTCCTGGAAAGACAAAATGTAAGATAACGGTTTAACAGAAACTTGCTTGCCTTATTATCAGAATTTGTATAGGACTTCCATTTTACAGAAGAGGTTTTATGTGGTGAAGAGCTGTAGGTTTTGAAGCTGAGAAAAGCCAGAACCAGTTTTCACTGGTCTTCCAAGGGTCCCGCTTCAGGAATATTATCGCTTTAAGAAAACTTCTTAATAAATCGGAGTGCATGACTTTCACAGTCATTAACTTCTCCAGTATGATAGCGCCTACAGGTCCATAAATTTTTTTCTTATTCTGAGCAGTAAATAGTCAACCTTTTTCACTCCAGAAGGGTTCAAAAGTTCATTGGCATTCAAAGATGCAAAACACCCATGGTGCATAGCAGTAAGAGAAATGCAGTCAAGAGAACCATGCCTTTAATGTATTGCTATAACACAGAAGTTAATCATATCAGTATTAATCATATAGCTACACAATTTGTTTAATGCTGTCACTGTGCTTGAAACTACATGTATATCAACACTGTAGTGATGCACATCTGCAACTGTGTGGTCTTGTGCACTAAAAGGAACGTGAGGATTTAAGATGCAGAATTGCCTAGAGGTCACTTCCTCTGCAGTCAGGTCCAGACCAGTCTTCAGATATTAAACAAACTTATATGGTATTTGTAGACAGAATTCATTAAGATTAGATTCTGTGATCTGCCTAAGCCAATCCAATATTGTATGTGCTTTTCTCCCACCTGCACCATGTTCCTGCAGCTACCTTAGCTCTCCACCGGTAGCTGCATTTCCATTAGCAAAGAGCTTAATGATTGGCCTCAAAACTAACCCTAACAAAATATTTCTCATTTGTCTCACTCGAGAAGGCTCATGTCTGCTGACTTGAGGGCAGATAGGACACAGGAGGTTATATCGTCAGATCTTTGTGGAATGAAGTGCTTCAAAGCTTTCTGCCCAAATAATTTCACCTTCATTAATTTGTTTTCCAAAAATCAAGCAAGCAAAAAATTGGCAGTCTTCTCTGTGAAATTCCACCAGAGCAATACGCTGAAAGAAAAGTTTTCAAAGTGAAGGTCAGGAAGGTTGTGAAATTAAGTGCTTTGACACCAAGAAGTTTCCTGCTATCTCTGTGCTATCACAACACTTTTAATTATGCGTTTTGCCCAATGTAAATTAATTGTAATTTTTTAAACAGCATGATATTTTTCAAATGGATATGTTTGTTTGTTTGTTTGTTTGTTTTTCTAGAATCTTTGATACCTGAAGCACCTTCTCCTGTCTTTGAAATGTTGCCAATTTGTACTAATTTTTATGATATCAGGCCCACTATATATATATATATATATATATATATATATATATATATATATATATGGGGATATAAGGAATTTTAATCAAGCATGTGTGCATGCTTATATATGCATGTATATATATACATATATTATATATTTATATGCATATGGTTCAAGTGCCAGGAATCTCCATTTCTCGTAAAAAAATTCTCCAGTAAAATTTTTGGTTATTCAGCATTTCTGGAAATCCAGGCGTAAGGCTTCCGTTTGCTCAGGTCTTTCCCTTAAGCTCTGTTGCTAATTGAGCCACTCCAGTCAGCAGCTCTCCTGGAGCACAGAGTTAAAGCAGTTAACGATGCATGTGCAAACAGCGATCTCTTGCTCTATGTCCACAGTAAGGCGGATGTTGTAAGAGTGGCTGCTGCTGTATATTTGATGTATTCCATTCCAGGGGGAGTGAATCATTAACTTTTGTCTCAGGTTAGCAGAGATTAGCAGGCAAGCCAAGGGTACTGTATTTGAACCATGTGCAAGAGCGGGTTTTATTTATTTTAGATTAGAGGAGCTGCCTATGAACAGGTGAAGGAAACTGCGCTGATATTGATGCAGGGAGGGCAGGATTAATATGCCCCAGGCAACCTGGCTTTGCCATATCCTGCACTTATTACACAACCCCTGCTCCTGTGGGGGCAGTGGCCATAGGCTGGCAACGTGACAGAGAAATGCTCCTATCGCTTGGTGTTATTATTTACTATTTGTGTAGTGATAGCGCCTAGGAATTCAAGCTATTTATCAAGTCCCTGCAGGGGCAGGCACTGTGTGCTCAGAGGAAAGATAAAGCCCTTGCGACACAAATCTTGGCCACAGCTGGTTGGCAGTTTCTTGCAGCAGACATGGAACCCACGAGTGACATTCCCAAAGTGCAAAGAAAAATAACCTCTGGGGATGCAGAGGTTACACAGTGTGTGCTGGGATGGGATGGCAGGGAGCTCTGGGCATGGTGTTCAGGAAAGGACACACTCGTTTCCCCTCCAAAGTCCCACTGCAGGGTGAGAGCCCAGGCTGAAGCCAGGAGGGAGGTCAGCCAGCTTTCCCTCATGGAGAATTGGACAAGGAGCAGGCAGAAACCTGTGCATCTCAAGTTAACTGAGAGGTAGTTCTTTTATCTGTAGCTGCCAGTACTTTTTGAATTGTAAGCATTTTTGAATTTCCGTGCCTTCTTTGATGTAAAATTAAAGAACTTGAAGGGTGCTGTCACAGCAGCAAAAGTTACCTTCTTCACAGTCCAGCTGAGATCCTTGCATTGGCTTCTGTATCCCCATAGCCAAGCATCCAGGCACTGGCCTGGGTGGTACCAAAAGGTTAGGGTCTGCTCTGAGAAACTGATAGTCCCTTCTAAAAAGCTAGACCCTTCTTGCCACTTTTTTTTTTTTTTTTTTTTTTAATATTTGTAACCCTTGTATTGTGGTTAGCTCTTTTTGCCTCCTTCTTCCTGGCATCACATGTTTGCGTGAGCACTTTTGCTGACTAGAAGATAATTTTTTTCTGTGTTGAAGGCATGGCTTGAATACAGGGCTTGAATACTCAAACTTTTGTGGGGAGAAGTTAAACTGATGAAGAACTGGCAAAGGGAATGAAAGTTGTCATAAGAAAAAAATGAGAAATAAGCAGGTTTGGTATTTGTACCTGGGCTTGAAAGAAGAATACTCTCCATAAAAATGCCACAGAAAACAAAGTACAGAAACGATCTCAAGAGAAACTGCACTGAGGTGCTAAAATAATGACAGGAGCTACAATGCTGGAGATCTCAGCAGAACCACTGGCATTCACTGGGTGAAGCACACGCTTCATGGTAGCCACGGCCTACTGTTTTTCTTCCTTAACCAAGAGCAGGACATGTAAACCACATATTTTAAATAATTTTGATGTGTTAACCATTGGATTTAAATACAGCTTAAACCTGTTCAGGCAAAATGTCACAAGGATCCTTACTTACAATGGTTTGACTAAGACTATTAGTACCACAAAGATAATGGTGAGACAGTTTTATGAAGGCAGTTTGCCTCAGCCAGCCAGCAGAAGGACAGCTGAGAAGGAATTTTTAATCAGTTTTGTAAATATCAACTTTTTTTTTTTTTTTTTTTTTTTTTTTTTTGTAATGGTTTGGGGATTTGACCTTTGCCTTACATTTTTCTTTTGGCCTTAAGGAGAAATGACTGCATTGTGAATATGCCTTTGTTCCTTGCAGCAGGAAGAATAACAATGATTTTTGGGTTAAAGAAAGCTAGAATATTTAAACCTGCACTGCCAGGAGAGTGCTCTACACTGGGAGTGGAAGTATAATGTAACATATAGTGGAAGTGTATTTAGGGGCAATGGATCAAAATGGATCACAGGAAGCTCCGCACCAATATGCGAAAGAGCTTCTTCACGGTGAGGGTGACGGAGCACTGGGACAGGCTGCCCAGGGAGGTTGTGGAGTCTCCTTCTCTGGAGATATTCAAGGCCTGTCTGGATGCCTACCTGGGCAGCCTGCTCTAGGGAACCTGCTGTGGCAGGGGGGTTGGACCCGATGATCTCTGGAGGTCCCTTCCAACCCCTACAGTTCTGTGATTCTGTGATAACAATATACAGCTATGCTCCTTCATTTTTGGAAAATGCTGATGCATAGAGAGAATAAGTTGCATGGGAGCTGAAAGAAAGGGACAAGATAACCCACAGGCTCACTCGGGCTCTGGCAAAACCTGTGAGGTCAGAGGAGCCTCCTCAGGCAGCAGAAATCTCATCTCTCCTTCTGCTGACATCTATTTTTTCATTCCTTAGCTAGGCCCTGCTTCATGGTACAGCTCTGCAGCTACAGATGTGGAGAGAGGCAGATAATGAAGGCTAAAATTTCAAGCTGGTATTGCTAACGAAAGCAGGGGTCCCCTCTATCTTATTTCTTTCTGCCTGCTGGTTCCCTGCTTGGTGCTTCCCTTCCTTTGGCTTAAGCATCTCTGAACCAACACCACAGGGTGGCCTGCACCAAGGCAGTGATCAGCAGGGCTTTCTGATGGGTGATATTTCAGTTGGGTCAGTTTTACAAACCGATTTACCACATGACCACAAAAAAGCCCTTTCTGGAGAAGTACAGGCGGAGGAACAGGCTTACACCAGTTCACCCTGCTACGGTTTAAGGCTGTGGTTTTCTGATACAGCAGATCCAACTGCAGGCCGCTGCTGCCCTGCTCTTATCGCTTCCCTTGCACTTCTCACTGATGTTCACGGGATCAGAAGTTCAGGGAACTGCATCAGCTGAAGCCAGGGGAGAAAAGTTTAACTCTCTTAACAGGCCCAGCCTGTGGTCAGGCCGGTGCCTGTGAGGGAGCCAGACAGAAATGCCTGGTCAGGGACGCGTGGCACAGGGCAGCAGCAGCCGCTGCTGGTTTGCTTGGCCACCCTCTCAGTGCCTAATTTTCCTACACACAACGTGGGTCACATATTTGCTTGATTCCCACCTCAAAACTCCCAACTCCAATAGAAGACTGTAAAAATAAGGTTGGGTTTAAAGCCTGATGCATGTGTGACTGGGTAGGCCCAGCAACTACCTGTTTATTTCTTGTTCAAGGTTTTTACTTTTCCTTCTGTGCTCCTGTCAGTATGTAGTGCACGAATAGGGGCAAACATGGATATGTGCATTTCATACGTTTTGAAATTTGGGCAGTGCAGTTTATATGGCCAGCACACCACAGTGCTACCTCTGACAGTGCTGCTGCAGAGTGCGACCTCCATCTTAATTACCAGCCCTGTAATTTTACAGTCTTCATCGTTTGTTTCTTATGAGTCCCTCAATCCAGTAAGTGCATTCAGATCTCAAAGGTGCATTTACAAATAATTAAAAAATATGCCTGATTGTGCTTGCTAATTCAGAGCAAACGTGGAAGCTGTTTTTTGCATAGTGAGGCCGTAATTCTTCATTTCCTTGCAGCAGTGTGGGTGATTACATGGGGTACCACAGCTATGGCACAGGGATTTGCAGGCAGAGGAGAGCTTTCTGGCTTACATGGAGCACCAGGGGCTATCAGTCATGCTGTGGATCCTACAGCAGCATTTGCTCGTGTGTCTGGCTGCTGCAGCAGAAAAGGGCAGGGGAGCTGTGCTCCTGCTTTAGTGCTTATCTCACCCCATGGTGAGCAGTCTGGGGAGCTCAGCCAGGTTACAGTGGTGTCAATGACTAATTGACATCAATGACTAATGCCAATGACAGTGCAAGGAGAAAGCTGGCCTGTGGCCAGGGGTGAGGAGCTCCAAAAACCCCACAGTCCAATAGACTTCTCATGGGGTTGCACCAAGATACAGCTGTGTCAGATCAGGGGATCCTTTTCACCCTTTTTGTCTTTTGTTCCCCAGTTATTTGTCTTCTGTTTACCTTGTGCCATCTCCAGAACTCATCAAACCTCTCCCTGAGTGCATTTAACTTAATGGCTTGGCAGAAAAGTGACTGAACAAGGAACAAAGATTGTTTCCTGCCTGGTTAGTGAGTTGAAATGATTTACAGAGAGAGCCCGAGCCAGCACAAGGGAGAGATCGGGACTGTACAATGATGATAAATGGAGGAGAAAGAAAGAGCAAAGAGGAAGAAAAAAGGGGAATAAGGCCTTCTCCTTCTGGTGGCAGAGATGTTAGATGTATCCATCTGCCTGTTAGAGCAAAGCTTCAGTTCTGGGCCCAGAGCTGGGATGCTGCTCTGGTAGGACTGGGAGCCCATGGGACACTCCCATGGATTATGGGGCATAACGAGCTTGCATCCTACCAGCCTGAGAGGCTGCACAGAGCTTTCATTTCTAAAAGAACCTGGAGATGTACCTGAAATCACAGTGGGACTGTATTTTCCTATCTTTATACTGACAAAAGAAAAACAACAACTGTGCAGTTCCTGGTAGTAGCCCCCTCTTACAATTAAAACTTAATATACTTCAAGACTGTGTAGTCTCAGGTTCTTTAGCTGTTTTGTCAGAACTTTTGTTGGACATGAGAGATTTCATACCTGATCCACATACTTCAGACATAAGCCTGCAGCTGACAGACATCCCCTGGGCATGATATGCTGCTCGTTGGATGGACAATGTACCTTTTGGCCTGTCTCATCAGTGGGCTGCCCAAAGTCATGCTGCTGGATTTCAGTAGTACAAAGAATAAAGAACCCTTTTATAGTGGGGATCCCCAAGATCACATCCCAGAGCATTGCAAGGCACTATGCAGCAGATGGAAAGATGGCCTTGCTCCCAAATTCTCTATAGTCCAAGTGTAAAACAAAGAGCTAGCAAATGAATACAGGCCCAGAAGACAACATGATTGTTTTGAATCAGTGCTGGTCATTGTGACAGAACTGCAGCTTCGGCACACCGCCTGCTTAGTTGTCAAGGTTTTTGGTGGAGCTGACAGCAATGCTGGGCAGGATTTGTGGGACTACATCCAGATAGCTCTGTGGATGGTTGGGTGAGAGTGTATTGAGGCAACAGGCACAAAGCTGCTTGGTTGAAGGTTTAAAATGTAGTGGCAAAGCTGGAGCTAGATGGCCAGTGAGAGCAAAAGCCAATAGTGCCTGAGAGATGATGATAGCAAAGGTGGAAGCTTGAAAGTGAAGATAAGCACAGTAATATAATGTCTGATGTGACAGAAGAGGAGGAGGAGGCAGTGCAAGGAATCAGGGAAATGGGCAATGTGATTGAGATGAAGAGCTGAGGAAATTATCTTTCCAAGGGCATTCCAGCCAGATAAGAGCCAGACAAGACAATATTTGTCAAGGGCAGAGCACAGAACAAGCCTTGAGGTATAAGATAATAGGGAAGGAGAACTTGGAAGAGAATTTGAACTTTCTGGGGGAGAATTGTAGCTGTCCTAGAGGTGCATTGCAGGAGAAATCTGCAGAGACCAAAGTTCTGCTTGTAAGCAGGACTAACACTATCATATTTATCTTTTATGGATCTTATAAAATCTACTTGGCTTGGGGAGATTCTCCCATCCTCAGTAGCACAGCTGCCATCTAGCACAGAGGTCTTTCACCTTGAGTCATTGGGTTCTCTGTTTGTTCATTTCAATGCTTCTCTTGCTAAGAGCTACTGCCAAAACTGGTATATTGCCATAATGTTCCCATTATTTTTCAGCTGAATTGTTGTACAATCTGCTGGCTCTGTGTTTGCACCACTTTCTTGCATATTGGGCCAAATGCGTTTATTGGCAGCAGTTAAAAGAAGCCTTCCTCTGTCGGATCTGTTGGTCTTCACATTGTTACCCGTGTCTTCAAAGCACTGGGGCTGCTTACAGCAGGCCTGCGTATTCCTTTGTGTTTTCACAAGCCGTTCTCAGCCCTGATGTAGCAGGCAAACCAAACGCGAGGCATAATTACAACATGGTTCATAAAAACAATGATTTTTAATTTAATTCAAATGAGTGCTGTGAGAATATTCACAGGAAGCTGACGTTGTGAGAGCTTGTCTGAGGAAAGAGAGTCCAACGCTTACGCAGATCCACTTCGGGAAGGGAATCTGACAGCACGTGGCCCAAACATCACTCAACGTTAGGATCGCAAATAAAGGAAATGACTTCTGAAAAGATACTAGCAAAGCATTATTTATAGTGCCGATTGTCTGCAGGAGAACAATTTCCTTTCCTTTCTTGCAGAAAAGATCCTTCTCTTGATAATCACACATCCTTTTCTGCAGAAGTGTAAAATTGTATAGTTTAGAAATCACAGTGATATAATAGAAAGCTGTTAATTGTTTCCTGATGCTCAGGAGGTAATTAACTTATACTTTCCTCTAGCTGAAATTTATCTATTTTTAGTAGGATGTGGAAAGTGTAATTCCTTGCTTAAATTGCTATTTTGGTGCTCGGTCAGCGGAAACAGAGCAAGACTGTGTTGTGAAGAAGCTAAAAGTGCCATTATGATGCATGAATTCCAAAAGAAATTGTGCAAATACAATTTGGAGAATTAATTTGGGGCTTACTGCTGGCTTCACCTATGTAAATAAGCAAATGTAGGAAAGACAGGGAGAGTCTACCTCAAGGTGCACAGGGATAGGACAAGAGGCAGTGAGCCCAATTTGCATGGGAATGTTTAATTGGACAACTGGAAAAAAATAATCACTGTGAGGATAAGTCAAAAAATGGAATAGGGGCCTGGAGAAGCTCTGGAGTCTCCATTTTTAGAGATATTCAAGTCTTGACTCAACTTGTGACTTGACCTAAGATTTACGCTTAAGTTATTTAAGTAACCAGATGACCTCCAGACCTCCCTTCCAACCTGAATTATTCTCTGTTTTGTGAAGACGTGGTGTCATGTCATACAGTTTTAGCTGTGGTGACTGATACTATAAAGATTTTGTTACTGGCTGATAACCAGTGATTATTATCCACTCAGTTGTACTGGTGGGAGGGCTTGTGAGAATAATTCCTAACCTTCTTCAGTGCAACATCAGCTAGGTTGGTTTGTACAACTGCTGTGGTGGTTGACAGTACCACTTCTTTCCCTGTATCCAGCTTTTCAGGCAAATTTAAGGAATAGAAATATACCTATTTTCAAATGAATTGCCAAGAACCTTTGAAATCTGTTGATTTCCAAAACTGGATTTTAATGATGAATGTGAAGGTGAGAACGTGGTTCCATTGACCACGCTGTCTTAAGTCAGACCAGAGCTTTTTCCTCAGATCATGTGAGATTAATGAGGGGCCAACATTGCAACTCACGCCACTGCCAAGAGAGCTTTCTGAAGTGAATACGAAGAATATATGAAGAACTCGGGGTTAGAAACTATGATTAGAAACAAAATACATGTACTTAGGCTGTACTCAGGTTTTATATCAGTGCTCAAAGGATGAGAATAGAGAAAAGAATGGGGGTTGTGTACGGAGTAATACATGCTGGAAGGCTGGTCGATCACTTCAGTGCCAGAAATCACTCTGGCTATGTCATGTTGGCATTACGAGTGGAACAGTAATGCCAGGGCAAACCACCTGCTCCTCCTTTCTCACTGCCTGCATGGCGATGAGACAAGTAGATAGAGTGCTCTCAGGTCATCTCACATAGACTCGGTGCACAAAGTGCTCAGTTTGGCTGTTTATTTGTGTGCATAAATAGATCCCAATCTTTCCAAAGTCCCATGGCTCCAGCTTTGCATGTGGAAAATAGAATTACAATCACTGTAAGGGAAGGAGGGAGGGTACTAGAGCTGTTAACACTTTCTTCCCTTGGAGAGGCATGTCTCATCTGATAATCTATTTGGAGGGTGAAGAGATGTATTCCTTTGCCCTTACAGATGTGGTGAAGGGTATACTAATAGATCAGTAATGTGCACTATCATTATCCTGATTTTATTATTATTTTTGTAATAATTACACTAAACATGCACAAAGCAATGAGATGTGATGCTTTCTCTTTGTACTGTTTTACTGTTTTGCTTTATCACAATGCTGCAAGGCCTGGATCCTTCAAAATATTTCGTAATGGGGGGAAATCCAGTTATTTTGGCTTTCTATAAAGTAGTGGTTTTTCCAAATGCTATCATGTGGGCCTACTCTAATGAATCAGACAGTGGTGTTTGCAAGATAATTACTTGCATTCACTCTGTTTGGCTGCAGAGGGGCTAGAGCTGCTCCAAACTAATATATTAAGAACTGCATACAATTTTTTTCTCTTTTGTTAAATCTGTAAATCAACACCAGCTGAAACAGCGTATTCTACATAATTTCTCATGAAATATGTTTGTGCTTCATGTTGCTTCCTTTTCTGATGAATATGGAACATCTGAGTTTGTATGAGGCCAGGAACAGCAGTACTCTGGGGAAACACATTGCTGGAGCAAAGGAGGAAGAAAAGGGGATTGCGTAAACTGTTCAGGAGAAACACAATAAATATGGAAAGAAAAATTTCCTTAAACATATAGTGGCTGGGGAAGACATCCAGTGGACTGGTATTGTGACATTTTGTTGCAGTCTGAAGGCTGTACACAGCACATCTTTCCAGGCAAAAAATCATTATTTCACCTCAGAAAATGATAGGCCTGTGGAATCCCCCCACAGAGGGGTGTTGGCCACCTGATCAGTGATTTCATGTTTTCAGTGCCCACAAGCCTTCTGCAGTTTCAGCAGCTCATATATGCACAGTCTACGTACATATGGACCAAAATCCTGTATTATTCTGCATTCAGAAAGCCCATTGTAATTACATTCAAATGAAGACCTAATTGGCAGTGTTTGTGGTGTGCTTTAATAGCCAGGATGAGGAAAGGACTAAACCATGGCAGGCTTGTTGGCATGCCTCCTTGTGTTGGGGTGGCTGTGGTGAGAGGTGCCCATGGCCTAACTGCCCCACTGTGGTTGTGCCTACCACCTGAGGAGGGACCATACCCTGGCTCCCCGCAGATCCTGCCTTTCTTCAGGACAGGAGATGTCAGTGCTTTTCATGAATAAACGAACTGGTTTTAGGAATAACACACAGCACTGGACCATTTATGCTGATGAGAGGTGAATACCTGAGTCTGCATGAAGGCACAGTTCAAGCCTTGGCTTCTTGTCTGCTCTTCTCATGTTGCCCATGTGAAGCCTGTCCCGAACGATCAGCATGTCTTCTGGATTCACATTCAGGCCTGACCCAGAGTCTTGAAAATGAGGAGACATTTCTTCTCAGAAAGAGCAGTCAGGCACTGGGACGGGTTGCCCAGGGAGGTGGTGGAGTCCCCGTCGCTGGGGGTGTTCAAGAAGAGGCTGGACGTGGTGCTTGGGGACATGGGTTAGTGGGTGACATTGGTGGTAGGGAGATGGTTGGCCCAGATGATCTTGGAGGTCTTTTCCAACCCTAACGATGCTGTGATTCTATGAACATGACCATATTGTTGTAATCTAACCCTACCAGCATTCAGCTATGGCTGATCTCGTATGTAAAGCCAGTGCTGTGATGTGGTGAATAAGGATCAGGATGCACATTCTGAGCTATTAAAGCAATAATAAGTCACGGCTTGAATTTACTGTCAGAGCACATAAATACCTGTTCACCGAGCTTTCTGCATGTGTGAAGAGATAATTTTGCCTAGAATGAGAAGTGGCAAACACATGGTCCAGCAATGGGAGCAGGACAGTCAGTGGAGCAAGCAGGATTTCTCTGGGCTCCTTATTTATTCATTATTTTAAAGGAAAAATTTTCATTTCATTTTAAGAACAGGGGAAAAACGCTTCTGTAATATTTATCTTTTCAAAGCTCATCTACTTGTGAACATTTAACAAGGCTTAATCAAACATGACAAGTTCCTTGATAGCAGACTGACAGAAGGAACTGTTCGTGGAGTGGTTATGCAGCAGCTGTGTATCTTTTCATATCATATATCAGATGCAGAAAACTGCTGAGCTCAACCAAAGAAACCATTCCCGGGATTTTTGTAAAAGTGAAATACTTTGAATATAATTAGTCTTTAAATGTGTTTTTATTGATACATTTTCCTGAGTGATGAAGTTCTTCGTTAGCATGCCAGAATTTAAGGATGAGTAACTGCACGCCATTGACTAATCCCCTTAAATTCCTGTAACATAATTGTTCACGTTACATGTCTGTATGGCCTAGACAATGTAATGGATTTACAGCAGATAGGATCTTTTTTTATAATTAAAACATTTGTGGCAGAGGGTGATCGTTTCTCTGTTTAAAAAATAGATGCAGTAATGTTATATTGCCGAATTGTTGAGTAAAATCATTGTTGCCATTTGGCAGAGATGCATTTGGAACTAATTTAATGTACTCTGGAGCAATCGATAGTTTTCCGAAACATTTTTCATTTTTCTCTGGAAAAGGAGATTCATTTCTTCTTCATTTGTCACTTCCTATTGAGCCTTAGTGGATGTTACAGGTTTCTCTTTAAGAAGAGCATATATAAATGAGCAGAATGTTAATTAGGATTATACTGCTTTGTTGCCTCCAGCTGGCAGTGAAGGTCATACTGGCTTATATTTTACACTTAAAGCAATGTTTTTCTTAAGCAAACATGACAACTTAAGGGAACTGAAAAAGGCTGTAACATGAGTCTACTTAGGCTTCTGTCGCATTTTGATTTATTTATGTTAATAATTGCATACTTTATATTATTTCAGTAAATAAATTAAAATAAAAAATCATATGCCACTATATAAAATGAGACAAATTCCAGAGTTAAATAGAGCCGGGTGAGAATGGCTGTACAGCCAGGCAGTTTGTGGTAGCTTCTCGAGATCTCAGATGAGGGCTGGGAAGATCCTGCAAACTAGAAAAGATTTGGGCCTCAGTGGGATGAGTGGGTGTTGTACGTGGAGACAGGAAAGCCAACAAAGACTTTATCCAAATGTAGGTTTGGGCTGGCAGAGTGATCCTCTGCCGTGGCTGTTCCTCCTGGCTTCTGTGCTTTGATTGAGCAAGGGTGTAGACCTGACCCCTGGTCTGTATATGTGCTGCTGGCCAACTGATGGGATTTTCTCACAGCAGACACCATTTTTTGAGACAGCTGTTTGTCACTAAGCTTGTAGGATTTCCCTCAGATGTTGTTGGAAGACATGCAGTGAGTTTGGTGCTGACTATAAACTAGTGATGGGCCAGTTTAACACCTGCCCTCCAGTCAGCCACATAGGGACCGGTGTATATTTGCACAGTAAAAATGAAAACCAAGTAGTACTGTGCTCCAAAAACAAGAAAACATGATCACAGATGTGGACGCTTCTTGTCATACTGACAGCTCGTGTGCTTTGGCAAGCGGATGAAGAACGGCAGGTGTCACAGATTTATGGGGAAGCTCCCAAGCAAAACCCTCAAACATAACCTGTTTATTCTTTAAGAACAATAAAGAACATTTTTTGTGAGTCATGTGTGATTACATACCTCAAAATATGCATTTCACAGAATCACAGAATGACCAAGGTTGGCAGGGACCTCTGAAGATCATCTGGTCTGACCCCCCTGCTGAGCAGGGTCACCTAGAGCACATTGTGCAGGATGGCATCCAGGCGGGTTTGGGATATCTCCAGAGAAGGAGACCCCACAAGCTCTCTGGGCAGCCTGTCCCAGTGCTCTGTCACCTCACAGTAAAGAAGTGGCCCCTCATATTGAGCCAGAACTTCCTGTGCTTTACATTCACGTATATGGATTCCTTAGTCTATTGAACAATGCTGCATTCACATCATTGCGCATCACCAAGAATGGAATTAAGATGATGTGATGCCTTATTATCATCTGACTTTGCAGTTACCTTACAGGGCTTGGTGTCGATAGAGCCTGTCTCCCCCACTGTCTCACAGATACTTCCCTGATGCACAAATACTCTTGGACCCTCCTGCATACACACTTCACATTACACACTTCGAAATTAATGTGCTACAAGGCTAATTGCATCTATCAGCCCATTAAGCAAAACCACATGCCCTTTCTTATGTGAAAGCCAGACCTCTGTGATGGTATACCCTTGTCTCTCCTGGAAACTAATAAAAATGTTAGCGAGCCCTTTTAAGATGGTTTCTGTCTGCATAATCACTTCTGTTTAATTTAAATAAGGCAAGATTTTATTTGTATTTTTATTTTTTTCAGCTGAAATAGGGCTTTGAAAAGTTGGTGAACCCTGGTATAGTGCATTCGAAAGCCAGACTCTGATATTCTTTCTACCCATAGTGTTCCTAAGGTTGTTTACAGAAATCAGGGTAAGTCCTGTAATTATAAAATGCAGGAAGGTCCTCAGCAGACTGCTACAATACAGAAGCCTTTAATGTATTTATCACACTTCTCTAAAAGTTAGGTGAGTTCTTGCGTCAAGTAACAAACTGAAAATCTTGCTCAAAAACTTTGTCTAGTTTTAATCTTAGCATCCCTCAACATCAGTTAAGTATTTTTTCTTGCCCCTGAAAGATTATAGGCACAGTTATGTTCCTCTTACTCTTTGTTTAGGTAAGGCTAGACTCCCAGGCCAGTGTGTTTTTGTTTTTTTTTTTCCCAGCTTCTGAGACTTGTTCATCTTTTCTCATACCAGCACAGCACTGCTTCACTGTGTCTCTTTGGACTTATCGTTCTTTTCTGGCACAAATGATACACTGTGCTTAGATGGTTTCTTGCAGTATCACGTACGTGTACGGTGACAGGAACAGCTTCCCATTATTCCTGGAAACATCTCAGTTACTACAACCTATGAATGCCTTTGTTTTTTGCATGGTCTTAGAGCATCGACAGCTTGTATTTGGTGGTAGTTCATCCACTGCATACTCAACTGATTCTTATTCTGTCTTGCCTTCAGCTTCCAAGTTGACAGTTTTCAGCTGAACTTTTTGCTGTTAGTTCATGACCTTGCATTTTATAGTCTTACCTGTACCCGCATCTTAATTTCTTGCACCATGAAGGTCATCCAGTTGCATTTTAATCACTTTTGGGTGATCCACTCAAATGAATGTAAACACTTCTTGTGTTTAAGAATTTGCATCATTTGCAGCTTTATTTTATAATTTAGTGGTCAGCCACTGGATTTCAACAGACTTCTGGGTGACAGTGGAAGAAAATCACCCAAATCATGTCTCGTGTCAGGGCTGCAACCTATATATTGCAGTATTTCAGTATTGCCAGACATAGGAGGTAAAAAAAAGCATGAATCAGTAGCAAAATACGGTAAGATTATTTTTATTTAAAGCATTTCGGTATAGAGTGCCTCTTCTATTCAGTATTTTTTCAGTTAGTGCTTTCACAGCTTCCTTCAAAATAAAAATAAAGCCTTGTTACACCAAACATGAAAAAGGAGGCTATTCATTTAGAACACGAAGAGACGAAGTGGGAAGTTTTTCATACAACATAGTGAAAGAGTATTGCTTCTATAATAATTTTAAGATGAACCTACTTCATATTTCTTGGAAGTGAATAAAAAGTCTTGAATCATAGCCCGAATATAACATTCTGATTGCTATCAGTGATACACAGCACTAAGTAGTTTATTACTCATTTTATTACCTGTCAGGTACTGGCTATTTATGCTTACTGACGTCCGTGCTTACACAGCCCAGTAATTGGATACCTCGCCAGCTGCTAGTTGCAGTTTTGTGTAGAGAGGGAAGAAAAATTGCTAAAAGCAATTGAGGTCTCACTGCAGCATTATTAATGATGAAGGCAAAAGATCTTTTATTTGCTTTCAGGGGGGTTGCTGGGAACTGCTGGGAGGGGTGCAAACAGATGGTGCCCCTCTCAGGAGGGTAAAATTTAGGGGAGCCATCGCTGTGCCACTGTACCACCTGCAGGTCTGTGTTGTTCAGGCTGAGAGCAGCTGGGCCTGCAAGGACTTTGGGATCGTGGGTACCCAAAGCAGTAAAACATCTTGGCAAAACTATTTGTCACTCATTGACAGGGTGGGAGAAGTACCACAGCTGCACCTGAGATAAACCTAATTTCAGTTCTCCCGTGGATTTCTTGGGTTAAGTCATCAGATAGCAATATTTCTGGCTGCTGTGCAGTGCTGCTGGGCTTTGAGGGTGTTACAGGTCTGCTGTTCCCTAGGGCAGTGGGAGATGGGCGGTGGGAAGGCCTAGTTTGTTCCTAAGGAGCTCTGAAACCTCCTGCACGCAGTCACACTCAGCTTTGCCCTGTGGTAAGTGTAAAAGAGACCTCAGCCTTGGTGCTTAAGGGACATCAGCCTGTTGTTTTTTTTTTGGTTCCTCAGCCCTTAGGTCACAACGTGCTTCCAAGAGAGTGGTTATGGCCCAGCCATGCTTTCTGGCACCCAGATCCCTCGTGTCCCTGCTGCAGCCTCTCCTACTGACTCCAGTGCCACAGCCCTGCAGTCCCACATCCTGATCCTCATTCTCCTGTTGGTCTCTCCAGGTTTCCAAGTGGCAGCGACAGCAGTAATAGCTGTAGGGCTTAGGCTTTTTAACCCATATTTGCCCTAGTCAGCATTGCAGAGGAACATTTGCTTCTCCTCGCCATGCTACTAAGATAACAAGTCCACATTCTCTGACAGATTTCAGTATTATTTTTTTTAACTGACCTTCCAGGAGTCCTACACTGTTTCTTACTCTGTTCTGCCTGTGAAATACTTCATTGAGAGTGATTTTTGGCAAAAGTCCAGGAGAGTTGTTAGGCTTTGGGTACTGTGTTAATCCAGTCAAGGGATGTCTGTAACAAAACAGCTGTCCTGGGGTTCCTGGTCTGCACTTTGAAACTGCTGTGGGCTGGTTCTTTGAGGATCCACATAGCACTGACACACAGATTAGGGACATGGCTTAGTGGTGGGCTTGGTGCTGTTAGGTGGTGGTTGGACTTGATGATCTTAAAGCCCTTTCCAACCTAAGCAATTCTGTGATTCTGTGATTCACACAATTATATTTGACCTGCTTGTGGAGGAGGAGAACTGTGAGCTCCTGAGTTTTGAGAGCTTCCACCCCAGCTGGGGTGGAGCGGGCAGACTTCCACTTTCCTTATGACTGGGGCAGGTGAAATAAGAACTTGCCTGCAGTTCATGTTTTCTTCTTTGCAAAGCCCAGATTTATGCTTTCCAGTGAGGCAGAAGCACTGGAGGTTAAAGTGCATGGGCAGTTAGAAGTATTAGTCATGTTTGTATGTACATTTTAATTAAAAGTGAAATGAAAGTGGCTGACTTGGCAGGCGGGGAGATTAGCAGCTTTACAGCTTCATGTGGACAGAGGGGATAGTGTCATGTACTGTAGTCTTGTGAAATGCTTACTTTCCCTGCTTCTCTGAAGAGAGGAGATGAAATCTTGTTCAGATCTGGTGATGCTGTTGGACTACCGTCAGGTATGGGTATATCACAGCACAAAGACAAGAGCAGAGGGCATCAGCAGTCCTCTGTACACATTCCTTTCCCTTACAGAGTCAAACCCTAGAAAAATGCCTACGTAGACATTCCAAAACTTGACGTAAATGTTGTCTAAAGATCCTGTTTGCATTCACTGTTTAAACAGATCAACAATATTATGATGTGCCGTTTTAAATGAAGACCAGATACAAGCTCAGATAATTGCACCTTTGAGTCTTAAGAATGCAACTTTGGTTTTGTAAGCAGTCTGCACTTTTGTGACAGATCAATGCAAACACACGGATCACATTTCCTAGACACACAGTCTGGAGTAATCACCACAGAGGCTATGGCTCTGAATTTCTGGATTGAATTTGTGAGCGGAAAGAGTCTCTCCAAGAGATGTCATTTTGATTTCATCCTAGACCCTGCGCCATGCTTGGGTCTGCTCCCCAGAGCTTGCTTTGACCCCTGGCCAAGTCAGTAGGGCATTGTGAGTATTCAGGACGTCCCTGGGCATGCTCAGTGACCTCATTACTCTCCAAATTTATAAACAAGGACATAAAAGAGGCATCCCCGCTATCTTATTGGAAGCCACAGAAGCACTGTGGGATCGTCATTTCTTTGGAAGCTTTGGGCTTTCCTCCATGTGCCAAGAGGCGGTTTGACTGCGATCTCTCCATCTGGCTCAGTGCTCTGGCATCTCCTCATGTTGACGGCATGGCTGTGGGCAAAAAGAAACAGAGATAGACACAGTGATGAGAACTGATAACCGGAGATGCTGTGAAGACACCCTCTCGAGCCCTGTTTCAGATGGTAGAGTTTCTTCTCCGCCACAGACACCAAATCAGAAATATCTCCATCCTATTTCCAGTATGACCCCGTGTTGTAAAGGGTGTTTTAGCTCCTGTGAATATCAAGTAACAGAACTCAGCGATTGCAGAGCTGAAGCATAAATAGAAAGAGGAACAAGCAGCAGTGAACCGCTGACACTTCAGCTGAGACTTGGCAAGCCCATCTGGAAATGCTTGTCCCAGCAACACACATCACATTTGCACAGTACCTTCGTGATTGCCTCTGTGTACAAAGTTTATATCATCACTGACCTACTTTTTTTTTTTTTTTTAATGCTGGCAGTGAAAAGGCAGAAGTTTAATGTGAAGGGAATTACAATTCTTAAGTATTTCACGTCGTTCTGTATTTTCCTGTGTGTGTATATGTGCGCAAACATTGCCATATGCTCACTTAGTCTGTAACGAACTGAGCCTGTGGCTGACCTGTGTGTTAACTTCCACAGGGAATTTGGCTCCTAATGCCATCTTTTGGTAAGTACCTACCTTGTGCTGTAGACAGGTCATGCAAACCTGTGGAGAAAACTCCTTTAGAAAAAAAAACAAACAAAGGTTGTGACCTCTGTGAGGATATAAAACTGCTCTGTTTTCAATAGAAAAGAGATATTGGACTTACTGGTGCAGCACCTCTGATGTCATCTGAGAAGAAGTGTTGAAACATTACGATCTTAACTGGCATCAAATACCCTCATCTTTGGGAAGATGTTTTTTTTTCTATCCACTTACTCCTGTCACAAAGGATGCTGTGACTTGCTTTGCTTGGAAATAAGTAAATCTCCTTTGACAGAAATTCCAGAAGTATGAAACTGGTGAATGAGCTTGAAGATGGCAGAAACCACCTTCCGTGTTCTTCCCTTCTGTACATCACCGTTCATTTCCAAGGGATCTGATGTGGCTCAGCTCAGAGTTCGCCTGGAGGTGGTAAAGCTGCAGAAGTGGAACGCGTCCTGGCTGCCAGGGCTGGGGCTGGGCTGTACGGACACGGTCGCTGCAGCCAACTGCCTGGGCTGGAGCAGGGCGTCCTGCAGCTGCACCCTGCCAGCGTGCTGGGACTCATCAGCCGTGACTGTGGCAGGACGTGCCTCATGCCATGGCTAATTAGAGCATCAGCGTACATTGCTCGGTAATTAGTAAATTCTGCTAAGAATAGCCATTTTAAATGGTCTCTTCACTGGTATTCTTTCATTAAAAAAAGAGTAGTTCTATAATTACGCGTTCTGTGGTACGTATGAGAAATATACACACACAAATATATCTGCAAGCATATATATATAATGTATGTATGCATATATGTGTGCATGATTGAATGTGTGTGCATATGTATGTGTGTGATTGCTTCTTACTGATTAAAAGTAAATGAGCAGAGCACAATGTCAAAGCCGTATAGAATCATAGACTCATAGAGTCATTCAGGTTGGAAAAGCCCTCCAAGGTCACCTGGTCCAACCATCCCCTACCACCAATGTCACCACTAAACCATGTCCCCAGGCACCATGTCCAACCTTTCCTTGAACACCCCCAGGGACGTGGACTCCACCACCTCCCTGGGCAACCCGTCCCAGTGCCTGACTGCTCTTTCTGAGCAGAAATGTCTCCTCATTTCTAACCTGAACCTCCCCTGGTGCAACTTGAGGCCATTCCCTCTGGTCCTATCACTGGTTACCTGTGAGCAGAGGCCGACCCCCAGCTCCCCACAGCTTCCTTTCAGGCAGATGCAGAGAGCAATGAGGTCTCCCCTGAGCCTCCTCTTCATACCATGCTTCCCATTAAATATCAGGATCCAAACTACTCCCTACACATTTTTACTGAGCTTTGCTACAATAAATATAGGGACAGTATAGGATGTACCAGGGAATGGCAGATGAATTATTCAGAAAACCACCAAGAAGAGCAGTAGGCTTTTTGTCTGTTCATGCATAGAAATCAGGACTGGATGGTGTTAGCCAAGGCAGATGTTAGCCAAGCACACACTACTAGACTGAACAGAGGGAAGTAGCTGGGTGAAAGATCAGAGCTGTGGTCCAGTCGGTGACATCAGTGCTGTCTTTAGCCAGCACATTGGCCTTCTGTGGGTTTTAAAAGCAAATTCAGACTCTTGTGCAGTCACTGCCTTTGCGAAATCCTTACCCATTGGTTCGGAGAAAGATGCAGCAGACTTTAAAAAGCATTATTTTCCCAAGAGGAAAACAAAACACAAATTCCATGTAGCTGTGAGAGCAGTTTCTTCCCAAATGAGGTCCTGATTCTTTGTTCCTTAAGCAAAAAATTTGATTTTTCCATTTTCATGACTTTTCTGACTGTCGGTAAAGAAAATGCCTAATGGCTTCTCACCAAGTAACGTTGTTCCTGACTAGCCCTGAGCACATTCACTGCAAAACAGGGGCACAGTGCTCTGGGTTAGCCCTTTCCACGCTCCACAGGAGGAAGGCACTTTTATCTGGGGCAAGAGTCCCCGCATATTTTTCATTAGCACCAACTCCTGTTTAGACAAGGCCCCAAGAAAACTGTTCTGGCATGCACACATGCAAATACAGACTGCCTCTGTTTGTTGTAAGAACAAATATGAGCCAGAGATATCAAGGTGGAAATATTAAAGGGTTGTGTGCGCCTGTTCCAGTTCACAGGGAATGGCTCAGGTGCTTTAGTTCTCACATCGTCTCCCACAGGTAGCAGAGACCGTGGTCCCAAGTGCAAAATTCAGCATTTTACCTTGAATAATGTAGGGAATGACATATGGATGATGTGCTGGTGTACACAAGATTGTTTTCTGGAGTTCAAGTCCAGTCCAAGGGGCTGCTGAATCAAGGTTTCCCCCATTGCCCCTTGTCGTTCACCCTTTTTCTTCTGCCTCTTCTCCCCTCTGACTGCTCAGGTTTGGTAAGGGAGCTGATTTTCCCGAGCAGCTCTTGTGAGAAACATCTTGTAGCGAGAGAAATGTGCCTAGTGTCAAGGGATATCTATGCCAGTCATAACGTGGACTAGCTGATGAAAAGTGAGTAACATTACTTACAGGGAAAACATTGAGGTCTTTTGACGAGAAGCCCGTTCCCAGATGCCAAGGGATAAAGAATTTACCACTTCACTTGATCCTTGGTTCCAGTGTATAATCGCGTTCTGTTACGTTTTCTCCCCTTTTTATCCCATTTGATTTGGCTCCTGATAAATATGGCTGAACACCAACATGTTTTTAGAATTCTGGCCTAAACTTTTGATTTATGTACTGCATAAGTTGTAGGCACAATTTCAGTTTATTGAGCTACTTCTCCTCCATAAAATCTGATTTTTAGCAGATTCATAGAGGTGAGGGAGCCTGACAGAGAGGAGAGCATACACCACAGGGGAGAAAAAACAAGTTCTCTTTTTGTTCTTTATTTCAAATAAACTAGCTGGAAATAATTCAGTATGCACACGATGGCTATACACTGCAGAGTAAGTTCCCACTTTCATTTGGAAACTGTACGTAAAGATTTTTTTTTTTGAAGCTTTTATATGATAATGTTCTGTTTGACTTGATGACTTTGTAACCTCTTAGCAAATTTGGATCCACTTTAGCCAGTGGGTGGAGACAGTTAAGATAATGAAATTTCTACGAGTTACATGAATATAAGCAAAAGGGTATTGAGAGAAACCCTATAATGCTCTGAGTAAGAAAGGAGGCCGTAGAAGGACCCCATATCTTCTGACAGGACAAAGAACTTAAAATACGTGAGACTACCAAGTGCAGGGAAGCCTTCAGGCAGAATTTAAGACACAAGTACTCGGTTTTGGTGCTCTTGGCTCCTGGCCTGTTTACAGAATACCGTACCCCTCTTGGCACACCCCAGCATGGAGCTTGTACAAAGGATTTCATAGAACCGGGGTTCCCTTTTGTACCAGATGAACACCATTCAGTAAGACTTGACTGAGAGGTGGGTTGAGCTGTCTACCTATGTATTATATGCCCTTTCCATATCTTTGTTCTTCTAGAGCATTGTGCAGCATAAGACTTGATGAACATTAGCAAAACCCGAAATATGTTTTAAAAGTAAAGCACAGTCAGAAATACTGATAATTGCATGTTCTATAATTAGAGCTGTGTGGGCTTTTCTTTCGAAGTATGGCAACAGCTGCAAGAGCACATCTGGAAAATATGCTTTAAGCAAAGATATTTTAGCTCAGAGATTTTCACAACGCTTGTGATATTTACCGGTATTTCTTTCCAGAATACTAATCTGATTTATTAATGTTTTTAATAAAAAAGTATTCCTTTTTTAATGCTTCCAGAAGCTGGCTTTGAATTCGTATCACGGATTGGACATTCCAGTGTAGTTCAAGGCTGAACGCTGCAAAACGAAAACATTGCTTTGCTGCTATTTTTAGGTAGAAGTTTGTCTACTGCCCTAATAACACTGTCTTCACCACTTTCAGCCAACTCTTCTCCCTTTCTTTGATTCTAAAGAGAAATAATTGTTTCACGCTGGAGTCACATTGAGAGGCCAATTGGTCTCATGGCTGGGCTCCTACTCTGTGTTTCCCGTGACCCTGGTTAACACCCTGCTGTGCCATAAAGAAAATAGAGTTGTTGCTCCTACAGTTATTGCAGCATCACTCAGAACTTCATTGAAGTCGGTGAGAGTATTTACACGGTAGGACCCAGGGCACTTGGAAATGAACGGCAATATTTTTGCTTGTGGTAGGAGCCCAAGAGTTGTGGCTTCAATGTTTTCTTCCTAGCTGCTGTGTACATACCTGGCACTGCAAAAATGGGATGAATGAATTTATTAATGAAAACCAAAAGGAAATAAACAAGAAAGCAGAAAGCTAAACAACTTCAAAAAAAAAAAAAAAACAACCCTCTATCCATTAATTTATTGACACAGATGTTACTCATTATATTTGTTTGGAAAAAAATGACTAAAAACAAAGATGCGGAACCCAAAGGCCTTTACTAACCTAGCCAGGATCTTGCATTCTGACCTAAGTGTCTCAAAATCAGCCAGCCTCCTTGCTTTCAATATAATGAGGGAATTTTGCAGATTGCATTTACCAAGAGTTTGCAGAGTGAGGAATAGGTTTCCCTTTCTTTAGAGTAGGGGGCAACTTTTTTTGTGCTAGATAACATTACGTTGAAACAGCTTTGCGACTGAATTTTAAATCGTAAATGCTGTACTTTTGCAGCTGGAGGCAAAATGGATTTACCCAAATGATGAAGATACAGCATCTAAAAAAACACGTGAGGTTTAAAAAAGTCTATGGCGGTGGTAGTGAAAAACAAAAGAGTGACATGGAACAAATTAGCGGCAACATGGGAAAATTAATTCCAAATTATTGACGGTTTAATTGACAGACAGGAAGCCTTTTAATGTGCTTCATATGCTCTGCTGTTCTTCTTTTTTTGGTCTTTTCCACCGGACAGAAAGCCAGTTTTCCCAAGGGTGGGGTTTGAAATGTTACCAATCGGTTTTTGGGGGTTGCCACCATGGGTGGAAGGCTCTTTGCCCCTTGTGTCCAACAGCTGCAGGGTGAGCCAGGCTTGGGCGCACTGGCTCAGCTCTTTTCCCAGTTTTGCTGGTAGCAGAGGTTCTTTGAGCACCAGATTCACAGGGTGATTTTTGACCCATAGGCTCCGACTGCATGAGGAGAAGGTCATTAAGGACCGGCGGCACCACCTCAAGACGTATCCCAACTGCTTTGTTGCCAAAGAGCTGATTGACTGGCTGATTGACCATAAGGAGGCCTCAGACCGAGAGACAGCAATTAAACTTGTCCAGAAGTTACTGGATCACAGCATTATCCATCATGGTAAGTGCAATATCACTTCTAAGCTAAAGCTGTTGTAAGTCAAAGAGAAATCCCACTCCTGTTTCTCCACTCAGGAATAGGACAGGTAGGGTCTTTTCCTTGCCAGGAATGGGGTATTTGGCTTGAAGGGTGCTGCTCCACAAGTCCCTCTGTTTCCCCAGGGACATGGAGAGGCAGTCAGGATGTAGAGTTGTGTTCCCCATTTTGGCACAGGAGGGAAGTCGCTGCAGACCATGCTGATGCTTCCCTGCCTTCCTGGCAACCTCATCTGGATCCTGCCCCCTCTACTGCTACCATCAGGCGCTGTCTGCTGCTCCCCCTTCCCTGCTCTCCTCTTCACAGCCCTGTCCTCTTTCAGCTGAAAATCCCATTTGAAAAATAAGCCAGCAAAAAAAAAAAAAAAGGTTGTCTTTCTTGCAGGGATTTGTTCTCCAGCTCTGTTCCTCGCACCAGCTGCACAAACATTTGTGCTGCTACAGCTGCAAGAAAGTTAGATGTCCGACTGTGCCCTGATTAATTTTCTCCTAAACTCGTTGTCTGTTTGAGACCTGTTCCATTTAGCGTCTTGAATAACAATTCACACTTATGAAAAGGAGGCTACCGAATCAGTGGTAGCATTTAGTTGCCTTTTAGTGCACAAAGAGGCTGGAAAGCACAAAAACAAAGAAGATTCAAGTCCTTTATTTGAAGTATCATTGCCTATTTCAAAAGCACTAAATGTGCAATTTGTTTCTTTTTTAATAGGAAATAAAGCAGCTGCTAACAGATGACTGTTGACTTTATGCAAGGGTCACTGTGTGTGCAGGGATACTGCTGCTATCAGCAGTGCATTCACAACACCTTAATTAATGGAAGAAATGCACATTCTGAACGCGTGCCTCTTCTACAGCTTCTGCTTGGGTATTAAATTAAAATTCTGGGTTGTTATGGAAACTGGGACTCACGGTAGATAGTTAAAGAATAAAGTAATTACAGGGTATTCAAATCTGACTACTTAATCCTCTATTGAGAAAATGTCAGTGAAGAGTTGCATGGATGCCTGAGTGACTTAATTTAATTGAGCAATAGATATTTTATTTCTGAGTGCTTGTTTAAAACTTTAACAACCTTTAAATGTTTTCTACCTCAGAATCCAACAGCACACTGTAACTTTCATACAAATTATATATGTGTGTGTGCGTATCTATTACACATAAAGCAGGTGTCTATTGAAAATTTTCATGCATTACACTTGAAGTTAATGAAATCGTTAGTGAAGTGAGAGAGGGCAAAGTCAGGTAGGTTTAATCGGGTTCTGCAGGGAGCCCAGAGCATCCATTCGATACCAGCATCAAGTGCAAGCAGTACCAGCTCCTGCTGTACGTGAGCCCATGTGGGTGGGCCGACAGCTCTGCTACAGCCCTTTGCTTGGGGTTGCTTTCCCATTAATTTATGCCCTTGCTGCAGCTCTCTTCTGCCATTTGTAGGAACCTGTCATCAGCTGGTCTCTTATAAATTCTTATTTATTTTTTCTCAGTGTGCTCCTGTTGTACCTCCTATTTGCTAGCTGGCATGGCAGAGAGATTGAGACAATTTTAAGTGGGCAGAAGCCTTTGATTTTGACTGTTCCTGCAGCGAGACTCAGCTTTCCTACAGCATTGTTTAAATGATACGAGTAACATTAGGTTTGCCAATTGAAAGTTTGCCAATCCTTAAATCACTGGTTGCTCTGCACTGGTATCTTTTTAAACAAACTGTTTACATCAAAAGGTTTTCCAGGTATCTAACAGAGGGATGCTTTTTTTGCTATTCCTAGAAATAGTCATGAAACTGATGAACACCAGTCCCTCTCAGCTAGAAATTTTGTTACCTGTCTGAAAGTTTTCTTCAGTCTTTTATCATTTATTAGAACTGTGTGTGGCTGTATGCTAAGAAATACAGGAGGCTAGGCTCCACTCATGCTTGCTTTGTAGTTCACCGGTGATACCTGCTAAATGAATTCTCAGCCCTTTAGCATCCCTACGAAGATTTTTTTTTTCACTTTACATTTCAGTTTGTGACGAGCATAAAGAATTCAAGGATGTCAAACTCTTCTACCGCTTCAGAAAAGACGATGGGACGTTTCCGCTGGATAATGAGGTGAAGGTGTTCATGAGAGGACAAAGGCTCTATGAAAAGTACGTTGCATTCAGCATTCATCATCTGTCAATAATAGTATCATGGGAGGCAAATGATACTTGTTCATCCATTTGAATAGTCAGAGACTTTCAAATCAAGCAGTAATGGGCCTGCATAATCCTGTGTCTTGACTTTGTAACCCTTCTCTCTTTCCCATTTCCCTTGTTCTTTCCTACCATGTTGACTTGTAGCATTTTGGGCTGAGGCCAACTGTAGGAGGTTCAACGAGGGTAAGTGCCAGTCCTGAACTTGGGGTGCAACAACCCCAAGCAGTGCTACAGGGTGGAAAGCTGCCCAGCAGAAAGGAACCTGGGGGTATTGGTCGATAGCCAGCTGAATATGAGCCAGCAGTGTGCTCAGGTGGCCAGGAAGGCCAACAGCATCCTGGCTTGTATCAGAAATAATGGCCAACAGGACCAGGGAAGTGATTGCCCCCTTGTACTCGGTTCTGGTGAGGCCGCACCTCGAGTACTGTGTTCAGTTTTGGGCCCCCCACTACAAGAAGGACATCGAGGTGCTCAAGAGAGTCCAGAGAAGGGCAATGAAGATGGTGAAGGTTCTAGACAACAAGTCTTATGAGGAACAGCTCGGGAAGCTGGGGTCTTTTAGCCTAGAGAAAGAGAGGTTCAGGGGAGACCTTATTGCACTCGACAATGACCTTTAGGGAGGCTATAGGGAGATGGGGATCAGTCTCTTCTCCCAAGCACTAAGTGATAGGATGAGGAAATGGCCTTAAGTTGCACCAGGGGAGGTTTAGGTTGGATATTAGGATTTTTTTTTTTCACTGAAATGGTTGTGGAGTATTGGAACGGGCTGCCCAGGGAAATAGTTGAGTCACCATCCCTGGAGGTGTTCAAATGTAGATGTAGTGGTTAGTGGCATAGTTTAATGGTGGACTTGGCAGTGCTAGGTTTAAAGGTAGGTCCAGATGATCTTAGAGCTCTTTTCAAACCTAAATGATTCTGTGTTTCTATGATTCTATGGTGTTGTTTAAAACAAAATTGCATTTGTTATGTTATGTTGTCTGTGGTTTGTAAACACATCCTGTGTGAGAACCCAATGTAAATTTTAGTCCTTTCACTCTATTTTATAAAAAAGAGCCACAGCCGGATGATTGGTCATCTAAAATTGTAATCCCAAGACCCAAAACCTTAGTACATCAAAATGTACTGAACAAGTGGCTACATATTTCTTGTAACTCCATCTCTACAGCTTCACCAGGAGTTATGATTTCAAATAATGAGTGAAATTAATCTTCGCTGTTCCAGTCTGCAAAGCTTCTGCATCAGAGAGCTTATACTAAAAGCAGTTGCAAAAATAAACCCCAGCCAAGAACATCTAATTAAGATTTGAAATTAATGATTGTGCTGAGATACTGAATATCCCACTGGATTACTTCCGTCAAATAACTAGGCAGCTTAACCGTACTTCCCGATCTATAATTAATGACATTTTATTCAGGATGTAGGGATTGTAACGTGGCACTTTCAAGCAGAGTGAACAAAATGCATGTTGGCTTGTGCTGCAAAGTAACGCAAAAGTTGTGGTGTGTTATTTACCAAAAAGCTTCAAGTATTGCTCTGGGCTCAATCCTGCCCACACTCCCTCTTGGTGAGAGACGCTGAGTCCTCTGGCTGGAGTCATTTAGTTTCCCTCCTGTGATAAATCAGCAACTGCACAGAGGAAGGTGTTAAGCTGAAGGCTAAAAACACAACCATGACCCCCTGTTGAATAGCCCCTTATTGCTCGTGTGTCCCAGGGTTTTCCCGAAATGCCGTGCCATTGCCTATCCCTTCTGCTTCCCCTGCACAAGAGGGCAGATGCAAAAGATCAGCAAAACAAGGGAAGGCTGCCAACTGCTCTGCTCAGTGCTGCCAGGGGACGGGGTGTGTTGTTGGAAGCGCCTTCGGAACAACTCGCCAGCTCTGCAGCTTTCCCCAAACCAGGGTTGTGGTGTCTTCACTTGAACTCTGTACCAGGTGGCAGGACAAAGCCAAGTTAAAAAGCTGGTGATAAATGCAGCCTTCAAGGTTAGGAGGCTACAAAGGGCAATTTGCTGAAATAGCAGTTAATCTGAATTATATAAAATACAACTGTAAATGCCACTCCTTTCGTTGCACCTGCTGTGTAAAATTTAGGGTCACAGAATCACAGCATGGTTCGGGTTGGAAGGGACCTTAAAGATCACCCAGTTCCACCACCCTGCCATGGGCAGGGACACCTCCCACTCAATCAGGTTGCTCATTTCTGTGGCTGTGACTAATTAAAGTAAAAATAAATTGGGTAAAACATGAAAAAATATGCCTCTGGGCAAAATCCTTCACTGGATACACTGGGAAAGATAGTTGGACTGCCCATCTCCAAAATTGCCTGTGCTTTATGAAGCAGAGCATTTGCTCCTTTAGTCTCTAACACAGATTGCCCTCAGGCATAGCCCATGCTATGGGAAGTTGATTGGTGTGTCTAGACTGCAATCTTGTTTTCAGTTTTTAGCTTCTGTGAGCAAAATCATTTTTTTCTTGGTGAGGCTGATAACAGTCTCCTGCGTGAAATGAGCCATGGTAGGAAAAGCTCTGTCTGCCAGCGTGTCTGCTTCCATCCCCATTTCTCTGCTCGGAGAACCATCCCCAAACCAAGCTCTAGTTGTCCAGTTCGCCCTACACTACACCAGCAGAATGGTGTTTATAAATGGAAAGGAGTTAATACCCAAAGCAGCACCTATATCTAAATATAACTCATCCTCATGAGGTGGTTGCTCCTAGGCAACGTATCTAACGGGTTCAGAAACTTTTAGAACCAGCCCCAAGTGCTAAATATAGCGTAGCTTAAAAATACATGGCATTTCGAAACCGGCCTGTGACAGTCAAAGCTAGTAAAAATTCTCCATGCATCATTGGAAATATTTTGTATTCACAGGAGATAAGACTGCATACCTGGGCTGTTTGGGTTTACTTGTTTTCAGTAGCAAAGCCAGTCTGCAGAGCACTCTGATTTCATTACATCCCCATTAGCAACACCTTCATAGTTTCATTGGATGCATTTTAAACTCAAAATCTAATACCGAACGTCAGACCAGTGCAGAAAGAGTTCTGCAGTGAACTATGCACATGGGTAACACACGTCTTTGCTTATAGTGTTGAGAAAGAAAATATTAATTCAGCATAATTAAACTAGGAATTAAAAGGCAACAATTGGAGAAAGTCTTCATGCACAGATGTGAAGTCAGTTGCCAGTATATGCAACTTGTTTGTCAGAACGCCTGTAGCCCTAATTTCAAGAGAAATGTGACTATGCCAAAGGAAATTTATGTGAACCCTTGATTAATTTTAAAGCCTGTCTTAAGTTTTTTAGGTGTAGCTGGTCTTCACTAGGATTTGCTTGTTTAAGACATGCATTGTAATACTATTTCCTGCCCTTCCCCACCCATCGCATCAGGGCTGCAGTACCGTTACATTCAGGAGCTGGAGTAGTTTGTGCTTGCCAAACACTGCAGACGTTATCCAACACCTTTCATGCAGATTTTTACCCTTGATGGGTAAAAGGAGCAAAATGATTTAGGAGGCTCAGCAGTCTGCTGCATGGACGGAGGAGGGGGTGCATTAGGCAAGTTCCCAGCATTCAGACAGCAGTGAGGGGTAGGTGCCCATGGGCCATCAGGTCTGTCCCCAGGCTGAGGAGCAACCTTTCCCTGTCCCCCTTCTGCGTGACCACAGGGCTCCTTGTACCCTGTACTCTCTTCCCTGTGGCACTACCTCCCTCACCTATCGTGAATGTCTTTGGTGGTTGAACATGCCTTGGGTAGACCTGTGCGGTGTCAAGAGTTGGACTTGATGATCCTTAAGGGTCCCTTCCAACTCAGGATATTCTATGATTCTATGATTCTATGATTCTATGATTAGCAGATTTAAAATCAGTCTCTGTCTCCTCCCTTTATTTGCACTGAAAATCATCAATCAGCTCAGATACCCTGCACATCGGTGCAAACTTTGGTAATCCTTCCTGTGAACGTGCTTTGAGTTTCAGGTTTATAACTAGAGATGAAACCTGATGGATTCCCTACTTCTTTAATTCATCCTGAAAGTTCTGGAACAGTTCACTAGACCCAGGGATGGTATCAGTTTTCATACTCTGCAGGACTGACCAAAGAGATTGAATAAGATAAGCATGTTTCCTGTTCAACAAAACCCTCCCTGCAAGTCTGACATAAATCCAACACAGACCTTTCATAGTTGGGTTTCTTTTTTTTTTTTTTAAATTCAAGTTGTGCAGGCACCATATTTTTATTATGTTTGCAGTTCTTATAGGTTTAGGTCAGGTGTGCAGGATTGTTGTGTTTCTGGTGCAGTCAGTTTTAGGAGCTACGAGTCATCTCATGACATTGACTTCAACTTCAACTTTCAATTAGATTTCACAGTGAAAAGTGTGATTTTCTGGTTTTAATTTCAGGAAATCATTCAGATAATTTTGAGACTGCTTCCTTTGAACCACTTTCATTTTACCTCAGCAGTGGTTAATTTCAATTAATCCTTTGGTGCAGTTATTTAGATAAAACAAAGTAAAAAAAAAATAATTCTGACATGTTCTGTGTTTGGCTAAATACATTCCTTTGATGTGGGATAACACAAGTTGTAGCAAATAACAGGTTTTGACGTTAATGGTCTCGTGTTTTTTGAAACACACAGAAAATGGAAGAGCGAGAGGCAGTTTCCAATTTTGGCTAATGACAGGCCAGGTTTTGGCTGGTGGAAATTGGTACACTTTTGTTGACAGCAGCGGCGTTACAGTGATTTACTTCAGTTAGCAGTGGATTGCTGTTGCTGGGTTTGTAAAACTGTCAATTTGCTGTGTCTGTTTGTTCACAAGTCCAAATCCTTTGCAGTGCTATTCTGGGCACATGCAGAAGGGTGTGAAATGTCAAGCTGAGTGTTTTTCCACTTGATATTTTTCCAGATTTCTTTTGTGGCTGTAGAAATGTAATGATTAGCATCACTTTTTCAAGGACCTCTCTATCTGGTGCTTCAGTGAGCTGGTCAACTAATTACAAGCTCATCAAAGAACAATTAACACAATCCTCGGGATTTTTTATTTGGTGCCCGCAGAGCCTGGGTAACCAGTTCTGGGTAACCATGCAGCAGATGGTATAAAAGACACGAGTTCTGGGTTTGCTTTTTATTTCTTAAGGGGAAAAAGCTTGGTGAACGAGAGACATATAAAGGTGGTCTCTTGGAGCTCTCTCCAAATCAGATGTGGTTAATGTGGGACAGAGAGCTAAACCTGCATGCACATGTAGGCAAATCAAAATATGAAAAAGCATAAAACCTTTGCAAGAGTTCTGGAGCCGGTATCTTGTCCCCCATGATACATGTTCCTGCTTTTGGCCCCATCCCTGAATTCAACTAATTTTGACTTTCTTCATCCTTACTCAGCTCAGAAGTGTTGGTAACGACCAACATGGACAGGAGCAGTTCGTTATAGCTGCCACTCAGCTGCAGCTGTGGCAGAGCAGCCTTTGACTGGTTTGATGATCTGCTGCCTGGGGTCAGATCCAGTCAGCCCTGGCTTCTGGTTAGCTCTCATTAAAGTCACTGGAATAAATCCTTCAAGTGAAATAACAAGGGGCAGGTCCCGTCAAACCTCTTCACTGGAATTTCAAATGAAACTTCTGTGCTCTCTATTGCTGATGCCCGACTTCAGAATTCAGAAGCCCCCAAAGGAGGTGATGTTATATATTTATTGCACTTTCCATGATTTCCATCAATTCTGGACATACTGGCAGTTTAAGAAAGAGATCACCTTTGTATGGGTTTATTTGAAATTCAATTTTCTGATAAGAAGGGCAAAGATTCAGAGCTTTTGGAATTTTTATGTTGTGGTCCAGTTGTGCCTTTAATTTCCCAATAGCTGCTGAGGGAGGAGACTTACAGTCTTAAAGGGAAAAAACTCAAACAAGCCATTCTTCAACTGTTATTCTGAAAGTCTTACCTTTAGCCTATAGTAAATAATTATGAATAATAATTAAATTAATGAATAAAGAGGCTGTGTTTCTCAATCTGCCAACAAAAAAGTGTGGTTCTGTATTAAAAAAGAGTGGTTCTCATTTCTTCTCCTCCAAAATGTCAACGTCATTCTTGCATTAACAAAACACTGAGGCTTTTTTTGTTTCCTTTTGTTTTTATATTGCATCATTTGTTTAGGCTCCTTGAATGGAGAAGAATTTTCCTAGTGTTTTTAAGTTGCACATGTGCCAATTGCGCGGAGATCTGGAGACACCTCCGAATGTTCCTAACTCTTGTGTCAGGGCAAACTGAGATGGAGATAATCTCCAATGTCAAAATGTGTCCAGGTGTACGATTTCACTGGCTGCAGCTGCATTGCGGAGTGGTGGGAGCCAAATATTTACCCACCATCCAGACCACAGAACTGCCTTTTTTTCCTTCCCCTTGAATTTTTCTGCAGCTGTTTTAAAGCTTACAGGGAGAATTTTCAAAACCATCTAAATGACTTGGGGGCATAGTCCTGCTGACTGTAAAAATTAATTAGGAATTTTTGAACACACTAACTATAACCTGGCGCTTTTAGGCTGATTTTATTTTGAGGTCAATTATACATTAACTTTTAGGGAAGCTAAAGAACTAAATATGGGAAATGCAAAGCTGAAAAACCTTGTTTTCTTTTAGGGAACAGGAGAAAGCTTTAACTTCATACAGGTATATAAAGCCTACATTTATTGACTGAGCTGCTATAATTCTCATAGTAAGTTTAGATTGATAGCTTGAGAGAAGATTTAATAAGTTAGGTTCACAGCTGTTTGCTTGGTATCAGTGAGACTTGCCAGAATAGATGTGGAGTTGTTTTTTTGAAGCATCATTTTCCGTATCATTTTTTTTCCCTTCCCTACCAGGTTGATGAGTTCCGAAAACACTCTCCTGCAAGCCAGGGAAGAGGAAGGAGTCAAGTACGAGCGGACCTTTGTGGCATCGGAGTTCATTGACTGGCTCATCCAGGAAGGAGAGGCCACGACAAGGACTGAAGCCGAGCAGCTTGGCCGCAGACTTTTGGAGCATGGGATTATACAGCACGGTGAGACACTTACTGCCAGGTAGCAACAGATATGCTTTTTGTGATGCTTTCTTCAGGTAAAGTTATGTTGTCTTTCTAGGCATTGTATGTCCAAGTTCTTAATAACTTTAGGTAGGAGCTGTTTAACAAAAGGGTGGCTTTTTCAAAACTTGTCTGAGTTCTGAAAATTCTGCCTCACATAGAGACAAAAACTAGAATTTGGGATTCTATAATGACTATGTAAGGATATGGATGAAAAACAATGTTCTTATGTTTGGGGTAATTAACTTGTAGAACTTGTTATCAGCAGTAATTATAATTGAGGTAAATAGCTTTGTAAGGATCAGATAGGGCTTAGAAGCACAAATAAGCTACATTCTCTGAGGAAAAATGGCACCTTCTGTGTATCTTCCTACTCGTATCTCAAGAAGATACTGTATTTGAGGACAGGAGCAGAGCACAATCTGATGTCAGAAAACAAGCTTCCCTCCTGGTCCTGTTGCATAATCACTCTGGTATGTTTGGGTAAGAAGGAGGGTATCGCTTTCAGCTCAAGTGTTGTGGTGTTGCTCCTGGAGGTGTGACTCCTCTGAGGCAGGAATCTGACACTTTGTCATGGCCCAGCTCTCTGTGGCTGCACCTTCACTAAGATCCCTGTATTAAGGGTGGAGGAGACAGTTTTTTCTCTCTGTGGCCCCAAGAGTGCCAAAATGAACACCCCTGCATTAAAACCCACATTAAAACATAAAAATTCATGTGCTGACATCATCTATTCTCAGTGCAGGTTGAACTTCTTTGGCTGGGCGTTTTCCACCACAAAGGCACCAGCAGCGCCTGTGAGCGTGACAAACGAGCTGCTTGAGGGTGGCAGAACCTACTGGCAGAAGCTGCTGGCAGTGTTGCTCAATGCAAGCAGGAAAGTAATCAGATCCTTGTGATCAGAGTGTTGTCAAATCAACACTAATTCTGACAGAGAACAAAATTCACAGTATTAACAGGCTGTTAATCTACAAGGTGCTAGATTGACTCTCTTGCTTGTTGCTTTGTGAGATAACCCAGTCTTTAGGAATAGAGAAAAAACTGGGGGCATAGCGACCTGCATGGTTCCTTCATGGTTGTGATCATGCTCGCATTATGTTTAGTTTCCACTCACTAGGAGCTACTTCTGAATGTTTACAGTAATCAGCTTCCAGTTCTATAATTACCCCTGTGCTTCCTATGATTTATAGGGTGCCAACTGCTTGGGGCTTGACGAAGGGAAGATATTCCACTCCTCTTTATAGCAGCAGTGATCTAATTCCTATTTTTACCTGAGCATCTTCTGTGTACTATACACACGGTAAACTTCCCTTTAAAAAAAAAAAAAAAAGACAGGTTTATGCTGATGTTGGCATTTTTTCAGAGAAGATAGTCACGACTTAATACATGGTGTGAAGCTGGGTTTACTTTTCTATTGAAATCTTTGCAAAGCTAAGAAAGTCAGGTTTGATCATTGCAGATCAAACATTGTTCTCATTAACTATGGCAAATGATCAGCAGTGCCATTGTCAGGGAAGTCATTTTGCCCCTGTCAAGCAGGATTTCTGGGGGGTGTTCCTGAGCAATGCTGTCCCTGCTTACCATTTGGGATTGCTCTGCCCAGTTTTATCCCCTGCCCATCCTCTTTGGATGTCTGCATCACATGCAAAACACTCTGTTAGATCTGAAACTCATGAAGTGACCACAAAAAGGGATTCTGAGAACTGACTGCTGAGTGAAGTGGCCTTCTCTCTGAGGTACCATCATCTTCCTCACTCTGCTTTTATACGGGCAGAGGCAGATCAGTGGGACCCACTGGGGAAGCTGGAAGTACAATAAAACTGAATAATGTCCCTGACATTTATCTCTGCCAGTGAACATGCTTCGTGCACGCTTCTGAACAGATTTCGTTCTCCTCTGGATTGCACAGAAGCAATTTGTCTAGGTGGCATTAGGAGTACTGGGGACAGAGCAAGCTGAATTAACACAGCTGGTGAGGGATTCACCTGAGCATCTGGCTATGATCTGTGCATTTTGAAAGTTTATACAATGTCACCTTCCTCTAACAGGCGACCTTGAAATGAGACTTTCCAGTACCACACTGGGGATGTAAGCCATAAAATGGCAGGAGTAGAGTTCTCTTGCTCTCTCTCTCACTGAATTCTAGGTCCAATTACCAGAATAAAAGTGGTATTTTTGATCTCTTAGTACAGCAAGTCCATTTCCCCATACTATGTTCCCTTTGTTGTGCATTGCATCAGCAGTACCAAAATGTTACTTGACACTAATTGGCATCCTTGTTGGCAGAACCAGCAGAAAGGCTCTCGACCGAACAGGCATGGAGAATGAAACATTTTCCTGCCCTAAAGGCAATCTTTTGCTAGCAGTATTGTTTGATATGCACAATGTGGAATAAAATAAACCTTGCTCTACTATTCTTATTAAGTATTTATTGCCTTACCTAATTCAATAGAAAGTAATAGAAATAGTTGTATCAAGTTGCCAGTCTCAGTAGTAATTTTCCAGCCACAACTGAATTGTGCGATTTATTTTTACTGATACTGACTTTCATTTCAATTACTCAGAAAAGTTATATTTTGCAGCTGAGGTACTGTATTCAAAACAGTTTCCTGTCACATTTATCTTCACTTTAATTGGTCAGACACAAACCAGGTTTCACACAGGAAACAAACACTGATGCTAATTTTAAAAAGGAAAACATTGGTTTAAGAGGAATTGTGTAAATGCTGTAAAAACATCAAAGGTTTCAGTTTAAAAATAATCCTCCTGATCTCTTCGGGCATGTATAACTATGCATATTTCCCCTGCCATAAATGAAAATGATGAAATGTGCTTAAGTTCTGAATTGCTTCCTTCAGAAATTCCACGGGCGCATACAAACCATAACCCACAAACCGCTGTTCTCACAAACAGGAGCCAGATGTCCTTTCCTAGGGGCTGGTGCCCCCAGGTACCGTGGAATAAAACCATTATAGGTAGCAGCATATTGTGCACTGCGCATTTCTTCATGGCTTGCATTGGCAGGGTAATTGCCAGTAGTTATTATTCTGCATTGTGAACGCTGATGGGCTTTGCCAGAATATAGGAATGATGACTGTGGGAGGAATTATAAACAGGGCTATGTGCGTTCAAGAACAGCAAGGACAAAAGGGGCACGGAACACATTTCTCAGCTGTGTGAAAGCCCATTTCTAGTACAGTGAGGTACACAGAGCTTTGTAGAATTAACAGGTAAGAATTTCCTCCACGGAGACCGGATCTTTCCTAGTTTTTCTTCCTAGGGAAAGAGTGGGACAGATTAACTACTGTGGTCAAAATTCACATGCAGCAAGAGGTGAAGAAAGCTGTCTGCCAGCACTGGGGTAGATCAGACCAAAGCGAGGGTGGGCTAGGGGCAGGCAGAGGACAGCATGAGCAGCCACACACAGGCACAGCTCTTGCTCAGTCTGGAAATCAGAGATACTGAGATATCCAAGGAGGAATGAGAGTATGCACAGGGCTCTTTCTGGCATCGTTTTTGGCACGTGCTAGTTGGTTATGGCATCTCCTGCAGCACCTACCCTGCACCTACAGCCCCAGCAGCAGAGAACCACTGAGAGATGAAGTCCTCTCATCCTCCTTCCAGGACTGTCTGGGTACAGAATCTGGGGGATGAAGACACATCTGCACATCTTGCAGAAAAGTTTAAGGTCTGGAAAATCGAGGGATAAACACTTCCCATTTTAAAAATCTGGTTAATACCAGTAAGAGTAACTTATCCATTCTCAGCATCTTCTCAAGATGAGCATTTGCATTTCCTCTGTGGTAGCCACCAAACGTTTTGAAATCCTTTTCAGCATTTTGTGGTGTGCAGATGCAGAGTGCTTGTCCTGCGGGGCACGCAGCGCAGTGTGTGCCTGCGAGAGGTGCGTGGCGGAGCAGCAGCACTCGTCCTCCTGTGCCAAGTCACATTCTGTCTCTTTCGCTGTTGCTATTTTCCAAGCTGCTTCTTGCTCTTGAGCACATGTGCTTTGTGTTATTTCCTCTCCGACGTGCTGGATCTGACATCTGCCCAGCACCTTCCCCAGACAGAGATTGCAGCACGATTCAGCGAGGGGTGCTTCGCATCGCTGCCCGCTGCTCCCCACCTGCTGCGTGAGTCAACAGCGGCTCCAGATGAAGCTTCCTAGCCCTAGACCAGCAGAGGAACATCTGTGATGGGTGTTGAAAATGACATGGACTTTGTTTTCCTGAATGACTGAGGGGTGGGAAAATCTCTCTGGCAGGTGACTGGCTAGCAGATACCTTGCTTGAAACATCTGATTAGTGCTAGGATTTTATAATGATAGAAAACCTGTGTTAGAATGTCCCAGACACAATCTGTGTCCTTCCTCCTTCCCCTCTACCCAAACCTCCAGTTACAATATCTTTCAGCTTAAAAAAGTTTAATTGAGCTAATTGCTCTTGGCTAGACCTGGTGAGCCCAAGGCATGTGTATGTTCTGCTCAGCACAGAAGCAGGTGCTTGCCACCTCTCAAGCATCAATCCTTTATCAGCACAACTCCACTGTGCAAATTACTTCCAGAGATGAAAACAAACATTTTGTAGTGACTTAATGAGAACAGTAAATATTGACGCATGCTATCTCCCTGTCTCTGCAGAGAAGTCTTAAAACATGTACTTAACTTTCCCTCTTCTCTGCAGGGACTGCATACCTGTATGAAGTAGAATTGCCCTGAACAGGATGATCACTGCATTTAATTTTAAACGAGACATATGACGCAGTTGAAAGTTCTTTAGATTGTGGAATTAGATTAGATATCTAACGATGTATTTATTTCTTTTGCTTTTATTGAAAAGTGTTCCTTTCTCACCTAAAATCTCTGTAAATTGTAGTGAGGTGTTAAATCTACTTTATATACTCAATTCCTTATGTTTAGTTGACATTTCTTCTTTCACGAGTGAAAATTTGCCATTTATGTGAAATACCGACTTCTTCCTTAATTTGAGATTTCTCTTTGGAAACCCTTTTCTTGGAAACACTAACTTTGGTGAGCAATTTACAAGGGCCATTGAAGCATCCCCTAAATCCTTGACTTAAGTGGTCGTAGATTTCCTCCTACGAAGTTAACACACAGATTTTTATATCATTTATATTGTTGATCCAACACCTGGAGCATATCAGCTGTTGGAAATATCCAAGTATTCATTCTGTATAGTCCAAAAAGCATTCAGTCTATATAGTCCTATAGGCCATTCTATAGTACTAAAAACTGTGAAAGATTTTACTTTTACAGGTGGTGCCTTGATTTATTTCAGTAAAACACAAGCCTCTAGTTAGTCTTCAAAGTCCTCCAGCATAACTTTGTTTCTATTATTAACCAGGTTCCTCCTGCGATGATGCCAGGCAGTGTCACTGAGGGTTTTTTTTGTGTGGCAGTCCTTCCATGGTAGCCCCCATGAATATGGACAGCAACCTCACCTACAGTAATTCAGCTGCTTATGCTTAACCTGCAGACAACTTTGCATGTTTTTCGTGATTTCACCTCAGTAGAAAAGTAAGAGAGTAAGAAATTTACACAAGACTGTATAATATTCCAGCTTCCTATTCTGTCAGCTCTTCATCGTGTTCTTCTTGTAATTGTCTTTATCTAAAGCAGGAATTTATTTATTTTATTTTATTTTATTTTTTTTGAAAGAGCCATACATGTCTATACAGTAGGGAAATAACATATGAACATGCCTTTTCATATTAACTACCGAATTCTATTTTTCTGTCAGAGAATGGGTTTCAGTTTTTAACAGCTGCAACATAAAAAAGATACCCAGATGGGCCTTTTCATCTTCTGCTTCCCTTGCCACAGACTGTACTTTCCATACTTTATTTGGAAGCAGAGAAAAGCAGTTGGCTGTGTTCTGTAAACTTGCTAAATTAAAGATGATAAATCCTCATATACAAACTGAAAAGGCTGCTGAAATGAGTGTGATTCAACACTGGCTTTTCATTCTAGAATAAGGAGCGTGTATTTGAAAATAGACTGCAAATAGATTGCAAACCTACTGGAAAGACAAAGTGTATTTAGAAACATTTTTCTGCATACCTATTTTAAGGCAGTGAAAATGAAATGCTAATGCACTGAGCAGAACACACTGCTTTAATAGGAGCAGGAGACTTGGTGTATTTCATTTCCCGAGGAACTTTTGACACCTGTGTATTGTAATCCTTATGCTTTGAAGGCAGAATAAAAGTTGTCTAGACTGTTTTTTCACTACACGAATATACTGCATTTCATTGCAATAGCTCAGGAGGCATGGTTCTCTCTATCCCAGTGTTTTTCTGGACACCTGTCACTTGTAGGACATGCTGACTGGCTTTGCCCTTTGCTGGGATGAGCTGGAACAGCTCTCTGGATTTCGTATTTCAGTGTCAGGATCTGCCTTACAGTTTTATACAAGAAGCTCAGTGGAAACTGGAGCAGTTCAAACTTAGATCCATTGTCTGCTCCCAGCGAACTCCTCGTAATCCAAATGTGAAAACAATCCCAAATAGTACAGCTGCAGTGCCAAGAGTTTAAAACACAGGGTGAGTGCATTCACAGGTGGGCTTATCTGCGGTCTATGCAGCACATACGCATTCATAAAAGGTGGAAATGCAAGTGTCATGTTTATATGGTGCAAGGAGGCAGAGGTGGAAGGCTCTCTGCTCGCTGGGCATTGTAGTCCCTCTGCCTTGACAGGAGAGAGCCCCAAGCAGGTGGAATTCATCAATGTGTAAAAGGAAACTAATCTGAATAGGTGCCATTATGAAAATGCATTTGCAGAAGCCAGATTAGCTTTAGAAAAACAGGAAGCCTTTGAGAGGAGTGGGAAAAGCATTGTCCAGTGCAGATTAAAGTGTCATTTATTCTCCCTCGGCTGCACGTGCACTGGTGAAGGGCAGGAGAGCCGGAGCGGTGGGGCAGGAGCAGAAGTGCTGTGTGACCGGGGTGGCAGTGCTGAGCGGGAGCGAGGACATGCTGAAAGCAAGAAGCTCTGCAGGACGAGCAGCTCACCTTCTCCTCCAAGTCCGCAGGCTCGTCCAAGCCCCACGCGAGCCAAAGTGGCCGCGCACTTCCACTGCTTTTCTGGCAAGAGGCAGAAACCAAGCTGGCAAACAGCCCGAGGCGCTGATCTCCTCAGCGCAAGCTGTGTGCTATCCATACAGAGAAGTTCTTTTTTTTTTTTTTTTAAGGAACTGTTGTTTTGCAGCATTGTTTTTATTTTTTTTTATTTCCTTCCCTTCTAAACACCAGTTCTGCTTAGGAGAGGGGAGTGAGGGAGCAAAGGCCACGGGGCTGGAGCTGAGGCCGTGCCAGGAGGAGCGGCAGAGCCCTGGTGGCCCAGCCATGCCCTCTCTCAGGGCAACCAGCAGCCCCCGTCCCTCCCCACAGCTGGTCTGAGGGCTTCACATAGCACTGATGATGTTTCTCATCACCCTCCGCTTGTTTTCAGTACAATGTCAACTCTTTTGAGGTAAATTCCTGTCACTTCAGAGGTCAAAACTGAGACGTGCTATGGGAAGGAGCAGACCACTGCAGCCAGTAGTGGGGAAGGTCCAGAAGGGACCCGCAGCTTCAGGCTGGGCTTAACTCTATTTTAACAGAGCAAAATACCTCAGTATGAAGATATAGTCTACTTAAGGATAAACTGGGATCTCTGTCTTACACTGAAGGGCTTGGAAATGTGCTGTGTGCTGCTGGGAAGGGTTCAGTGCTGCCTGGGTCTTCAAGTAGGAAAAGACCTGACAGCAGCGCTGAGAATTCTGTGTACTTTGCTAATGCTTTTCTAACCTCACCTCTTAACCCCAGCACACGCACACACTCACCCAAACAAACAAGCACACACTTGATCTTGTCTTCTGCTGTCTTCAGGAGAACTGCTCATCGGCTCCTCAGGGAGCTTCTGTCTCCTTCCCACTGCTCCCTGACACAAAGCAGCCATGCCGTAGATAACCACAGGCTCGGCGAATGATGGCTTCATGTTTCTGGGGACATGCAGATCAGCTGGGGTCTGCGGGGATCTGTAGCATTCGGCTGGTAGAAAACACTAATCACCACGCTGGAGATGTGCACAGATAATCAGCCCTAAAAATCACGGGGAACTGAGGTTGTGGGAGGGATTTGGGGAAAGAGCCAGTTATGAAAATGGCTCGATTTTTAAGGCATGAGTCACACCATTTATTAAAATAGGCTTTTGTACTTTCTAAAGCCTCCTCAGTTGCATGAAATCAATGTAAAGCTAATATTTTTATCTCTGCTGTGCATCAGTCTCCTTGCAGAAGAAAAGGCTGTTTGAGCCCTGTGCAGTTCCCAGGATTTTATGGCAGAATCGGAAGCTGAAAGAAGATTTGCGTGGACATTGCAGTTTATATTTCATACATTTGGACAGAAACTGTGAAGCAGCCAGGCGCAAGAACTGCCAAAGCTGCAACATTAGGTGTTCACAGTCTGGGAAATGCCAAAATAAATAGACTGAGTTTTCTCTTCTTAACGGTAAAGCAAATATGGAATGATCATCTAAAAGCTTTGCTGACGAAGTTTTCAAACTCTATGGATAAATGAGGCAGTAAACAAATAATCAGACTGTATAAATTAACCTGTTGTTGTTGGTCGGTATCCAAAAAGAGGTGTGTTTTCGTATAACTGAATAGAGTGTAGCACACCTAGGAAATGGGAATACCAGCCCTGTTGGTTGGTATGATGCAATGCTGTGCAAGGGAAGGAGGACACCCGGGGCACCTACACAAATGGTTCCCAGCTTATGGTGTTAGCACAGTACGGTTGTAGTAACTGTTACTGTAGGCTGAGATGTACAAAAGGACAACTTTAAGTAAGAGAAGGGGAGTGAGGCTATAATGATGAGCATGTTCTGAGATCTGGATTTTAGGAAGGATAAAGAAGCTCTGAGGAGAACTGGAGGAAGTGTGAAGAATAAGCTTGAATTTATGGGGTATTATTTATTCAGCTGATCAAAGATATGTTTGAGAGTCGGCTCCATAACTTCACAGACTTCTTTACAAAGGTTTTTGACAAGACCTTATGTAACTTTCCAACAAAGGTGTTATAAAGTCCACGAATTAGAAGCTAAACACATTCAACCTTAAGTTAAGCCTTTATTGCCTGGCAGGGAAAGTAATTGGGACAACTCGTGAGGGGAAGAGTAAAGCGGACATTACAGGCAGCTTCAGAGTAAAAGCAAACTGTATTTTTGTGAGATTAGAAAGAAATTTTTTAGTTTTGCTTCTGGAGGAAATTTTGTGCCCTGTGTATGTGGGAGATCAGACCGGTGGGTTGTGACTGTACCTGCAAAGTTGACATCCATGACCTGGAGTTAACGTTCATGCCTTTCCCTCTTGGACCAGAACTTTCCTTGTGCATTTTTATGATTTTGGAGGTTGCCAGTCACCATGTGCTCTTTGGTACAGTTTCTCCCTGTTTCATAAAGTGCACATCGTAACATGAACATGTTGCCACATGAGCACTGGTGAATTAAACTGGAATGAAAAACCCATAAAATCACCCCACCTTCCTCTTTACAACATCACCCTCATCATGTATAGAAACAGGTCCTGATACTTGCCAGCCGCAGCCTGACACTTTAAGACAAACCGAAATGGGTGCGGGTTTGCTTTTCTGTGCTGCGTTGTGAAGGGCAGTGAGGTACCTGAGGAGTAAGTAGTTCATTCAGTCCCCATCTGGAGGGAGCAGCTTCCACGAGGGGCACAGGAACCTGGAGCACGAGCCTTGTCAGCCACGACAAGTTTATCTGCTGCAGCTCTGAGTCAACACTCGAGGTAACAACCTCTGAATTACCTTTAAAGAAATCCCTCCTGAGCAAGTCTGTGCAGCCCTCTGAGCTTTCTGCTGTCAGCTTTGGAAATGTTTTCACTCCCACTTTTCTCTGCTGATTTCAGCAAAATGCTGGCTGTCGAAGCAGGTAAATGAACACCACTGCCTGCTCTGCTGCCTCTTGGCTGTCGTGCACAGAGTGTGACAACACCAACTTCTGTGTGTGCTTGATGTCCAGTAGTCACATACTTGTGCCTTGTGTCAGCTGCTTTCCTCAGGGACATCTCCATCTGAGGAGTGTGTCTGAGACAGCCCGCACTGGTGCCTGTCTCCCCCTCCTCAACCTCTTCTCATCTGTAGTCTGGATATCCCTTTTTCCACAACATGCCAGATGCACTCCCAGAGGCCCAGCATGGACATTTTGACATTTCATCCTACATCACGAATAAGTCAGAAAGCTGATGATTCAAACAAACAAACAAACAAAAAAGAACATGGGTCACACCAATAAGTTTGGTGAGATATTTCATTTGATGATGTACGTACAGTGAGGCAGTTTGGGCTACGTATGCCTGTTTGTTTTTTAAGCCTCTCCTTAAGTGCACATAAGTATTACCTTTAAATTAAGGAATATGCATAAACTTACATGATGCTACAACAACATTATTTGCTCAAACTGTGAATGTTGTTCTAACATTCCCACATAAAATGTGAACTATCAGGAGAAATGAAGAACTATGAAAATCATTGAGCACTCCGAATTCTGCATTAATGCTACTTCTTATAAGCATTGGGGCTACAAGCCATTCATCACGCAAACCACGTACAAATACTCTACAACATACAGTAATTGTTCTTATCTTTTACACTTGTCTTCATTTATTGCATAAAAATTCACCCTTCCATGGAGTAAAATAGTTACTTCAATATAAGACCTAAGTTTCACTATTGTAAGCATGTGATGTTACAATATTTAGTCAAAACAAACATTGTTATTCTAAAATGCTCCAGTATCATGGTATAAAGAGGTTATATTCTGTGGTTTCATGGTCAATTATTAATTAGTCCAGAATTTGAGTGCTTTATGGTGTCTGCAAATCAAGCATGTGTTGATCTCTGATTATCATAATTTCTGAAGGCTGTCAGGGCACTTCAGTTAACGGCACAAACAGAACAGAATTGTTTTTCTTAAGGGCTGCAGTGTCACAATATTTAAATTGAATCAGAAACCATGCTGATATTTCTTATATGGCAAACATTTAGTAATTCTGCTTCCAGGTGAGTATTTGTGGGGTCCCCTTTCATTTAAGATTATGAACCCCAGTAGCATGCTGACTAAGTGGTGCTTTTCTTTTTAAGTTTCAGTGAACTCTTTTAAGATGTCATCACAAAAAAAAATTAAGTGTATTTATTTATTTATTCATTTAAATTTAGTTTTTATTTGTATCAGGTTATTCTATAATCCTGTGGTATTCTATTATTAGAATACTTTTACTTGTGGCAGTGGTCTGAAAACGAGAGTGATGGCTGGGAACACCAACGTATTAATTCTGTCTCAGACAGCAAATCCTTTTGTGGATGTAGGCAAGGCTCCAGATCTCTCCTCCTCGATTTCCTTTCTTCAAAAATAGTGATCGTTAGCGAGTGCTGCTTAATAGCACCGCATGCTATATATGTCCGAAGCGATGAGCGCAGCAGCAGCATGTGCCTGCAGTAATGAAGGTGTCAGGACACACGGATGAATTGCTTGCGGTGCTAAATGGGACTTAGCAAAGCCATGTGGCTCGTGGAGGGTGCACAGGCACATGCAGTTCATGAAGCTCCTGTGCCCTGATTATTCCCTGTGTCCCAGAGGCAGAAGGTCCATCTGTGCAGTGTCCCATCTCTGGCAGTGGCCCAGGCAAGCAAGAGACAAGCTTCTCTAGGCTCCTCCGTGAGAGGGACTCACAGTCTGACCCCATATGGCAGCTTCTGTGCCCGAGTGGAGGGCTGAGCCCTGAGCATCACAGCTAGGCTGGCCTCTTCTAAGGAAGTAAGTGTAAGCCACTTCACCTCCCTGGCATGAACATGGTGTCTGAGACCAGAAGCTGCTGCAGGAGATGTCTGGGCTCTTTGAGGCCATTCCTTCCTCACTGGTGTCAAAAGACAGAGGAAGTGCATGCTTAAATCCAGCCTTTTTTGCAAGGCTATCACGCAAGGCTCCTGCTACAAACTCCTAAGGTATTCAGAAGGGGTGAGAGGAAGAAGGAACGTGTTGAGGGGTGTGAAAGAAGGGATGAGATCAAAGAGCACGTTGAGGGCTGCAGATTGGGCACAGCACACTGGGTTCTGCTGCTTTTGGATCGCAGGTGCCGGGCAGAGCTGAGAGCGAGGCCCCGGCGCAGCGCCTGCAGCAGAGGCTGAGGCCGAGTGCCTGTCATGTTTGCCAAGCGTCAGGCTTGGCTGCTGTCTGAGCGCGTATCCGTGGTGTTGTTTATGCATTACTTGTAAATACATCCAGCCCGCCAGCCTTCGTGAGCCAATCTGGGAAGAAATGCAATTTCTAAACGGGGTAAATCCAGGAGGTAGATCCTTCACGGGAACGATCAGCCGCGGGAAGTCATTTCTGTGGAACGTGATCAGAGCTGAGTGAGGACGGGGAGAACGCAGCCAAAACGTCTCCTGCAGCTATTTAGGATCCTGCAGTGCTAACGCAGGGGCTGCTCAGGAGAGCTTGCTGCAGTCCAGCACTGCAGGAGTCAGAGCTCTTCAGGGACCTGGCACAGAGCTCGGGCCAACTGCTGCATTTTACATCACCACTGAGAAACAGCAACAGCAGCCACGCAGACACTGCGGCCAGGCTGCGGTCAGTGGGCACACTCAGTCCCCCAGCAACCTGGGATCTGCTCTCAGCGTCCAAACAGGTTGTAATTAAGACTTCTGCTGGTTACGTTAGAAACGATTTTTGGCCAGGTGCCTGTTCCCAAACCTTGCGTATATGCGTGCAAAGGAGAGGAAGCGGGATGCAGGAAGTGGCTGGGACACCGTGTCTGTGGTGGATAAGACAGAGGAAACGCACAGGTCTCCCTTTTCTGCTGCCCCGTGGCTCTGACGGAGGCAGGCAGGGCGGCCAGCTTCTCGGTGCCGCCTGAGATCGAGGCACAAGGCTCAGGGGAGGGAGGGATGTGAGTCTGGTGAGCACAGCTCCGCGTGGCACACAGTGTGCACCCAGAGGGGCGTCACGCAGCCTGTCGCAGAGTGCTGGAGTGCTTCCACTTCCACTCGACAAAAATGAGTGCTTGCCATTAATCAAGGTGCTCTGAAAGATGCCTTGCAGCTGTGGCTGCTGAGGTTCCTCCTGTGTTACCGACCCTATAAAAGCATTCATGTTGAAGCCACCTGTGTGAAGCCACCTTGCCCCATTTCTGAGTCTGCAACTGGGAGGAAAGAGGTGCAAGTGTTCCTGGTGGGAGGGCACATGTGGCAGACAGGTATACTCAAATTTCAGTCCCACCAAGCAATCACATCTATCCATTTCTTTTTCCAGTGTCCAACAAGCACCATTTTATGGACAGCAACTTGCTCTACCAGTGCAGAATGAATTTCCGCCGGCGGCGGCGGCTGATGGAGCTGCTCACTGAGAAGTCTCGCCTGATGCCAGAAAGCCATGACAGCCCCTTTTGCCTGCGCAAGCAGAACCATGACAACAGAAAACACACCAGTTTTCTCTCAGGTGACTCATCAACTCTACTGCTGTCTGTAGAGTGACTCCATGGGATGCTAAATATCCTTTAGCATCCTTTTTGTGAGAGGGATTTCAGTGTTTATCTGAAAAAAAACAGAGCAGGGTATTGCATATCCCTCTTCACAGGGATTGTGCTTTTACTCAGTTTACCAAATCTTTAGCTCTCTGTGGTGGTTTTTGCTCCTGTATAAATAACAGCTCGCTTGCTGGTCAAAAATTAGTGTCCACGATCCAACAGAATGGATTCAAATCCCCCTAAACCCAGAGTAATTTGCCATATACTCTATGCTGGTTTTGAGAAAAATGAGGGGAAGGGATCCTGCAGTGTTTGCTGTACAGTGCTATCAAGCAGGAAATGAAAGAATAAATGGGAAGTAGAAAAGCTTATTTCTCTGTACTGAAATGCCTCCTAGAAAATCCTGCTATGGGAGCAGTTCAGCTGTCATGTTAGCTGTGGTGTTATACTCACGCAGTGACCCTTCTGTGTACAACACGCTTACCCCTTAGGAAGGTGAAAGCATGGCTTTGTGTCTTAAAGAACCTGGAGAAATGCATCTAATAATGGACACCGGTTCCCTTTCTCCCTGTGTTTTCTCGGGGCGTGCAGTGAGTCCCACCAAGGAGATAAAGATCGTGTCGGCGGTGCGGAGGAGCAGCATGAGCAGCTGTGGCAGCAGCGGGTACTTCAGCAGCAGCCCAACGCTCAGCAGCAGCCCCCCCGTGCTCTGCAACCCCAAATCTGGTAAGCACCAGCATCGCTTCTGATGCACAGGCGACAGGCACGGGCATTTGTCTGGGGACAAGGAGATGTGAGGAATGCCTAACGTCACGTCTAGGTTTATCTTTTCAAGGATAGATTAAAAATTCACAGCACCATGGTTTTTTAAGGCCAGGGGGGAACTGTTAGCATCACCCAGCCTGAAGTCCTGCCGAATGCAAGCCAGACGTCTGCCTCCCATAATCTCTGCACCAAGCCTATAATTGTGGTTGGAGCTGCAATTTATCTCTGAGGAGGACATGCAGGCAGAGACTCAGCTTCGCCTCTGCACTGCCAAGCCCTGGGCCGATGCAAGCCTCCTCCTTGAGACATTCCTTTGGCGTAAGTCATGGGAGGGTTTAACTGTCCAGTGGCCACTGTGAAATAGCACAGCTCAGAAAACAGCAGCATCCAAAACCGGAGGAAGCATTGTTTGAGCCTCTCAAAGACCATTTCAATGTTTTCATTTGTTTAGGTCTTGCACTGGTTTGTTTGGGAAGGTAAAAGCAGTGGTGAAGCTTATTTTCCTTTTGAAAGGATTTCCTATCCCATGCCGGAAGGTTAAACACACCCATTCTTCTACAGCTTGGTTAAAATTGTTTCTTATTGTACATCTGTGGAGGGGAAAACAGACTGGGATGGATGTTGTTTCAGCCTCTCTATTTCCCTCAGAAAGAGCCCTGAAGTTCAAAGTCCATGTTGCCCTTTGTGCTCCTTAATATTTTGGATTTAGTACAAATTCCCAGTTCTGCTCTGGCTAGAGGGGTGTGTACAACTGATGGGCAGGAGGTCAATTTTGGGATTCTTGCTTGTTTGGAGGAGGGGACACCTATGCCATTGTGCAAGGTATGTGAGGGGGTTGCTTTTGCCCTGCACCAGCCTGCTAAAGGGAGGTGGGAAAGCAGTGATCTTGCACAGACGTGAGCACACTCCAAGGAGCTCGCTGCTGTGTCCCTGCTGATGGTGTGGGCAGCATTGTACATCTGTGGAAGGCTTCAGTGGATGACTGTCAGCTTCTCCTTCAAAGGGATGCTGGCATTTCAAGTGACTGCTAGAGAGTGCGTCAAGCACTATGTGAGACTTGTTCAAAACGCTGACAATTCGCTCTGGAGATGAGTAAGTGCATTTCATCCCCGTTGTGCAGAGTGGCCATCAGAAACACAGGTGTAGTTACAGGGACATGCTCTTTCTGCTGTTAGCACATTTCCTTCCCTCTCTTTAGGCTCTGCTGGGAACTGAGGACGAGGGTCTAAATTAAAATCATCTGAAGGACTGAGGGTGGTTGCATGACCAGAAGCATAACCCCATACACTGGACCTGCTGTTCATTTCTGGGGAGCGCTCTCGGTGCTCTTGGTCATTGCACACTCAGAGTACGCTGCTGCTGGGTGCTCAATGTCACCTTCCCACGTGTTTGCCCCTCTATAAAAAGTGCCACAGCATTGTATCTTGGCAAAATATGTGTCAGGTATACTACCTAGAAACACTCTGATAGGTTTGGTGTGGTTAGCCCCTGGCCCCAGTACACCATAATTGCATCCTGGAAAATTTTCTGGGACAGATAAACCAGCATTCATGTGCTGTCCATAAATGTGTGCATTATCTGAAGTATGCCAGGTATTCCATTCATTTATGATTCTGATTATATATGAAGTGTCAACCCATGAGTAGTGAGAACAAGTTTATTTTAATGCAGCTGATTACACAACACTGGAAGAAAAAGGATAGGCTGATGTTGCCCTTCCATAAATTATTGTTGTTTTTTTTTAAATGCAACTTCCCCTAGGGTAATTTCTCCTGTAGCACAGCTACAGATCCACACACCACCTTGAAGAGGTTAACATAAGGCTGTCAGATGTAAATGTTATGGAGGAATTCTCAAACCTCTGCTGGACTATAAAGCGATATTTTCACCAATAGTTTCCTGCTATCCAGAACCAGAGCATGTTGCTGAATTTTATAGTAATAAACAGGAGACAGGCATCTTGTCAGCTGAGTTCTGTTACAGGCAAGGACTTTTAAAACAAACAGGTCATGACTTGACCAGTCATGTAGGAAAACAGTCATCAAACAAAATTTCTGAGGGTATAATGAAGGGTGGCATGCAAGGGAGTCCTGTGTACATGGTTTATCTGATTCTTATTTGTTGACTGAACATAATGATCCAGGTTTTTTAAGTTGAATGGGCATGCTCTGAAAAGAGTAACTCTGGCTAAATGACTGCTTGTCAAAATCCACGGGAAAGAAAAAAAATACTTATTGGTTTGTGTGCTAGAATTCTTTCCGCTCCCAGGAGTGTCATTAAGAAATTCATGAATGTTTCAGAATACCATCTGGGAGAAATTTTGTATTCCACCTGTGACTTAAAAGGCAGACATCACGAAAATCATTTATCACTAAAGGAAAAGCAGTCATAATTTGAAAGGTGAAGCAGGCAAATGTAGTGAAGAACATACAGGTTTACATTGCCCTCTGTATTGTAAAGCATTGACAGACAGAAAAACCCAGTGTGCAGAATGGTATCAATCTGATTTGACAGAACATTGCATTTACTTTGTTCAGGGAAAAATGAACTCATAATACAGAAAAGTAGCAGGGAACCTCTGAATATGAGGGCATTAGATATCTGTGCTTACAATTGCAGAAACCTCTTTGTTGGGATAATACCTGAACCAAACAGCAGCAATGTTGCATGACTACGCCAACATTCCCTGCCTTCTTGCAGGGAAAATCAGCTCCCATCTCCAAGCAAAAAAAAAAAAAATAAAATAAATGGTGGAAGAGGTGGGGATTCAGAAATGACAAAGACTCACTTCTTGGGTTGGGAAATGGAGGAAAGGTTACCAAGCTTTCCTGTACGTAATATAACCTTTCTTCAGAATTTTCTTCTTACTGAATTCTGGGATTCCAAACTGAGTCAGATGAAATAGCTGAAAGCATACAATGTGCAGGGGGAGCCTGCAAGAAAAGCTGCTTCCTGCCAGGGAGGTTGGCCACTTGCATTGGACACAGGAACAGCCATTTCTGAAGTTCGTGGTAGTGTTTAGGGGATGCCAATTGCAGACATTGAAGTCTGTTAGCTTAACAACCCATTTTTCTGAAGGTCTCATCATTGGTGCTCAGTTACTCTGCAGTCTTTTCTTTGGCTCTTCTGCTACTTTCAAGCAAGACTTGAAAGACTATATGGGATTTGGGACCAAAAAGATACCTTATTCCAACATTTTGTCTCATTTATTAGGAAAAACTCCGGAGGAATGCTTATATTGAATATTCCTTTATGTACCCCTACAGTATTAAAGAGACCGGTGACTGCCGATGAGCTCTTGATGCCTGGAGCCCCGTATGTCAGAAAAACTTTTACGGTATGTCTCTGGTATTTTTCTCTATTTCTGTGTGTTGCATGCATAAGGTAATCCAAACAGACATTTTCTGAAGGGATAATTAGAGCTTATTTGCATTTGTTAAGGGTTGTACTTTAAAATCCTGAAGTCCGTTATCAGTACTTCCACACATTTCAGGTCTGATTCTGCACTTGTTTATCCTGTCTTTCTGCCAGCGTAGTACTGCTGACTGAAATAGGGTGTGAAATTACATAAAGCCAGTAATATTTTTATTATACAAACTCATCTAAACTTTGTGCTCCTGGTACTGTGCTTGCTGTAGGCATGGATTATCTACCCAGACTGAAGTTTTCTACTCAGGCATACTTTTTCTTAGACTATGATGGGACAGAAATTTTGATTCAGTATTAGAGGAAGCCTTTCTAAAAAGAGTTTTGAACCTAGTCATTGAAAGCCTTGCTTTTTGCAACCTCCTAGTTCAACAAAAAATTAATTGAAACCAAAATACATGGTGCCTTTCCCACATGCAATACAGCAGCTTTGATAAAATATTGTCACACAGAGTTCATTTCTACGTGTTGGAATTAAAAAAATAGTTTTCCTGAACCATTTAGATGTGCCCTGGGGCCAGTGCTCACCTCCTTCTTTTCTCCTTCAAGATCGTCGGTGACGCGGTTGGCTGGGGCTTCGTGGTGCGGGGCAGCAAGCCCTGCCACATCCAGGCTGTGGATCCCAGCGGGCCAGCAGCTGCAGCTGGCATGAAGGTGCGTGGTCAAACTGGGAAGCTATACTGGGATGTCTGGGCTTCTAATTGAAGGTCTTGGGCTGCGTGTACTTGGGCAGTGAGAGGTTCTCTTCTTTCCTGGGCTGAATGTCTTTCAGTTTCAGGCATTTCTAATCACTGATTTGAGTTGCCTTTTGTCCTCTTTGTGTTTCTTGTCTTCTGTCCTAGAGGTTCTCCATAGAATCACAGAGTGGTTTGGGTTGGAAGGGACCTTAAAGATCACCCAGTTCCAACCATATGCCATGGGCAGGACACCTCTCACCAGACCAGGTTGCCCAAAGCCCCATCCAGCCTGGCCTTGAACATTTCCATGGATGGGAAGTCTTCAAGTCCCTTTCCCATGTGAAACTCAGCTCTTCTTTCCAAGTTACTTTCATGATTTTTTTCTTTTTTTTCTTTGTTTTGTTATTTCCACTTCTTTCCAACTCTGCACACATTCTAGCCTTCCACCTTCAGTTTATTCTGCAATTTATTTGTAATTTATTGCAGAATGGTCTGTACGCAGGTTCTGCACTTTGCCTATATATGAAGATGAAGCCAGGCATACCTATTCACAATGAAGTTAGTGTAACCCATTGGTCACTGTAAAGCAGTTAAAACTCAAGATGTTTTGGAAAGAAGAATGTGTGACATTCATATTTCATGAAGAGTTGAAATGCTTTCATACATGATTTAAAAATAAATAAATACAATTTCCACCTGAAGGCTCTTGTACTGCTAATGCAGGGCCCATTGACTTACCTGCTGTTTTGGATCATGTCCTGTATATATCTGTGAATTAGTCACTCTCTTGTAGAGTAAGAAAAATAAAAGAAAAGCATTATGCTAGGAACGTATAAAAGCAAGAAAAGGAAAGTAGCTGCTGCACCTATTCCAGTGTCCAGATTGAGCCAGATGCAAATGAGCAGCTTATGTCCTGTTTTCTTGTACCATAACAACACAAGTGAAGGTTTCATGTGTATTCCATGAGCAGCCCAGTTTCCCATTAATATATTAATTCATTCATTTATTAATTTTATCCTGCTTTCTATAATCTGTCTGCCATTCCCAGTATGCTCACCCATGGATTCCCACCCACCCAGCATATGCCACCTGTCCCGCCCATTGTACGGTGCTGGTGGATATGCCATGGCTCTGTCTTTAGTGAATATACAATAGGAGTTTCTCCCCTGTGGCTGATGATTTTTTATGAAACTAGCAAGAACATTCTGTCTTTGAAACATTTACTTCCCTTGAGGAAGGGCAGCCAAAGCCCTAGAAGGCTGCAGAGCCTGTTGGTACAGGCAGCACCTGACACATCCTGCTGGCAACCAGCTCCATTCCAGAGGGAATTGGATTTCTTCCTACGTTTTATACAATACATCAATATAATATAATATAATATAATATAATATAATATAATATGCATTTATAATTTTTACAGGAAGAATATTGTTTTTGTAAAGTAATCCTGCCTAAAATATACAGGACTGAAATTTAAAAATAGTGAATTTATGCATGTGTACATTCTAGATTCTGAAACTGGGAGTTTAGTACCTTGCAGTATCTTCTTCTCTCAGAATTTAGCAGCCAGCAGTAGAGTAGATCTATTCTGAAACTTGACTTGTAAAAATAACACTGTAGCGTCATATATAATCTTAGAGTTTTCACTTCTGAACTTCGAAGCTTAGAGCTGAATATAGTGGGGCTTTGGTTTTGTTTTTACTTTTGCCTTTGTGTTGACAACTATGCAGTAGGACATTTGAGCTAAGCCTGTTTATTTTGTTTTTGTATCGCACCTCTGAAACTGGTTTTGTGTACCAAACCGTGTCCTTGTGTCTTCCATTCCTGCTCTTGGTACACTCACGTCCTCTGATGGGGTTACGTGAGTTTATCTGATCCACTCACAACATAAGAATGTCAGACTCCCTTGTCCTAGTGGGAGTAAATGGTATTTCAGCCAGTAAAACTGGGATATATTGCCCCGAATTTGCACAAAGGATGGATTTGATTGTTTGCAAAGGTCCTATCCTTACACAAAACCCCTTTTCAGAACAGAATTGTGCATGAAACATTATGGCCATGTGTTACACCAAAGATGTGTTGACACCAAAATTAGTGCCCCATTTTCAGAAATGCTGATCACGTTTAGCCCCTGGTGAAGATATGCCACTTTCCTTTGAAAATAAGTTTTTTTGTGTGTGTGTTGAGGTGTTCCCATGGCAATAGGTATGTAAATTCTAGTGCAGTATTTGAATTTTTTAAAAATCTATGTCACTTAATCCATCTGTTTACAGCACTCTTCAATCTGGCAGATTTCAAGGAATCGTATGACAGGCTTTGCCATGACAGCTCCTTGAAAACAAGCCTTCCCCCCTGTAGAAGCTGCAGGTGGAGCATTTTGAAAATAGACCGCGGTGCGGTAACTTCTGGTGGCCTGGTGTAGGAGGCTTTTGTCTGCCAGTGCTGCTCAGAGTGCTACACCAAAGGAGCGCTAACAAGGAAAGTTGGCTATGATGAAAGGGCAAGAATTTGAAGAAGAGCCAAGGCTTGGCGTTGCAGTTTGTAGAAAAGTTCTTGGCAGTATCAGCAGGGTTTTTCCTCCCAAGGAGATGTATCCAGTGTAATCAGTTCTGGAAGTGTCTGTATTTGTAAAGCTTGTGATTTTGCACTTATCTCTCTTTGAGAGCATTATATTCCCGTCTTTGCATTATGCTGGACAAAGTGTTGCAAGAGGACTGCTTCCTACTGTCTCACTGTAGGATCTCACTTTGTGTAGTTAAAACCCCACTGCATATTACATAAAGCAGTAAATGTTACAGGATCAATCTACCTGAAGGACTCTGTGGTGTCTCATTTTCAGTTTGAACTTGGCTGGGTTCCCGGCCTTCTTCAAAGCTCCGTGAATGGAAAGCCTCAGGAGAAACTTCAATGAGCTTGCCATGGAGCGCTTGACCACATTCAATGGTTGTGTGGTCACCACAGCGTGGAGTGACTGGGATGCCCAGGTCTCCAAAATGCATACCCACCTCTGGCATGGCAGCACACCCCACCTCATTACAGTGACATCTTCCTCTGGGGTAATTTGAAAACAATTTAATTCTATGAAAATTATTAGCTCAGTCTGCTGAAGAGGTGCAAGAGAGTATTGTCTTTGTGGTTTTAAGTCTTGATTCCTCCTCTGGGCCTGGTAAATGGGATTACCCTTTACAGCTTGGGGTTCCAGGTTTGTAGCTGAACAAATAATTTAATAAGTATGTTGTCAATTAGCTTTATTAAAGTATTTTTAGACCTGGTTCGCTGAAGCGCAGTCGCCTGTGGCAGCGTTGGAGGATCGTTACGGCTGTAAGCGCATTAACAAGCAGAAGCTGGAGGCGACGCAGGGCTATGAAAGGAGCCAGTGTTGTGATGCGTACGTCCAAGTTATTTGTAGCTCTGTTTTGCTGTCTGCTGTCGTCAGCAGACTGAGAAGGGAAGACAGGAACAGCAGGGTTTAGAAGTTCTGAGGGTGCTTTAATATTCCAGACTGACTGGCTGCAAAATTCAGGCCTCTGCAAATGGCACCACTAAATAGTGCCAGTTGTTGTCAGGAAAAATCTCGTCCCCTTTCTTCAGTGTTTTATTCTGTACATTGATTTCTGCTTTTAAGGTGAAAGTGTTTTTGCAAAGTTCCACAACTTGACTTCAAACTAGTTAGACCTTACACGTTGTTATTCAGTGTGGCATCACTGCAGCAGAGCGTGACAAACGTCGCAGACCAAGCTTGGTGTGAGGCCTAGGGAGGAGATAAATTAATCGCTAATTTTGCTGATTATCTGTTCTTCCTTTTGGCTGGAGAAACCAGTGACCAGCTCTAACCTTTGCAGAAGTGAATTCAAGTGAACTCACTAGCAGGGTAAGAGCCAAATCTCATCCACTATTGAGTAGCCACTGTTCCGTGGTAAATAATTGTTGTCAGGGTCTGTTGAGGCCATCAATTCCAGTACACACTCAGATAGGCACTATCTGATCAGTCCACAGAGTCCAAATACAGCCACAATCACAAAATATTATAAGCCTGTGACGTAAAGAACTAAAAGCTACACATAGTAAGGTGCCAGCCTTTGGGGAGCGAGGAGGGAGTCAAACCCATGTGATACCAGAGGGAGTGCCACTGTTTTCAATTCCTGCAATAGCAAGAAATTTGAACTGTGAAATTCTTGGGAGGTTGAATGTAGTACCCTACGCTGCAGAGAAATGCAAAACCCCTGGTCCTTGCCAATCTGACCTCAAACCTGGTGATTGCTGTTTAAGATAACCAGTCTGAAAACCCTCAAAGAACATTTATTCCCCCTGGAAAAAAAAAAATAAATACCCCATTTATGACTGTGGCCAATCTCCAAGGTTCTACAGAATAGTGGGAAAAGTGGATCGTGGACATTATAAGTGAGAAAATTGTAATTCCTGATGGCAGCCTAGTTGGAGCTTGAAGACAGGGACTTATATAAATAAGATGCAATGAACATGCTGCCATTTAAACCTCTCAATGAAGTGTAGGAAAGGGAAGATACTTTAGTGTTTGGTGCTGGGACTCTAACCCGTTGAAGCACTGGGGAGATGCTTCGGTGCTAGTTGAAGGTATCCAAAGGGTACTTTTATTATCTCATCTGACTGAGCTTTAAATGAGAAGATGAAGTAGGCCTGGATAAATATTTATACTGTGCACTAGCATATGGTGTTGTTGAAGCAGATGCAATTCAGTCTTAGAATTCTTATCTTATCCCAACATGTTACTGATTGTAGAAAAGCATAAATTACATGAGTTGCCATCTGTTTTCAATTACAGCATGAAAACACTGAGGCAGGTTGGTATTTTCCTTTAGCCATGTTATCAGCTAGCTGCTGAATTTGATAATTACATTAGAGTGAATTCAGAATGAGTGTATTTAGTAATGTGAACACTCAAAAAAAGTTGCTGACAAACTGCTTTCATAGCTTGTCCATAAATAGAGAAGCAGCAGAGCTAAATGTGCATGTGATGAATGCCACTAGTGTGGTGCTTGAAAATAGATGTATATATGTTTCAAACATGTCTCCCTAAGTGAGTGTCTATATTTTTGATCGTATTTAGTTATAAACTATAAAATAAAGGTCCATTATCCTCCATGGAAATGTGGTAGCTGTATTCAAGCACCTAACTTTGACTCCAGAGAAATCTAATTTTAAAGAATCCGATTTATATTTTACTTTAAAATCTACTCCCGTTTTGTGAAACCAAAGAAAATTTGAACAGGCTGTAGTCTCGGTGTTCACTTTATGCAGCTGTAAACCTCAGATTTTATATGCCAATATTGAACACAGAGATGGAGAGAGGATGGTACCCAATAGCCTCATATATCTCAGGAGTCATGCTCAAGAGGAGTGGTTTGTCCCATTAGTTGGGACATGTTAAGAACAAGGTAAGAACATAACGGTCAACATTTTAGGTGCTTTTCTTTCCACCTAGTCTTTGGCAAAAACCTATTCTAAAAGACTAAACAAAAGTATATTGAGACAGCTGTGTTAGTAATGTGATGATTCAACAGAAGTCGGAAGAGATCAAATATTTGAATACTCAACTCTGCCATTGATGTGAAAAATGGGTTAGTGGCTGGTTGTCCTTGACAACTGTTTAACAGCATGCTTTCCTGATCGAAGCATGAATCTGTGCTTGGATTTGCCTCCTCTGTGCCTTTCTTCTCATTTTGGTCTGCGGTCATCATTTATTTGCTCACAGAGTTAGCTGCTTAGCTGAGGTGATGCATCTGTAGTTGTCCTAAAGTTCCCGTCTCCAGTGGGTGCGTTTCATTAACCTAAATGAGCAGTTCCTGAGTTTTTTATGACCTCTTTTAAGTAGGTTGGACGTACCCTAAAACCTTGGTAATTGAACTATACCAGGATTATTGCCTTGCAAAAGTATGATAGAAACACAGTTCTCTTCCTGAGGAGTACATCTGAGCACTGCACTGTGTGTTCATGGAAATGGCATGGGACTCAAGAGGTCTAATTGAGCCATCATGGATCTTGGGATGGGATCGATTTGCACAAAGTGAATGCCTTCGAGTACCATTAATTGCAGTTAAATGCTGGACAGAGCATTTCAGGAGCAGCAAAATCTTTTTTAAAATGAGTACTGGGCAGCAGGCTGTATCTCGCACATCTTCTGTCTGAGAGTTTTGTCAATATAGCCCTCTCACCAAGCTCAGGGCTTCTCTTAATGAAGGAAAATGTGATTTGGGGAGCTGCTCTGTGTGTCACTGCCAGAACTTTGTCTGGTTGCCAAAAGGAGACAGGGTTTGGCAAATCTTTCCTTTGCTTTCACTGCAGAATGCTACAAGTGCAACAACGGAGTCCTTATGGCCTTGATCATCCTTTGCGTTAGCACGGTGTCTTTGGGTTGATTGAAATCATGAGAGGTTTTCTCAGCAATCCCCCTTTCCCTTGTCATTGGGAATCTCAGTGCAGGATTTGATGAGCTGCTAATCAGTCTCTCTTCTACCCCTTCACTGCACCGGCTACTTGGTGTTTTGTTCCTCTTCTGTGGTGGGAGCTGTGTAACTTGTGGACTTCTCAGAGAGGCAGGAGACTATTTTAGAGACATTCTGACACTACCCTGCAGGTTGAACCTGCCCCATGGTGGCCACATTGAAGACAAACTGGGTTTGGATTCTCTTCTTTACCCTGTCACAAATCCTCTGTACAACTGCCTCAACCATCTTCCTGCCAGAATCCAGAGATATTCTTGTACATGGGATCAGACAGATGGACAATGCCAGCAAATCTGCAACAGTGGAAGAATCTGATGAGTAGATCCATTATGGTACCAGTACAAATGAAAAACCCTCCAGGTCTGTTAAAGTCTCCTTTTGTTCCCTGGGGCTGTGATTAAGAGCATATGGTCTAGGTTTCCCAGTCTCAGAGCCAAAATTTACAGACAAGATAGGGAGACTTCTGTGCAGCAGTGGTGAACCTGCACAGCTCCATGAGTTTCAAAATTCAGTTCCTCCAACTGCTCTCTTTCTAAGCCATCCTCCTCCTTTTGGTGATGAATTTGTGTTTGCATTAATACTTTCTTTGTGGTATATGATCCTCCCATCCCTGCTCAGGTCATAACTGTTCTGGAGCTAGCTAAAGGCTTTCCTTTTCCTCTGCTACCACATTCTAGCCTCTTCTAGTCTTTACCAAAATTCTTCTGTGCTTTACTCTGTTTTCCACTAATATATCATTAGACTTCAGGTACAACATTCAGGTTCTTTTAAAGCCATGATAAAGCTCCTGCAGTCTTCAGACATGTCAAAATTGCAACCTGCACTCCTACTTTTCTTGGTGGAACTCCATTTTTTCTGCTCGTTTCCTTGGTTTGTTTTGCTTCTTTCTCCCTGCAGTTGTTTAAGGTTTTGAAGAACAGGAACCATGTTAGTCATTATGGAGAAACTGTTAATCTACTGAAAGAATTAAGGTGGTGGGAATTCCTGTGTAAAATACAAAAGAAGGAGTTGGTTTAGCTTTTTGAGTACAAAATTCACCTTTAACAGCGAATTACCTTTTCTTTCCCTAAACTTTTAGAATAAAATTTTAGCACTGGCTTACCCTAGATCTGAATTTTGGCCTACAGATGTCATGAAATGGTATTATATTTCCAGTAACTCTATGTGATTTTTTTCTAAAGACTCTTTTAACACAGTGGGAGAGTTTTACTGGGCAATAAAATACAATTCTTTTTCTTTCCAACAGCCGAAATCTTATGCAAATGTAGAAAGTTTCGTGATATCTCAGAGCTCTTCCTTCTGCCTTCCCAAGGGTGGAATTACCATGAGAATTGACCTTGTCTGTAGGTCGGCCACTTAAAACGTTGTTGGGCAACAAGTGGCCTACTGTACTTGTGTTTGTGCATTGGCTCCTTGTCATCAACAGCAGAAACAATGCAGAAAAAAAAAGTCTGCATGTTCGTAATTGGAGGTCAGTGGATTTTTTTAAATTAGCCAAATTATTTTAATAAAAAGTATGTTGAAAACCCCTTTTTGAGTAAGTAGGGTTTTATGGCAGGATGAACCAGATATCTGAACGCCCTGTGCTTACGAAAGGGCTTTCTCGATTGTTTCTGAAGTCTTACAGCTGTACGCATTCAGAAGGAGAGAAAGCAGCCTTGGTTTCAGCTGCGCTGTGAAACAGTGCTGGGCTTGTGTTTTGATACAGCTTCCAAATTCCAGCAGGGTCTATAGCCTCTTTAATGGCGAGACTTAGTGCCAGCCAGAACAGCTGTGATCTTACCCTTGCTCGAGCTTTCTTAGGCTCTTGCAGGTCACTCCTAGGTAGCCAAAGCTCTCCAAAGGGTAGTCCCATCCGAAAAACTTAACCCACTACTGGATTTATGCAGCGGCTAAAATATGAAAAAAAAAAATCACAAATTTTGAACTGCTCTTGCTGTGGACTGAAAATGAAAACGCACTTTGTTTTATGAGCTTTAGTGGCAATACCCACTTCCCTTGAAGCCTTGAAGGGGTCCTCAGCTGGTGCTTCAATGACAGCACCGTGGCCATGGCCCTGAGTGCTCTGGGGGACGCGGGTGCCTTCCCCACACTCCTAGCCACGCTTTCTTGTTGCTCTTTGGGACGTAAGCTGGCTTCCTTTCCTGCTGCAAGCGACTGATTGGGGAAACATGTTGCGTTGAAGCCAGGGCTCTGTTTAGCTAGTCAAACACATGGCGAAACAATCGCACTGTTGTCCGTGAAAACAGAGAGCAGCTGTTTGTCTCCAGCGGCGCAGACCGCTCGTGCTCCTTGTGCTCCTGATAGCGCAGGGTGCTCAGGAAGCCCTGCACAGCTCTGGCTGCCCTTACCTCTCCCTGGTCCAGGCTGGAATAGGGATTATTGTTGTTTAAGTAATTAAGGGACCTGAACTAATGACACGCAGTTAGTTTAGCCTAACTACATCTGACCTTGCAACTAAATTGACAAACAGTTTTAAAGTTCTTAATTCATGATGTGTGTTTGTCTTCTAGCTCTATAGTTCACCTATGCTATACCTCTAGGATAGGTGTAGATATATTGTGAAAAAAAATAAAGAACATGGAAAGGTCAAGCAAAGCACAAAAAGAAGCTATGTCTCAGCTAAGACCTCCTGTCCTGCTACCAGTGCAGCGTTTCACCCAGAGCCGCCTTCAGCAGTCTGAGTTATTTCACATTTCCATGGTTGTTCGTGGTAGGTATCAGCTTACACCGTATAATAAAAATACTTGTAAAGTTAAGCATGCAGTCACTGGTCTGCTTTGCTGCTATGGCTCAGGCCAGCTCGGCTTCACCCATGGGCATCTCCTGCTCAGGCTCAGGTGGGGTCAGTCACGTAACACCGCTGCCCAGGTAGGGCCACCAGAAGTAGAGACCTGTATCTCCCTGTTCCCTTGTACCTGATTTGTGGAATATTTACTTTTCAGGGTGTCAGGCCTTTCCTTTTATTGCCCTGCAGGTATCTACAGGTAGCATTAATTTACCTGCGTGGGCAATTCCTTTGGCGAGACCTTGCACTGTTGGGGCACACACTGCCTCAGCTAGCAAAACTTGGCTTTGTGGGGCTGAGGCTTGCATGGAGATTGAAAGCTGCCTGCTCTCAAACAAGAGTTGTTCTCCTGGGCTGTTTTCACCCTCTATTTTCTGTGCTGTATCTGAGGAATTTGTCCAGCAATGGTTTCATTCTATTCCCAGTGAAAAAAAAAAAGACTAAAATTCCTCTTGTTTCCATCGGTGGAGATGGAGGGAGGGAAAGGCCACCTGAACCAATGATGAGACTCATTGACATCTAATGATGTCAATGAAAAACTAATTAATATATGTCTGAATTAGTTTTTATATTAATGTTGTTTAATTTCTGATTTTTTTGTGTGAGTTGGGAATACTATAAAAAATGCAGACCCTTAAAAAATTTATTAAAAAGTTGTGCTTTCTGTAAACTTCCCACTAGAGAAATTCCTACTTAGGTAGCCTGTAGTGAAGCTTTGCTCAAACCATCCATACCAGACTGCAGCCACAGATCTAGACACAGAGCCAGAATTACATGGAATTACATGGTTATGTTTGCAGAGCTATAAATGTGGTCGGTTTTCTTTGCTGTGCACCGTACTACACTCTGCTAGTAGCTGGTTTCTCACCCGGTGCTGGGACAGAAAGCCAGCTTAACGCTGGTGTAAAGATTGAACAAGAAATGCATCCCTCTGGAGAGAAAATCCTGTGTTTATGCAAGACCTGGAGACTTGCCTACTCCCACCCCACCCCACTCCACAGCCAATTACACATTCGCCAGAGATATTTACAGAGCTGAACACGCAGCTGCAATTTATTCTGTTCCGTGCTGTAACCTCAGCTCTGCTGAAAAGGACCCTGCCTGATTCTTTAACCTTCTGGTGCCATGCAGTTAAAAAAAAAAAAAAAAAAGAAATTTAGGACCTCTGATTTCCATCTCTTTTCCTCATTCTAATGTGACAGTGGAAAGATCACACAAGTGGGAGCAAATACTTCAGTGCCGCCTGTGTTTGCTTTTATTTAGGAGGTTAGTCGTGTGCCCGGGCTCTTCTGTGGCAGCAAGTTCAGCATCTCTGTGGCCTGGGCTGTTTGCTGAGCACGGCGATTCCTGGGCTTTGTGGCTGTGGGTTGCTTACTCAAAAAGCAGAGCCTGTGTAGCAGCACAAACGCAGGCTGTGCGTGTGAGGCTGTAAGAAAAGTTCATCCCCACGCCCTATCTCCTCCACCTTCTGCTCCACTTTCCTCCTTCACCTCCACTTCTGCTGCCTCAGATTTGCCTGGGGCTGTTCCTCCTGACCCAACATCCATCTTGCCATTGATTTCACTGGCACTTTCAGCTATCTGGAAACCTGCTCTGCAGTGTGCACTTTGATCTAAATGCAGATCTAAGTGCACCCACAGAGGATCCCATCTTCATCTTGGTGTCACCCCCCCTCCTTCCGTCTGCCTCCAGCCAGATACGCATCTATTGCCTCCTTCCTCCAGTCGTGTCAGGCATATCAGGGAACTTATTTTGCCTGGAGACAAGTCCTTTTGCTTATTTATTTTTGCTGGCACAAGCTTAAAACATAGCGGTGCCTTGTTTTGGCTCAGTGCTCCCAAGGCAGCACGAAGGACGGGCTGCAGCAGGGATGGGAGCGCCCTGGGGAGCACGGGCTTTGCGCCGTGTCCTCCTCCCCTTGCTCTGGAGGAGGTTTGGTGTATCAGGATGTGGAGTCTTTGGACAGTCCAACCTCTAATAAACAACCCTTTTTTTCCCCCATGTTTCTTCTAAAAGTAAGATTAGGTCTCTAATCCCTAAGGAAAGGAAACCTTTCCCTCTGGTAGTGTTACCAAATGTTTTGTGTACTAAACCCTGGCTCCTGGCATGTGAGCCAGGAGGTGATAACGTGGTAATTAGCTCAGGGGGGTTATTTCGGCCGTGTGACAGGGCAAGCCTGCATGGTTGCTGCTTGTAAGTAGCTGCTTTTTTTAATGGCAACTGCAGTAAGAAGTGGAAGAGTTCTCGTTCCTCTGTGACAAAAAAAAATTATGGCCTTAGATGGGAGTGTTTACTTTCCCTCATTTCGCAACTCCTTCATATTTCATACTAAAATCTGATTTTGAAAAGCACGTCTCGATTTCCATCTGTTTGCTCGGGAGCTCCAGCGTGCGCAGGAGGCAGGGATGGGAGCACAAGTTCCCGGAGTCCCGGAGGAGCAGGGGCAGCGTGAGGGAGGGAAAACCGCATTTCAAGCATAGCTCTTCCTTTAAAATGTTGGAAGCCTGGAGGTCCCCTTCCTCCTTGCTGAAGGCTGGAAAGCTGAATTTCACATGTTTGTAGCGCTGAAGTCCTCTTTTGCTGAAATCTGCCAGCAAAACAAGAAAAGCCAAAGCAGATGCATTGCCTTTTTAAACAAGTGATGGTAAAGAATATATATATATGTTTATATATATATATATACATATATTTGCTTTGCTTTTTCCTTCTTAGCTTCAGCAGATAAGTAATATTCACAGGCTGTAGCTGTGAACGTACCACAGGAATAAAACAGGAAGGTTTCTATCCTGGGCCCAGAGTTTTTAAAAGTGGTTGACAAGTGTGAAGAGCCTGGCTTAGTGGGCCTCCTGCACTCAGGTCAGTGCTAATTGCAAAACCTTTGTGCTTCAGCCACAATTTGCACAGGTGCCTGTAATGAGGGCTACATACTGACAGCATGGCCTGAGGTTTAAATGAAGCGAGGATCTTGCAGGTCTCTCCTGCAGATTACACATAGGAAATGCATGGTTTTCCAAATTACACCTGAAGAATTTTTCTTCTGGAAGATCACAGCGAGCTGCAGAACACCATCATGAAACAATCAGAAGCTTGAGCTACTCTAACGAGCCAGCTGATCCTTGCCCCTGTAGGATTAGCAGCACATGAAAAAGAACATTTAGTTGTAATTATTGAGGATATCTCTATAAAAGAAATTGAAGCTGGCTGTTTCTTTAATGGATATGATTTTAATTTTCTTTAGCAAGAAGAAAAGCAAAACCACCTACATTGGAATATTTTTTTTTAATAGTTACGTTGTAAATTTTATTCTTTAAAATTGTCAAAATACGCTTTTCTTTCTGCAGGTCTGAAAGGAGTTATACTTAGAAGCTTTTATTTTAGTTCTTAGGAAAATTGCTTGAGAATTTTGCAGGCTTGAAAATGACTCCTATCTTTGCCTGAATTCAGAATTTCTATTTGATGCTGGTAAGGTTTCAAAAAATATATATATACACAAAAATAAATTATATATATATATATTATATATATATATGTATGTATAAATAACACCAAGCAACAACAACAACAAAAAAAACAACAATTTTCCATGTGTTTTGGGAATGGTTCATCTCAAAGGAAAAATGATCTGTGTAGCTTTGGTGTCACCTCAGATCATAAAAAAAAAATCAAGTGAACATGTCCTAAGCTATCCGATATGGAAATCCATGTGCTCGTGAGCAGAGCAGAGGGCCAGGTCTGTCCCTGACTAGCACACAGCTTGCCCAGCAGCTCCATGTTTCTGTGCGAGGCGCTGATCCCTTCTGGAGCACCTTGGTCCTGAAGAGATCTGCGAGGGGTCTGTGCCAGGCCTGGGCAGGGCCCAGGGCGAAATCCTGGCTGCTCTGGAGCCTGAAATCAGATCCGGGTTTCCCTTTTCTCTCTGTATTAAAAGTTTTGGCCAGTGAAGGATTCTGTTCATGTGGTTGCCACACGTACAGGCCCAGTCACACCTGCGATGGAAACGAGCAGGCCGCGATGTTACTGCCTGGTACCAGGGCAGCTGTCGGTGTATGGCAGCCTTCAGACATTGCCCCTTGCTTGCCCAGGGACATGGGGAAACACGTGTGCTTGGACGGCTTTCCTAAAATGCAGTCTTAGACCCTGCATGGTCCCCTCACCACTTGGATGAGGGGGTAAATACCAGTGCTGCTGAAAAACAGCAACTTTGCCACCACCTTTAAGGCGTCACTGCACAATCTGGTGTTCATGGGGCAGCACCCAAGAGTGCAGATCCTCTGAGCCAAACCCTTCGTGCTGTGCTTTCCTTTTAGACTGATGTCCAGTTAATGTGACTGTGTAATCACGGTCTTATCTGACTGCTGTGAGATACGCTATCTGTGGGCTTTGTGTGGTTGCTGCCTGCAGCCCCACCAGTGATTTGCAGCCACACTCACTGCGTCTCTACATTTAAATGTTCTTTTTAGGACTTTTCTCAAGAACTTTGCAATTTTCACTTAAGCCAAATACAGCGGTGGGAATTTCTGGTTCCTGGTTATCTTTCATAATGCCCTCTGAAACGGGTACCTCAAACAGTAAATCATTTCTGTAAGGAGTTTTAAAAATATTAAATTGTAAAAGGCCCAGAAGTCAAGGCCTGGCTCCACAAGGACAGGTGACTGAAGCCTATACCACAGCCTCTGAATATCTGGGATCTAGCCTAACAGCCTATCCTAACATAATATTCCAGTAGCATTTATAAATATAAATTCAATATAAATTAAAAATTAAATATTTGTTAAATAAATATTAACCCTAAGGCAGGCAGCTAGGTAAGAATTACTGACAGCTATGCAATGTTTTTATTGCAAAATTTGTTTATTAAATATTTTAATTTAATAATTTATTTATTAAATAATTTGTCTTAACTTGTGTAATTCCACGCTCATGCCCGTTACTATTGTCCAAGCTGTGCTGTCAGGTCTCCGATATCGCCCTGGAGCATCTCACAGTCCTTCTCACCTTGCCTTGGCAAGACCAAGCATGAGCTGGCCGCCCAGGCTTGTCATGGAGCTAACCAGCCATGGGGGAAGGATTGTGCAGCCCCCAGTCAAGCAGACTCCTCATTCTGGCCATGAAACACTGTGGTAACAATAATTATAATTCCTCTTCTCGCCTCCTTCAGTTTGATGTGGAATGGTATGACACATCTTTGCTGACTTCTTTAAGCAGAAGGTTTCTAGATCCTTTCTGGCCAAATTGAAGTCCAAAGCTGAAGTTTTTCCTTTCCTGGGAACACCTGGATTTGGTTAAATCTTCTGTATGAGCCAGTGAAAACCCACAGAAATATGGAGGCACACATACCTTTCCTCCTATCCATACTTCTGTGGGCTGTTGTCTGTCAGGGTGGGAAGAAGAAATAGTTAACAATAATGTAAAGCAGAAATAGTTAACAATAAATGTTTATTAACATAATTTTTAAAAAACAATTAAGTATTTTCATTTCAGAGTTACTTAATTTAACTGTTACTGTTTACGTGTTTTTTTTTATATCACTACATCCTGCCCAACAAAATGGTTGGAATTTCTTCTGGGCTTTGTCATTTCTTGAAGTTTGAGGGATAAAAATGGATGGTTATCTCCTGTCAGGCTCCTTGGAGAGCTATGAGGAAATGAGCAATAAAAGGCTCTTTGAGACTCTTTTAACTTTGGTTTATTATCTATTATAGTTACTGATGTGTGGAAAGCTACAGAGAAATTGTGCATGTTTATAGTTACAAAGCCCTTAGCAGCTGTAGTTATAAGCCGAACACTTAGAGCTTTTTGAAATGTGTTTTTATAAATGCAGCATTAAATCATTGACATTTTGTAAACCAGCTGCCTTAAGAAAATTCCTGAGATAATAAGAGGGTTGACATACTCAGCTGGGCTGGTTTGTGGGTTCTGTCTCTCTCACACTCTTTGTGGCACCACCAAGAGAGCAGTGCACTGTGCTGGCTTCTTTGGGACAGGATTCGTGGTAGCCGAAGCTCTGGCGCTTTGTTATCGTCTCTCTTCTGTTCCTTACAGCTCTTTTCATGTAGTTTCAGAGCAGATGTTCTTTCTTCTATGCCTTGGCTGCCTCTCTCCATTTCTCACCTGGCTTGGGTGGAGTTTTTTTCACCTGATCCTATCCATTGAAAATGGTGAAACTAAAGTGCCAGTTGGATCCAGTGCAGAGGATGGTATGAAGAGGACTGTTCTCAGCCCCTACACACTGCTGCCATTCTACTGTCAGGAGCATACACTGAACAAACACCTTGGGAATGCAGATGTGTCAGCTCTGGTCTTTGGCATGAGATGCTTGCTCTTTGGCATCTGGCTTGCTGTTGGCTGCTGTGGTGCCCATCCACATATACAGTTGTACCCTTGGTGCAAGTGGCTGGCCAGTCTGGAAGGTCTGTTCCTCTGCCAGGGACATTCCTCGGGGTCCCCGAGAGCCCCTCACACAATCCAGCATGCAGATTTCTCCATCACACGCCTGCATGCCTGTCCCTGGCCAAAGACGAGTCCCATGCATCGGGATTCCAGTAACTCGAGAAGTCTGAGAACAGGCAGCAGCAAAACAAACGTCAGCCATTCAACTTCCAAAAATTGCATTAAGCCAGAAGAGACAATGCTATTTCTGCAGGTCTGTTTTAAATCAACTCAAATATTCTTCTGGAGCCAAAGCTATAATTCAGTAAAACTTGATACAATCTTGGAAAGCCCTAGAAAGCATTAGGAAATACCACTGGGAGTTGTGAGACCTATAGATACTGCAAAAATTTGCATTTTAAACTAAACATATCTCTTAAATGCTAATTGGGGCTTGCTGAAGAGGATGATGGGCTACCTCTTCAATCAAAAGCCTTAACATTCAGGAAGCTTTGTCTGCATGCAAAAGCTGTACGGTGCTGTGTGCAGCTGAAATAGCGTATGAAAGCACAGGAAAGATAGAGCTGTGCTGCTATGGACGTGGCCAAGAGCTGATTGCCATACTTGAGACCACCAACCACTAAGGCAGACTTCCAGGACCTCAAGCCCTGCACAGCAGTTCTTGAAGGGGTAAGGTACAAGAGAAGTTTGCCATCCCCTTAGGGGCTGCTGCTGTTCCTGTGCGTAGGCCCAAAGGAGCAGAGATTAAAAACATCAGTAGCATTTCTGATGAAATGTTTTATTTTTGGATTGGCTTTGCTTCCTCTGTAATTTTCCTTAAATGGAACATTGATAGCTGCATTCTGTACATTTTGCACAAGTACGAGTTGGGTTTCACCACACTGAATCCCTCTTTTACTTGGGAGGGAAGGTCGCTGACGCACACAAGTTGAATGGTTGGGCTTGTGAGAAAACCCGATCTAGGGGCAGCAGTGTAAGACAGCAGAGCTGTTTCCCACCTCTGCTGCAAACATCTCTGTGTTGTGTTTCTGCATAAAGATAAAAGGTAAAAACATAGAGAATTTCTATAGTGATATGCTCTTCAGAGCTTTGTTTATACACACTCAAGATCAGTTATGAGGAAGATAACCTTCTAGGGAATGCATTCTTTTCATTGAAACATCAGAAACACATTGAAACTGTTGCTTTAGGCTCCATATTTTTATCATTAAAAACAGATCTAGACACAACACATTTCTGACATTTTTAACAAATACTATAATATGATTACAGACAGAGAAGGCTTAATGTTTTCGAGGAATAAATGTTGATATCTTTTTCTCCTTGTCAAGTCTTTACAATGCTGATGTGACATTTTGCTCTGACTTTTCCTAACTTTTTTAAGATGCAGAATCACAGAATGGCTGAGGTAGGAAGGGCCTTCTTGAGACCATCTGGTCCCACCCCAGCTCAAGCAGGGACACCCAGAGCAGGGTGCCCAGGACCACGTCCAGGTGGCTTTTGAAGATCTCCTAGAAGGAGACCCCACAGCCTCTCTGGGCAACCTGTGTCAGGGCTCTGTCACCCACACAGCACAGAAATGCTTCTGGTGTTCAGGGGGAACCTCCTGTGTGCCAGTTTGTGCCCATTGCCTCTTGTACCGGCACTGGGCACCACTAAAATGCACGATGGAGTTGGTCCGAATATTTCTATCAAGACTTTTTGGACAGAGAATAACCTCTGATGATACAAAACTTTCAACATTAGATTTTTTTATGATATTTAGAAACAAAATATTAGCATATTTGAAATTAATTAATGATCCATACTTTCCAAAGAAAACCAAAAACCATTCATTCACAGAAAAAGTACAATGAGCTAAGTTTACGTCGGAATATCTCCTGAAAATGACAGTGGCATTTTATTTTCCATGGTATTATTTCCTAGAATTTGGATCCTTTGGGTTCATTGTGCACTGGTGGAGGTTCTGGCACTGAATCTAGTGAGATCATCATCCAGGCTCTGCCTGGAAACATGATGCACATTTTTACTGTGGCTATCAAGAACAGTCTAAACCATTTCAGATGGAACAACGACCTGTTTGCAATGGCCAGAGCTGTCTTGTCCCATAGTGTTTGCAAGGCACACTATGATATGGTGTTGTAAGAAAAAATATTGGTGTAGAACTTCAAAATGCCACAGGTTTCAAAGCTGTAGTGATATTTAAAAGTTAAAAAAAAAAAAAAGAAAGAAAAAAAAAGAAAAATTATCTTGCCAAGTTAATTCTAAGGACTGTGTCTTTCTTAAGAGCACTGAATGAGACAGCACAAAGAGTTCTGGAGGTTTTGCATGCCTGGGAGTTGATGTCTTTGTAGGTAACCTGACACAAAAAGTCTAGTGCATAACTTTTGCTGCTTGTCTTTCTCCCCAGGTTTGCCAATTCGTCGTTTCTGTCAATGGCCTCAACGTTCTCCACGTGGATTACAGGACAGTGAGCAATCTCATCCTGACCGGCCCGCGAACAATTGTCATGGAAGTGATGGAAGAAATAGAGTCCTGAGAAGAAAAGATCTCTTCCTGGACATTTCTGTGAGAGAAACAGTGGCAACCAAGAAGCAGCATGACACGAGGAGACAAAACTTGCTGTGTCGAAAGAAATGATTTTGCTTTTGGGGGAGGGGGGTTCTCTTTCATTTAACAATAATAGCACTGGTTATTATGCTGAGAAGTGAGCAATAGATACCAGCATATTTTCACTGAGGACTTTGCTTTGCTTGATGAAGACGAGGTAAAGGCCCTTAGGTCGTCTCTCCAGCCATGGCTGCATCCGTCAGAGCGGTTTCCCACCTAAGAGGCCGTGCAGATTTCCTCACAGTCCACCACTGGATCAAAACACTTCAGGAGATGAAAGAACCACACACACTGTGGGGTCAGGATGTCACAGGCGGTTTGTGTGACTTATTTACGTGGGTAAACATCCTCCAGTCAGGGAAAGGGGACTAGACGCTGGCTTTATTGCAGTCGGACACAAAGGAACTGTGAATGCATCTCTGTGAAACAAATAAGTTCATTTTCTGTAGAGGATACCGTGGCGTGGATGTTCAGGCCTGATAGAGCACAATGAGTATTCTAAAAGAAAAATACAAGACCATGCAAGTGCAAAAAGCATGTGCTACTTTGACAAAGTAAAACAATCTGCCCTTTGAAAATCAGGCGATTTGTTTAAATGCCTAAGCACAGATGTAGGTACTGAAGTATAAAGTGTTGATTTCTTTCTTTGTTTGTTTTCTTACGTGTAAAGGAAAGGTGTCTCGGTCTCATTGTTTGTCACTTTGGAGAATTTCTGGACACCTTTATTCCTAGAAGGAGAATAATATTTAGCGGGTTGAGGTGGGAAATTCGCAGTGTTAGTATTAGTAATGATACATCCAAGCGCTCCAGTAGAGGAAGTACACTTCAAATTGAAGCAATGTACTCGAATGTGCATTAAGCTCATTAGCACTTTCAAATCATCAAATGTTTTGCAAACTACAGACTTGCCACATAAGTTGCATTTGACACTATTACTAATAAAAAAAAAATTATTTAACTGACTCCTTACTCTTTTTCAAATGGTAAGATTTCTTTGTTGATAAATTTATGAAACAAATCTTTAAAAATATATATATATATATATAAAATACTATATTATTCTGAGCTGGTAACTTCTTAATCCTATGGTGATTGGACTTCATGGACATTCTTTGATCTTTGAACTGAATATATGCATCCTTGTCCATAGAATTATAAGTATACCTTGCAGTCTTTCTCTGCTGTCTAAATCTTACAATTAAAGCTTGACCTTCTCTATGAGCATACCAAAAATCCTTCGTCTTTGGGGTGGGGAAAGTATTTTTCCCTCAAATAATTTTGAAAAATATTTTATATTAAAAGCTGTTCTCGCTAAATATATTGCTCTTGCAGTATGTTTTTCAGTTGCTGAAACACATACAGATTTTGTCAGAGATACAATAAACATTCATAATTATATATGCCTGCAGATTTGTAGGTAGAAGTCCAGGTATTCCTTCATTCTGATACAGTATAGTCATGGTTGAGTTTTAACCAAGAAAACTTCTTCTATTCCTCTATTATGTACCCTTGCAGGAAGGTATAAGATTGAAACCACTAACTCAATACTAAAATCCTGTAGGCACAAACATGTTTGGAAGATTGTTTCAAGCTGTCGTGTAGTACAACAGTTGTTTTTCCTTGTTGTACCCCCCAAACTGCACACATTCTATAAGCCTCATCAGATGATTTTATACAGTTCATCTAAAATAAATAGTGCAGCACATAACGTTACATGAGATGGTAACAACTGTCGAGGGTATCCACTAAGAATAGATGGGGGAAATCCTGCTGTCCCAGAAATGTGTCAGTATGCTACAGGTTTTGGGTTTTGTGGATCCAGGAATGCTTCCCCAACTACTTCTGCTTTCTTTTCTTATTTGCCAGGGTTGTTTTGGTGGCCTGGCCGGTATGTACTTTGTACCTCTTTAAAATATAAATTCTACGTGTTAGATTAGGTTAAATATTAAAATGTGAAGGATTTTCTTAGCAAAATGTTAATGATTCTCTCTAATACCATTGTGGATTCTCCTGTCTTACATCTCTTGCCTTAGTTAATATTCTGCTACAAGTTCCCTGTAGCTTACAGATAATTAAGAAACTGGGTCAGAATTTAGCTTAATAATGCATTACAGAGTGCACTTTAGACTTGAGTAAAAAGAGTGGGAATGGGGGCAGGGAGAAATCTGTGCACATCATTATATTACAGATTGGATATGGCATTTTCATTTGCAAGACCCATTAGTCTCTATCACAATTCGAGCACCATTACTTGCCTATTGTTTTATGGGGATTTCCATCTTGTCTTCTCAACTTGATTGGCAATCCAGGATTTAATTAATTCTTTCCCCCTTCAATATGACAAAGGTGTTCAAATGATCTGTGCAATGAAAGTTCGTATTTTGTAAAAAAGCATGCGAATTTAACAAGTTGTGAAATGTATCATTTCCAATTAAATTGCGATTTGTCTGCACACAGTGATTACACGCCCTGTGAGACATCCCCCAGGAGCCAGTGTCAAACTCTCATGCACTTCAGAGGGCACAGGATTTTGAATATAATAGAGAAGCAGACTCCCTGCGAAGGACCAGAGGAAATGTAAGTCTGTTCGCAAAAGTAAGGAATTTCAAGGCATGATCAAGAATATCAAGCGTGGACTGAAGCAAGAAACCAGAAAGTCTTGTGAGATCCTTTCATAAATCTTTTAATAACATAGATTAGTGCCACTCCTCTGCATATGTACATTTGCAATTCATTTATGGAACATCTTCAAGCAATATAATAGTTAATTAAGTTCAAGTAGCATTTAAACTAATTGGAGCATTAACTCAATGCCATATTTCTCCTATTTTTCTTCTGTCTTATTTGCTACAAGATGCATAATTTTGATTATCTAGATTAAATGCCATGTGTATACTATTGAACTCTACATCCCACTGCCAGTCCCCTTGAAGGCATTGAACTCCTTGTCATGCATCAACCCACTTCAGCTGTACCTGACTGCAATTTTCTGCTGTGTAGGTCTCGAGAGAAGCAGAAAATAAAATAGTCAGCATTGAAAAAATATAGTGGTGTCATAGCAGCATCTGCAATACCAGTGGATCCATACTTCTCCTGTCTCTTGTGAGATGACATTCATAAGGTTTGGGAGGAAGAAGTCATCTAGTAGGAGTGTTTCTCTTGGTATTTTCTTCCTTTTGTGGTTAAATCCTCACTAATAGCTGCAGAGTGCTAGGGATGTGTCAAAGGCAGTCCCACAACTACTGATTTAATGGTTAGCACCTCTGAGAAAGTTGCTGGTGTGTAGGCAGAGAATAACAGAGCTCCAGATCAGAATTCATGCACAGAGGCTGGCTGTGTTGTGCTCCTTGGCCTTAGGACCAGAGAAGGATCCCTGTGGTCCCTGTACCAATCTTCCATTGTTTAATGGTGGACTTGGCAGTGCTAGGTTAACAGTTGGACTGGATGATCCTAAAGGTCTTTTCCAACCTAAATGATTCTAAGATTTTCTATGATTCTAAGATTCACGGATACAGACGTAGCCAGAGAGAGTAAGTGGAGGATTAGGAAAGAGGAACAGGTGACTGACTGCTTTCTTCAGCTGCACTGACAGCTACGTGCGCATGGAGGTTTCCTTTTCCCTGTGGATGAAGACAGGATGATCAGCTTATGGGGTAATGCTCTAGTAATTTCAGATAAAACTGGGAATTAAACACAAATTTCTAAAGATAATTGTGCTAAATTAGTATTCTTCTAAATTTAGAGAGAGGAAAAACTGAGGTAATATGGTTTGCCAAAATGTTTGCCTAATCAAAGACAGAGTGAGAAATCAATTGTTGCCATTACGATTATTTTCTTCCCAGTGTATAATTAAAGCTAAACCACTTGTGTAAGTGAAAAAGCATGTGTATGTCACATGAATAAGTAACGCTAGACCACAGCACTCTTCGAACAAAGTGAGAGAACTTCTAACCTTTTACTATAAAACAGCCATTAAAGAAAGATTTACATAAATCACCTCTTTTTTCTTTCTTTCGTTCTTTCTTTCTTTCTTTCTTTCTTTCTTTCTTTCTTTCTTTCTTTCTTTCTTTCTTTCTTTCTTTCTTTCTTTCTTTCTTTCTTTCTTTCTTTCTCTTTATCTGGTGAGTGAGGTGGTATTTTGTACTTGTCACTTGTGAAAAAGTAACTATCAATGGAATAATTCCTTTTGTGTACACACAGAGCAGATAAAAATATCATTGATGTTACAGGGAAGCTGAGTGATTTTAAACCATTAGATTTCTCTAGGAACTTGTACAGAAATAAACATTTACATACACGTCTTTCAACTGAGCCATTAACGCAAGAAAGTATCTATGAACACCAGTGTTCATAGGACTTGATACAATGAACTTACCACAGATGTGGTTTTATGTGTACTTAGTCTTTATATTCATAATTCCTAGTAAAATTTGAAAATATTCAGAAGGGAATAGCTATAGCTGTCAAACTGAATGTCCTCTAGAAGAATGTTGCTTTGCAGTTAGATACCTGTACACTTGTCCATGGGGGCCATGCATTTCCAGTAGTGCTGGAAGTCAAGTTGCCTAAGCACAGACTTACAGAATTAAACACTTGGCTTCAGGAGCATTTATTTGAAACAGACAAACACGAGGTAGAACAAATTGTTGTATTGCCTCCTACAGAGAACTGATGTCCTGCACACTGAGGGCTCCCATCCCACACCACTGTAGCTCTTGCTGAAGTTACAGAGCTGCCTCTGGCCTTTTGAATTGCCTTGTCAGACAGCAATTGCCACTTCTTTTCTGAATTTACACATCTGCAAATTCAAACGTGCCAGCGGTGTGAAGGACAGTCTGCGTCCACCCAGCTGCTTTGCTGCTACTGCTGCTGGATGGACGTGTTTAGTTTTCTTTCCTTTTCCTCCAGTCCTTTTGCCACATGGTTCAAATGGTGCTGCTTCCTGTCCCAGCTTAAAAAGTTGGTTCTTGATGGTGCTGTTGGCGCTAATGGTGCTGATGGTCCTGCTTTCTTTCACTCTTACTCGTCCCCTGGATGAGCTAACACAGCCCCTTTGCTCCTTTCCTCTGAGAAGCTCCTTTGCAGCTGAGCTATGGGTGGTTACCACATCCCAGCTGGAGAACAGCCTCACAGCCAGAGCTGGGCTTCCAGCCACATAAACTCCTGTCCTAATCACAAACAGTGGATGACTGAAGAATTTAATTGTTAGAACTTATATTTTTCTATTCAGGTTTTACAGTATCTTGCATTAAACAGTAAAATACATATTTCTCCCTATTTTCCATGCTTTTCCAATTAGTAAATGCTTTTTTTTCCTCCTTACTTTTCCAGTGGAATTTGCAATTAGCAGAAATGAGACTTCCCCAATTGTACCCATGAATAACTCTTAGGATAATAGTTCTTACATACCCGTTGTTGGGAAACCTTTATTGAGTCTACCTCAGAAAATTTTAACTGAGCAAAAGCTGTAATATGGTGCCCATTACTAGATTGTAGCTGGAAAATATGTAGTGCATATAAGCCATGTCTTTTGCATAGCATCAAGTTAACGTGTTTTAAAATTATTGTTGCTGGTTTTAAATTAAAAGCAAAGGGAACATATAACTCAGACGAGCAGTCATCAGACAGGTGTGGTGCCACTGCCCTGTCATGTACCTTAACAGCATCACAGGGCAGAAAAATACGATATTTTATGGCTAAATTTACAATTTATATTCTTAACCCTATTTTTTTTCCAATAAATGAAGTTGTAATTAATGCATTTGCATTTAAGAACATTCAGGCCTAAAAAAAAAAGCTACCCGAGACAAAATATTGCCTTATAAAAGCAATTTTCATTTATATTGTGAAGTAAGTAAAGTTTTTTTATTTTCCTAAAGCTTGGATTTCTTTAAAAAATACATATAAATAGTTATATATGTGAAAACACTGCATGTATCAACTGAAAATAAATACACAAGCAGATAAGTGGGCTTGACTGAACAACGGCTCTGTCAATGGAGTCTAGCTATGGAGCTAAATTGAGCCCTTCATGTTTATTAGCAAAAGTTTAATTAAGCATGATGTTGAGCAAAGCCTGGGAAAGATTAAATGATTCCATTGGAAGAAGTGCTCGGCAGTTTGCGGGATCAGGAATCCATTTAACTTGTGTTCTCAAAATCCTTGCTTTACCGGCAAAGTATTTCTGGAAACAAGATAAGATTTTCTCGAAACTCTTTTAAATATTGCACATGGAACCTATTGGATTCTGTGGGCTAACTTGGAAAGGAAGAAACATGAAAGTATTTAAGATCTTGATGTTACATTTTCCTGTTGCCTGTTTTGTTTTATAGGCATTGTCAGCTCAGCTGCTTTTTGAAGATAACTTAATGCATGCTTTTGTTACCGGGGACTGGGATGTGTGTGTGCTTTGTTTGTATTTTTCCAGAATCCACAAGATCCTCTTGAATATTTAAAAAATTCAATAATTCATTTTCCATTACAGTCCAGCAGACAAATCACCTACTGCAAAATACACTTAAAGGAAGCCTTTATAAAAGCATACTGAGTTACCCTCTTAAATATTCAATTTTGATGATGAAATCTGCCTTACACTTTCTAAAAATGTTTCATTACCTGCTGTGCATGTATCCGAATGATTGTATTATTGTTCATTCTCCTAAGAGGTTATTTTCCAAGGGTTATTGATTTGCCTTTCTATAGCAGCATCAGTATTCCCTTCCAGAGGCCATTTAGATACAAATCCTCTTGACCTCATAGTTACAGAAAAAATTGTTCTCTTCTGGTTCAGTCAAAAATTGTATCTGGGAGATGAAGACACAGAAAACATCTTAACTCTCACTGATTACTATTTCTTTTGAAAACAAAACCAAAAACAAGCCACACACAAAACCAAGCAATGAAGCATATAAACCAAAAAACAGGCAATGTTGTCTTAATGTGCAGAGCTTCAGGAAGCAACATAATACAGGAACAAAAATCATATAATTAGGGGCAAATTGTCCACATTTTAAAGGCTACTTGATGATACTTCTTTTCCAGCAGCTATCATGATTAACTCCTAACAATAGACTTGTAATTGCAAAGATGACCTTTGGCATGTGGTTTAATGCAGGGCTCTTTCCCTCCATCTGCAGATAATCTAAAAAAAGCATTGCAGTGGAGTGATGGCATCTACTATTTATCTCATTGGAATTAGAATCTAGGGGCTCAGTGCAGTTGCATACATTTAAATATCGGGTGACACTGAAGATGCTTTCGGGTATATGAGATGCTCTTATGGGGCAGAGAGGACCTATGGGGAAAGCCATGCCCCTCCAAATCACATCTGGAGATTAAGTCCATAAGGTTGACTTAAATACAGTGCAAGACAACGAGGTGTGGACAACTGAATCACAGCCCTAAAAAAGACCTCATAATATCAGCTAATTCAACCATCTTATTGTTGGTCATTTTGCTGGAGTTATGCAGCTGCATATTCAATTAGTGTTGCTTATGGGAAAGGACTTCCTGGCCATCTAGCCAGTTCTCTGAGAAATCATTGCATAACTGTATCATACAGAACTGGCTGTGATGATGTACTATTATTAAATCTCCCGTGTAATGGGCCTTCTTTTCCTCTCCTCATGCCTTTTGTCAAGCTGCAAAGTGGCCTCTCACCCAAGAACAGTTTTCTCTCTGAATTGCCTATCAAGGAGACCAGAGCCATTTGTCAGCTGAGCTGTAATCTGTATACACAAACGATCGTACATAATCACTCCCTGCATGCTCCAGCAGACTCTTCCTGCTTTTTGGGTGGTACTGTTTTTAATCTGTCCTGAAAAGTGCTCGTTTCACCCACTGAGTCCCAGCAGGGCGGCAACCTGCTGCCATCAGAGAACCGAGACTTATAAAAGAAAGTGGCAGCTACTGCGGCTGCAGCAGAGGAGAGCAGAGGAAGCACAGGTGGATACAAGCAGTTAAACCTGAGTTTTGTTCCACTGCTTGCAATTATGGCAGGTGTGTGGCTCCCACGTGCCCTGAAGCATTTATACTTGTCCCATATGTGCTGGTGGTGGATCTCCCTGCCATGTCCCATGCGACACCAGCAGTCAAATATCTCAGGGTTTGGCACCTTAGTCCTTGGTACATGGGGGGCTTCTGCTCCCCCTCTGTAGCACAAGGAGGACAGACAGTGACCAAAAACAAATGAAGAAGTCAAAGTGAAATTTGTGGACAAATTAAGTGCTGACATACAAAAAATTAATCCATTAAAAGTACTTGATAATGCATATAGGTGTTTAGAGGGCCACCAGCATTTAAGGTTTCATCTGTAGCTACCTAAAGGCCCTGTGTATGTCCCACTAGATCACTCAGACATCTTCATGGTCAGTGGGTTTTACAACCAGCAGCCGGCCCGCAGGTCCCTCACTCCCACATCTGCCGCTCTCCAAGTGTCTCTGGGCAAGCTCCTAAACCCCTGGAAGGTTAAATCCCACGTGGGCAGCATGGATACCAAAAGCCAGGAGGCCTGCAGAGGAGCAGAGCTGGAATTTGCTCTGCCAAGTTCTCATCCAGCCCCTGGCCCACTGGAGCACCCTTTACCCCACGGACTCCAGGCAGGAGCAAGGCCTCAAGCCTCCTGTCATGCAGAGGGACAGCAGGTCCCCCCATCAGCTGCAACCCATGACTGTGGAAAAATATTACTCTTTATGTGTTTTGAATCTTCTCTAGCCATAAAGTTGTTCTTTGCAAGCCCATATGTTCAGTTTTGGCAGGCTCTGGTCCTGGTTTGCCAGATACCTGTCAGGCGGATCAACCTGCAGCCTCTGCAGCTTCGCAGCCCTCAGAGCTCTTCTCCCTCCCCTGCCTCCCATCTTCTCAAGCCAGAGGCTCCCTCTAGAGCAAGTGGCAGAGCCGAGCCCTGCTTGGCAGAAAATCAGGGGCAGTTTAACAAACAGCGTTGAAAACTCTTTGAGAATGCAGTTACGCAAATGACAATAGCAAATGTAAATATTTGTGGTGAGGTTCTCCTTTATTTACCCAGCTGAAAATCAGAGAGAATTGCATGAACTGTATAAAAATGGCACAAATATAAAAGCAGAAGCAAAATTACAATCTGACCAGTTACTGGCAGAAAGATAAGAGGCAAATACTTAGGAAATTGTTTTGTACATCTGAACTGGACTTGCCCACTGAATGCAGACTTACTAAGAAATATTATTCAGTGTGGGAAGCACAGGTTTGACTATGGTGGTTCTCTAAATCACTCTAGCAAAAAGGATGACAAAAAAGAAAATGAGTGCTCATTGTACCTATTGCCAATACAGAATTTTGCCATTCCACTGATACACAAAAGCATCATTAAATCACCAGCCTCATTCAAACCCTTATTTTCAAATATTACCTTATATGTGGCACACAAGGCTACGACCTAATATTGTGAACCCAAAAATGAAGCACTGCACTGCACACTTGTGGTGTTCATTTGCCCCTTAATTCAGAAAATTGTATATACCATGAAATATTTCATAAGTTTTATGAGGAAAGCTTTTGAAAAAGAACAGCATGTACTTGGTAATCTGAACTTATCTGCCCTGCCTTATGGTTGTAATACTTTCTGCACATGGCAAAAGGCCACGGGTGGATTTTTTTATTTTTTTTTTTAAGATAAAGTATAGGAAAAATGTGGGACACTGGAGAAACAAAGAAACAAAGCTGTCCTTCACTTTTTTTTTTTTTTTTTTTTTTTTTTTTGTCCTCTTCTGAAGGGGGGGATGCAGGTACTAACTACCCAAGTTTTTAAACTATCGTCAGATACAATAAAAAAAAATGTGAAGAAAATGAGCTTTAGACCACATGGAAGGGCAGAACATGGTTCTGTGAATTGCACCTTTATGATTCACAGTTGATTTCAGTAATAAAATGCCTCTTTTTCCAACACAGTACAGAAACAGCCAATTGACAGACATGCAGACAGCTCTCTACGAACCAGTGGGGAAGTGCTCAGAGAGAGCTGCTATCTGTGGGAGCCAAGCCTGAAGCTTACTGAATTTCAAAGGTGCTTATGGCTCCCTTTGAAATGATCTGATCCTATCCTCCCTCTTCCTTACCAATGAGTTTTGCTCTTGAATTTAGCAGAATACTGTCAAATCCTAACTGAATTGCTTTTATCATTACACAGGTTCAAGTCCCATTTGTAGGCTCTGATGGTTTGCAGAGCTTAGGTGGATCTCTGCAGAATTATTTCACTGGGGAAGGCTCAGAGGTGAAAGACACAAAACTGTCCTCCTGTTGAGCTTGCCAGCCAGGCTTTCCAGGCTGTCAGTAGAGGAGGGCAATGAGGATGAGAGGGAGAACTATCAAAAGACTGATGTCAGTCAAAGACCAGGCTGACTCTCTCGCAGAGGTTGGGACCGGTCATTTTTAAACATTGCCTGTCTGGGATGGGAGACAAGGAGGGAAATTATTCACCTGCCTGGCATCGGGAAAAAGAATTGAACAGGATAGAGTAAGATCATGATGAATCTTGATTTAATTAAGCTGCTGACTCCTCAGTCTCTTACACACACTAATATTAGCTCTAACAAACCAGCATGTGCAGAAGCAATACAAACACATGGTTTGTTACTACAAGGACTGAAATGCTTGCTGTCGTTGCAGACGTTGTGTGCTCAAAACATTCAGAGCACATTTAAGAACTGATTGTCCGAGCCAAACCTTTCAAATATTTAACACGGCAGATGTTCCAAACAGCAGTAACTCCTTATGTGTGCTGAACTATTATTATTATCATCATCAACACTCCGAAGTTTACAGTGGCCTGAAGCAGGGCTTAGGCTCCAGGTACAACATCTAGGACATTAAGAGGCATTTTTCCCCAAAATTCTTCCTCAAAAACAGCAGAACAACATAGCCTGTTCTTGCTTCTCCTGTTTCTGCATTGGGTGGCAGAGATGAGTTGGAGACTTGTTCCAGCACCATCGCCCTGTGTTGTATCTCGCACCATGTTGCATTGGAACAGCAGCAGCCAAACTGCACTCAGCAATCCTGCAGAGCATCCTGTGTGTGAAGAGGGCTTACAGTGGGAACAGGGCATGGAGAAAACTGTGATCCTGCCAGAGCTGTAGGAGATGGCCTGGGCTGATTTGCAGGCAAAGAATTCTTTTAAAAAGCAAATCTTCTCTAAGTTAAAGCTCTGTTTCCCTTCATTTATCCAGTGATACACAGAAATATGTTGCAACCTTGAGACATGATAAATTTCTACAAAATGCTTGACTGTTGTAGAAAGGACTGAATTTTGCCTGAATGAGGGAAAATACTTGACTAGTGGCCAATGTTCCGAGACTGCAAGCCTTGGGACAGAGGTTTTGTTTGTGCTTGTGAAGAACTTTTGCTATTCAAATAGTGCCTCTGACAATCACACTGTAAGAAACCTTGTGCTCTTCAAGGCTTTATTTTCCTGCTAGCCCTGTTGCAAACTGTCTTACCTTAAGCACAGTGTTAATTTAAACAGGACAGGGACAAGCTTTTTTTCTGTGAACTCTAAGATAAAGAATATTACTGTGAGTAGCACCAATATTACAAGAATGGTTGAACCAGTATTTATGAAGGATGTCATCAGTAAATTAAAGGTTGCAACCAGACCCCCATGGATGATCTAAAGAAAACAGGAAAAAAAAAGAAAAAAGAAAAACAAACCACCAAGATCACATGCTGATTACAGTACTTTGTCAAAAAGCCTGACATGAAACGTCAGTCACTGCAGTTAAATGAGTAAATGAGGAAGTAGTGGAAAATGGAGTTGCAAGATTTGTGGAGTGTGGCTGAATGTCCTATTTACACCTTGTTTTTGTGTAGTACGTGGACTGAGGTGATGTTCAGCTTATCTAGTGAAAGATCCAGATGCTGCAAAACTTGCACGAGTGCACAAAATATGACCTCTGAGCATTCAAAGTAAGGAAAAAAAAAAAAAAAAAGGTTAACCCCAAATCTTTCAAGATGTTATCTGCTTTTTGTGGTAGGAAACTACTGCCTCTCCTTTTTTTTTTTTTTTTTTTTTTTCAGCTTTCACAATCTTTGTCACAATACCCTGTAATTCTTTAAGCCATCAGATCAATTGCTTTGGAGCAGAATTACTCCTGGCTATTTGTTTAAGGCAAAGTAACAGAAGCTTGCTTTCCTCCTGTGTAGTTTCCTCTTATTTTTGGTTTCATATTTAAAGCACTTTGATCGTGTTCAATGGGCAGTGTCCAAACACTTCCTGGGTGCACACACAACACAGATAGTTCTGCTAGCACGTGCAGGGCAGAACCCAAACTGTGCCTAATTCTTGTCTTTATCCGAGCAATTCTCCACAAATCTTGAGCCAACAAATGGTTACAGCAGCCTTAGGAGAGCTCACTGACCTCAGCTGCAGGGTGCAGGCACCTCTCAGCGATGCTGGCAGTAACCCTGAGCCTGTCGCATGGTGTCACCTTCCAGACAGGGAGGAATCTGTCCTGCATCTTCCTTCTTAGATCTTGTCAAGAGTGCAGAAATCTCTGCTGCTTCCAGAGGGAGCTGAGGGTTGGGTTCAGAAGCTGCTGTTAAACAGGGATCTGTGTATGCAAGACTAAATTTCCAGTGATTAGATGATGCTTAGGCCTGAAAAGTTGTGCAATGATTTCATTTTTTATTTTTATTTATTTATTTTTTAATAGAAACCTTTTCCTGTGAGGGGAAGCATTCTATGAATTGCCTAGGGCTGAGTGGAGCCCTTTTGCTCAGAAACTGAGTGATACAGGTCTTCACCACTAAATAAAGATCAAAAACGGAGGCTATTGAAGTGGTCTCTTTTAACAGACACAGTGCCTGAATTTGGATGCTCAGAAGCTAGCAAGATAGAGGTTTGTAAATGCACAAAGAGATTTTTGTCCAAGACTGCCCCCATCTGTTACTGCTTCATGACTGGGAAAAAAAAAAAAAAAAAAAAAAAAAAAAATTAAAACTGTAAATTCTCCTCTTCATACCTGCTAAAGTGAGATTTCCAGTATACAGATATTGAGTGTTGACATTTATTGGACTAATTAACCGACAGTTATTTCAGCTGCTTAAATGCCCCTGACATATAAAAGTGGAAGGCATACTGAATCTCTTCAGTATTTGAGTGGGGGCAATTTAATTGAGCTGTTTTCAGCAAGTTAAACTATTAATATTTCTCTTGGTTTCCTCCATTTTCTATAAAATTACTCTGAAACACAGGCTACATTTTTTTTTTAAAGACTAATGGCTTTTTCTGCAGCAACTACAAAACAGTAGCACTTTGCTTTCATAAAATTTATGTTAAGGTCAATTCAATATTTTATTTGTGGAAAGCTACCTTTTATGCTTAGCATTTGCTTAAATAAATATGGGAAAACCAAGTTTGTTCTTGAATATTCCAGTTGTAATTCTTAAATATGTAGATAGAGGAATATATAGAGGAACAAAGCACTCAAAAAAACTCACAAAAATATGAAATATAAAGGAACAAAGCACTCAATTCTGATTCTTTTTTCATCCACTTTAAATCCCTCAAAACAGAAGCAGCAGAAAAAAAACAGAGACAATGGTTTAAAATGGAACAAAATTTTTGGTGAATAAAATTTGTGAGCAACATAAACTTCTGCCTTAAAGGAGAGTTTTGTTCGGGTGTTTGTTTAGCTGCAAAACAACAGTGTGCTATCAAGTGATATTATTCTAGGAGACAACTCAGTAATTATTCTTTGGAGTCTTATGAACAGAGGTTTTTGTTTTGTTTTTTCTAAAAATTGCAAATTAAAAAAAGAGAAAACTCAGTTTTAAATTAATTAAAATTATTAATGTTAATAATAACCAATCATACTAATATATCAACTAATCATCATTAATAAATTAATTAATAAGCAAGATGGAAAACCAAGATCAGCAGCATTTAACAAATCTGGTTCTTGTTAAGAATTTTACTCTCATGGACACATGGACCAGAGAAGTGCTCAAAGCAGACGGAACCAGCCTGCAGAGGTGTAATTGTAGCATTCGGCAGTACACCGGGTAGGAGCTCAGGCAAGAGCTCAGCAGGACATAGATGAGAAGCTCTGCTTCTTTCAGGTAATAGCTTATGATGCATGCCATTTGGAAAGGAATTCTTGTTGCAGGCATTTCTTGTATTCATAACTCAAGGTATATATTACAGAGCCCACAATGGTATTGCTTCCAGCTCCTACTGGGCTTAAATATCCATTCCAGCCTGGATTTCATTCCAAAGAAAATTACTTTTGGCACAGACAGCCAGAATCTGTAGGTCTTCTGCTTATTCATTAAGACACGGTGAACCCCTTGCTCGCTGTGCCAGATTGTACTGCTGGTGGGCTGCAACTTAATCTGCACCGCAGCATTGCCCTGTGGAAAGAAATCCGTGCTCGCCTTTGCCAGCCATACTTGTGCCTTATTTCCAGCTGGTGGTAGATCCAAGGACCACAAAGTCTGCTCTGTCTTCTTCCCTCTGCATGCCCCTGCCTCGGTGCTGGCAGCATCCCAGGATCTGCCCATGTCAGGCTGGTTGATGATCAAGTCTCAGCACGCAGCCCAGGAGCAGATGGGAGCAGTGATTCTGGATCTTGCATTTTGGCTGCTATGATGGTTACTTTTACTTTAGCTGTGCTTCTAACACGTCTCCTGTAATGTCCTTGTAGACACATTGATGAAGTATGGGCTAGATATGTGGACAGGGATGTGACTTGAAACTGGCTGGACTGCTGGGCTCAGAGGGTTGTGAACAGCAGCGTGAAGTCCAGGTGGAGGCCAGCCAGTAGTGATGTACCCCGGGGGCTGGTATTGGAGCTAATCTGTTTAAAATCTTTATTAATGAACTGGTTGATGGTGGAGAGCATATCTTGAAGTCTGCAGAAGATACACAACAGGGAGAAATAGTTGGTATACCAGAGGGCTGTGTTGCCATTCAGAGGAACCTTGAAAGGCTGGAGAAATGGCCAAACAGGAACTTCATGAAATTCAGCAAAGGGAGGCACAAAGTCCTGCCTCTGGGGAGGAATAAACTCAGGCACCAGCTCATGCTGGTGGTCAAGTGTGTGGAAAGTAGCTTTGCCAGGGGTCCTGTTAGGCACCAAGCTGACCATGAGCCAGCAAATTCTACCTCAACACAAGTAGACACTTAAAAAACAAAAACAAAAACAAAAACAACCTAAGTCAGTGATTACACACTGAAATAGGTTGCTCAGAGATGCTATAAAGTCTCCATTCTTAGAGGTACTCAAAACTCAACTTGATATAGCCCTGGTCAACCTGCTCTAGCTGACTGGTTGGACTAGATGATCTCAGGATCTGCCAGCTTCAAGGATTCTGTGATCCTGTGTAATGTTCATGGGTCCAGAGCATTGCTCAGCAGGACACTGGGAAACTCTTCCTTCAAACATCCTGCTCCTTGTGCTCTGAAGGAGAATGAACACACATGAACCCTCCCTGCCCAGTGAGGTACAGCGGACTGCCGTTGTGTGAGCACATACGTACATCAGAGAGGATAATGTCACTTCTCCTGCTCTCTGTTGCTGTGAGGAAGCTAATTCCTGCAGGAATTAGCAGGTGGGACTCCAGTTTCTCAACAGGCAGAACTCAGCCCCTCTCTTGCTCAGAGACTGTAATGTGTGGCTGAGCTCCTTCCCAGAATGGATCTGCACAAGCTGCACTTTTCAGGGAGCTTAGCTCCTGGCCACATCTCCAGGCTCATACAGGTAATGTGGCTGTTCCTCAGCACTGGCCAAGCAACCTGGCTCAGATGTTGAAGTGTAAACCCAGGACAGATGAATCTCACTGTATAAAACAAAAAAGATCTGATTTGATGCAGAATAAAAAATTAACATAACCAAACACTAAACTCTTCATGCTTCCCATTACTTTCTGGAATCCTCATACTGAGAGACAGACAGAAAAATGTATGACTGAAAAATATTTTTATTTTTCTGTACCTCTGTACTCATTTCTTCCCAGCTTTGCTCCCTTTCTTGCAGATTTGGAGGAACAGGACCACCGTACACTTGAAAAGTTACACTTTAATGGCCATGTCATCAATCAGACTTCCTACATATCCCTTTCACTTACCTCATTATGTGTAATAAACTTCAGATGAATAAACCTAGAAGCTCACCAAAGTGCTGACAGCACTGAAATCTTCTAAAAAATATCAAGGAAATGAAAATGACTCATCAGACGTGCCAACCAATAATGCAGGAAAGCTGGACTTCTGTGACAGTTTCTGCCTGAAAACAGAGCTGTAAAATGCCACATTTGTGAGGTTGATAGCAGAGAAACAGCTGTTGTGTAAAAAAAAGTCAATAGAAAAAGATATTTCACAAAACAGAGCTAGCCTTTTCAGAAGTCATTTCACTGCATATTTATATCACAAAATAGTGATGAAATTGTCTCAGCTACTAAAGACAAGAAACTTGAGGAAGCAAGCATGGCTAATATGGTAAGATAGTGTATCACAATTACATTTTTCATTACTTTTTTTTTTTTTTTTTTTTTTTTTTTAATTTGGGAAGAATACAGTCCTGAGTCCTTCTCAGATCTCTCAGCATATGATTCCATAAATCACTTAATTATTTCGAGTGTTGACAGACTGATCTTGGCAAAAGCACCTTCCAAAGAGCATTGTATGTACCACTGTATTTAGTTAGAACTGCCAAAATTTAAAGGAAAATTCAACTGTGCTTTACTTCCAGTATTACCTCTGTCTTTGTGTACTTTAGTTCTTTTAACAGAAAAAAACAAAATTCTAGGAATTGTTGTTAGACCTAGGGAATGGCTCTAGTCATACAAATACATGTTCTATAGTCAACACCGAGTGTGATGAGTTTTTGGTTAATGGAGGGGAGAGGACATGTAAGAATGAACATCTCTTTGTAAGACAGATGAGTTTAGGAGGTAAAAACACTACTCACCTTTTACAATGTCATTGTAATAAAAGAATACAAGACCTAATCAGGCTTCAATTATTTGCAATTTTAAAATGTCCTTGAAACTTGACATTCTCATTTTCTGAAAGTCTTGTGAAAAAAAAAAAAAAAAAAAGGCACTGCAATGAATATTGCATTCATTGCTATACTGGAAAAAAATCAGAGAAATATTCTAAGTAAATTCTGAAAAGCAGAAGATATTCTAAAAAACAGAGGATCAATAATTAAAGTAATTCTTCCCTGCAGCCACCAAAGATAGCCATTATATTGGTTTTTGTTTAGATCCCACAAATTCTGCTGACAGTGATTCATTACTTGGTTCACTTGTACAATTACTCAGTCCAGTTCACTCTGAGCTCACCAGTCTGTGTTAATTATGATCTTTTTTGCACTTGAGTTGGATTAGTGGAATTGTTTCCAGCTGTGTTTTCAATATAATTCCCATGTAATCCTACTGATATAAATTTTGTGGAATCTATACTAGCCTAGCAAAGGATGGTCATCCTCTTGTTGGTTTGGATACTTTTAAAACACAGCAGCTATTAATTCTTGTTGCTCTTTTTGAAATCACAGAGGCTTGGCCAAGTCAAAACAGTGAAAAGTAAATCCATGGCACCAAGCCATGGGTAGTAAATTTCTTCTGAAACTTTTTTTTTTTTTTTTTTCCAAAAAGAAGACAAGAAGGAAATATTGGTAAATCATTTGCACATTAATATTGTGCAAATGTCACCACTGTGATCTTACTGTATTTCTTAATATATTTCCAGATGTGCAGCATGTATGAGCTCTTTCAAAGAAGCATTATACTTTAATGTTTAGCTTTAACTTTTGAAAAACATGAGCTCTTCCTTATAATTGTGCAAAGAGTTCTATTGTGCTTTCCAGAGCAAGCTGAGTAAAGCTCAATGGTAACAAGCAGGATATATTCTACAAGGTGGACAAGTGGTGTACAAAATGATATTGTGAATCAGGAAAATTAAACTGATACAAGAAAAACCTTCAGAGTTCCCTTGAAAGCAAAAATGTTAAATATTAATTTAGTTCCTGATGCAAATTGCTGAGTCAAAATTAGATTATTAATTCATGTGAAGGCTGCAGTGTGTTCAGAATCTACTTGCTGGTCAGTGAAATCTATCAGGACTTTTCAGTGTAGCTCCCTGGCTAGATGGAGCCACAGGATGGTGCTCATGCACTTTGCATACTACAGTACAAATACATGGGGAAAAAAAAAAAAAAAAAAAAAAAGAGAGAGAGAGAGAGAGAGAGGGGGAGCCAGACTCTGCCTTTGGCAGGCTGCTCCTTGTCATGCCCTGAAATACACGAGCCAGCACGCCGTCATGGATTAGGCTGATTTATCTCTCTGCTTTTACAAAGTCTTCAAGGGTATTGCAAACAGACTTATCCATCTACGTCCTTGTCTTCTGATGACTATTATTTAGCTAAGTACATAAATTAGGGACTGAAAAGGTATAAAATGTGTCACATTTAGCATCAATGAGCTGAACATTTTATGGCTTCAGAGGAATCATTACCCTGCAGGCTACTCTCTCCTTGGCTGGTACAAAGCATTAGCCATTGTACACACCTGGCAGTACCACAGAACAACATCTAGGAATGCTTTTTAACATTTGCTATATGAAACCACAGGACTTAAAGTGTCTTTAAAGCTTACACACTTCTGTAGTTTCCATAGAAAGATATCTGTGCAAGGTGACTTTGGACAAGAGTCTGCAGGACTGGGAACCCTACCCAGCCACAGAAGGTCCTGCTTTATGGAGTTTAGGCACAGTCATCTCCCTGAGACTTATGGTGTTCCCCTTACTTCAGGAGTCCTGCTTATGTGAACAAAGCAATGCACGTCTCTCTTTTCACTTCTGCCTCTTGTTTCTTAGCTGCAGTCCTTCATTGATTTCATTTGTAATTTTATACAGATGATCAGGCACATTGAAATGAGTATTTTCACTCACCTCTTAAATTCTAGGGACTTACAAACTTCATGAGTAGTAGCCTTAATTGTAAATTCAGTAGGGTATACTGTGAGGTAAACCAAATTTGTGTATGAATACAGGTTCTGCAGTTCCACTTCCCCATTGCTGTGTCTACATAGATGGCAAAAATGCACACATGTACTACAGTGCTTTTAATCAAGGTTTATGCCAAGCCAGACAAGCACTGGAACACTTTATTATAAATATTTCCCTGATTAATCATCCATCAGCGCAATAACCAGCACTGGGGAAATAGCATTCCTAGCCACACTGTGGAGCAGGCACCTTCTAAATCATTGATAACGAAGCGAACGAGCAACTGCGGGAGGAGGAGAGGGAGTTAAGAGGAAGAAGGACCAGGAGAATGGGGGTGCAGCAGAGAAGTGGGGTGCTGACAGGAGAAAGGGGGTGCTGACAGGAGAAGCGGGGTGCCCCGGAGAAGCAGGGTGCTCCAGAGAAGCGGGGTGCTGACAGGAGAACTGGTGTGCCCCAGGAGAACCAAAGTGCACCAGAAAAGCGGGGTGCAGCAGGAGAAGTGGGGTGCTGCTAGGTGAACTGGGGTGCCCCAGGAGAACCAAAGTGCACCAGAAAAGCGGGGTGCAGCAGGAGAACTGGGGTGCTGACAGGAGAAGTGGGGTGCACCAGGAGAACCAGGATGCTGAGGGGAGAACCGCGGTGCACCAGAGAGCTGGAGTGCTGACAGGAGAAGCGGGGTGCACTAGAAGGTCGTGATGCTGACAGGAGAAGTGGGGTACACCAGAGAACCGGGGTGCTGTGAGGGGAGAAGCGGGGTGCCGTGAGGCGAGGCGCAGCCCGGCCCCTCCCGCACCTGGCCGCACCCTCCCGCCGCAGCGCAGGGGCCCGGGGGCGGGGGCTGGCCGGCGGGCCCGGTGCTCGCCTCTTTTCCCCCCTTCTTTCCACCTTCAGCTCTATAACTGCCCGCCTCCTCTCCCTGCCCTCCCTCCTCGTCGGATGCGGCGCTGCGAGGGGAAGAGCAGCCGGAGGGGAGCGGCGCGGCGCAGCAGCACCCCCAGCCCCAGCCCCGGCCGCCCGCCGCTGCCCGCCCAGGTCGGTGCTGCCCCGGGAGGGATGGGGAGAGGCGGGCAGGGGCTGGCTCCGAGGCCCCGGGGGGCTCTGAGCCCAAAACAGCTTCACCGGGCACAGGGTGGGGAGTGTCCCGCAGCCACCTGTGGGGACAGCCCCGGGGGAGGGCGGTGGGGACCGGAGCGGAGCCGCAGGGAGCGGGCGAGGCTGTTGGGTGCAGGGGACAGAAGCGTCGAGCCTGAGGGGAAGCCCCTTAAAAACTGCAGAAGCCGTATTTTTAAGGATAATTAGAATTTATTAAAAGAAAACGCACTTGAAGTTGAGGGTCCGGCTGGGCACATCCTCCCTCAGCGGCCCCAGGGAGGTCTCTCCCCCCGGTTCCCCCGTCCCGGTGGGCGCTGAAGGGACTTCGCCCGGGTCCTCTGGGGGTCCCCCCCCAAATCGGTGGGGACAACAGACATCCCCTGCTGTCTCCCTTTTTGAACCGAAAAGGGGAAATGTCGCCTTAAAACGGGGTGCTTGGTGGCACTGCTGAGGGTGCTGTGAGAAGCGGGGTGCCCCCCGAGAGCCCTCCGCTGCCCTGGGGCTGCTCCCACTCCTCCTTGTGGGACGTCGACTCAAGAAATTTGGGTCACGCTGCACCCTAATAAGCGACCACGATATGGGTTATAAACCCTTTGGTGTCTCACTGAGGCTGTGGTGTGGCAGGGTGGCTCTAAGCGCTGCAGTGCGAGATGTTACAGCCGGCCAGGTGTGTGAAAGCACTGCAGCTTTGGGCAGGTTTCCTCAGGGCTGAGCTCCTTGGTCCTCGAGATCTGTTCCTTGGCTGAGCCTCCCGGGCTCTGCTCCTTGGTTGAGTTTAACTGGCACCCAGAAACACGGCACTCCTCTGGAGGGTCTTGCCTGGAGCAGGGTGGCCATATAACAAGTTTGGGGTGCCTCAAAGGCAGGTTCATCCCCCAGGAGAAGGTGGCTTGTGTGGATGCTGCGGGCAGCCTACGGTGTGTAAACCTTCCCCTTCCTGGGACAGGAGACGAGGCCACCACAGCAGGGAGTGCCCGTGGAGCAGCAGGGATCGGCTCATCGGCTGGGCTCTTGGTGTGGAAGGGGAGCCTGGAGCTGGGTCTCTGCTGCCAGAGATATTCAGTTGGAGAACTGTTCCACCAAATAGTGGAGAAATATATAAAAAGCAGGGGGAATGGGATGGCTTTTCTGATTTCCCTGATGGTGTCAGCCACAAGGTGGCTGCAGACTCGTGGTTGCCTCTGTGTGCCTTTCCTCCTGGAGCAAACCCTGAGGTGCTGGTCTGCAGAAGTCAGCTTGTGCCTAGACTGTGTTTTATCCTGTATCAGTTATGTTTCTGTCAATAAATCATACCTTCTTCGTGTGATCGCTGCTCTCTAAAATGAGCGGGAGAGAGTGTTCCTACACAGCATTGCATGTCAGTTAGTATTTATAGCCCTTATCTGGGAAGAGGGTTTATATCAAAACTAGCAAACGGGGAGCTGAGCCACCACTGCGAGTGGCTACTTTAATATCTGGGTTATTATATGGAAAGAAACTCGCACATAGTGGAGACTGAATTGAAGAATGAGTTGTGTGTTGTCCTTTGAAGAGTCAACATTTACGTGATTCTCCTCACCTTAGGAATGCAACCTGAAGCTTTGATACACAACGCAAGTTGCACAAGGGTTGCTGTTCAGGACTTAGCTCTCTTTGTTTTCCCTGTTGCCTGTCACTAGGCAACTGCCTGCTGATGCTGGCTAATCTGGATCCAGTCCTTGGATGCTCGACTCCTTGTGTTTGTGTAGTAGAAAGCTTGGGCACTTGGCTTGGGTTTTTGAATTCTATCTGGAGGATGTGTTCTAAGAACTGGGCATAGCAATACCTCAGTTTTGGATACATGGTTTTGTTGTTAAATAGTTATTTCTCTCTGTCTTGAGAGATCCATGCTATAAGAGGTGGATTCAAAATATGTATCTGAGTAGAGTGAAACCTGTTGATAATTTGACTAAAACTTAGGAAACCTCCTGTGGGATAGAACCTCAAATGATGAAGCCACCTGTATATTTTGAGGTGGAATACCAAATATCCATGATTGGGATTTGTGACAGTAGACACACCAAGGACTGGGATAACTATGGCAAATTAAAAATATCTTTTACAAGAGAGAAGGAAATGTAGGGTTATCCTCTCATCTGTTCAATGAGGTACTTCAGTCTGCCTTTTGTATTATTAGATAGTGGCTGGACCATTCACGTTACACCTTCCTCAGAAGACATTGAAAACAGGGAAGGTAAATTAAGTGGTGGTATCCTGTGGATATTAGAGAAAATGACATGGAAGGTAAAGGGGAGGGACTTGAAAAGCAGAAATATGTAAACCAAAGTTTACCAAAGTAAACCTTCAAATGCTGTCTTTGACAAAATTAAGTTTCCAATAAAATACTAACAGGAGAGGGCAGCAAAAATTCTTCTTCCTAGCCCAGAAAATTGACCAAAACTAGTGCAGTAAAGTTGAGTGATAGGTAAACATTTAAAAGCATGATGTCATGAAGATGATGTGTCCTGGGAGGTGCTTCTATGTACGTTGAGTAACTCTACTGGCCAATATTAATAGCCAAGTCCAGATAAAGAATTTTGTACTGTTTTTAACCTAGCTTCTTGGGCAGATAAACTACCCCACCTGGAACTTGAACTTTGGCACCTGAATTGTTTCTGGTAACCCTGTCAGTTCACCTAGAACTGCCTTCAGTGTTCATACAGTGCTGCACTCTGAAGTTCTGATGCTCCTAATGGATTAAGTTAGATATTTTTGACCATGGAATTGCCCACAGATAAAATTAGTACTTAGCTGATACCCTGTATGCCTCTGACTTGTTTGCTTTGGTCACTGTGCCAGATAGTACAACAGAGAGCTCAGAATAAGCTCAATGAGATAAAAATAGGAAACACAGAGGATGTTGAGAGGAGGACTTGCATTTCCTCAGAACAAATTTTGCCTTTTTTGACAGCTGATGTGCAAAATTGCTCAGTTGAACTGACCAGTGAATTAGTTCACTGGGGAGATGAAGTATGCATATTTGATGTTTTATGGTAGGCTTGCAGGACACTTCTTATTTAATTTTAATTGCAGAGTCATGAAATAAATGACTTAATATCCCTTTTTGGATGCTTTCTAGATATAAAGTAGATAACGGTTAAAGTCCTACTTTATCTAGAGATTCAGAATTCTCTACCACAGGTGCCTTGGTAAGGTGTTTGCAATGCTGGATTCTGTAGAGATACCCATTTTGCCTTGTTACGCATAGCAAACTCTACTTCCAATGCTAATTTATGCTATGCAATGATTAATACTCTTCTGGTTACACGGGACCAGTTTTTAGAACTGTTCAGAGCCTTGAACGTGCTTCTTTGTCCTTCTCAACTAAAATATGGTTTGTTTATAAACTGCTTCCAGGATGAAATCTTAGCTCCACTGATGTCCATGGCAAACTCCTAGTAGTTATTTTTCCAATGGAATCCAGATTTTGCTCACACTTTAATGAAAAGTGTTTACTTTAGATTTACAAATTTAATAAATATTTCTGTTCTGTGTGTTTTCAGGCTCATTGATACTGTGGTCATCAAGGGGGAAAAAGATGCCTTGTTGGTATGAGGTACAGAGCTGCGTCCTCTTGGCGTTTTTAGCAGCTTATTCCATCAGTGACGCCCAGGGCCAAGGTAAGTGCTAAGTAAGAAGATGGAGTTTTTCACTAGATCACTCTGATGTGCAGAAATAGACTTATTCCAAATGCAAGTGTTTCTTTCCTCATACTAGGCTGCTGACCCAGTATTACTGAAATGATGCAGTTTTGTTGTTGATTTCTGGGAGCGAAGAACTACATGCTCATGTGTGCTTCTTGAACCATGTATTTCAAATAACATAAATCATTCTTTTTGCAAGTTCAGGTGTCTCAAAATGAATTTTACAGGACATTTTTTACTTTTATTTACCTGAAAGTACTGATTAGAAATTGCTGTGATTGCCCCCTATGTAATCAAGGAAGTTTGAAGTACCAGCCTTGGTATTAAGCTTGTATGGAACATACTTTTTTTTTTCTTTGTTGGAACAGTAGCTCATGTAACACTTAGATCATACAGTATTACACAGTACTGGTAAATGTCACAGACTACTTCTGCAGGTTTTTTTTTTCTTTTAATCTCCTTTGTGGATATTAAAAAATCCTGCTGAGATTGTTAAGCTTACATACTTGCTGGATCAGATGGACAGTGGTATGATTCTCGAGGAAATTTATCATACTGCTTGGGGAAGGAGGGAGGAAAAATGCCAGCAAGTTTTTATGATTCCTGAAGAAGGACATTTCTCTCAACATTATGTTTATTTAATCCCTTTGATATGAGGTTGCCTAGGCATAACTGGGAGCAGAATGTGATCCTGGAGCTCTTCTAAAGGCTCTTGTGTAATGCATTATTCATGAGCATGCTCAGACTGGTGTCAACGTGAGGCTTTCTGACTTGTAAAAGCGAGCAGCAGCGCTGTCCAGTCCGCGTGGCACTCAAGTGCTGGCTTGACGTTTGGGCATCCGTGAGTGTTTTACAAGCCTCTTCCAGAACTTAGGGACAATTAGCAGCAATACTTACTGCGGGCGATGTGAGGTGAACGAAGATATACGTGTTCCCAATGTTCAACACATCAGTTCTGGTCAGAAACGAGGGCCAGAATGTTTGTGACTTAATGAGCCGATAAAGCAAAGCATATGGTCAGTCCCCTGTCTGTGCAGTTCAGTCCTACTACATATGGTTAAGATTTGCACAGCAGCACTGGGGAGAGGTTCATCCACAGTTGTATGTAATTCCATGCACTTGGAAAAGCGTACTCTTCCCCACTACTTCTTTTTAAGCTTTGATTTAATCTGTCATTTGTAAGGGAGAAAACTCTCAAACTATTAATACAATGAGAGGAAGGTCAGAGAGAGTTTTTCCACAATCACCACACCAGCAACAAGCTAGAGTTGGTGTACTTGCTGAATAAAGAACAATACTTCCCTTGTTCTTACACTCTTTCAGCAAGCATCAGCTACTGCATGCTGTCAGCAGCTAGATACTAAGCTAAGTGGACTGTTGCCTTGGCCTAACGTGACTGTGCTGTTACTGAAAGAGGTGATGTGAAGTCTAATCTCTTTTCACAGAATAAAAATATCTCTTGCTACACTTGAATTAGTAAGATGCTTCTCAAATACTTTCATAAGGTTGCCACCCCTTGCAGTAAACTCTTCATGCGGCTGGCCAACTGTCTACAATTTTATACAGCACTAACCATATTTGTCTGTTTTACGAAGTTGTACACTCTGTCGAGGTGTAGGAAGAGCTGGATTTAGTTCCAGCTTGTGTTTCCTTCCTTTGGCAAAGATGCTCAGTTAAAGGTGTGCAATGTGACTTCTTGGAAAGGAGAAAATGTTTGGGAGACTGAAGTGAACATGCCTGAAGCTACAACTGATTTATTTCAACCGAGGAGTTATCTGCGCCGAGCTACGTGGTTTTATCTTGTTTATTGCTCAAATGTCTTATAGACCAAAACGCCATTCAGTTTTTACTCAACAACAGTTATTCTTTCCTCACTGCTGCTTATTCCTTATCCACCATAATGTCACTTAAACAACAGCAACAAAAAAATCCGGTTTTCATCTACTTCAGTTCTTACATAGCACACAAAAAAGTGCTGGGCAAGAAAACTACTGTAGAAATTTCCATTTGTTCATAAAGTGACTTATTTTAAGTATTTTCCTTCTATATTTAAAGATGGAAACTTGTCCTCGTGTAGCAATACTTTCCATGTGTTACTAATGTAATTGCAATGCATATTAACTTGTTCAATTCTTAAGAAAAAAGTACATTGGAAGCCACAAGGTTTAGTTAGTATCCAATTTTAGAGTATTGGATGCCTTTGAGACAGCTGCAGGTATACAGTTTATCGGTATTTTTCCTTTCCATTAAAACACCGAACAGTTCAAAACACTCTTTCCCCATTTGTCCACAAGAATAATGTATTTGGAGTGCTGATCTATCTGGTTCCACAAACCGAAGCCTTGAAGTTGTCTTTACTGTTACTTTGGGTAACTGCTCTAATGTTGCTGATGGCCATTCACTTTTGCATTCCTGTAGAACCACTTAACAAGCTTTAGCTACTGATTTTTATCAGTTAACTGACTCAGCTTGGATTAATTTTTTTCCCTTTCTGCAAGAAGTGAGATTTTGTTCCACAGCCAAAAAAGGTCCAAAGAAATAAAGATACCCTCTTCAGGTTGGTGAATGTGTAGTAATTCCCATCAATATTTTGTTGTCTGTTCAAGTGTTAGATTTTTAACTTCCTTAGTTATTATATGTACTTTTCTATGCCAGAGCATTAGTCTTTGCACAACTAAGACACAGTTGAGTATCTGTCTGATGAAAAATTCTTTTTTTCCTTATGGTTAATTGCTGTGTGGGAATGTCCATTCCCCTGTGCTGTCACTTTTGATGCAAAAAGTATCCGATGAAGATTGACTAGTTATGTAAAGACTATTCTGGCACAACTTTTCTAGTTTTTCACATTATAACTGTAGTAAACAGAACAACTTCTGGTGACTGTGTCCTTCTTTGCTTGTAAGATCTGTGATTGTTTTTTAGGGGCTCCCGAAATTTACCTAGTTGGTGATGGTGATTAGGCCAGGACTATGCTTCTTTGTTAGAAAATGCTTTCATAAATTAAGTTTGAAATCGGATGGAGTGACAGGGGAAGGAGGAAGATGGCAGAGAAAAACTCTGAAATTCTAAGACGTGATTTTTTTTTGTCAGTCCATGTTTTTTTGTTACGATAGCTCTCAGTTCTGCCTCTTAATCCCCGTACAAATTTACCACTTAATCCCAGTGAAATGTGTAGCATTTTGAACAATGACAGTATGCAAGCGTAAAAAACTTATTTGCTCATTCTTAGACAAAATAAATAACGATAGGAAGTGCATATTTTGCAAACCTCTAGGTATGATTTGTCACTCTTGTTCATTCAGCACCAAGTCATGATGATTTATGTGTAGCTCAAAGATGGATTGAATCTTGAGAATGAATTAAAAGCTGTAATCCATAACTACAGTCTGCTTGGCTTTCAAAACTTTTTGCCATAGTCTCTGTCATTTTATTACAATTATAGCATGCTGAATGCTCTTGCAGAAGCCTGCCCAGGGAAATATTTTTGCAGTACAGGGGCCAAATTTTCAAAGAACTGATCTTGGATTTGCAGCGATTCCTGCACATGCTCTTACTTGCAGCCTCTCTTCTTCTGAACTTGAGGGAGGTGACAGGCAGGGTGAGGGCTCGGTCTGACAGGATTGTGCCCAGCAAACGGGGAGATGCACTGTTTGGATGTGTGCCCAGTGCTGCAAACCAGAACAATGCTGAGTATGTGAAATTGGTGTGCCACCTGCTCTCTTCACCCCTTTGCCTCTCTCCTGAGCTCGCTCTCTCAAATATTTGAGAGTGTAGAGGTGTTGCTAAGCTTTCTTGGTGCTTGTATCCTCTCTTTTTCTGTCCCTTGGGGATTGATAGGCTGCATACTGGGAATAAATCTCTTGTATTAAACTTTACTTCTGAGACTCAAAATATTATTAATCTTAGATGGCAGTAAAAACTCACCTTCAAATGTCAAAAAAAAAAAAAAAATACAGCTTGCCTCTTTCCTTCTTTCTTCAGCAAACTCTTGGAAAAAGAAACAAGTAGGAAAAAGTAATCAATCGAGGACAGGTCTTTGGCTGCTGCTGTTGCCAGAGCTGCATTGACTGCAGCAGGGCAAATGGAGAGGCCAGAGACTTCTGGATAGCACATTCTGCCTCTAAGCTCAGATGCTCCATATGCTGTAATCCTTAAATCTCAGAAATGCCATGAGTGCTATTGACTTATAATATGTAGTAGACCAAGAAAACATGGGCACGGGCCTAGTCAACTATACTGGGCCCTGGAGCAAAGAAATGGCCACTCCTCCCACCCTCTTCAGATAACTTCCCTTCTTTCTTGGACATACCAAGAGAAACCTTAAGGCCGGTAGTGGCAGAGGCATCAAGGGACTTAAAAATTAAGGAAGAAGTTCAGTGAGCTGTGAAGGTAGTGGGAAAAGGAGGGTTTAAGGTCAATGGAGTACTGTGCTAAGCTTTTTTTTTTTAAAAAAAAAACAAAAAAAAAACAAAAAAAAAACTTTTTATTTCTCAGCCTCTGGATAACTTCCTTGGCTGCCTTTCTCTCTAGGTCAGTTGGTTCTGTGTGGGTCAAAACCCATTCAAATATATAAAGATTCCCATTATTGACAGCCTTGGGTCCCACAACCAGCAGCAGTGCTTCAGTTGCTTGCTGTGAAGGGGGATGTGGCTACCTGGGGCAGAAGAAAAATGCCATCTAGGGTATAGTCTAGGGGAATTTGCCGGTTAATGTACATGGGCACAGCATTGCTGAGCTTGCAGTAACAACCTAGGGTTGTTACCTTTTGTTCCTCTGTGTGTTACTTCCCTGAAAAGTCACATCTTTCTTCATTTCATGCTTTTATTCATCTTACCTGCTGCTTCTGTTTGAAACCTAGTTGATGGCACAAGATAAGTAGAGGTCAAACTCACTGACCTCCTCCAGATTGCCCCCTGCCTAAATCTGGCCCAGCCTGTGCACATGTCCTGGTCTTGATGAGACCAAAGCAGTGCTTGTAGCTGGGAAGGTGTGCATCCCTGAGGCTAGGTTTGCAAATTGGGCAGCTGATGTTCCCTCTGCTCTGTGCATGCCTATTTTTCCTCTTGGTTACTGTGTCTTCACAAAGCTTTGAAAATTTGGCCCCGAGTTACTTTAAATGTGGGGAAACACCCCCGGTAATGAGAAGTAAAGGAGGCTAGGTAACACACATTGTCAGCATAAGCAAGGAGAGCAATTTTAATTCCCCTGTATTAACAAAGAGCATTTGTATTACCAGCTTTGCCTGCTAAACTAGAATCTTAACATCTAACCCTGTTTGTCTTTGTCCTCTGCTGTTAGGTTGTTAGTATCTTTTTGTAAAGAGATAAAAGGTATGTCTGAGGGAAGTAGTGCACCTGGGGTTGTCATTTTACAAACTAATAAACTGATGTATGTGACATTTTGAATAACTTGCATCCTTTATCATTAAAAATGTGTGTTGTCTTCCTATATGTTTATTTTAACGTTTGTTTAAAATTGATGATTGCCTTTTATTTGAGTTTAAAATGTTGTTTTCTCTCCCCACTTGCAGTGTCCCCACCAACAAGACTAAGATATAATGTAGTCACTCCTGACAGTGTGCAGATCTCTTGGAAAGCCCCCAAAGGGCAATTCACTGGATATAAGCTGCTTGTCACTCCAAGTTCAGGTAAACCAAAAGCCTGTATGTTCTCTTGGAAGGTGAAATGACTGTTGTCTTCTAGACCTGGGGCCAGGAAGCTTTCCTGAGGCTAAAGTCACCCTTCAGAACCAAGGAATTGTGAGCAGCCTGTGGATAAGAGTGTTGACTGGTCAACAAAAGAGAGAAATTGGACTTGCCACAGGATTGTCCTAGGCATGAGGCTTAAAGTAGAAGGAGGTGGATATTGGATAAGCTTCATACGTCATCCTTGGGAATTGTCACTGACCATCTGTCTTGACCTTTCTTCCAGTGGGGTGTAAGGAGGCCTAGGAAAGTATTCAAGGAAGAACACAGGAACCCTGTTCCAGTAAAAGATCTGAGGTGGATCTCCTTGTGTCTTCTCTCATAGTGAGCTCTCCAGAAAAGACCAATAAGATTTCAGAGAATAAATAAATAAAAAAACAAAACAAACAAGCTGGAATGATGAGGCCAGAACTGGCAGCCAATGACAGAGTGGTGTGCAAGCCCATGGGGCATGATGTACCACACTTGACAGCTCCCTGCCATAAGAGGCCAGTCAAAACAAAACAGAGGCCCTGTGTGTTTAGCAGGAGGTACCTGAAGTACTTTTGAGCAAACCAGAAGGGGTGGCTTGCCCTCCTAACCAGTCAAGGAACATGTGAGGGATGATGCTTTACAAAAAGGCAGCCCTCAGAAGTGAAAAGAAGCAGACTGAGAAACTGGGAACAGGAGAGGGACTTCTGGGGCACTTGTCTGCCCATGGTGGGGGGACTTCCACAAGGAACTGGGACGCAGCACCTCTCACCTTGTACTCAGACTGCTGGCACTAACTTCTAATGGGCTGAGCAGCAGGCAACATGGATGGCCAGGAGAGAAAAGTATTTTCAGCAGTTTTGGTAGCTTGAAAGTAGATCTGTGGGAGAAGGAAGCTCATGATGTGAAGCTCAGGTAAATCCTTGTCATTTGAAGCATGGGGCTTTTCAACAGCTGGTTAAGTACTTTCCTGGGGCCTAAAGTAGCAGTGGTATGCAAGGAGGTACACAATGAAATGCTGCATGGCATTTATACTGCTGGAAGTTCTCTGGACCCATCTTGTTACTTCAGACCTTTCGTGCAGTCTTGTTTCCATACACTTGCCTTGTATATAGATAATTAAATGTATGGGGTATGGCAAATGTGCAATTGACTTAGTTTTCAATATATGTCTTTGGTATTGTCGTGGTTTAACCCGGCCGGCAGCTAAACACCACGCAGCCGTTCGCTCACCCTCCCCCCTCCCTCTCTGGGACGGGGGAGAGAAATGGAAAGTGAAGCCCGTGAGTTGAGATAAAGACAGTTTAATAAGACAGGAAAATAATAATAACAAAATAATAATAACAATAATAACAATAATAATAATATGGTGATAATAGGGAAATAATAATAATATGTACAAACAAGTGATGCACAATGCAATTGCTCACCACTCGCTGACCGATGCCCAGCCTAACCCCGAGCAGTCCGGCCCCCTCCCCCCGGCTAGCCACCCCTATATATTGTTTAGCATGACGTCAGATGGTATGGAATACCCCTTTGGCTAGTTTGGGTCACCTGTCCCGGGTCTGTCCCCTCCCAGCTCTTACTGCACCCCCAGCCTGCCCGTTGGCAGGGCAGAGCAAAAGGCTGAGATGTCCTTGGCTTAGTATAAGCACTGCTCTGCAACAATTAAAGCATCGGGGTGTTACCAGCACTCTTCTCATCCTAAGCCAAAACACAGCATTCCACCAGCTACTAGGAAGAAAATTAATTCTGTTCTAACTGAAACCAGGACAGGTATATTGCACACTGTAAAGGAAGTTGGCTAACACTACTTATGGTTTACTTACCTGGAAAAGTTTTGGGTTTCGGTTTGGGTTTTTAAAGATTTTTTTTTCTCACCCCAAACTCCATTCCTCTCTATTATGAAATACTGCCTCCATATTTAATCTGTTTCAGTTCATGTTTCTTGTTTCATCTCATAGATCAAAAGCTCTCAGATCTGTGTGTTATGCTCCCTTTGTCTGTTGAATTAATTCTGCCTTTCATTTAAGGGACTGATCAGCCTTTCTGTCTCTTTTGTAACATAAAACGTTAGAAAGCCTATAATTCCACTGTACAGTGAGTTCTCCATATCCTGACTTTCTTGCTTAAATGATGTCTTCTGATGCTTCTTAAGCTGCTCTGTCAGCTTGGTTGCTGTGTTTTCTCTTTTCTTCATCCATGTAGTTGATGACCTACTTGATGTTGTGAGTTGGTCAAGCCAGGAGGAAAAGCTATCAACACTATCAGATATTCTTTTGTAAATAGCAGAGTTATAAAATTCTTTTGTCACACTGGGAAACATGGGCTGGAGAACAGAGCAAGCATAACCATGTTTCTTCTCGGAGTATTAAGCCATCTTCTGTAGAAAGGACCTGGGGTCCCAGCAGGCAAGGACGAGCGGTACGCTCATGCAGTAAAGAAGTACAATGCTACAACAGGTTGTACCAACAAAAGCATATTCACCTGGTTCAGAGTTTTTCGTTCCCTGTGTTTGGTGCCTGCTTGACTTGCACTTGTTTGTACTATGTCCTAATTTGGTTCTGTGTTGCAAGGAAGACACCGAGGTACCAGAGTAGGCCAGTGGGGGACTGCCAAGATAGAAGCTTGGAGCACACAGTTATACAAAGAGAATTGGGTTTATTAGGTTTTAAGAAGAGAAATCTCAGGGTAGGTCTTACTGCTGTCTAAAGGGACAACGTAGAAAAGAAGATGACTTACTCTTCTCAGATGTGTGTAGCAACAGTGACAGACAATAGACACAAACTGGGGCATGTGAATTCCAGTCAGATATTGAGAAAAGTTGGTGTTTTCCTCTACCATGAGGCTTGTCAGATATCAGGACAGGCAACCATGAGAAAGTTGGGGAATCTCCACCCTTGGGGATATTCAGAACTCTTTTGGACATGGTCTTGAGTGACCTGTTCTAACTAGACCTGCTTTGAGCAGGAAGGTAGACTGGAGATACAGAGCGGCTGGAGAGAGTCAGCCAAGGGCTGCCAAGATGATGAAGGGACCAGAACATCTCCCTGAGGACAGGCTGAGAGAGCTGGGACTGTTCAACATAGAAGGGTCAGGGAGGATCTTATCCATGTGTATAAATACCTGCAGGGAGGGAGGAAAAGGCAAAGCCAAGGCTCTGTTCAGTGGTGCCCAATGCCAGGACAAGAGACAAAAGGCACAAACTGTAACACAGGAGGTGTTCCATTAGGAAACACTTTCTGTGAGGGTGACTAAACACTGGCACAGATTGTCCAGAAGGGTTATGGAGCCTCATTTCTTTAGACATTTAAAAGCTGTCTGGACATGGTCCTTGGCATGTGGCTGTAGGTGGCCCTGCCTGAGCAGGTGGGTTGAATAAAAAAACACCAGAGGACCCTTCCAACCTCAACCATTCGGTGATTTTGAGAGACATTGAGAGGTTCCTTTCAACCTACATAGCTTCTTATTTTATCACTAATCTTTAGTCTGTACTTCTTGTTATAAAAGGTACTTCTCTGCTTTATGAGTTGGTTTTGTGCTTTCCATAAGCTGCTTCCTCTTATTGATAAATATTGATTTCTGTCTGAATAGTTATGCTGGGTATGTTGGATATTCCATGGGACCCAGGTACAAGGTCAGATTGATTCATTTTAGAGTGTTTATATCCAAAAATCTGGCCTCTGTCTTTGGTCAGGCTGCCTGACTTCTTGCTTTTCTGGGATGTTCTTTGGCCTGGCTGTCTAGATATTTCCAAAAGTGGTAATGGAAGACACTTGGGTCTTTGTAGAGCTCGAGGTAGTTTTAAGTCATTCCATTTACCTTACTGCAATAAAAGCAAAGTTATGTATGTGTCTTTTTTTGTCTTTTCTGTTACAGGTGGAAAAACCAATCAACTAATTCTTCAAAACACTGCTACCAAAGCGATTATTCAAGGTCTTATTCCAGACCAAAGCTATGCCCTGCAGATCATTGCATTCAGTGATGACAAGGAGAGTAAGCCAGCCCAAGGCCAGTTCAGAAGTAGGTATCTTTTATACCTGATGTGCAGAGTATATCAGCTGTTCAGTGTAACTTATGAAACCATAGCAAGCTCTGATATAAAGCCAGATAATAGAAAACCAGTTTCTTCTGTGATGTAAGGCTGACCAGAGTCACAGATTTTTACCTGATGCAGCTGCAGCTGGAAGTCTCGATTAATCCAGTTGCAATTGCACAGGAGATTCTTAATTTGGGCTATTTTTGTTTTTATTGGTTTGGGATTCCTGTCTTTCCTATTCCTGTATGAAATTTGCCAGTATCTCATGGAAGAGAATCTTCAGTGAGCAGAAATAAGAAGGGAAGTGCTATGTTCTGATGCATTAAAAAGTTTCCTTCCTTTCATTCAACTGTTTTTATTCAAAGATTCTTATAGCTGTGCCAAGTGGCTGTTAGTTGCTTGTTCCATGATACTATGAAAGGCCAAATCCTTACTGGTCTTCAGCTGTCAAATATGTTTACAGATTATGCCTAAGACTCTTATCTGACCTATACATATTTTTTGTATGTGTATCATAGTGAAAAGGTAATATTACAAAAAATTCACAGGCAAAACACTTGAGTTTTCATGATTTGCATTTTGAACAGCTCAGTTAAGTATGGTGTCAACTTGGCCAATCAAGACAGAAGTCTTCCTAGCTTTTTGTCACTGCAACTGTGTGTTTTTTAAGTACCATCCCAGTTAGGAAACCCACAAAACCACAGATTACTTTAGCATTAAAGAGCAGCCCACAGAAAGTCGTACCAAGTTCTATAATATTAGGTGTGGTTGCTTTTTAAACTAGCTCTATTCCTAGAAAAAGGAAAAGCAGAGCTGGCAGCTTGAATTAACAACGTGGGGGTTGTGTTCTACTCAGTACTCTCTTCCTTTGCTGCCAAAGAAAACATGTAGCACTCAGTGAGACTGGAGTTTCTTTGACCATCTGATGCCTTGCATGAATAAAACCAGGTACAACATGTGTACAAAGACTTCCTTTCTCTGATCCTCTATTCCATGTTTTCTCTTCCCTTTCTCTGACAAGTAGTCACTGATTGTCAAGATGATAAAAGGTCAAACAAGTCCAAAGCTTTGAGAAAATGCTGCGTTCTAGTGCACTGGAAGTGTGTTTTTAATGCTGTTGTGTTGTAATTGATGCACAAAGCATTCTTCTCAAGTCTACCATAAGATTTTATTTTTAAAAGAGTATTCCTTTTATATAGTCAAGGGTTCTCTTTTATTCTGGCACTGCTTGTAAGCCATTATATATAGTACATAATTAACAAAGGTCACTGGGGAATTTCTTCCTTTAGGATCCAGCCATGAAGACATAGTTAAATTCATTGTGTAAAACTGGTGTCTTCCTGTTTGTTTTTCTTATGTGGTTAGGATTTTGACAATTAGAAAGGGCTTTCCCCAAACCAAAGCTCTCTATCAGCATGTGACTGGCCTATCTCCTGTGAGCGTTTTCAAACTTTTGAACCATTTCTCTGGAGATTTGCCCCTCCCCAGCACTAGCATTAGAAGAGGCCACCAGCACCTCCTTATTGGTGGCTGCTCTTAGCCTTTATTCAAAGGAATGCTCTTAGTTGCTAAGCAATGGCATCCTTTCTGGCCTAGTAGTACTCTGCCAAATTTACTTCTTTTATTTTAGTTGGAGACTTGTTTATGTAAGGATTAAACCCAGGCCTCTGAGTAAGACCTGATGTCGTCACGGCTTTTTCTGTAGCACAACTGATATCCAAGATGTGCTGTGGTAAAAGCTGATTCCTCAGTAAGCTTGCAGACTTAACTTACTTCTGAATCAGTTTCACAACCATTCCCAAAAGACAGAGGTGAGCTACAGCTACACACAATATATTAGTTTGGAACGGAGTAAAAACCTCAGTTACTTTTTTTCACCAGTATCCTATTCTATACCTGGAGTGTGAAGGCTGTAAATTCTGCAAGAGGCTTTCCACACTGAGAGGTTTGGTGATGGTTTGTTGTCTTCATAAGACCTTAAGATAGTCAAGTAATTATATTTTGGGTTGGGACTTGAGAGAATGCTGTTCCAGATACTCCATGTACAGTTGGGTAAATCAGTGAAATTCATTTGGCTTCGGTTTCACTTCTGCAAAACAGAATACGTGTATTGTCCATTTGATGTTGTATGTTTCAAGAGACAGATAACCTTCTTTCACCCTCTCACAATGTTTTGTGAGGGATGTAGCACGGAGAGACTCTCATCTGGGCTAGGATTCAGTGTCTACTTGAAAGAATGTTGGTCACAAGTCTGGGCTACATAAACTAAAGATTTTAATTGGAGTATAATTCTATCTTCTGTGAAATATATTAAATTTTTTTTTCAAGTTCTTCTTGGCCATTGCAGATAGCTGGGGTGTTGAAACCAATTACCGTTCTAAAGAAATTCTGATATTTTTTTTTTCTAGTATGTGACTTTAGCAGTGGTTTTGCCAGAATCTTTCAGACCATGATGGAGTAGATACTGGCTACTATTATAATATCAGGAATTGCTAATCAAGCTGGGTTCTGCTAGGCTGTTATGAGAAACCTGGGACATAAGAAGTGAGGTATTCCACCCACTTGCGGGAGAAGAAATTGTTGAAGTCTGAGCTTTGGAGCAACTCTGCTTTCATGGGAATATTTGGTGCCTTGAGCACAGATTTGGGCATAGGATTTAAGCGGGTTCTTTAAAGAGGATAATATAACAGCTGGCCTATGTGCTTTTGTGCTGGATGACTTGCAGTGGAACTCTGCAGTACTGGACTTTCCCCAGCTAGCTTTGCCAGCTTTCTGGGCTGTATTTCCAGCGCTGGCTCTTGTCATTGTGGGTTTAGATGCTGATGTCACTGTAGTTGGAGTCTCCTGAGTGACGAGAGTCACTTTTCAGAACTTTGATGATAGGGATGGGGGCAGACTTGTAAAAATAATAAACCCAAAGGGAGGGAAAGAAAACCCGGTAACACTCACTTGTCACCTAAGCATATTGCAAGATATGCATGAAACTTCTCTATCTGGAAGAGCAAAATTACACGCTTCTGTTTGCACTGTTTCTGGTTTGACTGATTTATTTTTCCCCTTACTTTTCTAGTTAAAGATATAGAGAGAAGAAAAGAAACAAGTAAATCCAAGGTGAAGGATCCAGAAAAAACAAACGCGAGTAAACCAGCTCCAGAAGGTCAGATCATACCACATAGGACTTGTGTGATATTCTGATAGATATCAGTTTCTTTATTTAACTTGGCCACTGTATAGATTTTATTTAAATGATTACTTTAAATCTGTTTCCCAGGATTAAGTTAAACAGAAGGGAAGAATCAGTATTTTCAGGAATATTGGAGAGTTGCTACAACAGAGGGATTGCTTTTAGTTCTGTGTTCTGTTTTATCACTTTATACAGTAAGCACTAAATACCACTATGAATAGCATAAAAGCAGGTTTTGAACCTGCATTAATAAAAAAAAAAAAGCAAAAAACACCATACTGCCTGTAGTTCTCCACTGGGTGCACTTTGAGTAGTAAAAAAAATAAATATCCTAGCGTGTGTATGCATATTTATATGCATCTGTGTGTGTGTGGTTGTATATTTAAATACAGTTAAATAATCATAATGTATGAAAATCTTATATAATCATGCTATATATATATATATATATTATATATATATATATATATATATATATTCAGATGTATACAGGAAAAAAAATATGATTTCACGTCGTCTTGCCTGCAAGACAGACTTGCAGTATTAACTCTCACCTAAAGTCAAAGTGGTATAGTTTTATAATTATGCACGTGATAACTTGATACCTCTGTCTTAATGTGGGTTTTTATATATGATGAAAGCATTTGGAATATTTTGAAAGGGAATAAAAAGAGTCTGCTTTGTCTAGTTGCAAGGAGCCAATCTTCTGGTGAAATGCAATATTGCTTGTCAGAAGAAGCTCATCTGAAATGGGCAATAGTATCTATTTTGAGCTTAATATGTTTGTTTCCCATTTCTCTAAAATTCAAATAGCATCTTCTTTATGAAGTAAACCCAACAGTAATTATTCCCTTCAGCAGTTATTTATGATGTACAGGACAAGCACAGAGGAAAGCTTGATATGACCTTATTCTCTCTGAAAAAATTGGATGGTTTTGAGGCTCCCATTTCTCCAGTCCCTTTTTGTTCTGTGTCCTGGTAACAAAGTATCAGAGACCTCATCCAAAACTTCATGAAGTCCATGCAATTTTTTTTCCACTTGAGTGATTATTGTCTTCTTACCACATGTATTTGTGCCATGTTGAATTTATTTACAATATACAAGTTTGTTTCCATGCAGCATTTTTTCAAGCCAAAGTACCCTTAAGTTTATGACATTGGGTGCATTGGATAAAATGTTAATTGGCATTTAGTATAGAAGAAGAAAGTTATACCTGCAAGTGTATGATAGGGTAGCGATCTTTTTTTCATGTCTAGAACAAGATCGAGATGGAAGAAATGAGAGAAGCAAAGAAGGAAAATATGATTTGTTTTCTTACCGAAGGACAAGTGATAAAAGTTGAAGGAGGGAAAAATGGGCCTGTAATAGGAAAATCTTGATTAAATGCAGACAGAGGAAAGTGTCTGCCAGACTGTGGGAGAGGATTTATGATTTTTTCATGTAGTAGGGGCAAAAATGCAGTTGGCAAGAGGAGACTGGATCTGCAGCCTCTTCCTCTTCAGGATTCTTGTTTACTTGCAAAGTCTTTAACTCTCCTCCACCCCCTCCAACTTTTTACTCATCTAAACCTCTTTAATTGTATCAGAGCAAAATAGACTTTCATCTAGCACTTGTGAAAACTTATATTTACTGTAACATCTTTTACTAGAAAAATGGGCTATATGTTTGAAAGAAATGCAACATTTACAAATTTCTCAATCAGCAAAATAGACAAAGAAAAACCCCAAGCCTATGCTAATTTGTATGAACTCTTGCTTTTGTTTAAACCCATTCCCAATCCAGCTATACTGAAATGTAAAGTAATAAGACTTCTTTTTTTCCTACTGTCTAGCTATTGCATATTTCTTCCCTTTGCACAGTATAATGATTATTCAAAGTGATGGAGATTCCAACTGAGTGACTTCAGTGGGAGTAGGGTGAAAGTCCAAGCAAAAAAAAAGTTGTGCAGAAATAACAGCATCAGCAAAAAATGCATAGCTGGAATAGAAGTGGATTCAAAATTGATACATAAAGAGAAATGGTATCAAAACTTTACTAGTTTAATGTGTAAAGACTGTTTTACCTCGGACTGAAATTGGATCAATGAATGAAAAAAGTTAATCGGTAAGAGTCTGTGAAAGAAATGGAGTAAAGAAATAAGAGCAAAATTTTATGGTAAAACCATGAAGAATAACTTGATCCTCTGCAGATGTTTGACAGGAAATGATCTGAGTATGACCAAATGAATTCAGGCCAGCAGTTAATTGGTTTCATAACAATTTAGTGTTATGGCTAAATTTGATGGATTTAATAGCAACTCTGATACATTCTATGGCTGTACTATATCCTTGATCAAGTTGGTGAGACTTTAGGAGTTAACACACAATGAAATAAATGGGTAGTATAATATATTATCTGAAAATGGAGCAATCTTTACCCACAAATCAATTTGAAAGCAATCATTGTCTGGACTGGTATTGTCAGGAAATGGCTATGGCTTCTATTTTTGCTTGACTGAACGGATGGCAAAAGCTTATTTAACCATTTCTGCAAGTATTGGTGCCAAGTTTTGAAGTAAGAAGGTGTCTTCTGTGAACACCTGCCCCAAATCTTACAGAAGGATTATTATATAAGATGCTGGAGTGTCTTTGCAAGCCTTACAAAGGCGAAGGTCATCAGTCTGTCTTCTCCATGTGGATAACTGTCTGGCAAAATTCTCCAGTGTGAATATTAGACCAATTTGGCATTTTAGTAGGCTAGATAATTTCATCTGTATGTTTTGGGGCAAAGCTATTAAGGCACAGTAATAAACTTGTTAAAATTTATGGAAAAAGCATGTGGACTCTGTCAATAATACTGCAACTATTAAGGTGCAGTAATAAATTTGTTAAAATATATGGAAAAAGCACGTGGATGCTGCCAATAATGGCAGGTCCAGGGTATGCATTACGATAACTCTTACTGTCTGATCTCTACGTATCCTGTTAATTTTCTTGAAAGGCATGAAAGGCACATCATCATCAAAATTTGTCATTTAGAAATACTTAGCTAATAACTCTCTTCATGATCACACAATATAAAACAGATTTCACTTTCAATTTCAGTGGAACAAAGATTTCACCATAAGCCTTCTACTCACAGAAACCAATTCTTCACTCAAAAATGCAAGATGGATATCTATATTAATGATTCCAGATGGTTTCTCATTCTTCTTTTCTTCTGTGGTTTGGAGAACTGGTTCTGCAGTGCTGTCCCCTATTTGATTAGCAACTGCTTGAAGCTCTAGTTAGCTCTGGGAGGTGTGGGCATCTTCTTCTAACCTCCCAAATCTACCTTTTTTGTGCGTTTCTAAACGAGTTTGAATTCAGTTTATGAAATTGTCAGTGTCTTGTGTGGCTCATTATTAATTTTTCCAGCAGCTTTAGTAACCCAGATTAAATTTTCCATCTGTTGTGTACTGCCCGTTCAAGTAGTTTGAAAAGATTGACTCCTTTTTTTCCTGCTCTAAGTACTGTGCTCTTATCTCAAATAAACCTCCCTTGTATATTCAGTAATGTCATCATGCCAAATTAATTCACCTTTAATGTCTAGCACTCATACATCAAATGTTAACTTCATATTTGATTTCCAGAAACCTCCTCTAGCTCTTCTGAACAACCACTTTCAAGTGCTGAATCTTCTTTCTATATTTTTCAGAACCTGTCAGTTTTCAGCACAGTGATTTATCGCGGCTCTACACTCAATCATGTCAGAAGCCTTTTCTCTTTCTCTCTGTTGAGATAAAGTTCACAGACTCAGCTTCATTCAGCATGCACTGATATTTGGAGAGGTGCCAAGGTTCAAGTACTCAATTCCCTCATGTACAAAGCTCCTTTCTGTACAGTGAAAGGAGTTAATACATTCTTTGCCTTCTCAGATGTTTTACAGTTTCTTAAAGAGCTTCTGCAAGTGATTCTCTAATCAAATCCCTTTCGGGAAGGGAGAATCAGAGTTTTGACTATATCCTGTGGCAAGTATACGACTATATCCTTTCTTTTTAGATTGTTTCAGTGTGTCTGAAATGTTTTTAGCCAACCATTTCAATGAAAACAACAAAGCAGTGAGGGCCAATTTTATCTTTTGTTTGCAAACTTCATTTGGGGGGGTTATTTGTGAGTTGCCATGGGTTAGCCTAGGCTAGCAGCCAAACTCCAACCTACGTGCCTGATCACTCCCCTCTCCAGGAAGATGGGGAGAAAATAGGAAGAACAGGAATGAAAAAGCTCATGGGTTGAGATAAAGACAGGGAGATCGTTTACCAAGTACTATTGCAGGCAAAATACACTTGACTTGTGAAAAAGTTACTTAATTTATTGACAATTAAAATAATAATAATAAAAAACTTAGTGGGAAACACGACCCCAAATATTAAAACAACCACTTGCCTCAACCCTTTCCCTGTTTTCTCTATAATATTTTTTTCCTTCTTTCACTGCTGTGCACGTTATCAGACAATGCAAAAGGCGTATCATTCCTCAAAATATCACGGCATATGTATCTGATGTTTGTCTTATAATAGCTTTTGCAGTGGGGTCATGCTGGTCTTTGGATAGTGATAGAAATAAGAGGAGCAGTAAACTTGAAAAATACTCTGATTTGCTTTCTTCTTCCAGTACCTCTATCACCTCTGCAGGTGAGCCTTGACATTCACTCTGTAGCTCTTGAGTATTAAAGAGTGTTGGAAAAAGTCCACAGAGAAGTATATTAACATGCTTCTCGGTAGAAAAGACTCATCATCTAATTTATTAACTTGTCTTAGTTAATGTCAGATGCTTCAGTAAGTATTACTAGACAGTGTGAAATTAGTGCCATGAGGTATTTGACGAAGCCACAGGAATGAATACCTTCTGAACTTCCACTGCTCCGTTGGCTGTTTCCAAGTTTTACTCACTTCATCCTGGCTAGCATTGCTGCAAATGTTGGGTTTAGTTATGACACTTCTCTATTTTTTTATTGCTTACTGAACTCTGAGGCTACAGAACTCATTAACTGTGTCTTTGTGTAACCTGTAATTAATTGGCCTTATTAACAGTGTTTCCCTGAGCTTTCCAGAGGGCACTTCAGCTTTTGCATTATGACAAGCCAGAAGAAAGAGATCGTAACTATTTTGTGGGGGCATATTTCCCTGGTGCTATTCTTTCTTATATAGTCTTTAGCAGCTTCTCAGTCTTGCACGCTAATCTGCTTCTGCAATCTGAGGCTAAAAGTAAGGTTTACTGAACCTTACTTTTGGGTTCTCTCTCCCACTTTCAATGTCAGTTCTTTTTGTGTCGTGTTAGGGCTCACAGGATCCAGCAGCCCAATATAGCCGAGCAGGGTTGCTGTAGCTCCATGTCCCCACATCCAACCAGCAGCAAAGCTGAGCAAGTAGTCCTGATAAGTACAGTAAAATGCATAAATACATGTCTGGCCACACAGGTCAGCATGAGCAAAAGCAGACAGGGTTCACACTGACAAAAACATCAGTGGCCTCTTCACCTCTCTGGCTGATCAGGATGAAAGCCTGTTAGTGGGAAATGTGATCCCTCTGGTAACTGACCCCTGGATCTCCATTTGCGTCAGCAGACAGACACACACCCAGGCAGCTGGGTCTCAGTTGACCTCCAGGCCAAAATCTCTCTAGACCTGGACTTCCTAGTCCCTCTGGTAGCCAGCTCCTCCAGTTGTCTCATATGGACACACAGATATCTGGCCCAGGCTTAGGGCTGCTTTGGTACATGGCTTCTGAGCCACTTAGCCTGCTGACACCTAGGAGAAGCACCCTTGCTTCTTCTGTTACTGGCACCATGGATGCACGAGAGCTTGTGGCCTGCCATGCCTGCTGCATTTGTTGGCATTTAGGCCTCACTTGTTCCACTTGTTGGCATCACAGACCGTAAGTCACCCAATTTCGTGTGCCTGACTTTGGTAGCTGTCATTTAGACCTACAGCCATGCACACAGAATAGAGAGCTTCTCACCTAGAAAATTAATTACAAAAGGAGTTTAATGAGAAGATGGGACAAGCCCTGTGGCACAGGGCTTGGCTAGGCAAGTGTACTAACCAGCCACCTGCATATGTGGAAGAGACCCTTTTTATTACTTTATCTTTTTATTTTCTCATGGTAGTTCCTTCCCAAATTACCTTGATCCCTCTTTTTCCCTCTCTTTGGTTCCTCCCCTAAACCTATCATGCTAAGACTTAGACAATCCCCAAATACTATTTCCTGCATCTCATAAGTCTCATTATCTCCTAGGCAGTAACCCCATCAGTCTGAAGGGTGCTCTGAAAAGCCTTTCCTTTGGTCATCATTATGGGTTTCACCCTAGGACCATGGGCTGATGGCTCTTCTGTGATGGATGTGGGAATAACCCTGTAAGGGTATTGTTATTCAGGTTCTTCCAACTGGCATTGTAGGTCCGCGCTCCTTCATGTGTGAAGGCAAGCACATAGCCTAATACTCTGTAGGTTCACTTGTATTTTCATGAATGCATTATATTTCTCTCCCTGGAACTGGATTAGAAGCCTGAACCGAGATGGCAAAAAATATGGATTTATTGTATAAGGGTAAGTTAATACTCCAGAATGACCACAGCAGATGGAAGAAAGGGAATTCCATTTCTTCATTGCACAATAAAACTATTGTTCGTGGGCTGTGTTTCTTGTCTGTGGTTTTTAATGTGTATGACTTCTTTTCTGTCTTCTCTTTCCTGCCCCTTTACTCCTCTTTGTTGTTTTTTTTTTCTTTTTTCTTTTTTTTCCCTTCTCTGCAGTCTTACAGCCTGTGAGAGGTTTGTCTTTCTCTGTGATTCCAGGATTAATGCTTTAATGGAATTTTATTGAAATGTAAAATACAACCTCTCATCCTATTTTAACCTCTTTTGACCTATTTACCGGTTCATTTTCAGTTTTTATTTCCAGGTCCCAAAATACATTCATCCAATTTTAAGACATGTGGCCAACTGCAATCAGAGCAATAGAGAAAAATATGATTTTTTAGATTTTTTTTTTTTTTTATCCTATACCATGTGGGTGGTGACCTCCTTTTTATGTGAGAGGTGTTAGCAGACCCAGAACTATGCTGGGAGACCGTGTTTTCCTGTTTTTGAATGCCTACTCCAATATCTAGACCACACTATGATGTAAGCACGAGTTATAAAAATATGTTGCTGATCATGGAAGGTACCAGCAAGATACCCCTGTAATTAACGTTTAGTTTCTGAGGCTGTGCTGGACTTGTACAAGAGGCAAACACTGAACTACTTTGGCCTGAGCTTGCACAGTAGGTAAAGCCCAAGGTCGCCAAAGAGGTATCTTGTAGCTTTTCATAATTCTGTGATTAGTATTTCATAAGCCATGAGTTTTTGATCAAAGTTTCTACTTAACTATTATTATTATTGTTGTTCCAGTGGAGTGCAGTAAAATATTGAGGGGTTGCTTGAACTAGATGTAGCCAAATTTACAACAAAGCTGACAGCGGTGCAGTTGTATCATCCACAACACTGGTATATGTGCTAGCCTGCTCAGAACTAGCTAGCTCAACGATGTCTGCTATATCCCCCAATACAAAGTGTATACATGGCCCTGGCTGTTAGTTTTTAGCATTAGTTTCTTAGATACTGCAGCATGTAGATGGATGCATTTCCTACATGGGAGATGTGAAAAGTTCTTTAAACACTCTGTAGTACTTCAGCATGATAGGGTTCATTTTTGGCCATGTGTAAATTAAAGTTTGCATTGAAGAATAAAGTAAAGTTTAGAATTAGTGATTGCATTTGTCTAAATATTAGGGTACAGCCTGCACATCCTTAAAGGATGTATATACATCATACCGAGACTTGAACATTTCACCTTTGCAGCATCTGTAGGGGGAATGTGGATGCATCACCTTGTTGTGTATGAAGCAGGGTGCGTGTTTGCTGCCATTTAGCTGCCTTCAAACTGGGTACTCATGTTTTGTGTAGGCTGTTATAGTTACTTCAGGACTCCCTTTTTTCTTTTTTCTTCTTTTTTATTTTTTTTTTCAGTTTACTTTTGAGTTTTGTGGTTAGCAACTAGTGGAATATTTTAGTAATTTAGTAGAAAAATTACTTTTCAGCACCGTCTTGCAAGCAGTAAGATGGAGTCCCTTGGCTGACCTGATTGTGAATAGGTTTTGTGTGTGTGGTGTACACCTGCTTGTAACATTTGCTGCTCAATTAAAGGTAATATCAACATAAAAATAAATCTATTATCCATGTGCCTTTAGGGGGATGACTTCAGATCCCCATGCATCCCTTGAGAAGACTGGGAAGTGCTTGGATCATGCTGCCATACTCTTAGAACATTTTGGAGCACCACAAAACGTTGACAGGCATTTTTAATTGTGCTTCCCTCACCACACTCTTCTCAGTACTCTGAGACTGCTCAGCCACAGGAACAATATTATAGCCCCATTTTGATCTTTCTCACTTTTACATTTGGATAATATCTAAGGCTTTTTTCTACTGAACCTTAGCTCAAGTGGAGGATCCATGATGCGTTCATCTCAGCTCCTGCTAATGGAAACAGCACCTGCCCATCTGGTCTTTGCCAATAAGACTCTCGCTTGGACCTTGGTGTGTCAGTGACCTCACTGCTGGTCAGATCACCATCCTGATGTAGTGCTAAAAGATCTCTGCTCCAGACTCCACTTAGAACCTGCCCAGCAGCTCTATCTGCAGTCCCCATCCTTGCTAGGTGGGCAAGGCATGGTGGCTGCTTTAGACAGTGATTGGTTTCTACTTCTACTACACAAGAGATGGCTTCTTCCTCAACTTCAGCTGATGCAAATACCTGGTTAAAAACAGGAGTTGAAGACTTACCAGAATATAACACTGCTTTCTTTGACCTTTGAATTTAGGATATCCCATCCAAGCCAGGTGGAATTTGATGAGAGGCATCCTTTCAGTTTCCATGATAGTCTGTAAACCTATGAGCCACTATGAAGAGCTTTGTACACTTGGAACTCCTTCTGAGTCACTGGAGGACATCCAGAAGGACTCTTTTGCAGGGAAACTCTTGAATAAACTCCCTTTTACCTTCTGGAAAGTTTAGCTCACTGTGCTTTGGATGATCAGTGTTTATTCCAAGAGTTCGTCCTATGAATATCTCTGGAGGACATAGCTAAGCCTTTTTATCCTTTGACTACTTGCAACTTGGATTTCCTTTTTCAATAGCAATGCTTTTATAGACCTGGCCACAATTCTTCAGCAGACTCTTGCTTCCTGCCTCCCACTACTGGAAAACCTGATAGGAAATATCAGTACTGAGATGGACATTGAGAGCAGCCCTGAGGAGAAGGACCTGGGGGTGTTGGTTGATGAGAAGCTCAACATGAGCCAGCAATGTGCGCTTGCAGCTCAGAAATCCAACCGTATCCTGGGATGCATCAAAAGCAACATTGCCAGCAGGGCGAGGGAGGGGATTCTCCTTTGCTCTGCTCTCTTGAGACCCCACCTGGAGTGCTGTGTTCAGCTCTGGAGCCCCCAGCGCAAGAAGGACATGGGAATGTTGGATTGAGTCCAGAGGAGGGCCACAAGGATGATCGAGGGGCTGGAGCACCTCTCCTATGAAGTCAGGCTGAGGGAGTTGGGATTGTTCAGCCTGGAGAAGAGAAGGCTCCAGGGAGACCTTACAGAGGCCTTCCAGTACCTAAAGGGGGCCTACAGAAAAGCTGGGGAGGGACTCTGTGTCAGGGAGTGTAGGGATAGGACAAGGGGAAATGGCTTTAAACGAAAGAGCATAGGTTTAGATTAGATATTAGGAAAAAATTCTTTACTCTGAGATTGGTGAGGCATTGGACCAGGTTGCCCAGAGAAGCTGTGGATGCCCCATCTCTGGCGGTGCTCAAGGCCAGGCTGAATGGGGCTTTGGGCAGCCTGGGCTGGTGGGAGGTGTCCCTGCCCATGGCAGGGGGCTGGAACTGGGTTCAATCAAGCTAGATGAACTCTGCTATTTCTGCATCTTAGATGTCTGCGTGAATTATATTTCTTATAGTGTAGGCTTCTGCTGGCCACTTGAGAAGCAAGGTTATGGAAGAGGGCAGTTCTTGTTGTTTGTTGTGTCAAGGAGGAAAAATATGCAGATGAGTTTGAGAGATGACACCTTGCAGCAGTTATTTCTACGAGGTGTAAATGGCCATTAGTTTATTTGTAAATGTGTTGCAATCATCTGCATAAGAGAATTATGTTCTTGAGGGAAAGAAGGATGGAAAGGGAAAACCCAAAAGTAGCTGTAAAGGGTGGAACTGGGAAAGGGTTCGCTCTGAGAAATGCACTTTGACCATGGCAGAAGGAATCCCTGATTGAAGTGAGATAAGGAAAGAGAGGATCAGAGAGAAAGAGAAATATGTGTGTGTGTGGGGGGGGGGGTTGATTTAACAGGGTCTCTCATATTTTGTAACTGCTTTGTCTATTTACACAACATCTGTAAAATTGTGTATTATTTCATTTATTTACCTTAGCCTGCTTTGAAATTGTGTATTAATACAGAGATTGCTGGATATATTCCTTAATTTGTGTATGTCAGGCAAACTCTTGCATTGTTCAGGAAAGGAAAAGCTTGGTGTTAGCAGGTAAGGTCAGCCTCCATTCTTACGCAGGGATCCCACTTACCTCCTGGCTCCTCGTCTTAGCTCTGCTGCTCTTCTTCTGTCAGTTCATTAAGTTCATATACACGGTCATAAACAAAAAAACAACACACCTTATAATTCTCTTTCCATTCTGTCAGAGTAGAAAAAGAGACACATCCTATCTTGGACCTAAAGTAAGTTTTGTTTTCGTCGTAAAATGATCTAGTTCGTAGTATCAGGGTGTTCAGGTTCATAACCCTTGAATTACAAGACGTGTATCCTCATATCTCAGCACAGGAAATCACATATTTCTAGGTAAGTCTGAATCATTACCAACCAAACACCCTCCCATCTGGGCTCTTTGTTTCTTTGGTAGCTTTCCTCGGGGCATTGGCTTCTTTGTGCAATCAATTCTTACCTGAAGCGGGAAACTGCAATTCCCATGCTTGAGTGACTGATAATTGAAGCTTTGGCTTTGCTTCTCTTCTCAGGCTGCTTTTCATCTCTTCAGGTCATTAGCTGTTGAGCATCCCTCCAATCCACGGAGTGTGCTGGCACGGTTGGATTGTGCTGGCAGCAAGAGACTGCTACCTTCAGCCAGGTTCGGGGCTGTGTTGACATGTTTCATTACTGAAATACTTGTGTTACTACTAAGCTGAGACACTCCTTAACAGTTCATCCTGTGGCAGCATGAATTCTCATAATGCCACAATTTGAAGTCTGTAGGCTTGCTCATGACTCTGTATATGCTAGGTAAATATCTCTGTATATCATGAGTGATGATTGTCTTTGATGAAAGACACTACCTGGTCTTTGAAACTGAAGCTACATAGTAACGTGTTGAAACTCCGGACGTTTTTTTTTAATGTTGTGTGGCAATCTTGGAAGGGAGAGCCAAAAAAAATAAAAATAAAGGTTTGGAGAGGCAGTAGCAGACTGCATCAGCACCCTCTGCTTCTTTAATAAGTGCTGAAGTGCAAGATGAAGACTTGTAAGAAAGCTGCAATCCTAAGGGACTGAGGCATTCACCAACAGATTCCTGTATCGTGGATTTACGTTCCAGTTGCATTGAGTACCCTGATGAACAACCTGCATTGCTCCATGCTCAGGACAACAACACAGGAGATTAAGGATAACATTTTGGTATCTGTTTTCAGGGACTGTGATCCTTGAAATGGCCTTGTCTTGAATACAACGACGAGGTGCCAAGTCTTTTTCTTTTGAGCTGTTTGCTGTACAAGTTCCCTTTCAAGGCTGTTCCTTACCACTTTGAGAGGGGAGTCTTGTTTCACAGCCTGTCTCATTCATCTGATACCAACACTGGTGATCAATGTGAAGCAGGAGAGATGAGTTCAGGGTCACTGCCACCCTCACTGTGTAATCAGAGGGTCTCCGTGTTCCTTCTCGATCTGGTGATGCAGGACTCTGATTCTGGCCTGTCTGCGTGTCAGCACCCTTCGCCTGGTGCCCTGTGCTCAGTGACCCTTGGTGTTACAGCAGAGCCGTGCCCCTTGGTTTCAAAGGTGCTGATTAGGAGCTGAAACAGAATTTATTAGTCCTTGTTTTCCCCCTCAAAGACGTTCTCACCCATCTCTCCTGTCTAGTTATCTGTGCTGATTGTGCTCGTCTGTCTGCTAAAATGAGAGAGTCCTTTTTCCTCATCCAGATGCTGGGCTTTGTGTGTGTTTTTGGCTCATTATTCCCCAGTGAATGGAGCGGTGGTATTCTCACCTTGCTCTCCTGGAGTCCTCCAGGGACCAGTGCTTGAGCATATTCTGCTTCCTTGCATCCAAGAAGTCAGCAGGTCTACACAGTGGTGCAAACAGCTGTTTTAGGCGTAAATGTTAGCCTCAGGAGGGTTTTTGTTTGTTTATGTAGCACTGAAAATACACGTTAAACTTGCTTGTCTTTTGCACTGATCTAAAAAGAATGACGGAGGGAGGAGAGCTGGAAGTTGTGAGCACAGGGATGGTAACTCCTTCAGAAAGACTGGCTGTGGCCTGTGAAATATCACCCGTATCTCGTCTCTTCTCTCCCTGCCCCCAACACCTTTCACACTCGGCATGGAAATTTAGCTCCATACCTTGGGGGCAGGCAGGTGGTGTCAAACTGTGGCAGATGTTTCTGCCTTGAGTTTCGTAATGTTTAGTGTTTCTTTGTTCTCTTCAGAAGTAGTAATAACACATCACTTGGAAGCAATAATGATGTATCTGTTAGAGGTTGGTTGAGATATTTTTATGACTTTGGTGGGCAGTTATGGTTGGCGATATCTTAAAAAAAAAAGGAGAATGACACTCAGAAGCTCATGTTTTGTCTCAGCTAAATCACAGGTCCTTTGCCAGCCTTGCAACTGTTACTGTTTTATTAATCTGGGAATGGAAAACAGATGGGGGGAGGGAAACTCTAAAGCTGACCTAATAGCTTGTAGTTATATCTCTGTGATGCAATTATTATTATTTATTGGAAAAAAAACAATGAGTAAGAACGACTGACCAATTATTTATTGAATATTGAACAATTATTGCTTGGAAACATTGGAAAAGATCCTCTATTGAGCTCCACTGAACTATTTTAATAAATAATATGCATTTTATATGGTTGCCCTCAGCCTGCTCTTCAGGCACCAGGGTGATGTAAGTGTGTGTGTGTGTACTGAAGTATGTGGTTTTAGGTTAGGGTCAGCAGTTTCGTTTTGATTATGACTAAGTTACTAACAAGCTAATGGCCAAACTGAAAACAAACCCAGATGTCTAAGCATTATCTGTACCTTGCGATAGTTCAGACACTCTGGTTTTTATAGCTCCCATAGCAGTTGCATACTTTGGGTATCAACCACTGATTTGACTGAATGAATTAAAATAATTGTCTCTTTTTTTTTTAGCATAAATTTTAAATTCACTCTTACAGATTTTGATCGGTTAGGTTGTTTCTGGACAATGTTTTCAAAAAATACCACATGCAATGTAATCATTAGAGTCTGGAGTGAGAACGACTTATCTTTGGTGGAGGAGAATCAAGTTTGGGAACATTTAAACAACACTGACAGACAGAAGTTCATGGGATATGATGAGATGCCCCCAGGAGTAAAGGAGCTGGCCGATCTCATTGCAAGTCCACTTTCAATTATCTCTGAAGGGTTGTGGCAACTGGGGGAAGGTTTCTGACACCTGAAAGAGAGTAAATGTCACTCCTGTCCTCCAGAAGGGCAAGGGAACTAGTGGCCAGGCAGCATCACCCTGATTCATGGAAAAGTGATGATGCAAATTCTCCTGGGCACCATTTCCAAAGTATAAAGGACAAGAAGGTGATTAAGAGTAATCAGCGTGGATTTATGAAGGTGAAATCATGCCTTACCAAGCTGATAGCCTTCTTCAATGACGTGACTAAATTGGTGAATGAAGGGGAGGAGTGGATGCTGTTTACTTTGACTTCAGCAAGGTCTGCCTTCCATAACATCTTCACAGACAAACTGATGAGGTGTGAGGGAGGTGTGTGGATAATGGGGTGGATGGAAAACTGGCTGAACTGCCAAGCCCTGCAAGTTGTGATCTCTGCCTGCATGATGGCCAGGTGGAGGCCAGTCACTAGTGATGTACCCCAGGGTACCTCCACAAGTTTGTAGATGATGAAAAATGGGAGGAGTACTTGATCTACCAGCACGGTTGGGCTCCGTCCTGAGTGCCCTTAGGCCATAGAAATAAGCCAGCAGGAACCTCGCGCAGCCCAGTAAAAGGCACTACAAAATCCTGCCCTGGGTAGGACTGTTGGGTCCAGTGCTGGGATGGACAAGAAAGGCATGGATTTATGGGTGGGAATCCTGCAAAGGGAACCAAAGTTCATTTTTTAATTGAAACAATTAAAAAGTGCTTGGAGCATGTTTCTGGTGAGAAGAAGCTGAGAGAGCTGGGACTTTTCAGGCTGGAGAGAAGGCAGTTCAGGGGGATGTAAAAATGTGTAAAAATACACATTGTGTAGAAATACTCATTGGAAAGACAAGAAACAGTGGACAGAAACTGAAATAACTCTAAATTAAAATCTAAGAAAGCACGTTTATACTGTGATGGTGGTCAGACTCTGGTTGCTCAAGAGGGATTGTGGGGTCTCCATCTTTGGAGACACCAAACCTGACCTGACAGGAGATCCCTTCCCACCTCCCCACACTGTGGTTCTGGGTGCCTGTGGTTTCTGTGCATAGGGTGTTCACTCAGACACCTTTGTAAAATAGGCAAAGGAGGAATTGTTACATTTAACAGTCCCCACTAAACCATATCCCTAAGCTCTACATCTAAACGTCTTTTGAAGACTTCCAGGGATGGTGACTCCACCACTTCCCTGGGCAGCCTGTTCCAATGTCTAACAACCCTTTTGGTAAAGAAGTTCTTCCTAACATCCAAGCTAAAACTCCCCTGGCGCAACTTAAGCCCATTCCCCATCGTCCTGTCACCAGGCACATGGGAGAACAGGCCAACCCCCACCTCACTACAGCCTCCTTTAAGGTACCTGTAGAGAGCAATAAGGTCGCCCCTGAGCCTCCTCTTCTCCAGGCTGAACAAGCCCAGCTCCCTCAGCTGCTCCTCGTAGGACTTGTGATCTTGAGGTCTCTTCCAACCTAGAAATTCTGTGATTCTGTGATTTGACAGGGCAGTGACACTTCTGAAGATCCCACATATTTATTTATACAAACATAGACATGGGTTACGTTAATACCATTTCAAGAAATGCTTGAGGGTAATACAGGGACTTGAATTTGAAAGTCTTCTGTACTGTAACTCTACTCCACCATCCCTTTTTTTTTTTTCTCCTGGAACAAGCTGGCCACAACACACTGTGCACCTGGCTTTACAGAGCTGGGCTGTAAAGTGAGGTCTGGGTAAATGACCTTCGTAGAGCTGCGGTTTGTTCTCTCACGCAGGCTCTTTCTGTCATTTTACCTGATACATTAAAGCTGTATCTTAGTTACAAGCTCAGATACAGACCAGCTCTTTATCATGGTTTAGAGGGATTTGGACTTACAGCTTAATTAACCTTCAGGATTTCTGAGCGCCGGTTTTGTCCGCAGTCCCCTGATTCACTGCCTTCTAGATATAGCCAGAGAAAATGGTCTCAAGGATTTCACCCTTCACTAAACCAAAGGGAAAAATAACTCAAATGATGGAGTATTTGTGACACAGGAGTGGTGGATAAGTATGACCACAGTAATAAAAATATGTAGTTCTCTGCCTTGAAAAGTCATTTAGACTTTGAGACAGCTGTTTCATTTAAAACATTAATGCTCACAGATGCAGGACTGAGAGCAAAGAGAAGTGGGGAATTATCACTGTAATCTGCAGACGAGTGTCTTTAGCTTCATGTGCTTCATAGGAGGGCCTGTGGAACATCTCCATTGTAAATCATTATGGCTTAATGGTCATAATGTCTTGCCACGTTTACCTTCAGTTTCAGGAAAGATTTCAGCACTGTTTTGTTCTCTGTTGTCATGTTGCCTGTTGGAAGAGAAATACAAATGTATTGCACTCTCAGTTAAAAGACAGGGTGATTTCTTAACTCATTTTTCTATCAAGATACACAAATAGAGTTTGGTTGGCAAGCTGCTGGAAACATAGGTACGTCAGTGCTCTCAGTCAGAAGTGGCACTTTGTTTCATAGTTATCTGCCTCTCTCCACATTTATTCTGCCTCTCAAGTAAATTAAAACATTGGGGTATAGGAAGAAAGTTCTACAATGCTGTGTAGAGAGAAAGCTCTGGTAATTTCTGTAAGATAGGGCTTGCTGCTGCAGATGCCCAGCTGTCATGCAGTGGGCATGGAAAGGTGCATAGAAAAGAGCTTTATGCTTCCTTTTCTCACAGTTGAGATTTTTTGCTATTTAATGTAGACAAATTAATTTTTATTTTTATTTTTTTATCAGCTACTGTGAATTAGTTTTGTCACTTTATTTTCAAAAGGTATACTTTAAATAATGACATGTATTTATGGCTGCATACTTCTTGAAAGAAGCAAATTGCTGTTAAGCAGGTATTGAACTGCAGCATTAACAGTCAAATGAAAAGAAAATCTTCCAAACATGATTAGACACAACAGACCTTAAGATTCAAACTCTCCAAAATAAGAAATTTGTAGAACTGCCAATTGGGCAAGAGTCGTTTTCTGGAACAGAGCAAGGTGCATGGGAAAGGGCTGGCTGCTTTATTTTATTTTGTGCGTTGATTTTTATTTTTTTTTAAGGGAGCAGAGATGAGCTTCTGACCTCATTGGGCTGCTCTTTCAACCTAACGATGTTCCAGCATTTGAGCTCTTCAGATTCAAGCTATGCTTGGATCCAGTTCAAAGAGAAGCATTTGTGCTGTATGCATTTGTCTGGTCCTTAGCCTGACATATGGGATGTGTTAAACCGAGGTCTAAGTGCAATGATGATATCACCAGCACAGTGCAATAATATCAGTGTCAGAAGCGTGAACTGGTGAGTTGCTGCATTTTGGAGCTGAACACTGCTCCACGTCCCTCTATTTTTTAACCCTTTTTAAAAATAGAAGTAACATTTTGCTGCTGTGGAATTATATTGCCCTTGTCCTCAGTGGTGCTGCTGCTCAGCTGTGGTGCTGTCGGACACTACTGAGCTATTTTCCATTCACTTTTGTCAAGTGTCTTGCCTTTTGTGCTTTGTTACTCCGTGAAGGAGTCTCCCATTCATGTTGTATCATTACTGACCTCCACTTGAACCATCTTCCTTAACATTATTTGCCTTTTCCACTGTGACAGGGAGCGAGAAAGGAAACAACTTATTGCAGACTCAGTAAGAATTATAGTCTTCACTTGTCCTAGCCGAAGTGTGTGTTTTGGCTCTTGAAAATGCGAACGGAGTTTCGGACCAAAGGGAGGAAAAATATCAAATGTATTTCTGCAAAACGTATAATAGCAAACTGAACAGGTTCTTCTAAGGCATGGAGTCCTCCTGTGTAGCAGTGCCTGTATTTGCTGCTTCTTCCTTTGCCTTTCAAACAACTTTCAAGGATTAGTAGTATTAAGAGTCAAAGAGCCACTACTCCAGTCTAAAAATCATACTTTTTCTATCTGTTTCTTAGTAAGGCTTGTATTATTTTTCTTTAGGCTTCCTTTTTTTGACATTACTATCTAACTGAGTGCATGTGTGAAGAAGTGAATAACAGTAGGTTGAAAATGGAGCCTCAGAGAGGCAGTGCCAGTGTTTTCAGAAGCTTGCAGACCCTGCTTTGTTCCGTGCATCCTCACTGCTGCCAGAGCCCCTCCCAGTCCTGACTCTGTTCTCCATTTCCTTCAACGGGTTGTCTCAGGGGTCACATTTTGCATGCTCCAGTAACACTCCCTCTATCTCAGGAGGATCAAGCTGGACCATTTTCTCAGCATTGCCATCATTGGCCTCACTGGCAGCCAAATTCTGAAATGAGTCTTGGTAGTTCAATAAGCACTTGCACGTTGGAGATGCAGGCAAATGAATCATCTCTAACGTCTGGAGCCTGGAGAGATCAAAGGCAGGGAACTTCATTGGGTAGATGCAAAATTCCTTCACTGCTGGTTATTCTTTGAAAGATTTCCTTGAAATAAAGGCAGCAAGATCCATGTTTTCTGATGAAGGTAAGGCTGTTGGCAATACTGAAGCAGGTTTTGTGTGAAGACCTTCTCCTAATACATTGCTGTGAGCCTCATAGTTGGTGTCTTCAGAGGAGAAATTCTAAGTACATTAAATGTCTTCCCTTCATTCATGAGGAAATGAGCAGACCAAGCTCCTTCCTCCTCAGTGAACTGCCTGACAGAATGGCAAATTCCTTTTGCCAAGTGACACTAGGAAGACTGTAAATTTGTTATGGAAGGATCATGAATTTATTATTTTCTCCCCAAGAAACTCCTCCACCCATGGCAGGCAGATGCAGTGAAGACAGTTGCTGCTGTAAAATATGGAGCTTGCTTGACTTTACGATGTTTGTGTTTCTGTCATTTTCTCTAATCCAAAAATCGCAGCCTCTGTTACTGTTTGTTGTGGAATGCAGCACTTGAATTAGAAGTAGAATGATGCTGAATCATAGGAAACATTTTACAAAATCAGGCAACAGGTTACCTCCCTGCTGCCCTACTCTTGGAGCTGGTGAGTATTCTGTACATCAGAGGAAAGCGGTGCCTTCTCTCTCACCACTATTTTCTTAATAAATGAGTGAAAGGAAAATATGCACAACCTGCTCACAGTGTTGAAGTTTGTAGTGGGCTAAAGCTCTGAGTTCTGGAAGCATTTTCATATGAGATTATATGTTGTCATCCTTGTTCAAGAAATGTCTTTGAGAAAACTAACCATTAAAGTTTTGTTTAGATATTTGAAAAGTTCGTAATTATCCTCCAGCACCATAGGAATCCATGACTCTGTATGGTGGTCTGAAGAGATTATTGAAAAAGACTTTTGCTGGAGCTGTTAATGGAAACCGGCTCTTCTCAGTGGGGTGTGTAAATTAGCTGCTACACACTGTGTCTTTTAGAATAACTTTATAAACCAGGATGATATATAGTGTTTGTGTTCCTAACAGGTTTTAAAGATTTCTATACAGCATGTTGTTCTATTTAATATCTCACTGTTGTTTATTCCATTTTAGGGACCTTTCTACAATTCTATTAAGTACAACAAGGAGAAAACATAAGCAAATAGTGGGTGTACAGAAGTAACAAAACCTAAAAGTTTTATGCAGAAAAGATTCAACAAGTATCTGCTCTCTACGAAGAAAGAATCATATTCTCACATTCTGTGGCATTGCAGTACAGTCTTGGATTAAACCACACACGCTATTTTAACCAAAATAATTGAATGATGCTATCTGCACTGATCTGATGACGTGGAAATAAAGTATTGAAAGGAATGCTGTTACTGTTTTCTTTATTCTTTGGCCTTTGCTGCACTGAATGGGTTTACTAAAACCAATAAAAACGTCTATTCACAAAGATATACCTACAGTATTAAAGAAGCCCTATAGGCAAAACCTGTTGGTATGAAAAGAGTATGACCTAGGGTACTAACCGGGTTTCGTAGTAAGCCTAAGACTTTATTAGTTTTGAAGGGAAATACAGCCATGCAAATCCTGTTTTCCTCATTGGGCTATATGATTAAACTACCAGGATCATACTGAAAAGGTACATCTGTGCTACAGCGCAGCTGCTTGGATGTGAATCAGGGGTCCAGTCCTGTCATCCTTGCTGGTGTTGAGCAGTGTTAACTTTGCCAATAGCTATTTTGAAGCTTAAGAAGCTAGTCATGGCCAGTGTGAGAATGGCATAATTGAACTTTATGCTTAATGAAGACAAATGCTGTGAGTGATGAGGGCTGATTAACAGGAAGTTTATTTGGCAAAGATAATTAAAACATGGATTTTGCCATGACCAGTAAGTTCCTATTAAATCACAAAAAGGCAGATCTCATTCCTGTTGAAATCAATGGATTTTTTCCTATTAAGTTCAATGATAGAAAGATTTGGACCTCCTTTGGATTTATCCTCCAATTTAAGATTTTTGTGATGCTTACTAAATGTTCCCCAGTGTTTACATTTTACAATGTGTTGCCAATTCAAATAGCGTTGTCTTGTACTGTAAAAACTAAAATAAAATATTTGTTTTGGCATCTCTGTAAGTGGAATTTTTGTCATGTGTTTAGAACTCATTCTACACTGCTAACTGCACGTAGGAAATGTTCCTGTCTCTTTTCAAGACATTTTTAGCACATGTGTAAGATATTAACTATAAATTTATGGATTGGGTTTCCTGGTCAGTGGATTTACACTACAGTAAGAATCTAATAATTTGTAAGTCCTTCTGCACATCAGATTGTTTTTGTCTGTGAGATTATCATTTCATTTTTAATTATAAGATTGTCACTATAATTTGATGTTAAAGTTTTGCGTTGCTAACCATGTGGTTTATTGCCTCAAAAGGAGCAAATAACTGGACATCTTATTGATAATTCTCAACAAATCTATTTGTTGAGCATCTGTGCTCAAGATCAGTTTGTTTCTAAGAATTCTTTACTCTGTTGGTCATTGCTGTCAGTATATCACCCTTGATGTTAATAGCCTTAGTCAGCTAATTTATGTAGTGGACCCTGAGGAGACTGATGATGGAAGTTGAGATGCAGCTTACCTCACTAATCAGCCTTGGTTTCTTTTTCTGTGTTCAGGGACATGTTTTTCCTGCCTAAATGGTTTGTCATGCATGAGACCTTTTCCACTAACCTGCTTTGTTTTTACTTTTCTGCTTCCATCCTTGTTCTGTAGTCAGTCTTGCAGGTGGTTTGCTATTTTTAGAGTTCAAACACAGGTTCTTGCTTGGTGTACCTGCATAACATCATTCATTTCCCCTCCATACACTACCTTACTGTTACAGTCATGCAGCTACTCCTCTAGGTGGTGGCTATTCTATTTGAGGTTATGGAAACCTTTCCTTACACTCTTCCATGGTATACCTTCCACTTCCCTGCCTTCCAGTCATTTTCCCTAACTGAACATGGAACATTTTCTTAGACTTCTCAATTTATTAGGAATTTGTTTCCCTGAAAGCCTTCTTGTTGGCTTATATTGAAATTTGTGTCTGAACTCTACACCCATTTCCTCTGATTTCTTCATTGGTAAGCTAAACCCTAAAGCATCTCTGGTGATTCTCATCAGATCTTTTCTGTTAATTTCTTATTGTTCCTTTATTTTTTTTGCTTCTTTTTCATACATTTAGAAGAGAGGCACTTGACTCAGTCTTTATATGGTGCTAGTTAACATAGAGATTGGGAATTTGAATCTCTATATTTTACCTTTGCTCTGTTGAGTGCATCCTACTTAGGTTTAATACAGCATATTTAACTGACTTTCAGTTTTACTCTTTGGGTTGTCTGCACCTAAAGGTCATGAATTCTATACCATGTATAGAATTATTCATCTTGATAATGAAAATGAAAACTGGTTTGGTTGCATTATATGATGGTTAACTTATTCTTTCTGGAGAATCATGTTTTTAGATTTTTTTTGTGGGTCTCCCAAAAGTAATTTTGAATAACCTAAAAAAAAATAATCGAAGTAGATAATGGCCAAAGTGTTCTATTACTAGATTTGGGACAAATATATTTAGGGATTTTGTTTATTTTTCACTTTGCCCTTGGAAGAAAGCTTTAGGTATTAAGCTTACTGGGAGGAAGAAGTTTTAAATTTATTTAGTTGCAATTTTATTGTTGAATTAAAGATTATATTTTCATTTTAATGATTTACAGGAAGCCTGTTTACATGCAAAACTCCAGCTATTGCAGATATTGTGATTCTAGTAGATGGTTCCTGGAGTATCGGCCGATTCAATTTCAGACTTGTTCGACTGTTCCTGGAAAATCTGGTTTCTGCTTTCAATGTGGGATCTGAGAAAACAAGAGTAGGTAAGGTATCATGGTTTTTCTTAGTGCTTCTGCAGCAATGTAAAAAACGTTATGGTTTCAAGATCATTAACAGCTTAATGCTGCTTGCTTGTGCAAGATTCGTCCTAATTTTTCTCACTAATAGCAAACAACTAGAACTCCCACTTGTATCAATAGGAGTAATACCGCTAGAATATTTCCAACATTAATGAAGGTATTCTTCACAGTTTACTGTAGTACTCTGCTTAAGCAAACTCTAATGTGGAAAAAAAAAAAGTGGAAAAAGCCATCCTGACTTCAATCAGCATTAGATCAAATCCTTACAGTTTAATTTTGAAAGGAAGAACGTGCCAGTGGATGACTTCTGGTGGTTTTAACTGGCTCAGATGTTACATTTCTGTTCTGCTACTTACATTTTAGTCTGTTCTAAAACATATTAAATAAAAATGTTCTTTTTCAAAAAAACATTTTTTTTTTCTGGAATCTTACTAACCTCTGAAAACGTTGCGTGATCCTTCTCATTTATTTAGTTTAGCACTTGAAAGAAAGGCTTTGAAAATAAATGGAGGAGCTGCCACTAAGAACAACATAATGCAGGTTTTTTGGCATCAAGCAGTACAGTTTTCCTGTTACAGTAGCAAGCTGTTAGTAACCAAGTATGTAAAGTACAGACACTCAGAAAAAAAAATTCTTTGTTGTCTAATGCAGTACTTTATTTTCTGGTACATTAGGTCTTGCCCAGTACAGTGGTGATCCTCGCATTGAATGGCATTTGAATGCCTACGGCACAAAAGATGCGGTGTTGGATGCGGTCCGCAATCTACCATATAAAGGAGGGAATACGTTAACAGGTACAGTATAGCACAGTATATGTTTAAATTTTAGCCTTCTGTTCAAAAACACATCTTGCTGCATGAACTAAGAAGTTTTGTATCTTCTTGTGAAGGCTAAAAGGCATGGTTATTTTGCAGCTTGCTAATGGCTTTGTCTGTGAAGTCTTTCTGAAGTGTTTGTCTCATTGGCTTCACTGGGAATCTTTCTAGTCAGGACAGTCTAATCATAAAGCAAAGTGTACATGGACTCTGTGTGCTTGAAGTAAAATCTTTAACCTGCTAGGAAAACATGCAAAATCCATTCGTATTGTTCTTGCACAAAGCTTATTCTGGGGAAGGAAAGAATGCTGTTCTAATATCTGACAACTGGCAATAGTAACTGTTCAAATGACCACCTGGGGCTTTTAGATTTCCATTGACCTTTTGGTAGTTAGAGCATTAAAACCCAAGAAGATACTCAGTGATAGATAAATGGAGGATGCCCGTCACCCTGGGAAAAATACAGCCTCAGTGCAACTCCACTATCATCAAAGTAGTTATTAGTAATACTGGCTGTCTTGCCAGGAGAATGACATATTCAAATACCCAAGCATGCCCTCAAGTAAATTTTTGCCTTTTTTATTTGGTAGGGAAGAAAAGGGGAGAAAGGATCTGAAAGATTATCCTTCTCTTCTTCAACAGCCCTTATTTTGGTAGAAGTGATTGCAGTGGGACAAAGGACAGAGAGAAGGACAGAGAGACTCTAGTATGATTGGAGGAATGCAAAAAGGAAAAATGATAAATTCATTGGAAGGTCAATTTAGGCTTCCATTGCCCATTTAAAATACACTGATTGATCAAAAGGCTGCTAAAAATGAAATGTCACCACAGCCGTTTAGTTTGCTTGTTGGAATATATTCTTTATTAAATAAGCTCTCTTTCCATAATCATTCTTTATTAAAAGGTTTCTCAGGGTTTTTAAATTGAGTGGAAATATAAACACTGTGATATAAAAAAAAATAATGGATGTTTTTCCCTTTTAAAATGTTTCCATTTTTAGGTCTTGCGTTAACTTACATTTTGGAAAACAGCTTTAAGCCTGAAGCAGGTGCGAGGCCTGGGGTATCTAAAATTGGCATATTGATCACCGATGGGAAGTCCCAGGATGATGTTATCCCTCCTGCTAAAAACCTACGAGATGCTGGCATTGAGCTGTTTGCTATTGGTGGGTATTCTGCCATATCCACATACAGTGTCCCATTAAACTCTGGTATATTTGTATCTGTTACCCAGTGCATTAATTGTTATTTTTTTTATCTGCATGCCTTAAGTATAATCATTATTTTAAACCTTTAATATGTTTACCAATACATGAAACTATAACATGAATTTAGCATGATACATGCATGATACATTATCAAGAGACAGCTGAAAAAATAGTGTACACTGGCAGAAATTAACTTCTTGAAGTAATATCTTAACGACAGAGCTGTATTCGTAGTTGGTCATTAAAGAAATGGAAAAAAAAATCACTTTTTATGAGTGCCTGTGCATGCAAGCTTTTCTGTTGTTGTTATTGTTGCAAATATTTTATTATTTTTTTTCTAATGAAAGGTGTGAAGAATGCAGACATAAATGAACTCAAAGAGATTGCCTCTGAACCTGACAGCACACATGTCTACAACGTTGCTGACTTCAACTTCATGCACACTATTGTTGAAGGTCTTACTAGAACAGTGTGCTCACGAGTAGAGGAACAGGAAAAGGAAATCAAAGGTGAATAAGAAATGAAATCTAACGTAATTTAGTATGAATTTATAGCTCAAAATCCTATTCTGAATACCTGCAGTTCCAAGCTGGCTTCTGGCATTTATGTCAAGCTGTATATTATTTTGCTTACAAGAAGGTATATTGTTAGGAAGTTATGCTTTGTTCTTGCTTTGATAGCTTTGAACTTTTGCTCTTTGCCTTTGATAGTGGTAAATATTATGATTTTTTGTAATATACACATTTATATATATTTACACATGTTCATTCTGCTATATCTATTTCCAAGTAGTGGGTAAGGGGAAAAAAATCATAACACACAGATTTGGGGATGAATTACTTTAACAGCTGCACATGGAATTGTTATGTCTGTGCTGTGCTTTCCATCTCCTAACTCACTGTTTTTATTGTCTCATAAGTTTTCAAAATTTTCAACTTTTAAGATTGCTTTGTCCCTTCCTGATGATATATATTTTTTCCTCTTTATTCTTTAATACATTTCTAAAATATATTTCAGAGCATAAGAAAAGGTGGTGGCGGAGAACACTGTTCTTATATATAAAAAAGCCTTCTCTGACTACAATAATTTTTTGTTTTTCTGAACAGAAGAAATATCTATGATAAAATTCCGCAATTTGTCAGAGAAATAGTCATACCAGAGGAAATTCTTTCTGAATGGCTTCACTGAAGTTTGTTCATATTGCTTTGTTTGTGATTCTGTAATATCACAGAACTGCTGAGTGACTTTTCAATATGCTTGTAATATATACCAGTAAGGAAAGTTGCCTTTCACACATATTCCTACCTGTGCAGTGAAAAATGTGTATTAGTCAGGTTTCACTGCATTTTTCACTCTTTAATTTACCTGGAAACTGGAATAAATACAAAATATTAACAGTGTCTTGCGGGGCAAATAAGCAGTAAACTGGGAAATTGAGAGGGAAAGGATGGAAAAAACATACAGAGATGAGGCATCTTTCTGGAAGGGAATGATTGCCAGAGAAGATGGCTATTTATTACATCTCTTCAATCTGCTGACAGGCAGCATATCAGTTTCCAACTTGCAAAGGTGCAAAGGAACACAAGAGATTAAAACTTGCATGTTTTTCATGACTGGGAAGAAGACATCCTGAAAAAAAAAATAAAAAGGGAAGAGAATGGGCTTGAAAGAGTGATGGGAGGAAGGGCAGGAAGGTTTAGTTTTGTTTTTTTGTCTCTTTGATATAAGGTTTATGCAAGACCAGGGAGGCTTAGTCCCAGTGAAAACTCTATGTGCAGTATTCATTCATATTGTTAGTTCTTTGTTTCCACTGAGAATTAATAATATGAACAGGCAGTAGATTTTCTGATGAGGAGAGATCTTTGGAGCTTCAATAAATACAAGAAAACAAAAAAGATATATATATTTTGCAGAGAGGAATAAAAGAAAATAAACTATGTTGTTTCTAACCTAGGAACAATTGTTGCTTCGCTTGGGGCTCCTACGGATTTGGTCACATCTGAGGTAACAGCTAGAGGATTCCGCGTTAGCTGGACCCATGCACCAGGCAAAGTGGAAAAATACAGAGTTGTGTACTATCCCACTCGAGGAGGGCAACCAGAGGAGGTAATATGAGTACAAGCTTCCCAGAAGTTTATAATACAGCAGGAAGAACTAACCAGACAGAAAATCCCTGGTCTTACTTAAATCTACCACAAAATAGCCTGTGTGAACATGAAGCACACTGTAAAAAAGAGATATGGACACATAAGATGCAGTGGAATGTTAGGTAGTGACCAGGCTGCTTATCTGTCAAGCAATTTAAAGTAAATGTGCTATAAACATGGGAGTACTTTTGGGGAATGGTGTGAGTTGTACTTTCAGTTAAGTGCCTGCATTTTTGCTTACACATATGGTTACTTGAAACAAATCTATCAACTTCCCCTGTACCATTCAGTTTACAAGAACAGAAGAGGTAGGAACTGATGGTAAGACACATTTTTGGTTCTAAGAAGACAGATACGTAAAAGGAAGAAAATATGGATGTATATTTTGGGATGTCTACAACTGATTGCTGAAAATGTCAAGGTATTTATTTGCATAGGACTTAGAGGCATTTTGGAGATGTGCAAAAAATGCAGTAGAACAAGCTTTTGGCTTTGGCTGGCAACTCACAAAAGTGAATGGAAATGCAGAAGAGCAAAAGGATTTTATTAAAGATATATTTTATTTCTTTTTGCACTAGAAACATTGCATTTAGCATGGATATGCAGTAATGTCAATTTGTAGTACAGTGTTTACATATATAGTCCCAATGGAATACTTATGAGGGTGTAGTAATAATATTAAAAAGTGACCAATACACAGAGTTAAACTGCATTGCAAGCACTTTATTTGAATGGTTCCTGTATTCTGAATAGCTACTTATATATCAGCTAAACATTTGAATTATGTACATACTTTCTTTTTTTTTTTTTTTTCAGTTGCCTTACTGTTACATAAAGGTAGCAGAAGCAAATCCAAATGTGCTAGAATTGAAATCTAGCACACTGATTCTTAGATTCTAGTTTAAAAACAACTTGAAAAAGAGATTTAATGATTAGATATCAATATTGTTAGTTTGCCATATGCATATTTAGTTGAACTTTCTTCTAAACAGGTTGTGGTAGATGGAAGTGTGTCGACAACAGTTCTGAAAAACCTGATGTCTTTAACTGAGTACCAGATAGCTGTATTTGCTATATACTCAAATGCTGCTAGTGAGGGCCTTCGTGGAACTGAAACTACACGTGAGTATCCTAACCATGTTTCTTAGGAAATTTATTTTCTGCATTTAATCACACTGTTTAAACATCAGCTTCTTTTAATGCATTTGTCTTAAATTATTCCTGTTTGAATTAATTCTGGGCCAAATTCCTAAGCCCAAATGCTCTGCAGATTTTTAAATGCCGAGATAAGTTTTATTTATCTCTGGGCTGAACTTTGAAGTCAGTTGTATTGAATGCTAAATTAGAACACTCCTCAGTTTTGGCTGGGGAGCCAAGCTTTATAAATAAGGTTTGTGGTTGAAGATGATCTAATAAGTAGAGTATTAGGTGGGACCAGAAATTACCTGCATGTGATTCCCACCAGTGCCAAGTATTTCAAAGTAACTTCTGTAAGTTGCTTTTTCAATGATTCAGTTGATTTTCTACCTGTCAGATGATGACTTGGGATATTTTTAGAATGAATGCATTTGCAGTTTGGGGTTCTGTAAGGAAAACCATGTTAGTACCTCAAACTAAGTGCTGTTATAGATCACAGGAATACAAATTATATATTTGTATACAAAATACAGTTATTTTCTGTAGTAAACATTACACATATTAGGAAGGGAAATAAAGAATAAGTCTGATGTTAAAATTAGGAGCCAGAAAGTCAATATGAAATATATCAATAGCTGACATCTGTTGGCAGAAAAACAACAGGGCTCAAGCAATCTAAAAGATTTGTAGAGTGCATTGACCTTCTGACTCAGATGATTGAGGAGCCAACAGAAGGTGTTCTGTTGAAGCTGATATTTGCAAACTAGGAAGAACTGATCAGGGATATTAAAGTCACAGGCAGACTTGGCTGCAGTGACTGTGAAATTGTGGAGTTCATGATTCTAAGAAGAGTTAGGAGAGCAAAAAGCAGGGTCACTGCTCTGGATTTCAGGAGTGCAGTGTTCAACTTCTTCAGAGATCTGCTGGGAAGAATCCAAATATTATGGCCCTGGTGAGAAGAGGGGTCTAGAAAAGCTGCTTGATACTCAACGATCACCTCCTCCAAGCTCAAGAACACTCCATCCTGACAAGTAGGAAATCAAACAAAGGTGGCAGGATACGTGCATGGGTAAGCAAGGAACTCATAACTGAACTCTGACATAAAAAGGAAGTGGTAGAAGCAGGGGCAGGTGACCCAGGAAAAGTACAGAGTTGCTGTCTGATCTTGTAGGATAGGTTTAGGAAAGCCAAAGCCAATTTGGATATTAATCTGGCAAAGGATGTGAAGAGCAACAGCAAAGGCCTCTGCAGGCGCATGAACAACAAAAGAAACACTGAGGAAAACATCAGCTAACTCCTGAAGGGGACAGGGAACCTGGTGACAAATGACATGGTAAAAGCAAAGGCACTTGATACCTTCTCTGATGCAGCCTTTATCAGTAAAAATGGCCTTCATGAGTCCCAGGCTCTTGAGATCAGTGAGAAAGTCTGGAGCAAAGAATACCTACCCTCACCAGAGGAGGACCAGGATTAGGTAGCACTTAAGCAAACTAGACACAAGACCTGATGGGTTGCACCCGTAAGTGCTAAGGGAGCTGGTTTACGTCATTGTGAAGACTCTCTTGATTATCTTTGAAAGGTCATGGTGACTGGGAGAGGTTCCTGAAGACTGGAAGAAAGTGAATGTTATTTCTTTGTGAAGGGGATCCATGGAACTACAGGCTGGTCATCCTCATCTCAATGCCTGAGAAAATAATGGAGTAACTAATTCTTGAAACCCTGTTCAAATGCACGAAGGACAGGAAGGTAGTAGTCAGCATGGAATTATGAAAGTTTACCACAAAGGTAATTAGTGATTTACCACAAAGGTAATTAGTGATTGGAGCATCTTTCATAAGAGGAGAGACAGCTATGGCTGTTCAGCTTGGAGAATAGAAGGCTTTGGTGGATCTTATAAATGTGCTAAAATCCCTGATGGGAAGGAATGAAGAAGAGGAAGCCAGACTCTTTTCAGTAGTGCCCACTGACAAGACAAAAGTCAATGGGCACAAATTAAAAATAAAATAAAATCTAAACAAAAGAAAGCACTTTTTTACTGTTATGGTCAAACACTGGAGTGAGTTGTCCTGAGAGACTGGAGTCTGCATCTGTAGAGATATCTAAAACCCTACTGGACATGATCCTCATCAACATGCTGTAGCTGATCCTAACTGAACTGTGAAACTATACTAGGTGATCTCGAGATGCCTTCCATCCTCAACAATTCTTTGATTCTCTGTCAAGCTAATCTTTCCAATACGAAAATAAAACAGGATCATATAAAATTATTTGAGCCTGTATTTTTGTCTTAGTCTCCCAAAATGTCATCTCCAGCTGTGTTTTAGCCCATGTGCTGGGAATGGTTTAATTTATTGAGGCAGAGAGAAGAGAGACGCGTACTGCGCCAACGGGATCATTTCCTATTGCACCTGGTGTTCCTTTGAAGTCACCTAGTCAAGTTCTGACTGAGCCCAGCCCTGATGACTTTGTGAGATCTGCTCAGATCACACCCCAAGGTCATGCAGCATGGAGTACTGATCTGATAGTGTGTTAGAAGTGACAGCCTGACATGTGCAAGTATTAATCACTCCGGATGATAAAATATGGGCAGTTTAAAAGTTTTTGTTTGTTTGTTTGTTTTACCATCCCAGTGGAGAACTATGGAAAAAATATAGATTAAATTCTTGCCTTTATGTGAGATACTGACAGATTAAAATTTGCCACCACAATGAAGAAGGGCACATTTGCTTATATAGTCACATTAGCATCCACCGTGATTTGCGATGGGTGATCTTGCTTGTATTTGCATAATCCCACTGACACAGGCCCAGGAGTCAGTTTGGACACTCAAGGCTCTAAACACAACAGCTTGTAGTCAAAATATTTTGCTGTGTGTAATCTACTTATTCAGGATTTCCTCCATGATGTCCTACATCAAGGCTGTCTTTCCCACACACAGGCTTGGCAGTTATTGCTGTAAAAAAGCTACCTCTGGGGACTTGTTCCGTGTAGCAACCTTGCCCATTCTTCAATAGCAAGTGGTTATCTTTGTGTAGATCAGGGAGAAGGGAGGGTGGGATTGAACAGAGCGATTTGCTGCTTAAAGAACTGAAATCCTCCCACCTGAGAAGTTCAAAGCTATTAAGACAAAGAGCTGCAATGCTTTGTAGGGACAAACTTTGCCCTGGCATAACCTGGCGTGGTTAGGTCGTAATTTCCTCATTTCTGTAATTCTGCAGTCTTTTATGTATTAACCAGCTCTTCATAGTTGTGTCACACAGACAGCACTTCCACGCCTGGAGATAGCTATTTTCCTTTGTGTTTCCTGCAGTAAAATAAACTGCTTGTAAAATAGCTGGTTATTCATGTGAGACAACTGAAATGCCTGTCTCTTTTTTCTACTGTAGTTGCCTTGCCAATGGCATCAGATCTGCAGTTGTACGATGTGTCGCACAGCAGCATGAGAGCTAAGTGGAATGGAGTAGCGGGTGCCACAGGTTACATGATCCTGTATGCTCCTCTGACAGAAGGATTGGCTGCAGATGAAAAGGAGGTGATGTACTGAGCTTTCATTTGAAAAACAAGTATTAAAGAAATAAATATTTAAAGAATAAAATAGTAGTTGGCCTTTAACATTCAACTTTATCAACAAATATTTTTTTTTCCACGACTGTCTTAAGTATTTCATGTTAGACTTTATGAACAGAGGGCAAGTACTAGTTGATTATTTTTACATGTTATTGTCAAAAAATACAACAATTTCAGCTGAATTGAAGTGACTATTTTGAAATGGTAAGAGGTGGTACTGTGTCATCATATAAAGCAAACACTCATAAAAAGCCCAAAACATCTAAATTACTTCCTAAGTGTGATATCACAAGAACTTGAAGTTAAGCCTTTGTACTCACTGGGACCTTTGAAAGTAAATATTCTAATTCTGTTCTAATTCCGTTCAAATTTTACTTTTTTTTTTTTTAATTTAAAAATAATGCCTTCCATCAAAAGTGTTTTTAATAAATATCTTTAGAAAGAAAAAAAAAGGGACTAGGTAAACTGCAGTCTTCTACTGTAAGTAAAATACTAAAAGCAGTAGACTAAAAATAGTTTCTAGCATGGTTCCAGTGAAACTTTTGGGGCAGGATTTAAAAAGTTTTTAAGTTCAAGTTTCTATACGTATAATTCAGATTATGTATAGCATCTCTGTTCAAGCAAGAACATTTAAAAGCATGCTAGGGCATGCACACTTGTGTGTGAAAGAGTGTAGGAAGCTACCAAAAGCTCGCATAGACTTGTGTTCTCTGCTAAATAAGTCTCTCCCTGAAACCTAGCTGAATCAGTAGATCTGAGCTGAACCCTGAAGAAAGACTTTTTTTCCAGTAAATAAGTCAGTTCCTGTTGCTGTGGCTCTCATTGAAGAGGTGGAAATGAAAAGTGATACACGCCTGAATTAGCAAGCAGAAAAACTGAGCCTTGCTCTGCATAGAAATGAATTTCTCCTGTAAAAGACTGAAGATGTGTCGTGGTTCTGCTCGAGTGGGCAGCCGAGCTCCACCACAGCCGCTCTCTCACTCCCCCTCCTCAAAGAGGAATGGGGAGAAAATATGTGAAAAGGGCTCACGGATTGAGATAAGGACGAGAAAATCACGCAATAATTATTGTAACGGGCAAAACAGACTCAGCATAAGAAGACAGATAGTAAGATTTATTGCTCATTACTAACAAGCTAGAGAAGTGAGAAACAAAGGAAAGAAACCAAAAGCACCTTCCCCCCCCATCCACGCTCTTCTACCTCCTCCCCCCGAGAGGCGCAGGGGAACGGGGGAATGGGGGTTATGGTCGGTCTACAGCACTTCTTCTCTGCCGCTCCTTCTCAGTCGCTCTCGTCCCCTGTGCTGTGGGATCCCACCCACGGGATGCAGTCCTTGATGAACTGATCCAGCGTGGGCTTCCCACAGGCAGCAGCTCTTCCAGAACTGCTCCAGATATGGGTCCGTACCACGGGGTCCATCCCTCAGGAGAAAACTGCTCCAACCTGGCTCCTCCACGGGCAGCAGCTCCTGCCAGGTCACCTGCTCCTGCGTGGGCTCCTCTCCACGGGCTACAGGTCCGGCCCGGAATCTGCTCCGGCAGGGGTCTTCCACAGGCGGCAGCCTCCGTTGGTGCAGGGCCACCTGCTCCACCGTGGTCTCCTCCACGGGCTGCAGCATGGAACCCTGCTCCACTGTGGTACTCCATGGGCTGCAGGGGGACATCCTGCTTCACCATGGTCCTCACCACAGGCCGCAGGGGACTTCTGCTCCGGCGCCTGGAGCACCTCTCCCCCTCCTTCTACACTGACCTTGGCACCTGCAAGGCTGTTTCTCACTCCCTTGACTCTCCCGGCTGCTTTGTGGCGCAGCGTTTTTTTTTCCTGTCTTAAATCTGCTCTCACAGAGGCGCAAAACAACATCGCTTATTGGCTCAGATCTGGAAAACAATGGGGCCCTTCCCAAACATGGGGCAGCTTCTAGATCTTTCTCACAGAAACCACCCCTATGGCCCCCTGCTACCAAAACCGTGCCACGTAAACCCACTACAAGATGAAAGAAGATGTAGCTGGGAATGGAAAGGGCACAGGAGCTGCACCTTCTAGAGAGGTCTTTTATGTCATTGCTAATGTGACTAATTACCTTCAAAGTTTTCTTACCTGCGAGCTGGCTTTTGGCCTTTTGACAATTTTGTTCTTTTCATAATTGTGCAAAATCCCCAAATCTTGGGACAAGATCAGGCACAATATCAGAAAAATGCTCAGCAAAGTATTTGATCACAAGTTTAATTCCAAGTGTGTAGTTAGTATTCTTTCCCATCATGAGCTAATTGAGAAATAATTTGTCTTTTTTATTCTTGGTGTTTCTAGATAAAAATTGGGGAGGCTTCCACAGAACTTGAACTGGATGGACTATTGCCAAATACAGAATATACAGTCACAGTTTATGCCATGTTTGGAGAAGAAGCTAGTGATCCCCTTACAGGACAAGAAACTACACGTGGGTAGCATGTACCTATATTCACTTCAGTGTTAACAGAACTTCACAACAGTCTTTGCATGTATTAGAAAAGACTTCTCCTTTTAAAATCTGATTTGAACTCTTTTCTCTTGTCAGTAGCAATACTATGGGTATCCCCGTTGATTTCAGTGGAACTAGTGGTAGTTTTTTGAACGTGCTGAAGGTGAATGAAGGTCACAATGTAGAACTAAACTGAGACTGCTGTTTAGTCTCCTATAGCCAGCGTACCAGGTGTGTGTGGGGGAAAGTCTGCTCAGATGGAGAAGTTCGTTCCTCTGGCTCAGTAGGAGTCAGGACAGATGGAAAAGAAGCAAGGGAAGATTTCTGTCCAACCCCCACTGCTTAACATCTGGTAAACGAGGGGTTGGAAAGCGCCTGTGCATTCATGATAGATGATGTGTTTTTAATAAGCAGCAAGAGTTTGGCCAGCTAAATTCTGTCCTTTACTAACTGTACACAGCACTGTATGTCGGCTCTCTAAATAGCCTCAGCAATTTGGAAGACAAAGGAATTGAAAATAAGCAATTGTGCTGCAGGGATATTTCTGGCACTGCATTTAGTGATACCTCTACTGCTTCCAGCAGTGGAGTGAATGCTTCCCCTTGTTTTGTGCTCCTGGCTTGAGTGGGCCAGTGTGAAAGTGGCTTACATTTAATAGGTGAGAAAAGTTCAGGCATGTGAGTGCTAAGAAAGAGAAGGGCCAGAGCAATGACCTGTAAAGTGAGTAATGGTAGGAGAAGTTCTACAAGTGCTATTGAACAGTTCAAGACAGACAAGCACAGACAGACAATTAATGCAACTTGGGAATGTTTGTGGACTTTAAAAGTGTGAAAGATTCTTAACACTTGGAGAATCAAGTCTCTGACTTTTCTCTCTGTGTCATTCTCTCTCCTATTGTGTGTCTCATTCCTTTTTTTTTTCTTTTTTTCCCTCCTTTTGGTCAATATCTGTTTTTCATTTTTCCTAGTAGTTTATGTAGTTTATGACTGTGCCAGCCTGAATTCACTTCATGTCATATGATCTTGGAGGTTGCACAGCTCTAAACCTTGCTAACACATTGGATGGAAGATCACATGCAAATTCCAGATACATTGGCACAAGCTGAGGAATCATGACCTCAGTGTTTGATTGCAGAAGCTAGTAACATATGTTAGTCAGACCAGCATCATTGCTATTACCAGACCAGAATAATAAAAAAGAAAACTAACCCCGCAACCTTCATCTATTTCTAAGGTGACGGTACAGCCAACTCTGACTAGTCTTTAGCACTGTAATAAGAAAGAGGATTAATTCTAACCTTCTGTATGCAGCTATTCAAATAAGCCTCTTCTAAGAGGCTTTGATTGATCAGGCATTGGGGCAGTCTGGGAGGAGAGAAAGCTCTTGGTGAGCATACCCATCACACACAGTCAGTGTTCAATAATGTCTTCCCTGTCTGGATTCAGATTTAAGGTTTTTTTTTTTTAAATTATTATTATTTTTCTTTTTCTTTCAATGTGATTAATACTATCTTTCAACTAAAGAACAGGCTGCCTAGTATTTTCTTCCTGTACCATGCATCTGCCTGGAGAGGGATCTGCCTAATTTGCAGGAGCATTACATGTAGCATCAGATAGTCTGTATTTATTAAAAATTATGCTACACACACAGTCATCTTAATCACTCTAATGAAACCTGTCTTGTACCACGATGTGACATGATCAATGAGCCCATTCTGAGTTAGCATTTGGGGGGGGGAGGGGGCAGGATTTACCCAAGTCTCACTGTAAATATCATATAACTTTGGCAGCAGGGCTGCCTGTCTGGTCATGAGCAATGTTGTCAGGAGATTATGTTCCAAAAGGAAAGAGCTGAGACTGAAGCATTTTGTGGTATGGCCAGGTTGGTGAAATGAAGTGAATTCCACGACTGACAGAAAGTAGAAAGGAAAGCCAGCACGTGATACTCCCTTTACTTGACTCAGAGGAATATATCGCATGCCAGAAAGTGTGGCAAAGCCATTTAGTATAATTCCAATCTGTTCTCATCTTCTCTTTCCTCATAGCCAAATTGACTTGACTGTTCCTAATCTGGTTAGGCATTTGCTTGCAGATTCTGAGTCACTATATGACCTGAATAAAGAACCCATATATTGATTTTATCTTTTTTTTCTTTCTTTCTTTTTTTTTTTTTTTCTCCCATATGCTCTTGCATGAGGGAAACAACTTCTGAAGTGTTGATATTTTTCTGTCCATGTGGATTGGTGAGGAGTGTGTGCATGAAGGCAAGATGGAGAGAGATAAGTTTCACAGCTTGGAGAAAATAAGCAGATGTTGGGGTAACACAGAACCTACTGCTCAGAGTAACAGAGATAGCACAAATTGCTTCCTCTTGGGTGATAGAAAAGTGGAAGCAATCTGCAACTTTTGCATGACCTAACTTTCCTCCAGCTCATGGCAGTCAAGGATTGTATAGTATATAAATATGTCTTTAACTGGGGTTGCTGTTAGGAAGCAGCTTCAGTCAAATGTGGCCTTTACACAGAGAATAATTCCTTTCTGTAAGAAAAGGGAAAGGTTAAGCAGAGATAAAACAGTAAAAATAAAAATTTCAACTTCTGAACTAGTTATGCTTTTGGACAAACTTTCCCTTATGTCAGGGACTTTTATATTCAGAAAATGTTTTGCCAAAATATTCCTGTCAGGAAATCTTTTTGATAGAATGCTTATGGAAAAAAAAAAAAAAAAAAGTCAAAAACAAGTATGAGGTACAGATCTAATTGAATTACATTAATTTACAAATACAAACACTAATTTATAATTTATTATAACTATTGTGTAAGTTAGCTCCTGCTATAATATCTAGTATGAGCAGGAACATTATTTCTTTTTCAGTATTAGGTGAGACACACTGACCAAGACTTAAAGTTCTGCTTCAGCAAGGAGCTAAACCTTATTACCTGTCTTTAAGTACATGTGTAGCCTCGTTGATGAAGGGTTTTTTAAATATAAATATCAGTCATTTAGGTTTTTAAATGGAAATGCGCTGCTTATTTTCAAGGCATGAAAAGATTCACAGCTAAACCCATGATTGTATCTCTTTCCTTTTCCAGTGCCTCTGAGTCCCCCAGCGAATTTGAGATTTTCAAATGTTGGACACAATAGTGCTACACTAACATGGGATCCTGCTTCCAAAAATGTGAAAGGCTATCGCATCATGTATGTTAAAACAGACGGAACGGAAACCAATGAGGTAAATCATTAGCTCCTTCTTTCCCTTAACCAATCTCAGACCTCCACAGACTTCTGTAATTATCAAATGTAACCTTTGTAAATAAATCTACCTTGCAAGCTACAACAAAAGCTTTGCTGACATACAGAAATCCAAACAAATATAGAAAAAAATCTTTTATAAAGTCATGGTAAGTTGGTGTGATTATTAAAATAGTTCAGATTCCATACAAAATAAGTTGTCATATGCAACATAAACCTCAAAAAAAAAAAAGTTTATATATAATTATATGTGATCATGTGATTTTGTTTTGTTTTAGCTTTACTATTATTATTATTTATTTTCTGGGGCATATCTGTCCTTTTTACATATTAGATGAAATATTTATATTCCTGAGTTTAGAAGATAGCATTCCTGTGCAATGTGTTATGTCTTTTCCTTCTGCCAGGTCCCTTCAGATTTCAGTCAGAAATTACTTGACCTCTTCCTATTGATTGCTTTTAATATAGATAAGGTGGCTGTCTGTTAGACACTACATGTATGTCAGCACAGGAGCTTGCCTGTTGCGGGAAGTGACTGTTCCACTGTGTGCTGATGTGGCCTCACCTAGAGTGCGGTGTGCAGTCTTGGGTGCCACAATATAAGAAGGAAGTAAAACCATTAGAGCGTGTTCAAACGTGGGCTATGAAGTTGGTGAAGGGTCTAGAGGGCAAGATGTATGAGGAGTGGCTGAAGTCACTTGGATTGTTCTGCCTGGAGTACAGGAGACTGAGGGGAGGCCTCATGGCGGCCTGCAGCTCCCTCACGAGGGGAGCGGAGGGGCAGGCGCTGAGCTCTGCTCTCTGGGGACAGCGACAGGACCCGAGGGAATGGCATGGAGCTGGGACAGGGGAGGGTCAGGCTGGGGGTTAGGGAAAGGGTCTGCACCCAGAGGTGGTCGGGCACTGGGACACGCTCCCCAGGGCATTGGTCATGGCACTGAGTCTGCCAGAGTTCAAGAAGCGTTTGGACAATGCTCTCTCTCAGAAATGTGGTTTGATTTTGTGGGTGGTCCTGTGTGCAGCCAGAAGCTAGACTGGATGATCCTTGTGGGTCCTTTCCAAGTCAGGATATTCTGTGATTCTGTGAGAATGGTTTTGAACATCTCAGGCTTGTGGTAATGTAATTTATAATGTGAGTGAATGTTCAGTAGGTTTTTACCTACCTCTTAACTATTCCTTTGTGTCTGTTCAAAGAGCAGGCGGCATTTTTTCTGTTAGCTTCACACTGGTAACATTTCCCCTGTGGTGCTGAGCTACCATGACACTGAATAGTTGGACTGTCAAACTGTCAGCTTATACAGCTTTGAGTGATCCATTCACTGCAAAGTCACATTAACTGCTTCCTCAACAGAGACCATATAAAACTGTCATATTTTCTCATGACAAAAGTTGAACATACTAGTTTATGCAAAAATTACCCAAAATACTAAAAGACTGGATTCAACAGCCCAAAACTTCCTTACAGTTCTCTATTCCTGTGTTCCCGAGTTGGGTTTACTATGGCTGAATTCTGCTTTCCTCTAGTTTGTCATAAGCTGGGATATTTAATTAATTTTGTCAGCTTTGGTGCCTTGAAATTATCATTCTTCATAGTTCCACATAATTTATTTACTAATTATATGACATTCTCTTTCTGTGTCATTATTACCCAGAAAATTTTCAGAATTTCATGAAAATATAAAGCAACTTTGCTTCTTTATTTCTAGTGTTTGTTCAATATTGCCTGCAAATTATGCTTTCTCTAGGTGGAAGCTGATCGTGTTTCAACACATACCTTAACAAGTCTGACATCCCTTACGGAATATACAGTTGCTATTTTCTCCCTGTATGATGAAGGACAATCTGAACCACTTACTGGCAGCTTTACCACAAGTATGTATGTCTTAACTTTTGAAGGCTTTCCAAGAAAGAATTTCTAAACTTTTTTACTTCACTGGAAAGTAAGACCAGTGATAGAAACTGTTTTTGACGGTGGATGCATGGAGGTCCTTCAGTGGAGAGAGGATTACAAGGCCTGTACAGTTAGAGTAGATAAATAGCTTGTACTGTGTGTATGTCCCTCCTCAATCACAAAAACACTTTCCCAAATAAGTGTGCAAAGAATCTCATGTGCCTTTGTTATCCACCTTCCATGTTACACTCCTTACAACAAGCTGCAGGTAAAGTGGTGTCTCCTTGCTGTTGCCATCTAAGTTTTAGAGAATAATTGAACTTCACATTTCTTTTGCATAATATTTTGCAGAAAAAGTTCCACCCCCCCAGCATTTGGAAGTTGATGAAGCATCAACAGATAGTTTTAGGGTCAGCTGGAAACCCACATCCTCAGATATTGCGTTTTACAGATTGGCATGGATTCCTTTGGATGGGGGAGAGTCTGAAGAGGTGAGTTGCCTTGATTCTCTGAGGGTGTGAAATAGAAGAGGGAATTCTATTCTGAGGTCACCTTTGCTTCAACCTTTTTCTTTATTTTGCTTTGAAGAAGATGGTAACTGAGCCAGAGCTGTGATATCCTCACATAAGACTCCACATTTGTCTAATAAACTGGCCTCATTAAAATTGCCATGAATCCTTAGTTATGAAATGTTTGAAAGTTAAAAGTTTACATATAGTTAATTTATTAGACTGTCCCCCTTTTTCCCCTCATAATGGCTCTTTCTCTTTTTCTTCCCCACACTCTATTTTTTTCTCTAATCCCTTGTACATCTTCTCCATAATGCCATTTTCATCAGTTTGAATTTTCAAATTATTTTTGCTGCCGTTGGGCTTTTTCTGTTTTACCCAATTTTTCCAAGTATTTCTTAACAGACACTTTATATTCCTTTCCCAAATCTTTCTTGTTCATAGTCTCTCATTTCCTCTCCTCCATTATTTATTCACTCACAGTTTTTGCTTCTTTTGTATTCCTCAGTCTTTTATACTTTCTCATACATCTTGCTCAGTTGGCATCAGCATTGAGAAGAGAGGACACGTCTGCAAACTGTTGATCGGGGTAGAAAACATGATGGGGAAAGATGACCTTTCCTACCTCTGCCTCGATTTCATGCATCGTTTTTTTCATCCATTAAGGCAGAAAGCAGTCTTTCCAGATTAGGTTATATGGCATTTTCTGTAAATTTACCTGATTCTTTCACCTGACAAGAGGTAGTCCTGCAAACTGTTGGAAGTAATTACAGGTATGAGCAAGGAAAAGAAGGAATTGACAGGTGAGTGAGTGGGCACAGGTCATCCCCTAGCATTCTCCTGCAGTAGGTGAACTGCTTCATTTCTCTTTTAAGTTCCAGTGAGTAGCTGTCACTGAACCCCTTTAAGCAACATGATTTTTATTTTTGTGAGATGGTATCTGTGGTGTCCTTAGAGCGTGAGAATTAGTGATCAAGAAATATTTGAACTTCTAAGGTTCTTCTTGTTTGTTGCCTTCATTAAGAACTGCTGGAGGCCCTAATATTTTCTGTATGTTGAAATATTAAAAATACCCAAGCTGCTTTCTTGTTCTCCTTGCATGACCTCTCTAATGGGGTCAGGCCTAGGATGGCACAATACCTCCAGGCTGTTGCCTCTTTAAGCTTCTTTCCCAGCTAAGTGATCAGTCATGCAGAGAAACAACATGCTCTCCCTCTCTTTCTCCCAAGACCCAACTTGCCAATTAGCTGAGTGGGGTCACAGAGTGGTGTTGAGAATTACACACCTCTCAGCTCACTTCACTCACACTACTAACGTGCGAGGAGAGTTCAGGGAGGTGTTAGTACTAAGGAGCCAGAATAAATTTAAGAGTGAGCTTTTATTTGTAGGCAGAAGTAGGAAATGCATGCTGTTATACTCCTGTGTTTGTTGCTATTTTTGCTTCTCTTATTTGTCCTCTCCACTTGAAAGTTCAGGGCTTTGTGTTCTTTTTGTGTGTGTGTTGTTCTTTGTGGGCCACATTAGCAGGGGGTGGTGGGTGGTAGAAGTTATGCTTCAGAAAGTTTGCCAAATTTACATGTAAGATGGTAACTATAGAAATTGCATGATGGCACACATGACTAGAGGAAAGGGGAAGGGAACTGGAAAGGAAGATATTAATTGTACCTGCTTAGAGTAAAGCTAGATTCTCTCAAGCTCATTTCTGAATTTTTCCCAAGAAAATCTGTGCCAGAGTACACAGTGTGGGCTGCCTATTTCATTATTCGATAATTGTAGAGGACATGGGCCCAACTAATTTTTCTCCTTTTGTTTTCTTTATCTGAGTTCAAAAAGTCTGTGGTTATTTGATGGGTCCCTCTTCCCCACGGTATTCTTTTTTTTTTTTTTTTTTTTTTCCTGGACTGTGCCTATCTGTCAACTCAGGAAATCTGTGGCCATGAAAAGAATAAAGTGTGGTTCACTATTAATAGCTGTTGTAGTAGACTTTATGCTGCAAATGTATATTATTTGATTTCCATTTTAAGTCTTATTTGGATTCCAGTTATATAGTGGCCACCTTTAAAAACTTACCAGTGTTACTCCAAAGACAGATTATTTTATGAGAATATTTATCTGCATAAACTAATAATTATTCCCCAGACCAGTCAGCCCATTTCAATGCAATTACTGCTCAGGCTCCTGCCCGTCTTTTGACCCGTTCCAATAAAAATCAATGAAACACAAAAAAAATCCAAAGTAATACCTTCTGCTTACAGTTAACGTTGTAAACGTTAATTTACAATGTTGTGAATCTTCCACTTGTCGTAGGTAGAAAGACACCATAACATATAGCCAACTTCTCAGTGAGGCATCTCCTACCACCCCCAGGTCTGCTGCAAATGGTTTTTTGGTTACAGCATACAATCTATTTGATTTCTTTGAGTGTGGATACCCTTTCTGGATCCAGCTTTGTTAGCAGGATAAATTACGCTTTCCAGTTGTTTGCCACCAGTTTCCTGCCCAGATCAGCATTTCATGCATACAGTCATCAAATCTGCCAGTGACAATGATTGTATGAGTGCTCCCTGACCATGCTCAATCACAATGAAACAGACCTAGTAAAAATGGCAAAGAGCCTCTGTTTGAACTCTCAGAGGTAAACATGTTTGTTCTTATGAGTGGTTACCCCAGATGAGCTGATGTGGCAGAAGGTGTGTAGTAACTTATGGTAACTAGGGCTTGGTGGAGTTAGTAGTAACCTTTTACATTTATTGCAATTGCCTGCAGAGTGCATTTATCTGTATACTTCAAGTTGCATTCAAAAGTGTGTGATCATAACGCAGATTATAAATACGGTATAGAAACAGTGTTATTGGATGGTAGAAATATGAATGGAAGTTAATCTACATTGCTACATAGCCTTCACTGATGTTTTGAATTGTAGTGATTTTTAAAGATAATGCTTATGTTCAGCTTTAGGAATTTATTTATTCTGGGTGAAAGTATAAGATCGCACATTAGAGTAATCAAACCTGCCATGAAATAAAAAATATTTTTTTAATTTTCTTAACAGTGTTTTTATTTCCACATACCTAATAAATGATTTGGGCATATCTGAGTGTAGATTTCTTTTATTTTAAAGGAAAATCTATTTTCTTTCCTTGACTGCGGTCACTTCATATAGATTAATCAAATGTAGAACTGATTGTCTTTATTCTTGCTTTGTTATTTAGGTTGTCTTAAATGGAGATGCAGACAGTTATGTTATTGAAGGTTTGTTGCCCAACACGGAATATGAAGTTTCTTTGCTGGCAGTTTTTGATGATGAAACTGAGAGTGAAGTTGTTGCTGTTCTTGGAGCTACATGTAAGGCAAAGTCTTGATTACAATTTTTAGAGATGTTTAAGTGGTTTAAATTTAAAGTATAAATCTAATATTTAAAATATAGTCCATCTTTGGATAGCTATAATACTGAAGAATGTGGTGGTTTAGCAGCAGGGCTTTGCAGACTGTATTTTGTGCTATTCACAGAATCACAGAATCACAGAATCTCTAGGTTGGAAGAGACCTCAAGATCATCGAGTCCAACCTCTGACCTAACACTAACAGTCCCCACTAAACCATATCCCTAAGTTCTACATCTAAACGTCTTTTGAAGACTTCCAGGGATGGTGACTCAACCACCTCCCTGGGCAGCCTGTTCCAATGTCTAACAACCCTTTCAGTAAAGAAATTCTTCCTAACATCTAACCTAAAACTCCCCTGGCGCAACTTTAGCCCATTCCCCCTCGTCCTGTCACCAGGCACATGGGAGAACAGGCCAACCCCCATCTCGCTAGAGCCTCCTTTAATATACTTATACAGAGTGATAAGGTCACCCCTGAGCCTCCTTTTCTCTAGGCTGAACAAGCCCAGCTCCTTCAGCCGCTCCTCGTATTCTTATTTAATATTATGTTGTAGATGGCATCGAATCAAAATGATGGTTTGGCTCCCTCTCTGAGCAGTGGTATTAATAACCAATTGATCTGGAAAGACATTCTTCATTTCATTATTTAGTCTCAGAATAGTGTTCCCCATTAGAAGATATATTAGACTGTGGGCGGGAGGAGGGCAATAAGTGTTTTAAAATCACAGAATCACAGAATTTCTAGGTTGGAAGAGACCTCAAGATCATCGAGTCCAACCTCTGACCTAACGCTAACAGTCCCCACTAAACCATATCCCTAAGCTCTACATGTAAACATCTTTTAAAGACTTCCAGGGATGGTGACTCCACCACTTCCCTGGGCAGCCTGTTCAGGAATTTCATTGAAGATGTTTGTAATTTACAGTATGTCTTTTTCTTTCTTATTTGTGTAATTTATACTCACTCACAGGAGTTGTGTTTACTCTTGGCTAAAATATTGGTCCAGAAAGTTTACACAGGTAGCCTGTGAAATTAATATAACAAAGATAAAACTTGTAAATCATATACAGTGTAATTTATAGTCATAACTGAAACAGTGGCAAGCAGTTTCAGTTAGATTGCTCAGTAAAATTGTTGTGACACACTGAGTGACATGGGCATATAGATGCATCATTTGTGTTTGATAAATCTACTATGTGATTTTTGTCTCTTTCTCATTCTCTGTCAAGTAACTCGTGCTTCCCATGCCCATCTCTAAAACTGTTTGAATCTAAAAGTGTATTAATTTTTCAAGTCTATTTCTGGAGTACTGTACTATTTGTGGAAATTAGCATTAATCAAGCTCATGCATAAATGTTTTCAACTTAATAAAAAAAGAAGAATGTCTTTTCTCTTTCCATTAGGCACTGTCAGACATGAAAGATAACTTGCCCTTGGCTGCTGACATTATTTTTCTCTAAAAAAATATTTTTTTGGAGTTTACTGGAAGGATATCTTTTTGTGTGTGTGTGCAAAAGAATGCTTTTTGTAAGATTATGTGAAAGCACCAATTCAATATTTTTTTTTTTTTAGTTTCTGGCATACAAAGGGAGATCTAATGGGGAAAGAAGTTTGTTTTTCTTATCTAGTCTATTAAAGTACCAGTAAATTGCTGTTGAAGTGCAGGTTAGGATACTTGTTGGCATGCTGTAAACTCATATGGATCATTTCTGTTTTCCTTTTCAATGAGGAAGAAATGTTTCTTCAAAATTTCATGTGCACATTCTCTTTTGGTGGACAGTTAACATCTGTTTTTAAGGTGTAAATTCAAAAATACATGTATATTTGATTCTTATAAATCACAAGCTTAATTTTCAATATTCTCTTAAGATGAGACCTTACTGTCCATCCAAGTGATGCTGGCATAGTGCTGAGTGTACTTTCAGTTTTTCCTTGGACACTAGTGTAGCATCCTCACAAAGTCCTTGTTTCAGTTAATATGACAACCTTAACAAATGGTCAAAGTGGAAGTCATGGAAGTCATGGAAGCTCAGCCAGAAACGTAGACTATGTATATTCTTATTTAATGGTACAGTTTATAATTACTCCTTATCTGCAGATCTATGTGCTAATCCTGCAAATATATGTGCCTAAAGTAAGTTAAATGAATAGTTCCCTTGTAATCTCTGAAAGGCCTGAAGTGTGTGGGATGCTCGTAGGTGTGAGCACATAGTTTTCATTGTCATGGTTAGAAATCCAAGATAAATACTTTGACTTCCATATCTTGTTGAATTGTTTGTGAGCTGAGTACTGTTTTTCAGTTGCAGGGACTACCACAATACCTACCACTGTGACTACTCCCAGTACCACGACTCCTAAGCCCACCATAGCAGGTAAATGGAATAAATATCAACAGTTCAAATGCTGAAGGCAAAGAGCTGAGGCTTCCTGCAGCCTAGCACACCCAGATATAGGAGCAGAGAGCTGTGATAATACTGAGGGGCTGGTAACCCCAGTTCCTTGTGGTTTGTGTGATTGGCACACTGCTATGGAAGATCTTGTTGAGGTATAGACCCCAGGTGAGGAAAATCACCATGGAAAGGTACACCCTGTCGCTTTCCTCCACCACCCTGCTGTGTGTAGCCAGCTTCCAGCATCTGCCACATGTGGGTGAGGAGCCAGCACGGTGTAGGGACTCTGAATGCTTCCAGAAATATTACATTGCAATGCTGAGACCGAGACTAATTTGGAAAATCCAGTTCTCTTTTCACTGTTCCCTCATAAATATGAGCATGAATGCTCTTTAGAATTTTGCTTAGCTTTGAAGATTATATTTGTCTTCTTGGGAGTTTAGAAAACTTAATTTTATGGATCAAAAGTTCTACATTATTTCTCTTCTGTAACATTCTGTCTGCAGTGAGCTTTTGATTCTTAGAAAGCTTCATAAGCAGAGTAATATAAACAAAGCAAATGGGGTCATATGTATTGATGGCAGTATAGGATAACTGGTATTTTATTAAATTGTTAGAGTTTTTATGTGGTTCAGCCCAAGTAGGGCTGAACTGAGTGGGTCTGCCCTAGGATGGACTTGTTGATAACTAGCACAATTTTAAATCTAAAACTAGAATTGATAAAATATTAATTAAATTATTATTATTATTATTTCAAACAGTTTTTCGAACAGGAGTCAGAAACCTTGTTATAGATGATGAAACAACCTCAAGTCTGAGAGTGGTATGGGACATTTCAGATTACAATGTTCAGCAGTTCAGAGTGACCTATCTCACTGCGGATGGTGACCGTGCCGAGGAAGCGGTAAGAACGGTCTGTATGGCTTTTTATGAATTGACTTCATAAGCTTGAAAAGTTTGTTTAATGATTGCTTAATAATTGCTAAGGCATGGTCTCTCATTACACGACATTCCTGGTGCGACTAGTAAATGATTTGTGCTTAGCATTACTGTAAGACAGAACTTCAAAGTTTTAGTCCTAAGAGCACCTGATGCACAGCAGCCATAGGCAGTCCAATGCGTGATCAAGGTACAGTCACGCACATTTGAAGGACTCATAGTTAAATGACTTGCTGCCTGCCCCTTCTTCCTTTATTTTTAAATTTGTGTAAGGTTTTTAACTGTTTTGTTTGTATTTTTAACTCCTAGGCCTTTTTGCTATCCTCAGATTGTGTTTTAACAATCCTTAAAGTTTTGCTCAGGGCAATCTTAAGTAATTCTTCTGACTTCAACAATTTTGTTCCTTTCTTAACATTCTCATTTTATTCCAAATCAGTGAAATTTAAGTTCAAATACAGACCTTCCGTACTGCTTACATACTCTGAATATGCCAAAACAGCAACAGCAGTTTTTAATCTAAGTGCCTAAGAATATTTGTTACTTTTCTAATACTATGTGATGATCAAAATTAACATTGTCTTACTGAAAAAAATGTTTGTGGTGATCAAGATTTTGGAAAATACCTGAAAGACTGAAGAATATTATGTGTGTGATTCTGTGTATTCTTTTGTGCATATATCAAATAATAAAAAATGAAGCCCTAAACTATAACTGTATTATTTTAAGATTTTAGACTTGTTGAGATAATCTCAGAATGCTGGGAGGCCATATGCTTTTTTTTTCCCCTTGGGGAAATCTTAATATTGCCGCTCTTGGCTTCCACAAACACTAGGTTATAGAATTTTGAGATAGGTGTGTGTAGATGTATTAAACAGATTAAATTGTATAGTTCAGGGTTATTTTCTAAGTCAATAGCTCAGAATGTAAAAATATTCCCTATATCAGCCTCCTTCATTAGAGTTCCATTAGTGCCTGTCATGTGACTCATTTCTGTTTGTAGGACAGTTGTAATGAAAAGATGTGATATTCTTTTTGAAGTCTGTCAGACTATATCAATTGAGAATATTGAAAGAATGAATGAATTGAACATCTTTTTTATTTTTTCTAGAAAAATGTGTTGGTCTTTTTTCAATTTGCTTTCATTTACCTTTTATGTGAACTTGGTAGAAAAATACTTCTAGCCATCTTTCATCTATAATCTGAAAATGAACTCTTAATGCAGTGGTTTCCTTTTGGACTGGAAAAATGCTTTATGAATTTGTCTTGATTATATGATAATACAGTATATAATACAGTGGCAAAGTTGCACCGTTCATCTAAAAATTCTGAAATTTAGATCCTAGATATATCATTTCAGCTTTGGAAAGCCTAATCAAATTAATTATATAAATAGTTCTGTTTTAATCATAGAATCATAATATTCACTTACTATAATTTTAAAAGGAAATTAAAACCACAAGAATGGAGTTTAAATTCTGGTTATTGAAACTGTGAATTGACTCAAAACCTCATTGAAGAAAATCGTAAAATCTTAAGATTAGGTAGGTATCTTAGCTCTAATTCTGCAAATGATTTAACTTTAAGCACACACTCAAGTGATAGCTTTGGTCACAAACAAAGAGATTAACCATGTGTTTCATCTCTGAAATCTATCGTGTGCACAAATACTTTACAGATTAAGGAACTATTTAAGATCATGCTTAAAAGTAAGAACATTTTAAACTGAAGGAAGGTAGTTTGTAATTTGGCTTCAAGTATCTGAGAGGTGCAACACGGATGTTAAAAAAGTAGTGTTCATAAGTTTAACTTCATTTCTCAAACAGAACCCAAAAGTTTTGTGGAGTTTGGTCTTAAATATACTGTAGCGTGTAGTAGATGTGTAGGTTTTTTGGCTCAGGTTTCTGTCATTTAAATTTCAGTTACTCCTCCCTTTCCATAAAAGTATTAATAAGCTTTTTAATTCTTTACACAATTTGCTGAAAATCAAAGACTAAAAAATGAATACTTTTCACTGTAGAAGGGGTAAGCCCTAAATTACATGTTCTTTCATGGGTGTGCTGTACATGCTGGAAGGACCACTTTTTTTTTTCTTCCTTACAGCCAAGAATGTTGCTCATTGTTGAAAACCAAAGATCACTAATGTGCAGATGTGGAAAAGAGAGACTTCTTAATGGTTGCATGCCCTCTTTTAAAAACCTAAACACTTGGTGGTTTTCAGAAACGTGTGTTTTGAGGATGTGTATAGAGGAGTTTAGCACAGGAATCTGTCATGCGCTAATCATCCTGTCCTAATATAATTTCAATTTTTGAAAAACAAATGAAATATTTCTTTGACAAGTCTCAACACCTGGGTGTACTAGATTAATGTCTTTCTGTGCATCACTTGACAAACTTAGAAGTAGTTTGAATGTGTCCTGGAGCATTAGATCTGGTGAGAGCTTTCTTCTTTTCTAGGAAATTTTGTTTTGCCATCATCACATGCATCCTCTTTTAACCACCAAAACTCCTTGAGGCTCACTGACTGCTTTTCCCCCTTGAGTTAAAATGGCTCATTAGAGGTCTTTCAATTTCTTGCCAAATGTATGAGGTTCCTGGCTCAGGTAATAGGTTCGCACGGTGGACATGGGACAGGGAGGGTCCAAAATAAGAGTTTGAACTTTGGGACTGCTGCTTCCAATAATACTACTTCAGAAAACAGGTTTGGTGCAGGAAATAGAGGGTGGTATTTTCCCTTTTCCTGTGTCCTCTTCCTGTGCCAGGTAGCTCCCATTCAGGTTTCTGAGGCTCACTGAGATTAAAATTTTACTGACAAATTAAAAGATTTCCAGGCTTTTCTTGGGCACTTCTACTATTCTAGTTGTTGTGGCTCCCATCAATATACAGTCATTCATTGTAGGTTTCCAGGATTAGCTGCTTTGAGGAAACCTTGCACTGTGTTAAAATGCTTAATTTGCTCTAGAACAGGGAAGGAAGATTTTCTGTCCCCAAAGAAAGAAAGTAACAATCAGCCTTTGTTAATGGCTTTAGCAATCACTTTCATGTCAAGAAGAAATAAAATAAGAGGCTTTATTTTGTCCGTACAATTGTTTAAGTACTAATCATGAATCTGACACCAGTGGTCTATGGAGCTTTTAATGCAAAGCTGTGGTGGGTGTTTCATAGGCACATTCTTTTTTATTCTGCTCAGGTATAATCAGTAGATTTGCTAAAAGAGGTGATGATTTCATTGTTTTATTTTACCATACAGTTCCAGAAATATTTGAAAATGCAAGCTCCACAGCTGTAGCAGTGAAAAATAGTGTCACATGTATGATATTAAAAGGTTTTGGCCCTAAACATTAACCTTGGTTTGTTTCTGGTATTCTGACAATGCAGGTAATGGTGCCTGGGAGACAAAACACTCTTCTACTTCAGCCTCTGCTGTCTGATACAGAATACAAAGTCACAATTACTCCCATCTATGCGGATGGAGAAGGAGTCAGTGTCTCAGCTCCTGGCAAAACATGTAAGTACAAACTTTCTGCTGATCTTTGGCCAGGATGTGTATGAAGAAAGGCTTATTCTTTTGGCCTTTCATTTTTGACTGCAGCGATATATTTTAATATAAATGTGGGCTTACTTTGCGTGATATATGTGACGCAAGAGCTTTATATTAACCTCAGTTCATCGGTTTATAAGCAATGGATTGCTTCTAGTTGACAGATTGTATTTTATGTTCAAATACAGTGAATACGCAGAAACTTATTGGGTAATAAAACTGGTAAGTCTTTTATAGATAACCCACCAAGGATAACCCAGCTAATACAGAAAATAATGTAAATTGTGCCTGCTGGGATAGTATCAAGCCAGCCATTGTACTGTTAGATGTTCTGTTGTGTGAGATCATTGCATCCAAAAGGTCATTAGAAATACTGCTGAGCTTTTTATAAAAGTAGTTGCATTATCTCCAGAGTTCTGAACAACTACCAAAAGATTACTCAGCTCTAACTTAAGTTGCCTCTCTAAGTATATTGGTAGAAAAACATCTCATTGCTTACTGCTAGTTATGGTAGTATAATTTCATTGAATTATTCTCCTAATTTACATAGTTTATGCCTAAATTGAAATGATGTTTGTGCAGACATGTAAGTTACTTGTAAATCATTCAATTTGAAAGTGTAAGTGTTCATTTATACTTCAAAAACTTCATGCACTTGGATTTAAAGAAACTACATAAATGAAAGTTAATTATCTCTGATATTTAAAAAAGCAAACAACAAAACAAACAAAGACCAACCAAACAAAAAACTAGGGACAAAGTTGGAAACTAATCTGGAAATTCATTGTTTGTTGAATTTGTTTCAAAGATTGAAATTAGCCCTTAGAGTAAATTGATATAATTTGCTTAAATACATCATCATTAATCCACTGGCATAATTCCAAGGATAAATTTGATTCAAAGGCTGATTCAAATGTTGATTTGATTCTTCCTGGTAATCTTGCCCATAAATTTGAGAGTACTGGGTATCTCGTGATTTTCATGTACACGTCTGAGTTCTGTGCGTGTGCTTGTATGAGTTACACTTGTAAAGGCTCACTGTGGTTTCTTTTTAGTACCCTTGTCTGCTCCCAGAAATTTACGTGTCTCAGATGAATGGTACAACAGATTACGTATTAGTTGGGATGCCCCACCATCACCAACAATGGGTTACAGAATTGTCTACAAACCTATAAACAGTGAGTTTTTAAACTGATTTTTTTTATGTCGTTTGTCTTTGACTGTACAATGTTTTATGTTGTAACATCATCTTTTGCTGAGTTATGTACTTAAATCTAACACTTGCAGTTACAGCTTTAAAAGTGCTATTAACTTAGATGTCTCAGTTTTTGAATATGAGAGTTTTGCAGAGTTAGAGAATGATACAGGTTGGAAGGGATCTCTGGGGATCATATTTTCCAGCTCCTAGATCAAAACAGGGCTAGCTTGGAACAGGTTTCACTGGACCTTGGACAATCAAGTTTGTAACATCTCCAAAAATGGAGATTTCAAAACCTCCCTAGGCATCTGTTCCATTTTTGACTGCCCTTACTGTAAAATTGTTTTTCCTAATATCTAATCAAAATTTCCCACATTACAAATTTTGCTTATTTCTTCTTGTCATCTTCCTGTTTGCCTCAGAGTCTGGCTCTGTTTTCTCTTCTCCCTCTCATTACGTAGTTGTAGGCAGCAGTAAAATTCCCCCTAAGATTTCCCTTCCTAAGGCTGATCAAACCCAACTCTCTGAGTCCGTCCTTCATTTTACCCTGACTCCTATTTATTTCAGAGGCCACCTTTCCTTTTCCTGTACCTCTGTTCTGTGGTCCTCCTTTCCTTCGAGTTCCTTCACCTTACAACAAAAATAAAGCTTTGGTTTCTTGACTTTTACTTCTGCCCTACTCCTGCCTTACAGACAATTGTCTTTTTATTCACGGACCATTTTGTCTATGCTGCATCTACTCACCAGCACCTTGCAGCTAGACAAAATACCACCCAAAGACAATGCTATTGTTTCTTAAGTCTATCCAGAACAGCTAGGAGAGGTGAGAAGGGAACTATTTGTACTTCTGTTTTGGTACAGTTTTATGCTTTTCTATTTTCATTATCATTTTTGCAGTGTTAAAAGATGTTTTTGTATAAGAACCCCTTAGGGACTGTTCTGCTGGCTGGCATCTGCTGTCCCCTGTTGGTCCTGGCACACCATCAAACTGAGGGGATCTTTGGCATCCTATTTAGGGCAATAGTAAGTCACTGAAGCAGAACAAAAGAGTTTTAACAGATGCCAGTGTCTAGCCCTGCCCTAATGAATCCCACTGCTGAATTTCCCAAGTGGTTTGGGTCTTCTGTCCATACAAGGACTGTACACTGTTCTGAGCAGAGTGTCTGTCTTTGTGCATGTTAAAAAGAAAAAAGAGAAAAGAAAAAAGAAAAAGCAGTAACTTTAGGATTGAATGTAATGTTGGATAAGTCTTAAGATTTATTTTTATTCCTGCTAATTTGGTGGATGGGCAAATTCTTTTCTAATTTTTTATTTCATTTTTTGCAGTCCCTGGTCCTGCGTTGGAGACCTTTGTAGGGGATGATATAAATACCATTCTTATTCTAAATCTCTTCAGTGGAACAGAGTACAGTGTGAAAGTATTTGCTTCATACTCAACAGGCTTCAGTGATGCCCTAACAGGCGTAGCCAAAACCTGTAAGAATGATTTCATGCTGTTCAGATCTCTACAGGCTGCTTTTCACTGTAACTGTAGCTTTGTGCAGCTCCCTGAATAAAATTTCACATGGAATTGTTTTTCAGTTATGTGCAAATTGTTTTCCTGAAATGGAAGTCTCTTTTTAATCAAAGTTTGTCGTGCTTTACAATCTACTGGATATTAGCAAAACAGGGATCATAAACCAGATGACACTATTTACCAGCCAAACATTTCATAAAATCATAGAATGGCTCGTGTTGGAAGGGACCTTGAAGATCATCCAGTTCCAACCCTTCTGTCATGGGCAGGGACACCTCCCACCAGCCTAGGTTGCCCAAAGCCCCATCCAGCCTGGCCTTGAGCACCTCCAGGGGTGGGGCATCCACAGCTTCTCTGGGCAGCCTGTGCCAGGGCCTCACCACCCTCTGAGTGAAGAAGAACATTTGCTTAACAATAGATACAAACCTCTGTAATGGAAAATCTGTTCACTCTTTTTTTTCTTCTCTAACTCCATATATAAAAGTATAATTAATATTTATATTAATTATACCAATATTTATATTGGTATATATATTGGTATATATTTCTGCCAATATTTATAGTGCAGAAATAGTGCTTTTATAATATTTTTATACTGATTTGTAGTGACTGACTTTTTGGCAGCATTCATTATTTAGTCTTAACTACATTGGCTGAAGTTCCAAAATTCGGATCTGAAAATTCACATTTTTTCTCCCCCTTTTTTTTCCTCCCTTTTTTAGTTTTATTGATGATTTTTTGTAAGCAGCCTTTAAAATTATCTGTTAAAAATGACTTTTTAAATTCTGTTATTGCTTTTTCTTGTGTGTCATATTATAGGAATAAATCTTTTTTTTGTTTTTTTTTTAATATTTAATTTTCAGTGTACCTGGGTGTGACAGATCTGGATGCATATCAAGTCCGCATGACTAGTCTCTGTGCTCAGTGGCAGCTTCACAGACATGCTACTGCATACAGAGTAGTTTTAGAATCACTTGTGGGTAAGTTACTAAATCGTTTGATGTACATTTGCAGCCCAACCCAGAGAACTGAATTGCATGAGTTAAGAAATTGTATGTGGTTGGACCTGTAGACTAGCTCTGGGAAGACTGGAAATGATGGACAGAAGGAAGAGTTATCTACACATTGAAAGTTTCAGGACATCTATGTCCTTTTATATCAAATAGATGTTAACTTGACCTTTTTATTGGTTTGAGTTTTATCTGTCAGTAGAAGATAGGTGCTTATGTGAGCTCTTCATTGGTGTAAGGGACAGAAGATGGATAAAAAATGAAGTGAATGCATTTAAGATTGTAAATAAGCCCATCAGGGATCACTCTGTAGGATTAGGGGAGGGCAGAAGGGAAGGGAAAGCTCTGATTGAATCCAGACCATGATCACAGACAGAAGAGGGTCCAGTTGTCTGTTCTCCTGCAGCTGATTGTTAATTGCAGATTGCAGTAATGTTACGCATCTGGATAAGCACGAGATGTTTTTTATGTGGCAACACGTGGTGTCTTGATGCTTTTAGCAAAGGCTATATGGAAAGTGAAATACACTTTCTTCTGTTTCACTGTGATTCTAAGATGTAGCCAGAAGAAGTTATGGAGATGTCACTGTTTGTGCAGAGTGATTTTCTTAGCCCCAGTAGACATGAATGATCTTTTGAATGGTGACAAATCAGAAGCTTGGATAACTTGAGAGAAGTGTAGTTAATAACATTTAATGGCATCTATCAAAGTTATCAGGAAAAGTACTACTAATTTGATTACAAAAGAATAATGACATTGCTGTGCTATGGCAAATAGGTGGTGATATGGTTTATTTGAAGGCCTGAAATACAGACAAGCTGTTCTGAAAGCAGAGGTCTTTGCTGACTCAAGAGAGCACAGATTTTCTTCTCAGCTGGGAGCTAGACAGTATTCTGTTTTCTTGGTACCTCGTTCCTCATCTATATAACTGCCAGAAATGTTTCAACTGAGCCAGAATTGTTTTAACTGAGCCAAGAGAGCCTAAATATGAGCAAAATGAGCTGAAGTGTGAACAATTGCCTCTTAATAACATCTATCATGAAGAATTTTGATTGTCAGATAGGGTATGTGTCTCATCCAGGCAGTGATCATTTATTTTTATACTAATCTAATGCATCCTGATAAGCATCAGATGTTTTTTTTTTCACTTGGCAGTGAATGACTGGCATTTTGTGTTTATATTCTGTAGAAAGTGAGAGCAGTTGCTTGTATATTTCACTGTAATACTTCTTGCTGCTACAAGATTATGAATTGTGCTGAAGGTTTTCTTTTTATTATTAAAATATGCCTGAAGCTATTTCCAGCATCTAGGCTTTTTCCATTGTCAACATGTTTTGCAGTTCAGAATGTAACAGAATTGATCTGAAAACCCTATAAAACCCTATTCCTTAACCAACATATTTGAAGGTTACTAGTGGAAACTTGAGTACAATATGTAGTTCAGTCTCTTTTGCAATTACTAAGCAGATTACAGACTCTGAGAACCAGAGGCATAGACAAAAGATGCTGTGGAATTGCATAATGCAACAATTCCTCATTAGACTCTGATAATTTAGGACCAGATCCAAACGCCATTGATGACAGTGTTAGTGTTTTTATTAGCTTCAGTGCAAGGGGTGAAATTCATCTCTTTTCCTGCAGATATCTGACACATCCCTCAGCTCCTACTTAATATGAAGGATGGAATGTCACAGGGACCTCTGCACAGAGATGAATTTCAAGAAATAAGGCAACATGTGGTTTATAGATTTATGTCAACCACTTGTCCTTCATCTGCTGTCATGTTCCCTTCTAATTTCAGACTTACATTGCACTATTCAATAAAACAGCAAAGGAAACTATGTTTTAATGATTTATTTTTTGATTCCAGATGGGAAAAAGCAAGAGGTAAATCTTGGTGGAGGGACGCCTAGACATTGTTTCTTTGAGCTAATGCCTGGAACTGAATATAGAATCAGTGTCCACACACAGCTTCAGGAGATAGAGGGCCCTGCTGTAAGCATCATGGAGACAACATGTGAGTAAAGCAGATCAGAGTTCAGCTAGCAACAATAATGATTGATTGCTTCTGCTTTTTTTTTTTTTTTTTCGCTTCTTGCATACAAATGTGCTGTTCCTACACAGTTTCGTTTAGCTGAGATTTTAATTTTTTGGCTACAATGTGACTCCTCTGCAGAAGTGCACAAAAGGCTGCTTTCTCCAGAGGATTCTTACTCTGCTGCTTTGTATTATTTGTGAAGTCACATTCAGCAACTGCACTGCACTTCTTAATGAGAATGAAACAGGGACAGTGGATTAGATCCTTTCATAAAATGGCCTGCTGGGGGATACTCAGAGAGTCTGTGACTTTATAAAAAGAAAAAGAAAAAATACAGAAAAACAAAGCAAACAGAAACAGAAGTAGAGATTGTTTTATATGCTGCAGCTCTTGTCATTTAGAAAAAAAAATCATGTGTGGTGTCTGAGTGATACAGTTAAATGGGACTTTGAAACCCAGTCTATTTATGTATCTCAGAAGAAAAAGCAATCTTTTTAGTATTATTCTCAGGACCATGAGACAGGCAAAAAAACAACCAAACAAAACCAACCAACCAAACAAACAAACACAACCCTTTCAGCTGTTTATGAAGGCAGGACCCTGCTCTCATGAGTTCAGAATATTGTAAAAGAAAGTATGGGATGAACAGAATGAAATAAACATACTCAAATGTTATCATCTTCAAGCCTGCTTTCAGTCTAGGTGATCCACTTCTCATACTTCATTACTGTGCACCACAGTGCCGTTACCCTTCTCTCAGGGTAGAAAACATTTATCACTTTACTCTCCAACTTCACCTCTCCATACTTATGGAGTTGGAGAGTAAAGTGATAAATGTTTTCTCATAGGACTTATATAAGGACTTATATACAAATCTAGCAAACACCAAGTAGTTGTACTAAAAGGAATGAGGTTGTTATGTCACCTGTTGCTTCTTATGACAATTGCATTCACAAAACTTGAAAAAAATGCTATTGAACCAAAGTGGAAACTTTTCCTTAGCTATAGACGTGGAAGTCAACACGTGTGCATGTTATCTCTGAGAATTCAGCCAAGGCTGAATTAAAAAAGACTGAACAGAACTTTTGCATGCAGCAAAGCTGTCAGTCAGTGGTCATGTAGTCAATGAGGTTTCTGGGGAGTTGTCATTCCAAAGCTTATTTTTAGGAGAAGGAAGAGACAGATTAACCACTCTTCAGAAACTCTCTATGGCAGTCTTCGTAAAAGTTGCAGCAAACAAGGAAGCTACAGTCTTGTGGAGTTGTGCTAGGAGCTGCATTTCTAGCTGGAAGCGTAACTAGACATGTATAAGCAAAACATAACATGACTTTCACAGAATTCAGGAAAATTTTAATCAGGACAGGCTGTGGTTTGCTCTGGATTGCAGGCGCTGGCTTGCTCTTGCCCTATCTCTCCAAGTTTTGGATTGCAGGACTAATCTCTTCTTCCTCCCAGTGTGGGTAGAGACTTACCTTCTGTAATGAAGGATTGGTTGTGGTCAGAAAGGAAAAGGATTCTGACCTTTTATAAGATGAATTAAGAATACCGTGTCAAGAATGGTGCCGCCACATGGTCTGCTACACTGCGAAACACAGAAATGGACAATTCCTGTAGTAATTCAGCAACACATCGTGTCATTCAGAATGAAATGCACCCACTAATTGCTTTATAATAGTACCATCCTTTTTCAGGTGCTCATTAGATGAAGACATTGCATGCATGCACTCATCTGCCTTTTTCTCCAGTTGCATAACTAGTTAGTTAGAGATCATGAATTTAAAATGTGGGGATGAGTAGAAAATACTGTGTTCAATATAGATAAAACATATTGGGATTTTCTTTCAAGCATTTTTATATTTCTTCCTTTTATTCTCAAGTACCATTTCCAACTCAGCCACCAACTTCTCCTTCAACAACATCTCCACCACCTACAATCCCTCCTGCAAAAGAGGGTAAGTGCTGCCTGTGGGGGTTTATAATAATTTTAAGGTGTTGATGCAATATTAGCTGCTTCTGACACTATTCTTAGAGCTTTGGGGATCAGTTTTCAAAATGCATTTGCTGTGACTACACTGTTAAGGCAGCTGGCTTAAACTTAATGAGCCAGAAGTCTGCAATGGTTATTGTATTGTTGAAATTTGCAGAAAAGAGGGTTAATGTCTGTGGGATTTTCTTTTTACACAACTCCTAAACCATACATGTTTTGCAACTGAAGCAGATATCCTAGGGGTAATTAAACTTCTAAACCAGCTTGATTTTAAAAAATATGTCTACTTTAGTTAATGACAAAATTGTTGGCTGTGTTCAGGCTCTCCTCTTTAAATGTAGACTTCCTTTTATTTATCAACTGAACGTGTAATGTTTTGTACAGTCTCATAAATATTTCTGTGAGGGGAGCATTATTGTTGGAGACTGAGGGCCAAATCCATCAGCTTGAAGTGGCTTGCAGCACTTGAGAATTTAATCCCTGAGTACAGGAAAAAAAAAGACCTTGTGTGTGTGTGTTTTAGAACTGCATAGCATCATTTTTCTTTTTTTTAAATCCAAGTAGTAATCAGCAGAAAACTAGAAATGCAGGTATGTATCTTCCTGTCCCAGTCTCTGGATGTAGATGAATGTTTTTCTTCAAGATGAAATATGTTTTAAAACCAACCCTGCTTTGAGACTGATTCTGACCCTGAGCAATAGACTTGGATTCTGTAGTGTGTTGGAGTTTCCCAGTTTCCAGGAAAGAGTGAGCAACTTGTGTGGGCATGTGTGCAGCTCTGCAGACTATTTTGCACAAGAACATGCTGAAATAAGATGATATGGGGGATACCTGCATGGTTCCTTAATATTGCAGTTATAAAGGGGTGAGCACTAGGCACTACAGAGGAGTTGCCACAGGGAGCCTCTATAGTGGAGTACAGATTCTCTCCTATTGCTTACTGTGTCATGGAAAGAATCTGGGACTGTATAAGTACACGTGTGACTTTATTTAACAACCTAAATAAAAATGGTCACCCAGATTTTAAATAACTGTTAGGGCCTGAAAGTGTATTCTGTGATAGGATCTGTCAGTGCACATCATTCGCCCCTTGTGGAGCTCAGCTGGTTCTACACCTGCACTGAAATCAGTGCCAGCAGGTCTGTGTGCTAAAGCATCATTAACTAACATTTAAAAAGGGCTTTTCATCACAGTAATATTTTCTTAAGTAATTTATGAGATTTCCCGAGGAGCTGAGGTGTTGCTCTAATTCTAGAACACTTGCTTTTCCTTCCCAGTGTGCAAAGCAGCCAAAGCTGACCTCGCGTTCCTGGTGGATGGGTCATGGAGTATTGGAGATGACAATTTCAATAAAATAATTAGCTTTCTGTATAGCACTGTTGGAGCCTTGGATAAGATTGGCCCTGATGGAACACAGGTAATCAATGTAGAGGGACAGGGAGGGCACGTACACTAGACCGGGCAGTTGACGTTAGCACCAGAAAAAAGTTATTGACGTCATTTCACAATTCTTTTGAAAACATAAACTGCCTTATGATGGTATTCGTTTAGTATCTTATTTATACATTCCATATGGTAAAATTCATGACATGAATTTTGCTAGCATGAAGACTAAGTATCACTCTAGTCACCTCTGAATTGGTCATGTTTATGCCTAAATAAGCTAAAAATGGCATTGATAACAAAAATGAAAGGTTAATTTAGTTCATTTATCACTCACAGTGCTTCAGAAGCTTATGTACATCATGCATGTTTAGTTTAAGCATGTGAGTATCTCCTTTCAACTTGTGAACACCACTTACAGACTACGAAGTTTAATACATTTTGTGCATTGTAGAGATTCAGTATAGAATATTGAAGTGCACTGTCTGGACTCAAATAGCACCATGTTTGGGAGAGGCAGTATTTCAGAATATGTTCTTGCATATTTCTATTACTTGCTTCAGTGTTGCTCCCTAACTGTAAGTTGCTATTCGTTCATGGAGACTGAATAAAGTCCCTGCAGTTGTGTGTGTGAGTAACTGTACACGTGTACTGTAACTAGGATTTTGCTTTTGGGCTGGATTGGGAGTATTTTTGCCAAAGTGGGTATTACTTTTCTCATCCTGCTTGCTGCAAAATGAAACCAGAAAGTATCAGGTGACTGCCAAAGCTGCAGAGAGTAAAACTAAATTTTATTTAGTGAAAGCTTTTTAAAAAGAAAAAAGTTCTGCCTTCAATTTAAGGATAAAGCAAAGTTATGAGATAAATCCTTGTTTTAAACGCTCTGATCGCTTACTTTTTGCTGATGCACTGGGTGGTGCTCTAATAATGAACACATCTTCTGTATGCACAGGTGGCAATAATTCAATTCAGTGATGATCCCAGGACAGAATTTAAATTGAATGCATACAAAACGAAAGAGACTCTTCTTGAGGCGATTCAGAAAATAGCCTACAAAGGAGGAAATACAAAAACAGGTGAGAAAGGTCATGGTTATGATGCAGATTTTCTTCCTGCTGCTCTCTGTACAGCATTTTGATTCCATTTGTGAAGTAGTTTAAGATATCACTGCAAAAACGGTGAGAATGTCGTATCTCCAGCCTGGAGATGAAAAGTGGTGCTTTGGCATTAGAAAGTCTTTGGAATTTGTGGTTTACATCCCTCCCCACCTACTGCTGGGCACTCACCCCTCTGACCAACAGTGAGTTCAAGAATGAGGGAGGGAGGACGGGAGAGCGAGTTAGGCAGAAGTGAGTGACTTTGGGGATTGTGGAAGCTGAAATGGGGAGTAATCTGAAATCAACTTGGCAAGAGCAAAAGTGAGAGGAGGGAGAAGGTGGGAGGGAGCTTGCAGAGAATGTAGGAAAATAGTGGACAGAGTGGAGGGTCTGTTGGTTAAATGCCAGGACAGTTAAACCTCAGTGGTATGTTTAAGACTGGGCTGGGTGAAGAGGTCTGTTAACTGAAGGTAGTTACATTTTAATTAATCCCTTAGGATAGCACTCTGATGTGAGGAAATTAAAGATGAGAACTGAAAGAGTTAAAGTCTGAGTTGGAAACCATATGTTTTATTATTCTGAGGCTGCACAGAAATTTCTAGCAGCTGTTGCATTGCATCAAATCTCAGTAGGATCAAAATGACATGTTTTTGATTTTCTCAAGAAAATGCTACGATGGCACTTTCAGTTGCTACCTGGACGTGCCCTACAATGCAGAAAGAGACTATTTTGTTGTCTCTAACCTGCAGAGTACCCTTTTCCAACCATGTCATGTTCTTGAACTTCATCTTCTGGATTAAAGAAACTGATGACTGAAGCCATTATATTTTCAAAAGTTAAGGTCAAAATTAAGCTTCTGAATCTCTAACACCCACTGAATGCACTAACTTATAGATTGCTGAGGACACAACAGCTCCTCATGAAAACCATTTATAGCTAGGTCCTCAGCTTTCTTCAGTCCCATGATAATTATTCAGGTCTTAAATCATACTTCTGGGTAGACATTTTTGAGACAGAGTATGTGGGGATTTCTCCTTTAATTGATATCTGACATCGTATGAAAAGCCAACAGAAATCGAATAGATGTCACAGTGAAACTACATTGTCATTTCTTTCTTTTTCAGGCAAAGCCATTAAACATGCAAGAGAAATCTTGTTCACTGGAGAGGCAGGCATGAGAAGGGGCATTCCAAAGGTTTTGGTTGTCATTACTGATGGGCGATCACAGGACGACGTGAACAAAGTCTCCAGAGAAATGCAGCTAGATGGTAAAATGTGTAGATTTAAGAACTATTCTCATTTTCATTTTTTTCCCATTACACATAACTACGTAAGTTTAGACAAAATAAAAGGCTAATTTTTGCTCCCAAATAATTTCCAAGTTTAAATAAAACAGCAAATGTTGAGATTCTCAGAATATCATAAGGATATGGTTAGATTCTGGATATATTTTTGTGATTAATATTACTGTTTTTCATTTTGGAAGCAGTTCTAAAATCATATAGCAGTTAATGGAATTGTTCCCATAATGAAGTATTTAGAGGGCATGATTCTAAGAAACTGTGCTGTTGTCTATGAAATGTAGTCTTATGGTTCCAGCAAATTGAACTGTTTTGTTTTCTATACAAAAGGTCCTTTGAAGTTCTTCTGCGTGTTCTTTTGCTGGTTCTAATCTGATCTCATCTTACAATAATTGCCTGTAGGATTTTTTTTTTTTTTTTATATGAATTTGATTGGTTATGTAAAGTTGGTTAAGTAGAAATGACTGATACTAAGGTTTGTATCAAAACCCTAAGGACACAGTGCACCACACAGAATGAAACTTAAGGACAGGAAAAAAAAAGCCACAATCATTCTTTTTGGAGGAGATCTAAGAAGAAATTAGATTTGTGCTTTTTAAGCTGCCTTTAGATGTGGGCAGCTATGAAGGTACCAGGACATATTACTGATTACTGAAATCCAACGTAGTCGTTGAGCTTCATTGCCTGCTTGTATCATTGTTAGATATTGAGTTCAGTGCCTTTGCAAACAACATGTTGCAAAATAGTAGAGCATGGAAAACTTCTTTTAAACAGCAATCAAGAAAACAACCTCTGCATTTGTCATTAAACTGGAATCTGTCCCTAAACAAATAAACATGAAAACATGTTTAACTGTCAGGTAAGTTTTGCGGTTGCCTTAGTATCTGTTAGACTTGAAATGACCTTGAGAGGAAAAGGCGTATCATGGGGATTCAGTTGCTGACTGGGACATGTCATCCTAGTTACCCTAGACAAATAACTTTCTGCCTCCCATTTCCTTTTGTGCATGTTGCCTGCTCAGGCTGCAGCTAGGTTGGAGCAGGTACTGACTTGTGTCTGTGATAGAGACTAGCATGAAGAGATGCTGATGTTGGATGAGACATGAAGTTGTTGTTATAATATATTAAATCAAAGTTTTGTTATGCTAAAAGCTCTGCAGAAGGTAATAAAGGCCCCTGGGCCTCATTTGAACTTAAAGAAAATACTCTTTGACTCTAGTAAATTTGGGTCTGGGCCATACATGTCCATTAACAATATTCAGGCTGAGGCAGACAGGGTTTTTCTTTATGTTTTATGGGAAGGAAAATGTAGAAAAACTTTTGGTTAGTTTGCTGATCATCAAGCATACAGGATATGATTCCCATTTCCTTTCATTTCATTCATTTAAGTCTTTTAAGTCAGGCTCAAATTTGAAAATACGTTCATGTCGAATACATAGAACAGATTTGACCAGTGCAGTTAAATTGTTGATGAAATGAGAACGCATTTCAGTGTTCACTCATGAGACAGCAGTAGCTTCAATATTCTGATTAATATATGGCACAGAACAGAATTTGTGAAAAACCTACAGGAAATTAATGTCTGTGCTTTGTATTTATGATATACTCAATGCATGGAGATTTTTACTTGTAATACAGCACAACATTAAATTAGAAAAGCACTTAAACATATGCTGAAACTTTAAACAAATGAGTAATCTTATATGTGTTCAAAAAAACACTTGAATATTAATTTTAATTAACTGATTAAGCACAAGTAGCCAAAAGAAATACCTCACAGATAATATGTTACCTTTCATTTTGATTGCATGCGTGCATTTTCTTGTGTGATAGGGTAATAATAAAATTTCCATCATTGTATTTAATCAGGAAAAGAGCCAATGCAAATACAGTTGTGTTCATATTTTATTTCCACTCCTCAAATGACTCACTAGAGTGTTCTTTTTTGCTTTACAGGCTTTACCTTTTTTGCTATTGGAGTAGCCGATGCTGACTATTCAGAGCTAGTTAATATTGGCAGCAAGCCCAGCGGAAGACATGTCTTCTTTGTGGATGACTTTGATGCCTTCACAAAGATCGAAGATGAGCTGATCACTTTTGTTTGTGAAACTGCATCAGCAAGTTAGCCATTTGATTTATACTTGCTTCTGAAATAAATGCTAAATACTGTGTGTAGGGGGGTGGGTTTGTAACTATTCCTTTTTAAGAGGTATTCTTGAAAATAGATCTTTTAAGCATAACTTAATACAGATATTGTAACTCTAATGCTATTTCCATAGAAGATTAACAAGATGAAATTGTTATGACTTCAAAATAATTAATGGTGGTTTGCCATAAATCTAGAATAGATCCACTGGCTGTAAGAAAGTTTCTTCAGATTCAAAACATTGTTAATGGTTCAGAATTTAGTCATAAAAAGTTAATTGCATTTGTATTTTGTGTGCTTTAAGCATCTGTAGGAGCAGAGTTAGCTACATTCATATTTATTCCAATCACAAGGTTAATTTATTACTGGAGACCCAAAAGTTAATTTTTATACTATCATAGTAACTAGAAGAGTTGTGGCCTATGGAAAAGAGTGGAAGAGGCCCAAACTCTGAAATCTGTGAAAATGCCACGATTCAGACTTTGTGTGAAAAGGAAGGGGAAGACATTCTGGAAAAACACCTAATGGTTAGAGGTCAATAATTCATGTGGTTTTAGCTGTATGTCCCCAAAATGTGTAATCCAGGAAGCAGGCAGTGTATAGCTGATGTTAATCACTTGTGATTGTACAGAGTCCTTGTGCATGGGACTGGGAATTGTCAGAGCTGGTAAACACAAGACTGTTGCTTGTATCCCAGCAATTCTTTGTTTATGACCATAGTCTCTACTTTCAATGGTAGGGATAACTTTGAATGTTGCGAATACTCAATGGTAGCATTTATTTGCCTTTTAAGCTTGTATTCCAAAAGTGATCTCCAAAGATAAGTGCCCTAGGGTGCCGTATTTGACACCCTGCATCTAGGCTTATTGATTTCCCAAGCCGCCTTTCCTGGAAGAGATTAGCGTGCTTTCTTACCTGCCAGAAGAGAGATAAAAACCAGACTTACAGCTAAATGAGTGCACACATCTTAAGGACTGTGTGCACCACTGGTCTGTCTCTCATGAAGGAGTTCAAAAAAGTACAGAGGATTCCAGCTGAAGGAATTGAGCTGGAGCTGAAGTTAGGTTGAAATGCACAGATAAAGAACAGGGGGCATTTGGTTAAAACCTAATATAAGAAATACTTTTTTACACAGTGGGCAGTGAATTTGTTGCCACAAGAGGTTTTGAAGACAGGTTTGTAGAAAGATTGAACATTCATGGACAACAGATAGGGATGTTATATGGAACATGCAGAGATATACCCTTTGACAACTTTGATACCACCATTGTGGATCCCGAGGAGCAAAACTGAATGGAGTGGAAGGTGGCCAGACTTGCATGTATTTCCTTAACAGCATCTCCTTTTGCCATGGTTGGGGATTGTATTGAGCTGAGTAGACCATTGTTTTGACCTAATAGAACATCTCTTACATCCTTAAATGTCTCTCCTTTTTTTTTTTTTTCAGCCTGTCCACTGGTAACTAAAGATGGCAACAATTTTGCAGGTACACTATTTTTGTGTTTGTTTTTGTTCTGGATTTATGGATTTTTTATTACGTTATTTTCTCAGTATTAGGCAATAAAATTCCCTTTATGTTAACAGCTGTTACACAGATGGTGATAAGAAAATGATGCAATCGACTTTTTCCTTTTTTTTCTTTCCTGTAATGCGGTATTAATTTAATTTAAATTAATAGAATGTATATTTTGGTGCCTTCCAGGATTTAAAATGATGGAAATGTTTGGCTTGGTTGAAAAGGAGTTTTCAGGTGTTGAAGGGGTTTCAATGGAACCTGGCACATTTAACGTTTACCCATGCTACAGACTGCACAAGGATGCCCTGGTCTCCCAACCTACCAAGTATGTCTTTATATGTAAATATTTGTAAAATACACAAAGATGCTTGTCCAGTGCAGGCAATTATTCATTTTAAGGGTTGGTATTTTCACATTAGAAGAGCAGAGAGGATAGTTCATATCTACCTTATAAACAGAAAGAGCATTTGGTGTCCCAAGTCCTCGACCAGTTTTCTTCAAAAATAACAGTTTTGGGTAAAAGTAGGTAAACTCACTGGCTCTTTGGAGTTTCCTCTATAAGCCAATTTCAGGCATGTACAAGTTTGGTACCTAGCAATTCCACACATGCATATATCAGTAGTGCTTTGTGAAAGACTTAAAAGAAAGACATAACTTATGGAAAGTGGGTTGAGGTCTCAGAGTGCAGAATGGCCTATTTTTAGGAAGGGTATCACTAGAAATTATCCTGGAAGCTGTTGGTAGTCTATTAAGGTTTACCTTCACCCAAACTGAGTGGAAAGGGAGAGTGAAAGAGAAAGAATTGAAGTCTGAGTTGGAGTAGGAAGCTGCTTTAGGTCCCTTACTGAATCAATCTATATCCATCCTTAAATACAGAACAAGGTTATACTCCTAATGCTAAAGTGAGTGTGTGTGAACACGTCCCAGTACCTTCCTGAGAGCCAGGATGTAGTTCAGTATCAAGGACTATGTACTGGCAGAGATGTGGAGAAGGCAGTGAGGAAACCTCCTAGGGAACTTGTACATTTGCTCCTCAGAGAGGAAGTGATGGGAAAATCTCCATTTCTTCTCTGAGCAGTGTGCACATTATGTTTGATTCCACCTTGTCCAGTCTCCCCAGTTTGTGTTAAGTGGCACCAGTGGCACAGAGGCAGTGGCCCTACTGGATTAAACATGGAATGTGGTAACAGGATTAAGGATTTCTTAGCTGAGGTAAATAAGAAAGAACAACAGTGGGAAATGTTTTTTTTAATTTTGTATTTGAAGGCATGTTAGTCTTTGTGTGTGATTATCCTGTTATGTCACAGTTGCAGCCATGCTTCTTGGAGCTGTGTCGTATTCTCCCTGTTTAGTTTCCATTTGAGTCTAGATGGAGTGGAATTTCTAGGGATTAGCATTTCTCACCTCTTTTTCCTTTTCTGCTTCTTCCTGATTGGATCTGCTGCATGTATATACTCTTACCTAGCTGCCACCTCAGCCCAATATTACTGCTTCATTAGGCATTCAGTATCTCTCGTGGTTCAGAATACCTTTCTCTTGACAATCTACAGGTACGTCTGAATAATACCACTTCTTTTTTCTCATCTCATCTGTGCACTCAATGACAGTAATGCTCTTTATTAATTCATTAATTCTCCTATTCTGTATTCCCAAATATCGTGCTTTCCCCACCCTGCTTTTTGAATTTTGGTTTGTTATCTCTTTTTAGAATGGGCATACTTTAAGGCTTTTTTCTTACAACTGTTGAATTCCATCTCTCTTTTCTCTCTGGGAAGTGTACAGTACAATATTGCCTTTGGTCTTCTATAGACCATTGTGTGGAATATATTGATCATATATCACATTTAACTCTTTTCCCAGAATGACACATATCTCTACATATTAAAAGTGCCAGAAGACCTTTATGTGAAAAGGATCATATTTTGGGAAAATAAATGTATTATATAAACTTCAGGCTTCCTTCAAATCCCTTTACCATGATTTAAGGAATTAGGCTAATGAATATTTTCAGTATACAGACAGTCATTTCAGACATTTTATAGTCCCACCTTGGGATTTGACAATGAAAGGTAAAATTAAATTGGAAGTACTAAATAACAAGCTTCAGGAAATGAAATAACATGCTTCTTTTATATCATAAACTTCCTATATCTTCCACAATAATTCTAGGAGACTGGGTTGTATATTGGTATTTCTGGTCTGTTTTGACTGCACAGTGTTATATTTTGGTTTTGAAACGTATAAACTGCATTCCCTATAATTTATAAAGCATCCTGAAATATTGTCTGTTGTTCCTAATTTCTATCCATTATTTAATGACAAAGGACTCTTCTATTGATACAGATCTTCCAAGCAACTTCTGTTTTCATTGTCTGTTAATTCCAAAAATGGTGAAGGTCTTGTGCATGGCTACTATGTTTTAAAAGCCTTTAATATAATAAATTTCAACTTTATTTCAAACTGACCTCTGATTTAATCTCCAAACTTACTAAAAAAAAGTTCAGGGCAACTTTTTAAGCTTCAAGATAAAGAAAAGATAAATTCCTCATTTTCCCTGAGTATTCTTTTGATAGTTATCTAGTTGGTTAGATTTTGCAAACGCTCATATTGCTTCTCATTCTTGATTTCCAAACACAAATGTAGGGTGATACGAAATGCACTAAGTGAACATCTGATGAGTTAAATCACCAGATTTAATGCTTGTTTCAGTTTAAAAAACATTACTTCTTTTACAGGTATTTGCATCCTGAAGGTCTCCCTTCTGATTACACCATCACGTTTCTCTTTCGCATACTTCCTGATACACCTCAAGAACCATTTGCTCTTTGGGAGATTTTAAATGAACAATATGAACCACTGGTTGGAGTTATTTTAGACAGTATGTATTTTAGACAGCATCTTATCTGTGATTTTGTTCTTTAACTATATGAATGGTTCATTCTGTGTCTAGAATTATTACTGCCAATGTTTTAATCTGCTGTTAGAACAACTACCTGAATTTTGAAGGTCATGGTCATGGTGGATGTTTTTTGTGTTGAATGTAACTGAGCTTAATTTGGAGTTGAAGTCAAATTTTGAGTACACTGCTGTAAATTGTAAGTAATTATACTGAAAACCATAGAGTTGCACCTGATGAAAATTGATGTAAATGAGATCTGATTCCTACTCATTTGCTTTAAAGTTTCCACTGCTCCGAATCTGGTTCTAACAGAATCTGTCTTGATATATAACAGTGGTACTGATGGCAGGGTGTATGTACAGGCAATATAATCTGGTGGATAATAGGTTTAGAGCTAGAGAAATGAACTCCTGATGACTCTTCATTTCTTCTTGATTGGAATTGCATGGCTATAAACAGCCATATATAATTTATAATTTAGAATGATTCAATATTTACTTTTGAAAAGATGCAGGTACTGTGATAGCTGTGCTTTATAGCTGCTAATTTTTCTTTAAAGCATGATTTATTAGTACTGATCCTTCCATCTTTCCTAGAATTTTTGGTTATGTCATATTGACATAGGTGAGAATTAGGCATTTATCTAGGTTGAGGATCTGTGCCTCAGTTTCTTGTGCAAATCCTACAGAGAGCTAATGGGAGCATAGGATCAGGTAGACATATGAGGTGGACTCCGAAATATTGACCTATCCTTCCTGTCAAACCAGGAAAGAGCATTTTGACAACTCGTTACTTTTGAATCACTGTATCACTTAAGAACATGTTTTACTAACATTTGATTGATTGTGAACCAATCAATTGTCAAGTCTAACAGCTTACAGTTACACGCTTATATTCAGCAAACAATCCAACTTAGATTTAACCAATCCAATCCTAGATTTAACTAGATAATTAAATATCTTTGCAGTCACTTAGCACACATGACAATTTAGGTAAATGTCCTTGGCCCACAAAGTTGTACTTCTGGCCTTTCTCTTAAGCTAGGGACATTTGAGTTTGAATTATTAAAATGCTATTAAGACATTTTGGGTTATGTTTATCTCTAAATTTGAATTAAAATAGTGAATTCAACCAAAACATAACCCATTGTTATTAACATGATTATTTTTCCACACAAAATTTTGATTTTCTTATTCATTCATAAGATAATCAAATTTCAAAATGTTAAGCAAAATGGAATTCCTTTTCTTAAACAGTTCTACAACATATGTTTTATTTTTTGATAATATTTTTTGACTTGTCTTAGAAAAGACAACTGACAACTCTGGTTTTCTTTATTAAATATAAATTTGACCTTTTCAAATAATTTATCAGGCCTTTTCTTCCTCTAACGCAGAGCCCTTATTTTTATTTTCTCACAGATGGTGGTAAAACACTGACTTTCTTTAACTATGACTACAAAGGAGACTTTCAAACTGTGACTTTTGAAGGTCCTGAAATAAGGAAGATATTTTATGGGAGTTTTCATAAGGTTAGTAATGGTAATAGGAAAAAAAAAAGCAGTCTAAATGAGAGCTTTTTGTGTTTTGAATTCTTCTTTCATATGATCATACACTGCAAAAATAAATATATTTTGTATGTTCAGAATCATCTACTAAACTTAAGTCTCTCTGCAATATTGAATTAACGTTAAACTAATACTTGTTTTCATGATGAAGCTGATGTGACCAATTTTCTCATGCTTTATGCCTCTATTTTAGAGTTGATTAAAAATACTGCCTTGAAAAGTAATTTAGAATGAAATTGGCTTTTCCTTTTTAAGTTTGCATTGGAAATGTTACCTAAAATGCATAGAAAAACTCCTGCAAAGAAGTTATCCTTCAGAGTTGTTATTTTTAAACATATTTTAAGGGAGTATGACAGGAGTATGACATGTTGAACTTATCTTGGCTGTAAGAGATCCTTTAACATTCTTTCCAAGAGCAGATGAGGTAATGCTGAGATTGTAGCACATATTTGTTGTGGAAGGCGCTTTGGTTCACTTTTATTCCTGATATTTATGTCCTTAAAAACTAAACAAACAAACAAAAAAAGAAATAAAGAAGAAAGGAGACTGTGAATTGAGGCATAGTATTCACAGAGCTTAACTCCTCTGGACTTCCTTTTTAGTTGAAGGAGCAAGAAAGGGAAGGCAGGTCAGAACAGGAGTTGAATACTGACTCTTTTAAGTTGTGCTTTGGGAAAACATGTGAGGCCATAGCAAATTCTCCTTTTAAATATTTTTCTGCATTTTGAATGATGATCCTAGCTACAAGAGATCAAATTCAAAACTCCAGCTGAGCCCAGCACAAAGCAGCTATGGGAGTTCTCTGTGGCCCTTTCTTATACACACCTTGGGCTCTGATCTACACGCAGGATACTGATATAGAGCAGATGATGCATTTCTACCAGTTCTTCATCTGGCCTGTCCCTGGCAAAATAAAAATAATATTTAAAACAAACAAACAAAAAAATCATGATAGTTGATACACGCCCTTCTGCTGGGAACAGCTCTGCTGCATCAGCAATGGACAACAGAGCGATTTCAAGGCAGAAAGAAAAATCTTTGTTGCTGTACTCTTCTTTTCTATGCTGCATTTGATGTGATTGATATTTTTTCAGTGTAAAAACTTCATTCTGAAGGGTTTTCCTGTGTGGTAATGTATAATTTACAGAATAACTTTTGCTGCTTAGTTTTGGCTTTACAAGCAGCTATAAAGGTGAAATCCAGTGCTACGCAGCAGGATTGTACAAGGCCCAGGAAATATTACTGACCACACAAATCAAAGGTTCTGTGAGATCTGTGTGGTATATGATCCTTATGTAGACCTTTTTTTGAGGAATAAATTATTTTTTCCCTGAGTAAATTATGAAAATTGCCACTTTTTACGCAGATGTTCCATAAGCAGAGAAATAAGCCATATTGATTAAACAGACTAGAATCATAGAGTAATTCAGGTTGGAAGGGACCTCTAGAGGCCATCAACATTATTTTCTGTGGATCAGTCTCAGTTTTGATAGCAAGCATGAAATTAGGAACTGATTTCAAAAAATGCTCAGCAAATTAATATATCCTATGTGGTTTTCTGTATGTTAATGCATCTTTTCTTTTACTTAGTTGCATGTTGTTATCAGCAAGACTACGGCCAAAATAGTTATTGACTGCAAGGAAGTGGGTGAGAAGACCATTAATGCAGCAGGGAATATTAGTTCTGATGGCATAGAAGTGCTGGGAAGAATGGTCAGATCAAGAGGACCAAGAGACAACTCTGTGCCAGTGAGTAGAACAAGAATACTTTTAAACAGTTTGAAAATCCTAAAAACAAGCATTTGGGATCTTTGCAGTTTATCTTTAAATTAACTTTATTTGAAACAGAAAAGCTCCATCATTTCAGAAATTCTGCAAAAACCTGCAACAGTTCTCAACTTAAGCAAAATCTATTTTAAATATTTTAATACACTAAATCATTGTTCAGATGTTATTCTCAAAGATATACAAACACAGTGTGTTCAAAACTGTATTACACAGTGTAGTAATACAATGTATAGCTCACTTGCCTGGAATGATTTTGTTTGTAGTGATAATTGTTCCTCATGTCTCCTATTCCTTCTTACACTTTGCCCCCATGCACACTGTCTGTTCATTAAATAATTTAACTGATTTGATGCAGATCAAAAAAAACTGCCTTAGCATATCCCTTTCTTATTGAATCATTAATGAGTTCAATATCTAAATATTAAGATATTTGAAAATGAGAAAGATCCTCCCTAAGATAGGTACTCTTTAATTCCTCTGAAATTATTCTCCTAGCAGCAGTAACTCATCATTCAATTTGCATGGCAGCCTGTAGGTCATTTTGCCTCAGATGTCTTTAAGAAGATTTGTTTCTGTTTTTCAAGGTACATTTAGTTGCTGCGGGAGACTTGCCAGTCTGGTGAGGATCTTGGGAAGGCTTTGCTTTTCAGCATTGTTTGCTGGTTTTCTCTGAACTTTTTTGACCCTAGAAAGAGGTTAGCATAGAATGTGAACCTTGAACTCAAGGCTTGATTTGAATAGGAATGAGGTTTCAAAAATGTATTTACTTGTTATTATATGGAGATACTCTGTTTAGTCAAAAATAAGCCCTCAGAGTATATCTCTGTGTACAAAAATGAGCCTTTAGGGCTTAAATTTACGAATAATAATTATACCAAGCCTGTAAAGACAATTACACAGAGAAACCTTTGTAGTCACTTTCCAATAGAAACAGAAAAAGGCAAATGTAGAAGAACTTGGAATTAAAGGAGGCTTTGTAAAGAGAAGTGGAAAGAAATGGTGTCTTTTGTTAGAACCAAGGAATCTATAAGAGATAAGTCAGATTACCCACTCACTGAAAAATTTGGTTTTGTTCAAATGAACTGTAAAGCTTATATAAGACAACAAATGTGTAGCTGAAAAAATAACTTCTTTAATCCATATGACTGTTTAGTTGCCATCAAATTTTACCACATATACCAAGTTACAAGCAGGTCAAGAAAGCATGCAAATACCATGCCTTAATGTCTCCATTTTGCACGTTTTATTCATAGCGAGAAGAATTTGTGTGAATAGTCACAAGTTTTGAATGAAAGGAGGTGGTTTCTTATATTTTACAAAAGTTAAAGGCCATCAAGGGAAACTGGTAGGAGGCAGGATAGTGGTTCTTCACACAACAGGTAGTAATGAGTAATGAGAATTTTGTGGAAGGCAAGTGTGTAAGATTCTAGGGATGTCTTGACAAATTAATGGAGGGGAAATAGTTGGTGTTACTAACCATGGAGAAAGAAATCTGGGGTAAGAAATCCCTGATCTGAATGTCATGGGACGCTAGTAGACTGTAAGGGAGAAGTATGACTTACATCTTTGTGCTTCCTTAGATTTCAGTCGTGCCATTGTTGAAAATGGGGTACTGGGATTTAGTCTGTCCCAGTATATTCACAGTTTTAAGGGGCTCATAAAGCCATGAATATGAGAAAAATAACTTTTTCTAAAAATTTTGAAAATAATTTTGAATTTACATGAGCATTGGAATTTTTGGATTGCTCAGAAATTTTCTGTTTTCACCAGCTATGTTTTCATGAAATGCTTGTATTTTAGTTTTAGGGATGTGTGTTACTTAAAATACAGGCAACATGTTACTTTGGAATAATATTGTGGACATTTGCTTCTGACCATGCTTACATGGCAATGTCTAACATTGTCAGAAGGCTTTCAGTGTATTTTTTTAAAAATGAAACCAATTAAATCACCTGAATTTCAAAGCTTTTGATACTGTCTCACAGTATCCTTCTGGACAAAATGTCCAGCATACAGCTAGATAAAACCATAATGCAATAGGTGAACAAGTGACTGATACGTTTGGTTTGAAGGTTAATAGTAAATGGGGTTACATCAGGCTCGTGTCCCATTGCTAGTGGGGGTTCCCCTGGGCTCCGTTTTAGGATCAGTTCTTTTTAATGTTTTCATAAATGACCTGGACACAGGACTCCAATGTATACTAAATCAGTTTGCAGATAACACTAAATTGGGAGGAGCTGTTAACTCTCTCAAGGGTAGGGCAGCCTTGCAGAGAGATCCTGGCAAATTAGAGGGCTGGGCTATCACCAGCTGCATGATGTTTAACAAGCACAAGTGATGGATTCTGCACCTGGGCTGGGACAACCCTGGTTATATGTCCCAACTGGGGAATGGGAGGCTGGAGAGCAGCCCCATGGAAAAGCATTCTGGAAAAGTTCTGGTTGTTGTTAGGTTGAATATGAGTTCACCAGTGTGCTCTGGCAGCCCCAAGGGCCAGCACTACCATGGTCGTATCAAGCACAGCGCTCCTAGCTGGTCACGGAAGGTGATCCACTCTGCTCTGTGCTGGGGTGGCCTCAGCTTGAGTGCTCTGTGCAGTTTTGGGTTCCACAATATAAAAATGACATAAAGCTGTTAGAGAATGTCCAAAGGCAGGCAAAGATGGTGAATGATCTAGAGGGCAAGATGTGTGAGGAACACTGAAGTCCCTTGGTTTGTTCAGCCCCGAGCAGAGCAGGCTGAGGGGAGGCCTCATGGCAGCCTGCAGCTCCCTCACGAGGGGAGCGGAGGGGCAGGCGCTGAGCTCTGCTCTCTGGGGACAGCGACAGGACCCGAGGGAACGGCATGGAGCTGGGACAGGGGAGGGTCAGGCTGGGGGTTAGGGAAAGGTTCTGCACCAAGAGGTGGTCGGGCACTGGGATGGGCTCCCCAGGGCAGTGGTCACGGCACTGAGCCGGCTGGAGTTCAAGAAGTGTTTGGACAACGCTCTCAGACACATGGTCTGAATTTTTGTGTGGTCCTGTGTGGATCCAGGAGTTGGACTTGATGATCCACGTGGGTCCGTTCCAAGTCAGGATATTTTATGATTCTAGGATTTACAAAACAATTTTGAGGGAGTATCTCCCAAATCAATATTTTTTCCCACCAATGCATACAGTGTTCTACAGTTTAATGAATGGACAGAAATTTATCAGAGATAGATGGAATAAAAAGAGGATTAAGCTAAAAGTTCATAACACTTTTAACAATCCTTATTAAGAGGGCATCTCCAGGTTAGAAAGTCCAGACAGCTAGAGCAGGGAAACTTGTCCCTGACAAGCAGCAAGTAATGATCTTTATTCCTTCAGTGAGACTGAATGAAAAGTCAAGGTTTAAAACATTGTTTATATACAATTCACAAACTTTGGCTTTATTAATATTTAATTTTCATTAAAATTTATTTATTTATTTATTTATTTTTACCTCCATGTGTGTACTGTCAAAAGAAGTAAGATGTGATGTAGTTGGCTGTTGGAAAAGTTTTACAAAACCATGCCTGATTAGATAAGGATGGACAGACTTTTCTGAATTACTGGCTCTGCTTGCAATATTGGATATCTAGAAAGCAAAATCATGAATACACAGACTTATGAATAAATGCCTAATAGTAGCAAAGAAAGCTTTGTTTAGTTATTTAGCTTGAGTCAGAGCAACCCACATAATATTTTAAAATAAGAATACTGACTCATTCAACATTTGGATGGTGAATACAGCAATTCAGAGAAAGTCTATTTGGTCTTTATTTTACACCAACATGTTTTGTTACTATGGATCTCTAGATTGTCAAATCCAGTATATGAATGCATATACATGCCTATGTAGGGCTGCATAAATCTAGCCAATAATGTAAGCCTTCCGTTATTCAGGATAAGAAAACAGCTTGGGATGGACTGGGTCATGGAAAAAATGGCAATACTAATTACCTCTGGTCCTGAACTGATTTCTGCACAACCAGCTGAGGTGTTTCTGAATTCCTTGTTGGGGATGTCTTACTTGCTCAAGTGTGGTACCATGCAAATGCCCAGCATCATTTTGAGTCCCAGGGCAGTATGCTCATGTGACACCCTGCTCAAGTAATGAGTGCTCCTGGAACTAGCCCAGGGATACGTAGTGGCAAGGCATCTAAGAAGCTCTACGTGGAGCCAGCTTGTATTTGACATAGGTAGGGAAACGGGTTTATTTGACTCAGGATAGGACTTTGTGGAGCCAACCCAAATGTCCAAAAGCTACCTTCATGCTGCACTTCAGCTGCCCAAGTTGTTGAACACGGAGCCAGCTCAGATATGTCTGTATCTGTAGTATGGTATGTCTACAAAACAGCTGTCAGATAAGGAGAAATTGTATGTATATGAAAGTATCCCTTTGTTTAAAACATAACAGTTGACTTCTGTAAGAAAAAAATGAAGCAAAACCAAAGGTGCACATTTGTATTTCATTTTAATACCTCTAGAAGCAATGGAGTTTTAAGAAAATCTTTAATTTCCTCCCTCTGTTCTAGCATTAATATAATACCACTTAAAATAATCATTTGCAATTGCTTAAATGAATATAGGAGCAAAACTAAAGATCATTCTTCTATCGCTAGCCATTCCTCAATATTTTTAACATGTGGGGTTAATTTAATGGAGTGTTCTGTTCCATTCCCTTCTCTACTCAGTATGCACATAAATGAGGCATGGAAAAAGAATAGAAATAGAAACTGCATAAAGCTTCATCTCTCTAGACCCCTTTGTTCAGTTCAGTGCTATAATGGAGACAATTGGTTTTGCCATTGAGTTCTATTTAGTATATTGTTTCTGAGTACCTAATGGCTGTTATTTTTACCAAATGTGTGTTCTCTAGATTAAATTCTTGTCCAAACCATGTTCCCAGACGTGAGGTAGGAATTTTTCTTTCTAACCAAAGTTGTCGTGTTGAGAAAGCTTTTCACCATGCTTAAACATTCGTTGCCTGGGGTTAATATGGATAAGAGAGGGCACATTCTAAAATAAAATAGAACTGGAGACGATGATAAATATTTTTTGTGGCTCAGCTCCAGTGTATGCAATAGGCTGGAGGAGACCTTGTCCCAGATAAAATCTGAGCACCAGACCAATGGGATAAGATAAATTACTCAATTTTGAGAAGCTAAACTCTTTTAAGCCTGTTTCTTGGTGCCTCTTTTGCTCGAAAAAAAATATTGAGACTCACCATTGGATGAAATCATGAATTGAATCAAGGAGGTAGAGTTCATCAAACAAATGTCTATAACATTTAACCTTGAGTAGTTAGGTCATCATCATGGCTCATAGTTTGGACAAATTGGTTACAACACAAACCTTTTACCATTTAAGTTAGAGTATTTGTGGCTAGCTGCTCTAACTTGTGAACAAGTTTGGTAGCCTTTCCTCTGCCTAGACTGAGTGCTTGAATGAAGGTTGCTTTTCTTTCTGATGGTTCTGTTTTGCACTGATCTTGAAACTAACAGTCATCTTTTAAAACCTCTTTGTTTTAAAACAGTTGCAGTTACAGATGTTTGACATTGTTTGTGCTACTTCATGGGCCAATCGAGACAAATGCTGTGAGCTTCCTGGCTTGGTAAGAAACCTTTTTCAATAACTGTAGAATTTACTTTTTTTTCTCTCTCTTTTTTTTTTTTTCTTCTATTGAGGCATTATTTTAATGAAATAGATGGTTAAGAGTTTTCAAAAAAAAGCCCAAGTGTACTTGAATTATTTGTCCTACTGGTAGTTAATGTGATGTATGTTTCTAAATCAAGTGGGTGCTTTTAAGGCACCCATGCAGTATTATGTCCTAGATTAATAAAATTCTTAACTTCTGAATCAAAGACATCAATCTCATCCTATCTTGATCTTTCCTTAGAGAGATGAGGAAAATTGCCCTGCCCTTCCTCATGCTTGTTCCTGTTCAGAAGCTAATAAGGGTCCTCTTGGGCCTCCTGGACCACCGGTAAGGTTTTCTTCTGGTTTTACTCAACTGTACCAAATTGTGCAGTGGCCACCTTTATCCAAGACATGTGAACATACTGCCATTGTATATCTAATAAGATTGAGTTAGGGTTTCAAGTATTGGCAAAGGGATAAAAATGACATTCCATTTATAGCAAAGAAGTCAAGTAATATGCTGTAAAAAAACTTCAGTCACCCAGTAAGTGGAACTAGACAGTCTCCTCTAGAAGACAGTTGTTTAACTTTTTCTTCCATCTCAGTGTAGTATCTTAGGGGATAAATTCCCTTTCTCTATGTTGGCTTTTGGAAGGTGTCAGATCGAACCAGACAACTGAGATATGGATGATAAAGGTCGGATAACTCAATCTCACATCACAAGGCTGATTTCTGGCAGTTTAAAAAAGTTGTAGGCTTTGTTTACAGTGGTGTATTACTGGTTTAGTTTAAGAGAATCCTAACTAGAATATATGTAGAATGGTCATGTATTTTTTTCTTTTACAAATAGATTGAGAACTCTGATTGCCATTTTAGGGCTGCTTGCTAGGCAAGGTTGACATAAGGCCATTTTGTGAACAAGTTAAAACTTTATGTTTCTCTGCTCTTACTGTGTTCTGGATGCTACAAGAGCATGTTTTGAAGGTAAAGAGCCAGTGAAGAACGTGAAGGAAAACAAGTTTCTGAAAGTACTCAAATTACATGAGATACATGTTCAGCAATAAAATTAACTTGCACATAAGATATTCACATATTAGATCCCAGCAGATGTTTATCCTAGCAACAACTCAGACGTTAGTCTTTTTGCAAGAACTGTTCTTCAAGCTCTGGGTACAAAAACTTTAAAAGCAACTCAGGAGACATTTCATTGAAGAAGTGTATCTTGAACAAGGAAAAAAATATTCTGTTCTGTTCTATTTGAATGTAGGTTATGAATCAAGTATGGATTAAGGTTTTAATTCCCATGTACTGGTGTCCAGATTGTTTCTGTGAAAAAAACAGTGAGATAATTCACAAGTCCTTTAACCACATCTCACAGTAAAATAAAACATGTTTAAAAATTATGTGATCGGAAGGATGTGTGTTGCTACAGTTCAAAATGCATGCAGATCAAGAAATGCCAAAGCTCAATCTGGGAATAAAATAATGTACTGTTATTTATTATATTTAGGATTAGGAGTATTTTGAGTAGGATAGTTCTATGCAAGAGTAAATTTAAAATCAAGTAGAAAAATCATTGCCTGGTCAGGGGAGCATGTGATTCTGGAACTCAGCCTCTTAAGAGTGATATTTTATTTTGCCAGGGAATTAAATGGCATAGCTCAGGAAAGAAAAAAAAAAAAAAAAAAAAAAAAAAAGTAAGAGGTCTAGGAAAAAGCAGAGCAAAAAAATAAATAATTAACAGGGTATGTCTCTGAGCCAACCAAGAGTCAGAAAGTCACATAGTCACATGTGCTATGTCTGGTCAATACTGCTCCAAGCTGTTAAAATATCATGTGACTTTTCTCTAAGCCAAGGATTTTTCTGTTTTAGGGATCAGAATTCTTCCATGTAGCCAGTTTTAAACATTATACTAAAAAAGACTCACAATAAAAGGCTTCCATTTGTTTGGGACTGTATCTCTGGAATACATTATTTAAGATCTTTTAGAAAGTGGGTCATTTTGGGTAAGACAAAGTATTGTTTAGAGTTAAGATTATCTGGCAGTTTTCATTATGGGTTACTGTTTTTATGGCTTAATCTGCCAGAATTTGATCATGCTGTTTGAATTCCCCCATGTAAAACTAAGATAGCACACAAACCTGATTCCTTCATTGTGAGAGGAGTGCTACAGAACTGGAGAAGGTGAGGAAGGAGACAAAAAACAGTATTGGAGGACTGGAGAAGTTTAATTGCAATGAAAACTTTCAGTACTTCATAGGTTTTAACCACTAAAAAAAAAGAAGAGAAGGATGTGAATTGATCACAGTTGATTAAGAACTGTTTCTGGGGGAAAGTACTGACTATAAAGAAGTTATTTTAAAATAACAGAAAAAGACATAACAGGAATTCTTGGCTAAAACTTGAAGTCAAAGTAATGAAAAATGTGAAATTAGTCACACAAGTTTAGTAGTGCTGGGGCTTAACTACCAAAATAAGTTTATGAGAAAAATAAGGGAGGCTTTTGTGATGTTTTCAACTTAAATCAAGGCTCTTCTGGAACTCAGGATTTTATGATGCAAAGGTTACCGGGTTCAAAACATGGCTAAGTGAAACTTGTTGTGAATCTTAAAACATATGATTTAATGGGTCATCATCATATGATTTAATGGGTCATCATCAGGCTATTTTTAAATATATATCCTTACTGAGTAAAAAAAAAAAAAGTTAATGTTTCAGAGAACAAAATGGGAGAAAACTGTGTGATTATGTTAAATAGCTGTCATTACTCTGATGAGCATTTGTGTAGGAATTTTTAATCTGATAGAGAGGTAGGAGAAAGGCAGAGGTAGAAGAAAGGGCAGAGGGAAGCTACTGGACTGGAATGCAGAAATGTGAGGACCTGGAATTTGGGAACTAGCAACTGGAACGTGATTCTGTTAAAAGCATGGGATAAGATTTTATGTTGGAGCTGGGGCTTGACAGCAACAGAATGGGTTGTGGTTATGGAGCTATGGAATGGAAGTGAGAAGGCTGAAGGAACAGGGACAATGAGTAGAAAACTCACTGAGATCACACAAAGACTGTATTGTGATACCTTCATTGAAGAGCAGGAGTACTCTGGTACAACCAAACATTTCTGTAGTTGACATTCCTATTTAAAATAACACCGTTCACTTATGGTGCTGTACATGGTCCTTTTTGAGTACAAAGAAGGGCAAAGTCCCTGCAATCTTATATCCCAAGAGACTGAGCAATACACTCAAGTGGGGGAAGACGGAAATTGATCTGAAAAAAGTGAAAAACAATCTTTATTTATACTGTCCTAGAGGACAAAGCACATCCAACATGTATATGCAAAACACATTCATGGCAGCCATCCATAGGTATATACAACTCCAGTGTTTCAGATGATGCTAATAAAAAAGTCAACAGTTGGTTAATAAATGATTAACAGATGTAGGCACCACTGGAAAAAAAAATGTAAAAAAAAAAAGAGAAACGGGCAACGATTATTTTACCTAAGTGTAGCTCTACGTTTAATCATGGAAGATCAACTAGATCCTGGAGTTGTCCTTGGTGAAAAATATTCCTAAGTAATTGGAAACTTGGCCTTTAACAATGTGGTGATCCTGGGGAGGGCAGACAGATGTGCAGGAGGTTTCGGCATCTGGAGGGGAACCCATGACCACATGTATGCACTTCCATCCCTATGGCAGCTTTCAGTGTTATTGTGATGCTTACATGGTGTGCATTCTTGGCTCTGGAAAGTAGTTACATACGTGTTTAAATCCACTCCTGTGTATGACCACACTTCAATATGTTCTCAGTTTAATTACTCCACTGGAAGAATCTGGACAGGATATTCACTATGATTCAAGAACAAGAATGAACTCTTTGGGCTGTTCTGGATTTCATTTCTGTTTATTTGAGGGTTTTGGTTTTCAGCAAATCCTGTGCTTGTGCTTTACAGGGTGGCCCAGGTGTCAGAGGTGCCAAAGGTCATCGTGGAGATCCAGGTCCAAAGGTACTTTGCACAGCACTTTACTGTTGTCAGATGCACAGGTTCTCATTTTTTCCCTGCTGCACATAAACTGTGAAATAAATCCCAGATTGCTTCTGCCGTTGTTGGGGAAAATGCATAGAGAATTGCCATTGGTGTTTGGTGCATCTCTTTTCATAACAATTGCTTGTCATGCTTGTTCCTTGATGAAATAAATAAATTTCAGAATGCTGCTATCACAGCATAAATCTCCCCCCCCCTTTTTTTTTCTTTTTTTGTATTTATAAAGGAACCAGTCCTTTTTCAAATGGAACCCTAACTGTTCACTCAAGTGTTAACTCCTATTTCAGATGTTTTTGAGTCTATTGGCACTGAATTCTTTAAACAGAAGCTGCCTTTGTCCATACGATGAGAGTTTAACTTATGTTCTGTACAACTTTAGGGACCAGATGGACCTCGAGGTGAAATTGGTGTTCCTGGACCTCAGGGACCTCCAGGACCACAAGGACCCAGCGGACTTTCTATTCAAGGACTTCCAGTGAGACTCACTAAAGGAATAGGGTTCTTTTCTGTAATGTTTGGAACAGGGCTTTATCTTAGATTGGAGTGAAATACCTTTTGGAGTCCTGACCAGAATCTGAATATTAAATTTGAGTTGCAATCACAGATCTGGGTTTAACCTACAGTGGAAGTGCATGCAGTGCCAGCATTTCTGTTTGTATTTGGATAGGAACTTCTAGGTGGCTGGAGGGATTTGATCAACCTTAGAATATGACCCAGGTATGAGCATCCAGGCCTTGGGACATGGAAAAAGAGTCGTGGTGAGGGTTGTAACATGGCCCCAAACCAAAATACTGATCTTTTATGATATCTTCAAGTTCTGGTATTGCTCATTGCAGATGAGTTTTGACTTGAAAGGTATATCCAAGCAAGAACACCTTATCTGCTGCCAAAATTAAGCAATAGTATTCACTGCATTTAAGGAGTCTGTCATCACAGGAGATGATTAGAGTTTGCAATGCTGTTGTGAAATAAGTCTCAGAATATTGTCATAAAGACCCACTGGTAGAATAATGTACCAGCAGGGCTAATTTATTTTATATACCTTTCCAGTAGATGGGTACACACAAATCTTGAGAAGTACCAGATACATATATTTTTCTGCTAGACTTTTTTTCCCAAATTTACTATGGTATAATGCTCTTTCTTCTTTTTACAATACTGCTGTAAGAATATAATGAAATGATTTCTCAAAACAGAATATTCGTGATGCTCTCATCAGAAAATAATACAGAATACATTAATTATAAGAATGGTTCTTTAGTAGACGAATGGTGTTGCTGCATAGAAGTTAATTAGAATTAGTTCTTTATCTAGTTTATCTTTATCATACATACATTCCATAGAAATCCAGAGGATTCATCATTATAGGAAATATTCCTGAGGGCTGAAGTGGATTCTTTTGAGCAGAAGAGAAAACAGCTACCTTTTTTGTAACACAATGGGTATAGTTTTGCCAGGTTAATTCTGAAGTCTTTTAAAATGAATTTTATTTTATTTATTTTCTGGATTCGTTAATCTTCACTTACAGGTTTGCAAATTGAGGTTTGATTTCAAAATGAAAAAGTATTTTTTGTTTGTTTGTGTGGTTGTTGGTTGTTTTTTCTTTTCATAAAGATGCTGAAAAGAACTATTGCAAATAGGAAAATAACCATATATTTGTTTTACAATGTGTGATTCTTAATCGGCAGGGGCCACCAGGTGAAAAGGGAGAGAAGGGAGATCTTGGTTTTCCTGGCCTGCAGGTATTCCCTAAGTTATTCTTCAACCTGTCATTTACTATGTTTGAATGTTGAATCGGCATAATTTTGAATTCAAAGCACATATCCAAAGCTGCCAAGAAGTGTGTTGCTGTGCTAAATTTGAGTGGAGGTTTAGGAGCAGGAATCTAGGTGTCCTGGTATGCAGTGACCAAATCATTCAGGACCTGAAGAACCAGTTGTTTGCTGTTGTTTGCTTGACCTTGTTAAAAACAGGGACTTTATGGACTCAGAAACTATGGACTCTTAGATTTCTGCTTATGTAGTGAATAATCGGTAGCATCTGCTTGGTTTGCCTTTAAACTCAGCAAATTCCTTATGAAATTACGTAGGAGGATGGATCAGTAACTTAATTGTTCTTTATGATATCTTTCACAAGATCAGCATCTTAGAAAGTTGTAAATTTCAGCTAATCTTATTCAATTTGGTGTCTGCCATTTGGTCTGGAGTTTGCGTTCCAACTTAACGCTACTTCCTGGGGTCATTTGTTCTTCCCTTTTCAAATACTTTTCTTCTGATTATATCCCTCCAGTATTTGTTGGTTGTTCCCAGGTTCCCCCCTCTTGTTCATATGTTCTAGGGACAGTAAACTCATACAGTCCTTCCTCATAAATCAGTTTTGTCAGCCTTCTGGACCACAACAGTAATGGTCCCAGACTGCTGGTCTGCAGCCTTCATGAGCCAGAGTGAGATTTCATTTGAACAACGTGAAGCTCTGCTGGATGTAATTTGAAATGGTACTCAAGCAGATATTTCCCCTTTGATATGGCTGCGCTGATTTCAAACAAAATGGTAGCAGACTCCGTTTTAGAAAAAAAAAAAAAAAGAGAGAGAGAGAAAAATATCAATTCCATTTTTAGGTTAAGACACTGATTCCTGCAGTGGAGTTATATTGACAAAGCACTGCATTGACGTAGATTTCTTTACAACTTAGTGGCACAGGAAGCCTGATGTGACTAAATTGTCAATGTTACTAACAGAGGATTGCACTAGGGAATGTGAAGCCTGTGGTTTTTAATAATGTGTGTTTAACCATCTCTCATTTCACAGAAATACCTTCTTTACTAAATCTCCTCTATGGCCCCACTCATTATCAGACTCCCTAGTTCCTCCCATTTATCCAAGAACATGCCATACAGTATCATTGGGAAGTGATTTTGTTGTATTCTGTTGATCTCATCATTTGCCCTCCCTTTATAATGCTCAGGGTGTCCCAGGAGCCTCAGGTTCACCTGGAAGAGATGGAGCTCAAGGTCAAAGGGTAAGGTAAAATGAACAATTTTGCATTTGTTTTAAGTTTCCATTCCATGATGAATGTGTTTCCCAGTGGGGCTGATTTATTTTGGTTTATGTCACATAAATTCTGTTGTATCTGGAGACCTATAACTCTGTGCCAGTCATCAGAAAAGGCAGAGATAGGGTGGAGACTGCTTTCTACTAAATCAAGGTTGGGAAATACTAGACAAGTAATGGGGAGCCATGCACTGTGTTTGTATTTAACACACTTCATAGGAATAGAGGTCACTTGTGCCCAGCGCTGTCAGTTAGTTCATTTACTTATACATTTAAAATTAGATGGTGGGAATATGGTGCATAGTTAGCATGCAATATAGTGCAATGATCTAAATTTACTTTCTAGCTAATTAATGAATAATAAAGATAATTGCAAGGGAATTTAATACGGAACGTAAAACAACACCTGTAGAAACTACCGAAGTAAGGAAAATTTGAATGACAATATGGAAATTGTCAACCTAATTCTGCTTCTGGTAGAGCAGATGAAGATACATATAGTCTATGTAGAAATGAGTAAAAAAATAAATCATCGTATTCATATGTGCAGTTCAAACTTCCTCCATGGAAGGCCTTTCACTTCACTGTTAGCCAGGTGCTGGCAGGTGATTGGTATCAGAGTACGATAGCATTGTTACTGTATACAGCAGAAGTTCTCTATTAAGTATGACTTTTCAGCTTCCCTTCAACAAGATTTGCATGTTTATGATAATTGTTTGGATATTTTGATGTAACTTTAATTTCTGAGAAATCTGGACCTTCCTTAGATTTCTGGCGTTATCCTGTAAACTTGTTATAAAAAACAAAAACCTGTAGTGATACATGTATTGAGCTCACTGCTATGAGTTTAAAGGTATGCTTAAATACGTCCACTATTGTGAATTTAAGCACATGCTTTAAGCATGTAAGTTATTCTGCTGAATTTACTGTAGAATTTAGGCAATGCATGGATGCTTTTATCTCAAAGAAAGAAATTTCCCCCTAAATTCCCCAAACTTGGCATCACCTGTTCATCCCCAGGTTAATAAAGACCCAGAGCCCGATGGACATTTGGATTTTTGCCATCATGCTTGTCTAATCTTGATTCTAACCAGGTTGAAGTGGTTTGTTTTTAGAAACTGTATATGTGAGTGGTTTGTGCTTCCTCTTCCTGCATTTCTGATCGCTAGTGAAAAGAAACATTCTGCAATTCAGGGCAAAGAGCATCCAGAATTTTTGTTTTATGCTGTATCCAGTATCGTCTTTAGCAGTGGAGGCACTCAGCCTCCACGTCTTTCTGTTAGCCAGCAGCTCAGAAGTGGTCTGGTTTTCCTACATGTGGAACTCAACAGGTTGATGCAGAGACATGATATTTCTCAGAAAAGCTGGGGGGGGGAGGACTAGGACTAGGGTAGCAAAGGCTTTTGATACAACCTGGAAAGGGCATGCAGTGCTTATTTTATAGAAGACCCCAGTGTTGTCTATAATAAGGCAGAGCAATTAAAGAAATTGCCATTTTTTACAGATAGAGTAATCATGCTTGATTCATGTGTTCGCTTTCTTCTGGCATTAATCAAAGGAACTGGATAAACAGCCTAAATCACATAGAATGAGGTCTGTTAGCCTGCTAATGTCTCAGTGTGACCCTTATGCAACATTGTCCAGCAGCAATTATTTCTATGGCAACAAACAATGATGTGAGACTAATTTTATGGTGTTTTAACTCATTTAATTCCCATGAAGTTATGACAACATAAAATTGCTTTTAATGGGTGAAGATTCAAACCAATGATTTCACCGCAGTCTCTTTGAAGGCCAACCACTGGAGAAAAGCATAATTATGAAAGACGTAACTGCAGCAGCAGCAAAGGGGAACTGGAAAATTCCTTAGAAGTAAATTGCCTTTTTTTATAATGTTTCCTTTGTTGGGCTTCCACCCATTTGCCAAGGTGCCGAACTGTTTTGCAGCTATTTTACTACCAGAACTGAGATTTTTTTCTTATTCTAAGCTTAGCCATCATTTCCTTGTTAGTATTTGTTATTCATTGAAATATTTTACTTATAGTATGAAACCAGTGCCTTAAAGCACTTAAACAGATGGCTAAATCACACCAGTTTTAATGGGAGATAAGCTTGGGACTGTTATTTATTGGAAGATCTCTGAGAGCTTCACTAAACTGGGGATAATGTGATATTAGACTCAAGAAGTCCTGGAATCAAGCTTTTTTTCCTCCAGTTGCTGGTGCTTGGGATCAGTTCACTTTTACAATTCTTTTTCCTTCCTTTTTGTTTTGATTTCTAGCATTCATCAATTCTATTCTTATTGTTGAAATCAGTTGAGAAAGTATTTTAGTATTTTAATTCAGCCATTAATATAGAAAAAAGTCTTTCTGCTTTTTAATCCCTATTTTATTTTGCTTGTCTTGGATTTTAATAGCTCATTGGAAAACTACAGCATCTCCCCTGTCAGGGGTGTGAATTCATACAAAGATCGTTTTCATAATGAAACACCCTCCCAATGAAAAAAAAGTGTGATGTAACAAAAATACGGTGTGAAAGCTGAATCAGAGGAAGAAATGTATTTTGTGATAACAAAGCAAACTTTCTGACTATCCCTGATAATATTTTTAAACCTGTCTGGTCACTGGTTTCAATCTACATTTCAGAATCTGTACTAGGAACATTCTCCTGCCCTCTCATCAGATCCTGGTTATAAAAGAGTGTCATAAAAATTTTATAAAGTAGAAAAAGGTTTCTTTTTATTTTATAGCTGGGGTGTGGTTGTTTGGTGTCCACTCTTACTGTACCATATTTGTAGCTGGCAACATAGAGAGGTTTTACTAAAGAGAACAGATTGTGTTTCTCTACCAACTCTCCCAAGGCTATCCTGTTGAAAGATACAGTTTGAATTGCACATGCTAGAGAATCCAAACTGATGTCATGCTCCTGGTGAGTACATAGGCTGTAATTAGACTCTCTTGTGCATTTGGTTCATCTTTTTCAGCCAAGAATATAAAGTTTGGAAGCAGACTGAGACTGACCTTTGTTTATATGTGTAGGTAGAGAGGGGAGAAGTCTTCCCTTTCCCATATCTCCATGGCTACTATCCAAAGTTAGGTCACAACTGCAATCCCCGTTCTTTCTTGTAAAATGCAGGCCACTTGAGAGGACAGATCTACACAGCTGCAGCAAGAGAAACCTAATCATAGAATCACAGAATGGTTGAGGTAGGAAGGGCCCTCTGGGGTCTATCTGGTCCAGCAGGGACACCCAGAGCAGGGTGCCCAGGACCATGTCCAGGTGGCTTTTGATGTCTCTGAGGACGGAGACTCCACCACCTCTCTGGGCAACCTGTGCTAGTGCTCAGTCATCTATGTGGTAAAGAAGTGCTTCCTGATGTTCAGATGGAACCTCTCATCTTCCAGTTTGTACACATTTCTTCTTGTCCTGACACTGGAAATCAGCAAAACAAGCCTGGCTCTGTCTTCTTTGCACTCTGCCTTTAAGTCTTCATACACATTGATGACACCCTCCCTGGGCCTCCTCTTCTCCAAGCTGAACAGTCCCAGCTCTCTCAGCCTCTCCTCATGGGAGAGATGCTCCACTTGGAGAGATTGACCAACTTGGTAGCCCTCCATTGGACTCTTTCCAGTGTGTCCCTGTCTCTCTTGGACTGGGACCCCCAGCACTGGACACAGCACTTTAGGTGCAGCCTCTCCAGTGCTGAGTAAAGGGGAAGGATCACCCCTATTGACCTGCTGGCAAAACTTTGCCTAACACAGCCAAGGATCCTGCTAATCTTCTTAGTGGCGAGGGCACACTGCTGGCTCATGTTCAGCTCGGTGTCCACCAGAACTCCCGGGCCCTTTTCTGCAGAGCTTCCTTCCAGCTGGATGGCCCTCAGCATGTACTGGTACCTGGAGTTGTTCTTCCCCAGGTGCAGGTCTCTGAACTCCTCCTTGCTGAACTTTGTAAGATTTTTGTCAGCCCACCTGGGCCTGTCAAGGTCCCTCTCAATGGCTGTGTGGCCCTCTGGTGAGTCAGCCACTTGCTCCAGTTTTGTTACATCCATGAATTTCCTGGGGTGCACTCTGCCCCATCGTCCACATTGTTAATGAAGATGTTAAGCAGGACTGAACCCAATACAGAGATCAAAAAACCATTTCCAGTCAACAGTTTGTATCAACACTGATTAAGTGGGATTTAGAGGATGACCAAATTAAGGTTGGAAGGGCCCTTCAGAAGTCATCTAGTCCAACACTGCACTCACACAGATCTGCTCAGATCAGGTTGCTGAGGTCGATGTTAAATTTAATCTTGAATACCTCCAAGGATGAAGATTCCCAAACCTCTCTGGGCAACCTGTGTCAGTATTTGACCACCTTCGTTGTGACATTATCTTCTTAACATCTCATCATAACTTCCCATTTCTGCTTGTGCCTACTGCCTCTTGTCCCGTCACTGTGCACCTCTAAGAAGAGGCTGCTCACATCTCTTTTTCCTTTGATCAGATAGTTTAAACAGCAATAAGGTTTCCCCTTAGTTTTATCTCCTCCAACCTGAGCAAACGCCGTTCTTTCTGCCTGTCTTCATATGCCCCAGGCTAGTTTGGTGATCCTCCACTGGACATTCTGCAGTACGTTGATCTTTCTTGTACTGGAAAGACCAAAACTGTACACAGCACTCCAAAAGTATTCTTAAATATGCTGAACAGAGGGGAAGGATGGCTTTGCTGAACCTGCTGCTGAACCTGCTGGCTGTGCTCCTGCAGCCAGAATGTGGTTGGTCCTATTTGTTACAGAGTAATGCTGGTGACTCACATTCAATCTGCTGTCCCCTAGGAACCACAGATTCTTTTCCAGGAAGGCGCGGAAGTGCAGCTATGCATGTCAATAGGAGCTGTGCCACATCTTTTGCTCTAGGGATCTGTTTAATTTATAAGCAAAAGCACAGTCAGAGGGATGCAGATACAGAAGGAAAGGAATCTTGTCCTCCGGGTTTTCATTTTAGTAGCACACTGCAAACACTGAAGTTAAAACATGAGTAATTAACAAAAATATGCAAAAAAATATGTTTTAAATTATGTAGAATTAATAAGGAATTGATTTCAGACTATCAGCTCACAGACAGCACTGGTAGTTTCACAAGGAAGAGAGGAAATGCTCAGTCAACATTTTGATTGTGTGCTGAGACAGAACTAGCCTTTTGTGATTGAATAAATGGTCTGTGTTCTAAGCAAAGCTTCCCAAAAGCCACATTTCTGCTCTTTTTCTGTGTTAGCTTTAATTGAAAATAGCTCATGTTGGTTCAAAATCTTTTGGGAGCTACACCTCAGATTAATACACTGAAAGTGTTTAGTAACATTTCTCTGATGGGGGGTTGTTTTGAGAGGAGGAGCTTTACTTTTTGAAATTTTAATCAGAAAAAGAAGAAAAGAAAGGTGAAGCAGTCATTGGTCCCAGCTTGCACTCATTTTTTTTTTAGACATATTCAAAAGCTGTACGTGGAGGTCCTTCAAGCCTGAACTCGGTAGCTTCAGTTGAGGTTTTGCCAGTGTCTAGTCCTACTTGAACAATCGCTTCTCCACAAACAAAGTTTGAGCTACCAAAAGCTGAAGAGTTTCTAGTGAAGTCAGTGGCAGTCTCCACTGCCTTCGACAGGGTTGAGGTTTTATAGGGATTTAGGTGTTGTCTGTATTCCATGATGCCATTTGTATTCCAGATAATAATAATATTTCTAAAAATAAAAATAAATCATTGCAGCTATATTTTTTCTCCACAACTGTTTTTCATGCTGTTAGCAAAATATGCTCCAGTTCAAGTTGACCTTGCAATACTCATCTTGAGTCTAAACTGCCCTGCATTTGAGGTCACACATCCAAATCTCTCCCATCCTGCTCTTGCTCATGCAGTGGCCCATTGGTGTTGTTGTACACAGTCATTCCTATCCTGCCTATGACCCCATCAGAGATAAAGTGCTGTCATGCTGTGCAGTCCCTCCAGGCATTCTGGAGATAGCTAAGCAAAGAAGAAATTTCAGCAAATGGAAGAGCGAATAACATCTTTAAGGCTTCAGTGCTCTGAATAGAGCTTGTGAATTCTCACAGTGCTGTATTTCCTCTGCATTACACGGACCAAAAATAATGGGAGAAAGAGCCAGAAGAAATACATTCACAGTCTGTCTGCCAGTTTCCTGTTACCTTCTAATCTCCTCTACTCACTGCTCACAAGTTGAGAACGAGTATCAGATCCTCAGATCATCAGGTGATCTGAGTAACATCAGAGCAGCATAAAGAAAGAGGTTTGGCCTTTAACCTGACCAAACAGATATCTCCATGCTCTCCTGTGAATCAAACCTCTCTTTGACTTCATTTATAAATAGCCAATTGCACGATTAACAAGTACAGTAGGAGGTGATTCTATGTGGCCAAGAAATACAGACACAGTGCCAAGAGAAATGAATCCTAGGAGAGTAGACGGGAGATGATTCCTGAGCAGCCAAAAGTAAGAACAGTGCTTAGAAGAAAGAAATTGCGAATTATATTAAAAGAAAATGCGATATTTGTGATTGTACTGTTAGCTCTACTCTTTAATTTGGATGGGAGAAGGGATGGACGTACAGTGTTATTTTTATGCTAGATCTTAGTAGTCAATGGAAGGCTTTCCATTTCCTTCCCTGCTAGGAAAATTAAGCACTTAGGAGGGTCCAACCAATTTTCATCCTGCATTAGCACTGATCAAAAATAAGTGGTGATTTAAAATTTTGCTTTGAAAATGAAATATGCATATAAATGTGAAGGTATCAATTTTCCTGAAGGTCATACAGATCACAAAAACACGTTGAAAGTCTAGTTTGCATTATCACATAGGGGCTTCAATGTTACTATAAAGTTGCTGGCAGCTGTCATTGAATTTTTTCAACTAAATGAACTCCTGAGAGCGTCTGAAAACCTATTTCATCTTTTGCAATGCACTTCAAAGTTTCTCATGCCATTCCTTGGTTTCCTCTAGAAATACCAATGTTGAAGTCTGAACGTGCTTTCCTTACCGTGGAAATTTATTTGGGTTGAGCTGGGCTTGCAGCCGTTTCTCTGTATATGTCCTAAAACTGCTGTGCTATGGTATCTTTATTTCAGTGCCACTGTGGTGTTACGTTTGCTTTTGTTCTTATTGTTATGGAGGTCCTGCTTTGTACCTTGAAGCTTCAGAAATCATTGGCTATGCTATGAAATAGGAAAGTATTTCCTTATCAAGCCAAAGGATGCATAGCTGACATAACATGAATTGATTATATGGCTTATTTTACCATTGAAATACCCATCTGGTGGAATTTAAAACAATCCTTCCCAGGTACATGAGAGGTAATATTCCCAAACCATTTATTTATGCCACATGAAAGCAGTTTTGATTCAGTTTCTAGATTATGTAAAGCATACTAATTCTAGTTCATGCCATATTAATTACTAAAATAGTGTAAGAGAAAAAAAATCAGAAAAAAAGTATGAAACAAAAAAGAAACTTTTTTTCTGAAGCTCTACAGGATAGCAAGAACTAGAATGTTTTTTACTCTGTGTGTGAGCACAAACACTTTCAAAGCTTCATTTTCCTTCTACTTATATGTCCAGATTCTGGTCTTGAGCCAGTAATAAGGTCATATTTCTCCTTTTTGTTTTGTATATTAATTAAGTAATTAACTTATCACTAGGCTGCTCAGAAACCCATGCTTTATAGCATGTGGACACAAAGTGTGTACTTTGGTTAATTTGCAAGAATACTTTACTGATAGTGTATTTTCTTCTACATCTGGTCAGTCTTTCTTCTCTGATTTGCTTGCTTTCCAGTCTCCAAGTTATCTTTAGTTTCTGGCTCTCATTTCTGGAAGCTCTGAAGCATGTTCATAATGTAAACCACATGAGTGTTCCTATCGAATTCTCATTATGCTGCTTCCTGAGTCAGGACCTCTGTGATAGCTTGTACATGTGTACAGTATTGCTGGGCAGAGAGATATACTCGCAGTTACCATCTTTCAGCACTTAATCCATGGGACTGCGAACAGTTGCAAGCAGTGAGAACAGGATGCATCTTGTTGGAGAAAAGTTTGCCAATGTACCCCTCTCATCTGCCACGTTACGGCAGCTTTATAAGAGAAATTCACCCAGAGGTGAAAAGTGTCTTTACAAAGGATTTTGTATTACTACTTCTTACTTCAAATGTCCAGTGAGACTATAGCTGGATTTTTTTAAAGTATTGGCTATGCTATAGCTCCTTTCCAGAAACAAACCCTCCCCAGGGCAAATAAGAGGATTTTCTTCTAAAAAAACCACTACCACCAGTTCTTAATTTAAGAAGAAAAAAAAAAAAAGATTAAAAAAAAAGAGAGATCCTTCTAGATGAAATGGAACATATTAACAAAATATTTATAAAAAGTTGATAATATTATATACATTTTTTTCTTTCCTAGGGCCTTCCTGGCAAAGATGGACCCACAGGCCCACAAGGACCTCCTGGCCCAGTGGTGAGTATTGCCCATGGAATTTGTTACTGTACAAGTAAGCAGGACTTTGGGGGATTATGGGTCACTCTGTTATCTGGGCATCAGTGGATAGGCCAAGGCCAAGGGTTCTCCTTGGAAGCTGAAATTCTCATGACTCACAGGGCTGGCAGAGAGCTGCTTGTCCAGTGTCATTGCTTTCCGTTCTCACTCAGCTCAAGAAAAAAATGGCTCCCATGGGAAGGAGAGAGAGTTGTTCCACCAAGAGATTGGTAGTTTGTTCTTGAGTTAAATAATGGCACTATATAAGGGAAATTAATGCTGTTAACATTTAGGGCAAGAATTTCTTTTTTGTAAGAAATTCCAGTTAGGGTTGTTAGTTGAAGTGAATTGCTCAGATTTGCTGTGGCTGGAGGTGTGTGCAGGTATTCAAATAATCTCATAGAGTAATCAAGAAAGACAGCTGAAGTTCTGCCTTCCAAGCAAGATATATGTTGCCTCCATAATCAGTCTCATTTGAGATCTCTCTTTGCTGGGGTGGTTAGGCAAGGTTAATATCTTTTTGACAGATTTAAATTAGGTAAAACTGCTGATGGTGTTGAGTATTCTCCATGCATAGAATCAGAGAATCATAGAATATCCAAAGTTGGAGGGGTTCAACAAGGATCATGGAATCCAACTCCTGGCTCCACACAGGACTACCTACAAATCAAACCCTATGTCTGAGAACATTGGCCAAATGTTTCTTGAACTCTGGCAAGCTTGCTGCCATGACCACTTCCCTGAGGAGCCTGTTCCAGTGCCTGACCACCCTCTCAAGTCAGTTTTTCTCGAGTACTTTTCTCAGGACTGTGCTCTTGGTGCTCTTTTTCCTGCAACACGTGCGTCTTAGTTCTCTTTCCTACCATCTTTGGTCTTCAACTGGCAGAACTTTCTGTGTCTAGATGTACCTACCATGTTTGCTCCCTGGAAATGCCTTTCTCACTCCATCCTCATGCTGTTTACTTAGCTCATACTCAACTGAGTCAAGGGAGAAGGTTTCTATATTATCCTCCTGTAATCTGAAGGGAAATTATCATCTGAAGGGAAATTATATGTCAACGCAACAATTGCTGGGGTTGCCCAGTCCATGGTAACCTGTTGGTCAGGAACAATTCAAATATACCGGGAAGATGTGGAGGAAACATAAGAGTTTGTACTGATTGAAATAAATAGATATTAAATATTAAAATCCCATGGACAGTCTCCTGATTTTTGCTTTTCTTCTTCTGAATACTGAACTAATAAATTGAAGTAGTAATAAGCTCCCAAATTTAAAAATAACAGAAGCAAACAGTTCAGTAATTGTAAAAGACTCACTTATTTTTTGAGCTCTGAATGGAAACCATTGTTTTGTAGTAATTCACAGTACCTCACTGAATTTATTAAAATGTTTTATTTTATTAAGAAGTATCAGAAATGAGAAAATTCTATTGCATAAGATTTTTCCCTATTCATCTAGAAACAGATGATAAGAACAGGTTACATGGTATGAGCAATTTGGCAGCCCATGAATCTGTGGTGTATATATAAATTAAACAAAAACACTGGCAATTTAGGACTCATTTGTGATTCTGTGACCACAGAAAGACCATTTGTAGCATTTCTCCTTTTGTGTGGAGAAGGTATAAAAGAACCTGATCAAGATCCAATTCAGCACTGTTGTGGAATCTCACACTCCCTGCGTTCCCTGCTTTTGTTGTCTTCATTTCCACTCTGTCTGAACAACAGGCTGGATTAGGTCACTGCTGCTTCTCGTCAGCAGCTACCTTGATTGCTATCAGGACAGGACTAAAAAAATTTCCATGTCCATGATTTTGGTAAAGAGCAGTCGATGAAGTTTTTTTCTGCTGCAGTTAAATTACATTCATTTCTGGCATTGCAAAAATTAAATTAATACTTAGTGCTTTTAAAAAATGTTTTACCTATTTAACGTACTTTCCAAATCTTTTCTGTTATTCTGTAATGACACGTGTTGCTAATCACATAGAATAAATAGAACTCTATGCCTAACGTTTGGTTCCTAATATTTGGCTCCTCTATAGAGCAGGAGGTAGAGGTCAGCAAGCAGATTTAATAATTTTTCTGAAATTCAGAAATGGAACTTTTAATCTTTTTTTTTTTTTTTGGGGGGGGGGGAGGGGTGAGGATAATTTTTATTTATTTCAATTTCAGTAATGTTTAAAAAAAGAAAAATGGTCTGCTTCAGTTACCTCTTATTTGAATCATTGGCCATAGGATTTTGTAAAGGATCACACTTCGCTACAAAAGGTGTGACCTTCTTCTTTCAATATGTACCAGTGCTTAACATTGCAACTCTAAATGATCCCTAAATTCTACGTGAAAGAATATTGCTCTGTGGACATTCTCTCCATCACAGTATTTCTCTTAGTGGGCCTCATGAATGTTAATTGCCATCACCAATAAGTATTTTCTTTCTCTCTTCCTTGTAGGGCATACCTGGTGCTCCAGGTGTTCCAGGTGTTACAGGAAGCCAGGGGCCACAAGGTGATGTTGGAGCTCCTGTGAGTAAAATAAATTAATATGAATATATTCGCTCTTGTGCATTCATTGGTTTCTGATTCTGGCTTCACTGTTTTCAGAACTCCTCAGGATTTATAGCTTACAATCTTTTTGCAGCTAGTTAATCAGAATGTCATATTGGTCTTTCTTGGTTCATTTTTCATACCTAATTTATTTGTTGATCTTACATACAGTGTTTGGAATACAGGTATGAGAGAGTCAAAAGAAAAGGTTAAATCACGGAAGTAAAAACATAATGGTATATGAATTTGTAGTCACTGTGTCATTGCTTTCTCCTTTTATTCCTTTGCTTTACAAGTTAAAGTGTGCCTTTTGATTAACCTGAATATTTCCATAATAACTTTATTCTGACTTTCAAACTGTGAAAATATTGTATGAATAAAAAACTGTCTTTAGTGATTACTTTGTGTTTATGTCAGGGCAACTGAGTAATGATCAGGGCTTTTTCTGTAATAGTATTCTAAATTTCAGCTGCAAGAAATTTGACCAGCAATTCCATTCAGAATTACACCCTCTAAACCTAAAGTCTGTATTAAGAACCTCTAACACTAAGTTCTTCTTTCAAACATTATTTCATTTATTATCAAATAAAACAGTTTAACTAGAAGAAAAGAATCCAATTATAAAATGAGTGTATAAATTACATAAAAGACAGAGCTAGAAGATTTACAGTGGACCTCTAAAAGAGATTTTATTTTATTTTTTCAAAATCCGTTTTGCTTTGGAGACCTAGTCCAATGCAAGCATATTTATTTGGTTAAGTGGGAGTGAAATGACTAATAATGTGTAAGCAAAGGTAATAACCTCATGCCCAATTTTGCATAGTTTCTAAGTGCAATCATGAAATCTAGTAAGATTTGATGAGCTATGGAACTTATTAGTATCGATGTATAACATGTTGCCTGTTCAATCCATATCCAAACACATGTTGCAGATAATTCAACTAAATCTCCTAGAGCGTAGATATTCCTGTGAGCCATGTAAGACCTTTACTGCAAATGTTTAGTAGTTCTACAAAAACAGCTAGGTAGGTGAAAACTAATTGAATTTCAATCACTATCTTTCCCCAAAATAGAGCAATATAAAATAGGCCTAAAAATAATCTTGCAGTCTTCATAGGTCCCTATCTCCCTCCCAGGGTAGGATAAAAACTATGTTTTAAGTATGTATCAGTCAGCTGGTTAACTCTTCATGCAGACTTTTCCTTGCTTCGGGAGCTCCTGAGGGATATTTAGCCTACCCCCAAAGCCTCCGTTGGTGAGGTTGTAACTGCCCCATGTATCTTGTCCCGATGCATAATGATCCTTACCAGCATGACAGTATTATCTTGACTGTCATACTAAATTTTCTACAAGTGCTACAAACTCTTCTCTCCCATCAGCCTTTCATATTCAATGCTAATGTTAGACCCATTTGAGCCATGAAAGTATATCTCCTGGTGGCCTATCCTTGCTGCCATTTTAAACAAGAGAATTCAGTGTGTGACAAACCCCTGAGAAAGTCGTATACTCTCCATGTAATTGGCAAAGGTGAACATTTTTATGAGTACTGAAATGGAAAAAGTATATTTCTTATTGTTACATAGCTTCCTGAAACCTTTGTTAGTTTGTGTTCGTGTTACAAGGGAGACAATATTTAAGGGTTAAAAGTTTTAAGATGGATCAAAATGAGAATTAATTTTGTGTTGAATCTTTCCATAGGGTGCTCCTGGACCTAAGGGAGAAAGGGGAGAGCGGGTAAGTGTGCTCACTTGTTAGCTGCCATATTTTTTCCGTTCTGGCCTTGTATTTTGTAAAATGCTTTCTGCGATGATTTATTGTTCTCTGTGTTTACAGGCACAATAGTTTTCTCCTGTGCAATCAGGCAAACTTCCTTCTATTCCACTCACTGCCTTATATATAGTTATATAATATTTTGAAGGTGAGAAATATGTGGCATTAAGCATGTTCCAAAATCTCTCACTAGGGTTATCTTCTCAGACCTCTGTTTGCTGGCTAAAAACAGCAATGGCAACCAGGGAAATCCCTAAACTTCTTAGGCTTTTTTTCTCATCTGCAAGGATATAATCTCTCAGGGGTAATAAATGTTTTTCATTGCACAGAGCATTTTCAAGACAGAAATGATGTAAAACTGTATTACACTGCTGCTTTTGTTATCCAGGGTGATCTCCAGTCCCAAGCAATGGTGCGTGCTGTTGCTCGTCAAGTGTGTGAACAACTTATCCAGGGTAAGTACACTGATAGTTCATGTGCTCCTATCTCTGGGATACATCTCTTCCTGCCACAATTGCTTATAAATATGATGCTTTTCAGAGCGTTCATGGGGATCTGTCCATTTTAGGCTAGGCTGTCAGTATTTATAGTCCAATTAGATTTATGTTAAGCTGAATTTGTGTCCAACTACAGCTCATTAACATCAGATATCTAAAAAAAGACCTTGAATTGTCTCCAAGTTATTAGAGTATACAGAAGCTTTTGTGGTAACAATTCTAAAATTTTACAGACAAAATACCAAAAATCCCATCAAAGCAAGGAAATGAGATTCTAGACAATAGTTCTTCGTCTTTTCTATATATTCCCTAAACCACAGTTTCTCCATCAACAACACACAACTTCACATTATTGAAGTTCCCCAGCACGACAGGCCACAGCCTTGAGGACCTGCCAGTGCTCTTTTCAAATTTCACCGAACCAGATTCTCCACTGCAAATTGAAAACGATGACATTTTTCTCTTGACAGGTCATATGGCCAGATATAACTCAATCCTGAACCAGATTCCAAGCCAGTCTGTCTCAACACGAACCATTGCAGGACCTCCTGGGGAACCAGGTCGGCCAGGGGCTCCAGGGCCCCAGGGTGAGCAAGGATCACCAGGCATGCAAGGGTTTCCAGGAACTCCTGGTCAACCAGGAAGACCAGGAGAAAGAGGTAGGCTTTGTGCTTCACGTATACAAAAATATACCTCTCTTTCCTGATACATTGTGGTGGCTTTTGTCTCCTGGATAAATGTTTTCTGAGGACAAAGTTTTCTCTCTAGCTGATTGTTGAGCTCAGTACAGACCATAACAAAAGCTCTTAGTCATGAAGGTAATGTGTGATTTGATAGGATCAGACAAGTTTAATGCTTTGTGTTGAATATTGGTGGTATCTAATTGTGCACGTCACATTTGCATTGTTGTAGGACTGTGCAATAAGCTGGAGGTTTGTAAGTGTAAGCAAAGGAGCTATTGGAGAAGGTCAGCTGCAAAACTGGTAGGTTTGTGTTGCAGAAAGATTGAGCTTTTCTGCTAAGCTTGGGACATGTCCATCAGAAGATTTCTGAGTTATGGTCGTTTGAAAGAAGCAAGTTTGTCAGAAGAGGGAAAAAATCATAGTTTATAAGAGGTATAAGGGGGATCAAGGACAGGAAATGGTGAGATCACAGAGAAATAATATAATGAACTGTTCACGTACAAGAATTTTCTATATTCTTACTTGTAGGCTCTGTCCCTTTCTCCTTTCCTCCTCCAGCGTCGTATAATAAAGAAACAAGTTCCATGTTTTGGTTTACTCTCTATGCAACCCTGGCAATCTTCGTAGCACAAACCTCACAGAGGTAGCACTGAGTCTGTGTTTGTAAAAGTGCTTTGAAGACCCTCACACAAGGAAGTGACCAAAAGCCCAAGAGACAAATGTGGTGTTCAAGAGCAATGAATTGGCGTTGCTGTTACAAAATCTGCCAACTGGAATTTTAAAAGCAAATTATTTTGGAGGCGTTTCAGTTCGGGAACTCAGTAGTTCTAGTTCTCAGTAGCCATGATGGCCAGCGTTAAAGCATTGATTTGAAGATAAAGTCTTTGCGTAGACCTGTGAGTTTTTGGCCCTTTCTTCTCCTCAAGACCATAATTCTAATTCTGTAAAAAAGAGGCAAGATTTTGGGTCCTGGCCTCTCAGTTGTGGTGCTGCCTGCTCCAGTTGAGAGAAGACATTGTCCAGAAAGAATTATGAAGGAGAGGGCAGAGGAAAGGATGAAAGAAAACTGGAAGAGGCAACAAGTTAGGAACTGTTTTCAAAAGTGGTGACCCAGAGAATGAATGCAGATCTCAGGGTAGTTGTTTCCATAGTCATACTCAGGTATTTTAAATGGCATCTCAGGCAGGAATTGTTTAAGCACACAACATATTTTACTGGAGAATGGAGGAACCAAAAGCACGGGCTATAAAAAGGGAAACCCATCCAGTATTTAGCGTGCAGTGTCCATTGTGTTTGTTGTGCCAAGCCCTAGATCTGCATGTTGTAGTGCTGTGAAGTCACAGAGTGATTAGATACAGTCATGTAAATGGAACATGGTGGGGGCTAACCTGCTGTGGGTAATATTCATCTTCAGGCATCAACATTGGCAAGAGAGTGAGTACTGAATGAGTAAAAGCATGTTAAAAAAAAAAAAAAGTATGAGGTGGTTATAACAAAATAATGCACTTCAATGTGGCTTTTATGTTCCTTTTACTGTCTCTATAGATAATTGATGTTAGAAGGGACTGATTTTGGCAGGTTGTGCTTGTGGGGAGTTTCATACTTGGTAGAGAGCAAGCTCTTATCGAGCATGCTTCGAGAAATATAATCAGTCAGCCAGAACTCTGCAGATTTCCCTGAAGTGTGATGCCAAAAACTGAGAGTCTTTTACTGTATTTATAGCTTAAAAGAAGATTGTTTTAAGAATGAAGAATCTATGTGTAAACTTAAATACAAGGTAATTAGCTAGCTCATTTGGAGTGAGGATGGTTTTTAGGACATTCACATAACTACAGCCTTGAACAGAACTTGGAAGGAGCTCATTCAGAACCTAGGGAAAAATAAAGATTAATTTATTAGTCTTGAGGATTTAATTTCTTCAGAAGCAACTGAAATTGTAGATTGATGCATGATGATATAATAGCAGTTTATTTAACAGAAAGATACATTTTGATTTGACATTTTCAGAGTCTTTTTCTAAGGGATTGCTCTAAGCTAACTCCAAACCACAGCAGCAAAAAGTAGAAATTATTTTTACCAGCTTCATGTTTGAGGAGATTGATTGGATTTTTCTTGCGCATTCCCAATTCTCGCTTCATTCTTAGTTACATATACAGTGAATTAACAAATAAAAATTGCTCTGCTTCTGGACGGAAGCTTTTTTAGCTCCCAGTGACTACAGAGAGGAGGGTAAATGGACTCGAAACCCATCACCCCCTGCTGTCTTCCGAAGCACTGTTTGCATTTTACTTTTTCTGCAAGTCCCGATTTACGGTCCTGTCATGAAGATGTCCAGCCAGCCGCTTGGAGTCTTTGGGAACAATGTGTTTCTTTTCACTGATGTCACCAGCTTTTGGCTCTATGTGAGGTTAATTTAATGTTAAGAGCAGTGCCAGATTAGCAACTCTGAGAAGTCAGCCTCCGTCCTTAATACAGAAAATGCACTGGAACAGTGACAGCAGTGTCAGCAGGGCACGCTAAAGAGTAATAGGCATTGGAAGGGAAAAAAGACCCAGTTGTTCATCTGGTAGGGTGTTGTTTGTATTTTCTCTGAGTTTGAGCTGTTGGAATTGCTGCAAGAACCTGTTACAGGCTCTGAACTGAACGGAAAGGTGTTACAGCAGGAAGACAAAACGTGGGGGGAGGCTCATCAGTTCCTCTCCCTCCCCTCTCCTGCCCACCACCCATCCAGTCCAGGCCCATGACAAGTGGGGACCTCAGAAGCAGCGCGTGGAGCTGCTTCAAAATTAGGCACTGAAGAGAGCTTTACTGGAAAATGTCAGCAGTGGAAGATCTCGAGAACAGTGAATGTCCCTGCTAATTTGCCCGGCCAATAGCTTCTTCCCCCTTGTTTACCTTGTCAGCCTGCCAGGCTTTAATCAGATTTTTTTGGAAGGAGACTTGGATCGAGAGAGTGGCTTCGAGTTCTGTTAGAAACCTCCACTTGAACTTCTAGGTCCAGGCTGTCCAATTCCTGAATGCGGTCTCTCACTAGGACTACACGGAGCTAGTCATTCCAAGAAGGACCACCTCGGCGAGGAAGAGAAGTCATTCTCTTGACAGATTCAGTTCGCAGAGTCTTTTGTGTTGACGTCAGTGAAAGGATCGGGATCACAGTAACATGTTTGTTACTCAGTTTTCTAATAACGTGAGCAGAAACATCTCTGGAAACCCCTATATGCTTGTTAGCAGTATTAACATCTTAGTGGTGGCCCAACAGACCATCAAACCAGTCATATAAAGATCAAGGAAGCCCCACTGTCATATGTGTTATGATATCTAATCCCAGATAAACTACTAGGACTTTGCCGTTTTACATATTTGCATAAACATAGGAGCTGGAAGAAAAATACATCCAAACTGATTATTCACAGCACTGATCTCTGTTATTTTAACTAGTTCGCAGCACTGGTTTCTATTTTTATTTCAGCTCATTCCAACAGCTTTTGTTTTGATTTTGTGTGCATGAACTGGGACTTAAATAGCTAGTGTCTGGCTTCTGAGTGCTCAGGAAGTAGTTCAGCTTCTGCAAAACAATATAAAAAGGCAAAGATTCAGTACAATTTCTTTCTACATGTTTGTTTTTTTTTTCAGGTATTTTTATAATACTTCAGTGGTTTTCTGAATAACATAAAATCCATAGTAAAGGTTACACTGATCCACTTCTAGCTTCCAAATGCTGTGAAAATGCGGTTGTTGTCCTGCCACTGGGTGGAATTTGGCCCTTATCACTTGTCCTGAAGCGATGCACAAAACTTAGGGCTACGCACTCCATCTCACTGTTACCAAAATACAACAAATACCCAGGCTCTCAAGTGGAATGTCAGTATGGTCAAGTACAGCTTCATCTGTGTTTGCTGCCTGGCTTTATAGGAAGGAGTTAGTTAAACGTGTTATCAAAAGCCCCATGTTTGTGGTTCTGATGGCAATGTTCTAAAGGAATTAAAAGAAAGTTTTGCCAGTAGAGTGAAATATTTTTATTTCCAATTTTATCTTCATCTAGATAAAAAAAATATAAATCATCTAGTGTTATAATGTATTGTGGTTACAACTGAGCATCTTTAAAAGAGGAGGATTTTAGGTCCCAGTTTAATTTTTCTCAGTTCCTGTATATGCACTTCTTCCCAAATGACAATATTCTCTTAAAGAACAATACCTTGGGTTTTTCTTTGTGGAGAAGCCATGCACATTTAATTTTCTTTGCTAGGAATGTGTTCATGATCTTGCTTTTAGTTTTTAATAACTGATGCTATCAGAGAGATCTTTAGCAGAGAGTTGGAAATAATTGATTTCAGTTGCTTGTGATCTCCGTGGGCTGAACCCAAGCCATTGCTTATTTTGGCTAGGGACGAGACATAAAAACAGTTAACTTGAAGGGGGAGAGACGGACGGTGTAGCTGAAGTATGTCCAGGCATGAACCTGTAAACAGTTACTAGGATTTGAAGCCACCCTAACCCAAATGTCAATTTTTGATGCATACCTTTTATCCCTACCAGGATTAACCACTGGAGTAACCAACACGGAGAGTGAGGTCGTTTCTGGGCGATGTAAAGAGAAATGTGTGAAGTCTGAATGTCGTTGAGAGGAGGGAGCTGCTAACCATGGCCATGTGAATCTGTTCACGCTTAGTAAAGCTCTTTGGTGGGAAGGCTGTTGGTGGAGCTCACAGAGTGCTTGATTTTAGCTCGTGTGAGGTTTGCCGTAGGACTAGGTTATTCTTGCTTCAGTGTTTATGTTCTCTTCCACTTGGGTACACTTTTCTGGAAAGCAGACTGAGAGAAACCTGAAGCAAACTTGTCTTTTGGCCTCCAGTGTGTTTGCTCTAGGAACTGGATATCCACGTGATTTCAAAGAAAGTTTGCCCCTTGCAAGAGCTTCATAGCGTGTCCCAGGGCAAGCGTTTTATTATTAGCCCAAGTAGATTTGTTCTGTTTTTATCGCTGCTTACAGGAATTTCTCCTGGGAACATCGTGTATGGCTGTGTGTAGTTGTGTGTGTAAAGAACAGCTGAGTGCATGGAAGGCAGCGATTTGAAAATATTGTGGCAATTGTTTTTGAGGTCACCATTTAATGTTATCATAATGTCAGATAAACAGTCACACTAAATATCTGTGTAGATCCCACATGGTTATCGTGGGCCAGTCTGGTTATGAACAAAGCAATCCACACACACACACACACACATGCTGTGCCTTTTGCAAACGGCCAGCGTTTCCTTACAGGGCACGTATTGAAAGGGACAATCTCGATGAATTCCTCTTGTTTAAAAAGCCTGCAGCAAAAGTAGAGAACTGCAGAGGAGACTCTCCACGTGTTTGAAGGGGCTAAGCAAATTTTAGATGTCTGGAAACTGCATTTGGAATGCAGGACAGGAGGTTTGCATGAGAAAGTCATCTTTAAAATGTGTGGTATTCACAGAAGATGTGTTTTTTTGGCAGGTTCCCCCTGTGCTATAAAAATGGATTAGAGCATCTCCCTGCCACCTAGGACTGCTTCCTGCCATGGGCTGTGCAGTGCAGTCATTCATCAAAGGTGCTGAACAGCACTGCAGCTTGAAACTGCAGTCTGTGCTCTAACTAAATGCTAGATTGCAAACAGGAGGCCTGTACTGGAGTGGGAGGCCACTCTCAGAGAACAGGAATCCCAAGAGTTACATCGCTAAGAATCCCAGAAGAAAAGATGTTGGCAAATTTCAGGATGCTTGAGTAATTCAAACACTCAAGACTCCTTCACTTTCACTTAAGTTTTAGTAATCTTGCGGTTTGGCCAGAGCTTTCTCATTATCTGCCTGTAAAAAGCCAGGTGGGAACTGATTTAGTTGTAAAAGAAAGCAGTTGTGTACAAACAAGATGGAAAATTGGAAGATGAGATGTGAGGGATGCTTGAGAGAAGGGAGGGGGGTTCCTCTCCAGCTTTGCTCTCATGACCGGATGGTTAGAGCACCGTTTCAGGAGATAGGAGGCTGTATTCTCCCTGACACAGAGTCCCTCCCCAGCTTTCCTGTAGCTGCCTTTAGGTACTGGCAGGCCGCTGTAAGGTCTGCCCAGAGCCTTCTCCACGCTGAACAACCCCTGCTCCCACAGCCTGTCTTTATAGGAGAGGTGCTCCAGCCCTCTGGTTATCCTCATGGCCCTCCTCTGGTCTTGTTCTAACAGGTCCATGTCCTTGTGCCGAGGGCCCCAGTGCTCCATGTGGCCACACGCTCAACAGCAGACCCAGAACTCACCAGAGGATCCTGAATTCCCTCTCTGCTGTGATTTCTGATTGTCCAGTCCCCGGGGGTGCTGCATGGGGTCTTGGTGCTTCTCAAGTTTTCAGCTGGGGAAGAGATTGCAGGAAACAGGGGTTTCCCTGCCTCCAGGGAGCTCCTTTTCCAGGGGCCACATGGGGACCCACTCCCCCTTTGCTTACACCTCCATCGAAAGCCCAACAACCAACGTGAGACAAACACGCACCCACTGGATTGCTTTCCCATACACCCTTATTTTACAAACTCAAGGAGAGCGATGCATTGTCAGTGCTGGGTTTAATTGCAAAATCTTTCACCGTTAAAGCTTGTTCCTATTTGCATCCATCAGAAATTGGCTTAGAAAGTAAAAAAAAAATCTTCAGTGGCTCCTTGTAAAAACGAGAGTCTGGACACAGTCACCTGGGAGGTGCCTCGTAGGTGTTTTTCCTTCGATGCAGCACTTACCTGAGCAGAAGGGACGGCAGCAGGCCAGTCAGCTGAAATCGGAGAGCGTGCCTCAGCGAGGCTAGCAGCACTTCTTTCTGTCTACTCTGTTTTCACGAAGGTGCTCTGTGCTGGCTTTCATTCTGAAAGCGTGGAAGCAGTGAGAGCAATTACCAGCGTTGGGAGGTCTGGAAAATGGGGGGACGGTCCCACAACCAGCCCGGGTTTTGTGTCTCTGAACCATCCAAATCAAACACAGACTTTATGAGAGTTTCCAAGTCGCCGGTGGAAACTCAGGGTCTGGAATTTGTAGTTTTGACACCTACTTCAGTTCGACACCGCTCATTGTGATTGCTGCATGCAGAAGTGTTTTTATAGGATGCCGTAGTGGTAGAGGAGCAGGAGATGGAAAGCTGGAAGGATGTCGTGCTGTTTCTGGATTCCTAGACCTGTGGTCTTCACGGATCAGCCCCAATGATAGAAATTCAGGGCCATGAGCAAGTGCAGGAACACAACCGTATGGCAGCGTGTGTTGGAAAATAAGGTTTTGTGACTGTGAAGCTCTTAGACGGGGCTTCAGCTGGGGGATGAGTTCTGGCTGTGGTGAGACTTTTCTTGCATTTCAGCAGCTTAAGGCCTTCTGATGATAACTTTCAGTTTTCTTCTGGAACCATCTTGTGATGAACCACTGGTTGGTGGGTGAACGCTTGAAGGAAAATTGGCTGCAGTGTTAAAAATCTGATTTTTCTGGATCCCACAGTTTACAGACAGCTTTGTGAGGCTCGGACAGTTCTTCTGACTTACTATAGTTGGACCTTGGCATAGTCCAGAAGCAGCCTTCCAGCAGGAAGCGCTGGTCTGTGCCCTGGTAAACCACCCTGATGAATCCACCCTGGCAGCAGGAATGGTTAAGACCCCAGGGACACCGTGATTCCCTTGAGAGGCTATCGGAGAAGGGAGGAAAAAGGAACCTAATAGTTCTCTACTTCACCTTCTTCCTCCTCTCTCATCTGTTTTTAAGTGAAAAGTAATGTATGGAACCATAGCCCCAGTTAAATCCTAACCACTGCACGGCGCTGTGCGGGATGTGGCTCTGATGAGTGCCATTTCCTTAGGTTTACCAGGCGAGAAGGGAGAAAAAGGCAACCCGGGTGTTGGAACTCAAGGACCCCGAGGCCCACCAGGATCTACAGGTAAGGTCGTTACGGCTGGGGCAGCTGGGTTACACTGCTCTCACCCCTTTGCAAGGCACCTAGGAATTTTGTGGCTGTGTCCTCCACTTTTAGGGCTCGTGCAGCGAAGAAGGTGGCATTTAGGCACCCCGCTGTTGTAAGGCTCTTACTGTGATGCACAATGGTGTCATCAGTCACACAAGAATTTTCCTTTTCCCCGTGATATATTGCTTCTCCAAACCCCTCCTTTTTAATGTTTTAAGTATTTTTTTTTCAGAGAGAGTGTCTGGTAGGTAAAAATTAATCTGGATTGATTGCGTTTGTTTCCTCATTGACCCAAGGCCATACCTAACTGTAACCTGAGAGGGAAATGTACGTGAATTCAGCACATTAATCAAAGGGATTTAGATTTAGCTCCTGAAAAAACAGACCGATACTCAAATCCTGTTGAAAGAAGCATAAAATTGCACTGACTTTGTCAGGATATTCTTTCATTAGCGGATTGCTATCAAGGCACAGCACTAGTGGGTGGACAGGAGAGCCATGCTGGCATCCAGGGCTGTCCTCCCCCATGAAGCCGCCTTCCCAAACGTCTGGCACTTGGTGAAACGTGCTCAGTAGAAACTAGTATAAATTTCTGGCTAGAAGCTGCCTCTGGCACGGAAGACAAAGCACCAGCCAGCGCGGCGGCTTCTCAGGAACAGGGAAGAGGCTGGAGCCTTTCCCTCGGCGTGCCTGGGGGAGCTGGAGCAGGGAGCTGCAGCCCCCGCGCTCAGGCTGCCTCCTGGATGTAGCCGCAGTGCTCTCGGTGCTGTCTCCTCCTAGCACCAGGCCTGCGGCGCTGCCAAGGCAGCCTGGACCCGCTGCTGTGACGAGATGCCAGTCACGCGTTTATCTCCCCGTTTCATGCAGGGCCTCCAGGAGAAAGCCGAACTGGCAGCCCAGGACCCCCCGGCTCCCCGGGCCCACGGGGTCCCGCCGGCCACACAGGGCCCCCCGGCTCGCAGGGCCCCTCCGGCCCCCCGGGGTACTGCGACCCTTCCTCCTGCGCGGGGTACGGCATGGGAGGTGAGTAGGCTGCGGTCGGAGCCGCCCGGTTTCAGAGGTGGGGTGGCGAGGAAAAGGACCGTGTCCTTCTAACAGCCAAAGTAAGCTGGAGGCTACTGGCAAAATGCGGCTGGCTCCCTACACGCACGCATGTCCAACACCGCTGCTCTTTGTGGGGCCACGCAGCCAGCAGAGTCCACCATCTGATTCAGGCCTGTGAAACGGATGAAGCATACTGGGTTTTTTGTCCTGTACCTCTTTGTGTTAGTCCACGAGCCTGCTCCACCTCAACTGAACGCTCTGTGTGTTGAGTCCCCCCTCTCCTCATGTTCGTGACGGCGGAGCTGAACATTTGTAGTTTTTACAACGTGTCGCTCCACTTCCTCTTCATGGCATGACAGCATGAACGTTACTAAACCTGTAATAGTGTAACCTGAAACAGGGGTGCACGTGTCCGTGATTAACAAGTGAAACGATCTGGAGAAAGTGGTTCTTTCTAAGTCTTCTGTATATCTTACTTTCCTTTTCATTAGAGCACGGAAAGGCCATGGGAGGAAGTTAACACAATTACCAAAAGTGGTGTTGCCCAACCTAAAATTTAAATTTGTTTTAGCAAATTACTAGTTACTACAAATGTTATGCATAAGGCGTATTTGTTTGATGTTTACAATTTAATCTGCCCGTGAACTGATTTGTACGTTTTACTCACGTGAATGTTTTTGTTGTCGTCTCTTCCTCTCCTTTCCTCCTCGTTTCCCTTCCCTGTTGTTCATCTCCTGTTCGAAGGCCCCATCCCTTACAATGGCTACCAATCCAGAAGGTGAAAGACTCATTCTGGTTCAGTTCTCATTTGGCTGAAGGTCAGATATGGATGCTGAACTTCTCTGTGCTTTCCATCAACGATGTTGACTACCACTAATGAACTTACTGGCAGCTGTACATGCACCTAGCTTCCCTGCACTGCTAAAAGTTATTGCCTGACCCATTTTGCCCATTAATCATATATTCTAGCCCGTAATTGGAATAAGCTAAAGCAGGCAGATTGTGCAGTGTATAATAAGCACCGTATTACAACTGGACATGAGACAAATTTTGGTGGTGGTTTCCAACTAACTTGGCTGTCTGTTGGTGGGTTTCCAGTTGCTCCAGCTTATTAATTTTATTAAATGTTTTCACTGTTCCTTTATGTGAATAAAAATGTGTATTTAAAGATGATATCTATGCACACATGCGCTATATATATATATAAAATATATGTCAATTTCCTAATGAATGCTTTAATTTTCTACTCCCCTTCTCCTGTGTTAACCATATGAATACTCTTGGTGGTGGTGGGTTAAGGTGGATACGGTGAGCCAACCGATCAAGACATCCCCGTAGTGCAGTTGCCACATAACTCCTACCAAATCTATGACCCCGAGGACCTTTATGATGGTGAGCAACAGCCGTATGTAGTTCACGGGTCCTACCCCCTCCCGTCCCCATACTCCCAGTCCTCCTATCCATCACCTCATCTTGCTCAACCAGAGTTTACTCCCGTTCGAGAAGAGATGGAAGCCGTTGAACTGAGATCCCCGGGAATTACTCGCTTCACACGGAAGATAGCCAAGAGAAGCGTCACGGCTCCAGTGCACAAAAGGGCAAATGGAAAAAAGCCCTCTCAATGAACTGTTCAGAAAGGGAAATGTTTTACGTGCATCTATATTTGGCCCTTTGTTCGGGTACCTGACCTGTCATGGAAGATGTTTACAAGCTCTTATGTTAAAGGAAAATAAATGTACGTGACCAGCTGACACACAAAATAAAGGTGATTATCTTGCATGCCAGAAACTTAGTATGTTAGTGGGTTGGTGCTAGATGATGGGGAAGGATCACTTGTAGATCTTTTTCCAGAGTACTGTTTGAGACACTACTCAAACCGCATCTAAAAAATCTTCATCGGGTTAAGTTGCTGTACAGAACCATTCGGAAAGGTCCATGTTTGTTATCCAGCTGACTCTGTTCTCTTAGTTTTGGATGAGTTGCTTTTACTTGTGGAGTAACCCTACTAAATTCACCGAAGAACAATGCATAATCAGGTTTCCTTACACCCAGCTATTACCCCTTTGCAAAGCCTTATGTTTATGCAATTCTTTTTCACCCACATTATATAAATACACAAGAATGTTCTGTGGGAGTACACTGATAATTTATTGTGAACCTCTTTCATTTCTGTTTTGTATGCAAATAAAAGTGGCAAGCTTTTATATTGTTAATTCTACAATTGATTGATTTTTAACTTTGAACAGTTGTCTAGATCTTCAGGGGACAGAACCTAAAGAGAAGAAAATGCGTTTCCCTTTTTCAACAGCTGTGCAACAGTTTTACTTTAAAGGTTACAGGCACTTAGTTGAAACAATATTAGCCTTATTTTTAAAATATATGAAGTGGTGAGAATAAATATGAGATAATGATATTGTACCACCTGTGGAGCCAAGATTTTTGCATATTAACATGCCAAAGTCAAAAGACTGGCAGGAACAGTTGCAGAGGCAACTTGGACCATCTGATGAAGAGAAAAAGAAAAAACCAACCCAACTGCTTGATAACAAAGCAATTAATGTTAAAGCAGATAAATAAATCTTAAAGTGAGTCACTGAACAGTTTTGAACAACACTACTGAACCTAAGCAACAAAGAAGGTTTTAAAGTAGAAGCTCAAAAATGTAGATACGTCTAAAATGAAGTCACAGCTTTTGAGTACCTGTAATCCAGCCCTATAGTGACGTGGCCAGGCTGACCTGTGGCTCCCAGGACTGTGTTCCTGCTTGCCCCAATGAGCTTCAGGTTCAGCTCTGCTGGGAAAGATGTGTCAGTGTTTGCTTCTGGCCACTGCCAGAAGCTCTCTTAGCTTATGGGGAAAATGAGACAGCTGCATACCTTTACTGTGTTAATCTCAAGTTTGTCAGCCTCTTTAGTAACACAAAGCATTTATACCGGCACTGCTCCTAGCTGCATATATTCCAGGGAATGTCAAGCCAGATCCCTTTCTAACCTTTTTTTTTTTTTTTTTTCCCGTTAGTTTGCTCACCCCTATCTCTCACCACTTTCTTGCAGAAGGTGAAAAATGTATGATAACTTGGTGATGACCCCCCCGTACAGAGTATTGAAGGAAATGGGTGTAGCTAAGGGTACACACGTGCGTTTACCAGAGCCTGTGCTGGCACCCAAGTACAAAACTTTCACTGCGTTATACACAGTGGTCAGAGCATATTGCATGGTTTTGATAAGCTCAAACTCTGTCTCGGTACAAATGTAAATATCTGTGTATGGATATAAAACAATCCAGTTCTTTTTTCCTGAGAAGTTTAATACTGCAAAGCAGGTGTTCCTTCCACTGCACTCCCCACAGCCACCACCCGTCTCACCTGGGCTGGGAATTGGGGCACCCCTAGCCCAGGGAGTGCCTGCTCCATGGACACTCACCCAACCAGGGCATGCGCAGCCAGCCTCCATCCCTGCCTACGGGCAGTACCTGCAGTGAATTAAGCAAATGAAGGGGCTGCCTGGGGGTTACCAGAACACTCTGTGTAGCATTGGGCCTCCGTTAACTGTGTATGCACTGGTAATAAAAAGTAACTGTTTGGTGGGTACTACCAAGATATAAAAATATTATTCAGGATTTGTATTATTTGCCAAAAAAAGTAAGAGGCGCGCATATGGTCAACATTTTCTCCAGAATTCAGTCACTGTATTATCAGCAGTGTCTCATATTTTTCCAGAGAGCCGAAGAAATGGAAGTTGCTGACTGAAGTTTGTAACACACAGATAGTGGATGCCACCCAAATCTTAACTACAAAATATGTACTATGTCCTTACACAAAAAAAAGTGTTTATTTTAATCTTTTACTTTTAAAAATGCTTTAGTATTTAACTGAGTTTGGTTACTGAACTGGAAATTGAGTAGGGCAAGTTCACTGGGTAGAAGTATTTCCCAGGATAAGCCCATTCGAATACTAAAGAAATACTTATATGAAAAATAGGTCATAAATAAAGCAGTGGTTTTATTCCTACACAATCCTTGTACAAAACGGACATAGTAAACACAAATTTTCTTCACCAAACACTGTAAAATTTGGAAGATAACATATCAGCATCTTCTACTACATAAGTAGTAGAAAAATAAGTGATTCATTTATTTACACAATGAATTGGTTCAAGAGTTACCTGCAGAAAAGCAACTGTGATCTGGTCACATCTGGAAGAGAGAAACTTGTTCTCGGTGTAGCAGACAGTGTCACCTGTGAATCCTTCAATCTCCTGACACTGTAAAGTGCTGCAACTTCTTTCCCTAGAGCAAACAGGTCTCGTGGAAGCACAGACTGATTTCCCGTCGGCTTTATCTCCAGTGCTGTAAGCACACCATATGGCACACCTTATCAAGAGATGGCCAGAGCTTCAGGATGAGAGATCATGGTCAGTGACCAATGCTTTTTTTTTTTGATCGTAAGGCAGAGACTAAGCTATAGGCATGCTGAGCAGAAAAACTCTTTCTAGAACACTGCTGAAGGTCAAGAAAAACTCCTACAGGACCTACAAAATGACACCACAAATCACACCACCCTCTCATTCCAAGATGCGTATTTTAATATATTTCTTACATCTAACAGGACTACAATGTGCACACACACATTTGGGTATGTGCTCTGTTTTCTTTGAAGACTAGTGTTTTATTTATTTATTTTTTTATTATTTTATTTTTCAATTTTGTTTGGCTCCAGAAGTTTATGCTCACCACCACTACAATATTTTCAGTGGGCATATTCACCTAAAAAGTTATGGGAAGCACAGGTCTGCACAGATGCACATTCAGCAAAATCTCACCATTCATTTCATACTACGTGTACACTCCAGGGTCTAGAAAAAGCTTTCAGAAAAACCATGCAAAATCACTTCTACAGCCATAATAGGTTAAACAGGTCAAATCAGTGGTTTTCGATCCATAATTCACTGTCCTTACTGGGTGAAAATCAAGTTTTTCAACTTCTAGAGTAAAAAACCTAATTTCAAGAAACAAGGTGGTTTTCCCTGAGATGTGAATATTAAAAAAAAAAAAAAATAGCAATTCTTTAACAACCGTAATAAAACCCATTTAATTAACAAATAACAGAACATACAACACAAAGTACAGGTGATATTAACAGTGTAATACCCATTCTTAGCTGTTTCAAATACAATAATATTTATAAGCTTTCCTAGTAGATTTTGCCAGTACCTGACAAAAACATTCTGTATAGAAGAGATGTCTGAGATGCACAGATGTGTCTTTTTCCACGTTAGAAGATTTCTTTTTCAAGAAGGAGACACATTCCTGATAGCAATTCTTCTTCCTTTATTACTTCCTTCGAAAATCTTTAGGTCTGGAAAAAGAAAAGTGCTTTGTTAAGAAAATATATGGAAGCTACAGTGGGTTTGCTTTAGGGATGTAGTAATAGCCATATCTATTTTTATTTCCGTATTCTTGTGCTCGAAGTTTTAGTGCTGCTGAGTATTTTCCAGATTACATAAAAAAAAACGGAACAGATCAAGAAGTTTTTACTAATACCTCTATGAATGTACAGATGACACGGCTAGTGAGTTGGTCAAGGTGTTTCTTACAACCCACTGCTACTTCCCTATGCAAAGCAAAGAACAATTTTGGCTGAATGCAGCCTCAAAATAACTTTAAACATTTCTACTAATTTGTCTCCACTTAAATATGTATATATATAAAGTATATATATAATGCATATACTATATACATCTATTATACATATGTAATCTTTGCACAAGATTTCGAGTTTTAAGGTAACAGCCCAACCACAACCCCAGCAGAATAATTAAAATTGATGACAAATAAAAATCTACTTTGGATTTTAAAGATTCTGCAATCCTTCCTTCTTAAATAAAAAATGTGGAAAACATCCGAGCAACAGACTAGACTGCTCCTTGTAATCCTCTGCAATTTCCTCTCCAAGTGTGTGTCCCCCACTCTGCCTGCCATACATCCCCTAGCCGTAGAAACCACATTGTGCCTACAAGGCATGGGATCAGGCCAGGTTAGTATTTTATGTAAGAATACTGAGTTTTGGGGCAGGCTGGGAGTCCCTACCCTCACAGATCCTGGAGAAAAGCTGGGGCTCTGCTCTAACTCTGTAGCTTCCAACAGAGACCGGTGCAGGCTGATGGCCTCTGACGTGCCCTGGATGCGCTCCGCGGGTGCATAGCACCGAGGAGCTGCTCGTCGCAGCGCACACACAGCCTGCAGCGATACAAACTGCTGTAAGACGGCAGCCGTGTGCTCTCGGCTCTTCGGATCGCTTCTCTCGGACACAAATTAAAAAAGGCAGATATGAACGGTGCCTTGCTGGAGCTATAAGAGATGCAATAGCAAGCTCTGTAGACATGTAATGGGATACTGCATTGGTGGCTTTTCTGTGAAGTTGAATGAAAACAAAGTCTGGACTGCAGGAGAAACTGCCATCTGCATCAGGGATCCAAACCAACTTGACACTGGTAATAAATTTTATTACTAATTTTGTTGATCGATGCAAATTAAAACCAGATAGCAATGGAATTTGGGAGCTCCTTCTGGAGACAGAGTTCAGACTGCCACAGAGAAGCCATACAAAAATCTCCTAATACTTAGTGAGTCATTAAAATCCTGCACTGCAGATGTAGTATTCTTCAAACAATGGAATGATAGAATATCCCGAGTTGGAAGGAACCTACAGGGATCATCGAATCCAGCTCCTGACTCCACACAGGACTACCTAAGAAATTAACCCACATGTCTGAGAGCATTGTCCAAATTCTTTGTGAACTCCAGCAGCTCGTTGCTGTGACCACTGCCCTGGGGAGCCTGTCCCAGTGCCCGACCACCTCTGGGTGCAGACCCTTTCCCTAACCCCCAGCCTGACCCTCCCCTGTCCCAGCTCCATGCCATGCCCTCGGGTCCTGGCGCTGTCGCAGAGCTCAGCACCTGCCCCTCCGCTCCCCTTGTGAGGGAGCTGCAGGCCGCCATGAGGCCTCCCCTCGGCCTCCTGCATTCCAGTACCCTCTGCTGCTCCTCACAGGCCATTCCCTCTTGTCCTTTCACCATCTTTGGTGTCCTCCTTTGGAGGCATTCTAGTATTTTTTTTTATCCTTCTGAGAAGCCCTGTGGAGCCCCAAAATACACATGCTACGATACTACACATTCACAGGCCGCAACAACACCAAGCATAGAGGGACAAGCACTCCTGTCAGCTGGCTAGCAGTGCTGTGTTTAACGCCCCTCACAGAACCATTCAGGTTGGAGAGGGCCTTCAACACCATCAAGTCCAACCATCGCCCAACCTATGAGTCCACCACTAAACATGTCCCGATGTCTCTCAGGTTCCTCCAGAGACGACAACTCCACAATCTCCCCAGGCAGCCCGCTGCAATGCTTGGCCACCCTCTCCACTAAGAAATTCTTCCCAATATCTGATCAAAACCCCTCCCACTATTTCAAGTGCCTCACAGGAAATCTGACGATTATATGAATTTTAAAGTGAAAAAAATAGAACAACTTTGCAGTATGAAAACCACTTTGTCTTTAAAGAATCATAAAATGTCCCTATCTCCTAGAATCCTGGATGTCCATCTACAAAAATACTCCACCTTTCGTTAATCCCTGCATGCCCGAATATACATTTCACTACATAACACACATGCTAGCAGTCTATTAGGAGAGGGGGATTTTGAAAAATTCTCAGCAGTGACTTAAAAGTTTTATCACCGCATCCACCCTAGACAGGTGAGCCAATGCTGAAGGATTTTAGAGATCCTGCACAGTAAAGACATCATTGTCTTGCAGCTCATATTTATTACTCTGTTTTAGAGTCCTCCTATTTATAATTTTTCTTTGACTGGCACATCTAAAGCTTTAATCTGGAGTTACACTGGAGTGCTGCAGAGCTAGGGATCTCACAGTACTTTTTTTCTGGGGTGAAAATCCTTTTTCTCTTGCTCACAATCGGTATTTGAACCCTAATGCTTGCCTTAAAGTTAAACGCAGAAAACACCGGCCTCAGTTTGCAGCCTTACGAAGTTAATGAAGCTTAAAGGATAAATTCTCTACACTGAAACACTTGTGTGAACAAATATAAGAGTTTTTAAAGCTTTTTCTAACGTCACAGTAGGCTTTTATGCCAACTGGTACTTGGCATTTGGAGGCCACAATCTCTGTGTTTAGAGTCCTTGGCACTAGGAGAGCTAAGCCTTGAGAAACACTGCGTTTAGTAAAAAGTGTTATAAATACTGTCAAAGGAAGAATATGAACCCACAAAAACCTTGTCCACTCCGAGAGAATTATGAACCACTTGTGATAAACAACGGGTAACTGCTCATTGATAAAGTGCATAAATCTATGCAAGTGTTGTTCTTGGACGGTCGTACTCTCGTGCTTCCTCAGCAAAGCACTGAAGTCATGCATCTGGGACAAAGGAAATGGCATCTCCTTGAAGACATGGCTCGGAAATTCACCCATACTCCAGCCTTCATTTGTAGCATTCTTGGAAAAAATTACTTGCTGTACATTGAGAGCAGACTCCAAAGAAAGGGGGATAACAGGAGGCAGCATTTGTGAAGTAGCATCTCTGAAATCAATGCTGAACGGCAAAGTATTATGGGTTCACTGAAAATATGCAACAGTAGGCTGTGCATTGGATGCCTGCCAGTGGAACATCAAAAAGATCTGTCCCACTAACATCTTACAGTGCACATAAACATCTAGACAGGCCAAAAAATTCTAGGCAAAATAGCAACTAATGTCCAATAATGCCATGCATCTCAGCGCTTCCCACACAAATACTTTACAGGTTAGAAAATGAAAACCTGTCCCCAAGGTCTGATTACAGATCTTAAATCTCTTATACTACCCAATCATTTTTCCATTCTCACAGCTAACAGAAGAGAAATACAGTTGATGTAAAACTCTGACTATCCAGTCACTGAGCCTTATAAAATAGGTAAACCTGTCTATTTGTGTAATTCAGAGGCTCAGATTTTGCTACAGAAAACAGAAGGTTCCCAGGGGTCCCCACTGTAACAGCACTTGCTTCTTCCCAAAACTCTTCAGAGTTGAGGTAAGCCACATAAACCTTATCTTTTCATATGCATGTCAGCCCTACGCTCTTGAACGTTGAAGAAATCAAATATACCAAGAAAGGTTTCCCATTTACAAGGAAACTGCTCTGTTCTGTAACCCACTTCAAGTCATAACTCAAGCAAAATCATAGATCACAAGCTAAGGTTTTCATGAGGAGCACTCTGGTCTATTTTATAATCTGATTTCTCTTACACGCACAAATATACCACACGTCTTTGTAAACCAACAGCCTACGAAGCTTCTCAACCCCAATAAGTCAATTTTTAGAGGCTTGCATTCACCTTTATTTTGAAAAAGACTTGTTATTCCTATCTTTTAAGCAATGATAGGTATTAATGATGATAGCTTCAGCAAGAGTTAATCCATTCTACAATATTCAGAGACAGTGCAATATCAAGAGTCTTTTTCCATGAATTAAAAAAAATAAATCTGAAAATAAGTCTAATTATTTACCAAAATAAGCCAAATGTCTCCTTAAAACATTAAAATGAAAGCTACATGACCTACAATTTGTGTCTTTTCAGCCTCCACCATAACTCTTGCATTAGAGAAGCTCTATCATTGATAGCAGTATGCGGCTGTTGTATATGCTACATAAATCATCTGAGTTAAAAAGAAAAAAAGGCACAATGCCTCGTCACGTTTCTCTAATTCATCCACTAGACTGTGGCCTTGTAACACTGCAAATTCATGGTTCTGTAGGAAGCAGACTAAAACTTAGGTTGAAATAAGAATTTAAATTATTTAACCCTAGATTATATAAGGATTTAATTATTTAAACTTTCAGAAATAACACGTTGTATATAAGGGATCCTGAAGACACCTTATACATCAAGGTTATTTCTAGTGATAAGAAACAATAGAACAATTAGAAAAACCTCGCAAGCCCAAAACTGACTTATTCTCTCTCAAAAGGTGAGTTGGAAGGGGTAATTCAGATGTGCAAATGCTTCAGATACCATTCACCTACATACATAGCTTTAATCTGGTCTGCCCTAATACAGTAAGAATTGCTTTTCAGACAAAAACCTAACAGTGTGTGAAATCTGCCTGGACACCGAAGAGAGAATTCCCACTGGCAAGCTTTAGCCTAAGGAGGTGAGCCGCTTCAAGTCATCTCGAAAGTCAGTGAAGAGAGGCAGGACCCATTTATTTTTCCCAAAGGGAGCTTGAACTACCTGTGCTAAAGCAATACTGGATTTTGGTGACAATACCATGGAAGAGCAACCTAAGTGCTTCCCTAAGAACTCCAACGTAGGCCTGTCCATGGGCTGCACAAAACAAAGCTAGCGTTATCGTGGCCAGTTCCTTGGTGCTCTTTATACCATTGCTGCACAAGCAGAATGGGAAGGCAGAAGTAATGGATGATACTTAACAACAGCCTTTTTGCCCAAAGAAATGCCCACAAAGCTGTAAGCCCAGGCTCTTAATATGGCAAGCTAACCAGCAGTACAAAGAAACCTGTTTGCTGCAACTCTGATGAGATCCCTCCTCCCCCCCCAACAACAACAAAAATTCAATATTCTTCAACAAGACGTGGTATTTTTCTTGTCAAAAGGGACAAAACAAAGACCCTTTCCAAAAGTGAAATGTGTTCAACTTCCAACTCCCGTAGCGAACACTTATTTCCATCGAGCCTGAGCAGACTGGTCACACAGTTCCATCTTTATTAAATCCTTGTCAGCACATTTCCAGGGAAGAGGTTTCCCTTTGCCTAGCAATGTTCTGAGGAGCTAAAACATCCTCAGAAAAAATAAAGGGGGCGGGGGGAGTGCGCGTTGTTGCTCTGTTTGTGAAAGCCAGATCAAAGTACTCACCGGTCTGTGTAATACTGGAACTGTCTCAATTCCAAAAATATACAGGCAGCCAACTTCGTAGCCCAATACCTAGCTGAAAACTTTGTAAGGCCATCCTCACAGCAGACAGATGAAAAATAGCATTACTCGCCTTAGATAAATAAGGTTAAGGCTCTGCTGTAATACATGGTGTTACCTGCTTTATATATAAACTAGTTATTTTATAATCCTTTACAGTATTACGATTTTCAGAAAATTAAAAAAAAAAAATCTAAATTTTTAATAATTTAGAATACTTCTTCAAAATCATGTATTTCAACCCAAATTATTATGTTTCTTTGAGCTTTTAAATGCATTGATAACACTTTGTAATAGATGATGCTTTTCCTTTTGGGAGAAAATGTAGTTATCTGCCTGCTTTTTCAACCACATGCTGATAATGTCTTCTGACAACATGGTTTTCTTTCAATCTCAAAAAAAAAAAAAGGATGCTCACCTCTCCATAAACAATCTCAATTCCAAAATAGTTTCATGTTGCATTTGATAAAAGTTTTACAAAGTCAAATTTCACAGAGTCTTTACAGTCATTCGTGCAATTGTAAGCATGTATTCGTGATGCCTAATTAGTATTTTCAAGGCAGTCTCTGCTAAGGAATAAGATTGTCAATACTGCAGGAGTGACCTGCTCTTGACTCAGCAGCAATGCACACCTGGTTGGGAAGCTTTGAAGATCTCAAATTGCATTTTTCTCTTCACCTGCAGGCAATTATCTCAACACTGGGGAACGTGACCCAGAGAGACTGTGCTCCCTGTGCTTTCTGCAACCTCACCACCACCACGGATGACTGTTCAGAAAGGACTGAACCTCGCACCAGCCCTGTAAAAGGTCAGTGCCTCACAGCCAACTAATGCTGCACGCTAATAAACTGTCACTAAGATGAAAGCAGTGGTGTGAAAGCAGAGGTTGAAAAGGTTAGTTGTAGGTTTGAATTTTGGTAAGGCTCCATTATTTCTACGAATGAGAAAAAGCACTCCAGGTGTCTTGAAAAATAAAAACACAACTAATACCCATCCTGAACTAAAGATACCTCCATCTCTTCCATTTACAGTCTATGCTATGTTCAGTATTACTTGTAACTTAAAAAGTCCCATGCCTGGTAGGATTGCCCATTTACACTGGTTATCTATCAAAAAACAAAGAATCAGTTGTAACTCAAAGTTATCAAAATGTGGTAAGATTTACTGTTGCCAGAGGATTATGGGTCTCTAGCTTCTACGATAGTTTTTTCCACTGGCTTGTTTCCTTTCTCTCTCTTTTTTTTTTTTTTTTTGTTGTTACTAAAATCTATCTGCTTCCTGCAAAGAAGTGGAAAGCTCCCCAGCCAGCTAAGCGTGCTACCCCTCAGGATGGCTGCAGTTTTACAGCAGCTCTGCACCATTTTCCTATACAGATGACAAGAACTGTAAGAACAGGGATAAAATCTCTCCAAACTTGTGAGTTTTACAGCTTTTCAGCCAAAGAAATGTAGTTTAAATAGTGTTGCAGTTAACCAAAAATGGCTCATACACACAGGGTCTGAGAGTTTATAAGCACGGTGTTTTCTAACAGCTTAGGGGAAGACCAATTAGTGAAAGGATCTGGTGGGTAGATCACCCCACTTAGTGTCTAGTCTTCAGCCAGCCTTTGATCCACTCACTCAGACAGCAGACACCTGTGAAGTCCTTCTCTGTATTTAGGGAATCAGCCCCAGGAACATGGCATTAGTGCTAGCTGATGACAGGCAGCTGCACACCCAAGAGAATTTCTGCCTTACCTCTCGTGTCCCTTAATAATGGCAATTCTGCACAGGTGTTTCTTTAGCCTCCTCTGATGCTAAAAGGCTACAATTAATTTGGTTTTGAATATAACTGGTACACAGTAAACACAGAAGAAAATTTGTGGCCTATCTGGCATACTTTTAAAGATTATTTTGCAAATATAACTATAAATTTTTCAATATCTTAAGATTTTTTTTTTTTTTTATAGACAACCTTAAAGGACAGACCTCAACACACAGCCAAAATTTACTTGAAAACAAAGAGGAATATGTAGTTTTCAGGTACTCTTAGCAAGTTGTGCCAAAGTAAATAGCTATAAGGTAAGTGCACAACTGCTGAAGGGAATTTCTGCCTACATTTCATCTGTTTGACTAATCACACCAGTAAATCAAACCCCACGGATTAGATGTGGCTTTCATTCTCTCTAAATAAATTATGTAGTTACACTCAAACATCAACTGAGTGTGCAGCTGGGGGGGGAGCGGAATTGTTTGCCTGCTCAAGATGTACCTACCAGCCCGGAGTTGCTCTATGCCTCTGGTAAAATAATCAGGGAAACCACCAATGGTATTTGAACTATCATTACATTTCCAATAGGCACTTTGACCTATTCTGAACTCTGAAATTCATGCTCTGTTTGGGGTCAAAACAACCTTTTCCATATTGGCGTAGTCGTCCCACAGACTATGAGCTGAGTTTATAAACATTTTTAGAAATATAGCTTATTTTACTTAGAGATCTACAATAACAGAGGCTGCATTTAAAAACAAAGTAAAGGAGGCTTTTTTGGTACTCTAACATCACCTACAGTGACTAACTCCTCCGTGCGTATACAAAGCTTTAGATAAATCTTTTGTGCTTCTCAACTTCATCTCAGGATTTTTCTACGTAGAACTTGCATTTGTTTTGATTTTTAAGAAGTCTACGTAAATCAAGTTATCTGACCCAATGCTAATATGTACTTAGGTAATCTTAGTGAGATGAGGAATGGTTTAATTAAAATTTAAAATAAGCTGCTTACAATCCCAGTTTCCCTAAAAACAAATTAAGCAGAACTGAAAGAAGCTACCTAAATGCCACTGATCCCAGATTTTGACCTGGACGATAGGAATTCTGTTTGCAAGATGATATGAATTAAATCCGTGCAACGTACATGTAAACTTCATCTTAGCAAGATGATGCTTTTTGCAAGTGGAAGTGTTTTCTTTAAAAATATATTCCACTAAAAACTGTAGGGCTGTAGAAGGAACAGCACTGTACACTTGGCTTTGTCCAGAGAATTACGTTATTCTTCAAATAAACAGAGAAGTGGGTAAAGGAACGGTGAAACGCTTTCCAGACTTTCTGTCACCACCAGAAGCGAAAAAAGCAAATACATTTAGACATCTATAAAAGAGTAATTAAAAAAAATTCTAATTCCATTTTCATCTGGGCAAGTAGTTCAACAGTATCACATACAGCTGTTCTCATACTGCTTGTCAAATTTCCATTAATTTAGTTTCTCTTTTTTTTTTTTTTTTTCATATATGAGATCAACAGATTTCAGGGGAAAGGGGATAACAGCTTTAGCATTTTCTTTTTGAAAGCCTCTTCAGGCAGCTGAAGTGAAACTTCAGTTACTCATTTATTAAATCTTTTACATTCAGCTCTACCTCTAGCTACAATGTAAGCTGCTCTCAGGTAAAGGGTAAGAGAATCAGTCGTATCAGCTATTTTATACATGCTAGAGAAAAGCCAGTAATTAATTTTAACAGGCTGAACACTCTAAATATGGATTTGTCAGATTTGTAGGATGATTACGCTACTGACCCTTCTCAATCAGTATTGAGTTGCCTCCTGCAGTTAAAACCTATTGTAAAAGGGAGCAATTTTCTTCTTAAGTATCCAAGTGTGTGGCTTTTTGTCCACGGGAATTTAGATCCAGCTCTGGTAGCCTGAAATATGAGATGTGGTTACCTTCAGCCTTCTGCTAAGCAACACGAAATTGTGGGATATTTTTATGCCCTTACTATAAAAAAAAGTTACCAGTGATAATTCTCAAATTTTAATGGGGGTTAATGATTTACAGCTAGTTACTGGAATTCCTACCAAGAACCAAAAAAGCCACAGAAAATGAACTTCCAGAGGGATTCCTCCAAGAGTACATTGGAACAGGATTGGGCTATATTGGCAGGAGAGCTTTTTCCTCGTCTAACCAGTTTGTGTTTTTAGGAAAAACTAAGCCTGGCTCAGCTCAAGTCTTTCACAGAAGTTTGTGTTGGCCATCGCAGCTCTGATCACTGATACTTGCCAACCCTGCTCTTTGAGAGATAGGCACTCAAGCCGAAGGGGCAGTACTTGTTCCTGTTACACAAACACCCAAGGTGAGAAGAAAAGCACGAGCACGGGAGGCACTGCACACACCAACCACAGGCACTGCAGTTTGGACAAACTACAAAAACGGCTGGAAGAACACATTTATAAACCTGAGCGGGCCCTTACAAAAGTAGCTCAAGTCCTCACCATCTTTGGTGCAGGTCTTCACTGAGCTTCTTCAGATACTTGGAGTAACAAACACCCCATTCTTTTTCATATACCGTACCTTATGTTTATTTCACTGTAGAACAAAAAATATTTTACAGATATTAAATTAATTTAAATAAATTAATTATTGGTATTAAATGAAAGTTATGATGTTTGTGACACAGCCCACCACTGGAGATACTCCAACTGTCATTTGTGTATCTAAAATAACGAAATTAACAGCCAAAAAACTTCATGAATTAAGACCGCAAGCACTATATGACCTTCATAACATCAGTTCAGCCACATAACCAGGATATCTCTGGCTTCATTTTCATATCTTACTACCCAAATTATTTCTTGGATGTAATGATCACAAATAGGAACTTACACCAGAAACTGTACAACTGGGCAAGGTAACTATTGTTTCAGTTACCTTGTAAGACTACAAACAGAAGGGAGAACCGTGGCTGAGAAGATCTCTTAATGTGAGAGCCTTTCAGTCTACCAGTACCTACAAAGCTACTCACTAACATCAGCAGTAGACTTCAGGTTCCTAGGGTTGGCAAGGCTGGCTTTGAGGAAGAGAAAGCCAGGGAAGAACTGCAGAAGGAAGTTATGACCACGATATCATTGGCACAGAACACGTAATAGGGTTCTCAGAGACATCCACCATTCCTAGGTGTCCCACGCTCGTGTTTCATCATCTACAAACATTTCTTCCCCAGAACATGGCATTTTTCTGTTTTCAAAGCCACAGAGTGCTGCTAATGAATGAACAGGAACCTGTGTGCCATGCCACACAGATCAGCATATGGGTGACATTCAGTGTCAGAACTGGGACTGTGCCCAACCCACACTGCTCTGCTGAAACGAATTTATGGCTTCACATCAGGCTCTGCAACCCCCCTACCTAGAAGGGGGCCAGGAATCAGGCAAGTTACTCAAACATAAACATTAAGAAGGTGTTTGGTTTTCTTAAACCAAGTTTCAGAGTTTACAATACCTCAAGTTTTAAAAATGTCAAAAGCCTGCAAGGACTTCTTTTCCAGAAAGACAAGTGAGAGGCTGTCTGGCCCGGAGCGAGGTCCACGGAGAGCTCCTATAAAGCCTGGCAGGAGAACAGGCACTCACTATGCACACCAGCAACAGCCTGAGAGCTCTCCTGGAAGTCAGCATGCTCTGCTTCCTCAAGGGAAACTCTTAGGAGTGTATCCATCTAGCTAGAACAACACAGAGGTCTTCTATGTATTTGGTAACATTTTTGTCCGAGTGATTTTAAAAGGCTTCTTCAAAACTAAATTTCCTGCCTTTAGAAGTTTACTGTCTGAAAACATATCTATGCAGTCGGCTAAACAACTTTTAGATGGCATTTAACGGGAAAATTTACACATAAATCTGATGTATTCCTGCCTTTAGAAGACAGGTATGAAACGTAACTGTTTGTTTAGTCATACACGATTGGTGAATTTTGTGATGGTTTCTGTTTGAAGCCCATTAAAAACCATCTGATCTGAAACCTCAAACACCCTTGCAATAATGGTTCATTCACGGTAAGAACCTGTGGAAAAAAAGCTCAGACTCGGTCAAAGGAACTGGTTTTTGATCTTTCTCCCCTTTAAATCTGCCTGGAAAGACACAGTTTCACTTCCCCGCACCTACAAGGTTTTTCACCACTGTTATTTCAGACCTCTCTCCATCAAAGATCTAAGAGAGCAGCTCTGCACCATTTGGGAAGCCAACTGGTTCAGGTTAAGGCTAAAAGGAAAGAATGCTCAAATAAAATCCCTCTCACTGGAAATATTCAGAAATTCCCTGTTTTCATGGAGCAGAAACCAGCCTGTTGTCCCATCATGAACCGTGTGGCACTGGAAGGAGGAGTGATGGGAAGGCTGCCCCCTCTGAAAAACACAAACTGTTGGCTAGGTTTCCACACTGAGACCTCTGCTTTCCTTAAAAACCATTACTCCGTGGCTCAACTTGGATATTGTATATTTGTCTACAGCATCAGTCTCCAATTACAGAAAAATACCCTTTAAAAACCATCCGTAGCAAGACATTGTAATAAAAACGCAGGAAGAAAGTCCATTGAAACCGTAACACTGAGCATGTTCTCCTCACACTCAGAACGAAAATTATTTACATACCACTTCAGATTAAATAGAAAAAGGCTCCTTTCTTCCTAATGCTAGCAACTTCTTCCCATGCACTGAACTTGTATTTGTTTCCTATTATCTGTCTTACGACTTTTATATTCAGTAAGGTACATTTTTGGGGCATAAATTTTAACATAAAACCTTAAACATTAATTTTCTTGTCATAATTGTATTTTCCTTTATGTCCTTAAATACTTTTCATCTAGCTATGGTTTTAAATTTGATCTTTTCCATTGAAGGATACAACTATTTTTAAAGGGATAATATCAACTAAATCTTTTTCTTCTAGGAAAAAAAAAAGAAGGCGTGACACAAAGAATCTCCCTCTCCTTATTTTTTAATCACTTTTCATTCTCTTCAACCTCTGTCTTTTGTCAAACAGTGGCCAGTGGCTGGGTCAGAACTTCATGAAGGATAGAAACAAAAATCACTTAAGGCAGGGAGACTTATTAAAACCATCTGAAAAAAAAAAAAAAGTACAGTTTTTATGAACCCTTGATATTCTGGTTAATCGCAAGTTCTGCTCTCACTGATTGGAAGCTACCAGCGAGCTCTGCAGAAGCTCACAAATTGAAGCACACAGCAGTCAATGTACAGCCCCTACATATCCCAAATGCAGTTCAAGTACAGGACACAGAGAACAACGGAAGGCTATTTGTTCATCTTTGTGCTCACACCCACACTTGTAAGACTCTGTTAGAGAGTAACAAATGAAAAGCTGAATAGACCTAACACTCCTGATAAAAAATACTTTGGGTTTTTTAAACATAGATTATTAAAATAATACTCTACTACGTGTGTCTGTATAATTCATAAAAGATAGAGAACCATATAACAATTCGCACTGGAAAGGACCACAGGTCCCCAACTCAAAGCAGGACTAACTTCAGCATCGTATCAGGTTGCTCAGACGCTGCACAGCCAAGTTGTGAGCATCTCCAAGGCTGGAGATTCCCCATTCTCTCTGGGCAGCCTGTCAGCTGGGAAAGAATAAAATCACTCAGAACCTGAAGAGAAAGTCAGTTTTGCAATCCAAGATACAGATGTGTTAGCGCAACGTTTGGATTTCAAGTCCTGTCAGTGTTTGAGAACAGCTGTTTAAAAAACAAACAAACAAAAAACAAACAAACCAATGTTCCCTTTTAAAACCCTTCTGAAACAATTTTGATGTTGTTTTTCGGTACAACACAAACTGCAGATTATCCCATTTATACAGCCTTATTCCATCTTCTCTTTTGTTTGTTGTGCAAAGCTGCCTACAGTAACTTGTCCATTTTTTGGCTCATTTAAAAAAACATTCTCTTTGCTATATGCCTCTAAAAAAGCTGACACCATTAAAACAAACAAACATGTAAATACTTCTATCTTTGTTGCTTCTACAGTCTTTGACAGGAATAAAGCGCACACGACTTCTTCCATGGGCTCCCACTGGAAAAGTTCAGAGCAGAGTTTCGTACAGCTTGGTATTTATACAGCCTTCCTTTTAGTGCCTTCACTGTAAAGCTGTCTATTCTAAGATACTCCAGCTGGCACTTTAACGAGAGAACAGTGCTACGATTCACAGTAAGTCCCCCTTTACAGACTTCGGTGTTTTACTTACCAAATCAGAAAGTTATTTCACCAAATTTGCTCAATCCTCTTATTTCACAACGAGAGTCAGATCCCCACCGCACTGTCAGTGCTGCAGAATGACCGTGATACTTCTATTCCCTCAGTCAGGAAGAAAAACACGATTGTTTTTCTCATTAGTCCAGATTGGAAACTCTGCCCAATATCAAAGTGAGCTGGAAGTTAAATTTGAGCTCATCTGTTTGACACCAGTATCCAACATCTATTATGGGCTGGTTGCAGGCCAGGACAAGAAGCCAGAATTGCAGCAGTGGCAACACCGATGCACCCTGAGGCCAGCAGAGATGGGAGATGACCACTTCCATTCTTCCTCTCTCTGCTTGGACTTAGCAGTTCCTTAGAGCAGAAAAGAAGGTATGAGGAGCACAAAATACACAGGGCAAAGGAACAGCAGCAGGGTTAGCTATGTCCTCTTGCCTTTAAACAGGCCCTAGCTAGTGCAGCTGGCTGAAGGGGAACCCAGTGCTCTGACACACTCTTGTTCCAGAGCTCTTTTTTCCCCTCCAGGTCCTCCTATTCCCTGGTTCTTCTCACCACAAATGCCCACCAAAGTCACCCACTCATCCCACAGAAGCAGCACTGCGATCACATTTGAAAGCCACCAAACCTGAGGCAGTTGGAGGGCTTCTGTGGCACCAGCACTGCCCGACCTCCGTAACTGGCATGGAGGAAAAGACTTGTACAGAGAGCACTTCCCCAGAACTGATCAGGATGAGACCGCACAGCAAAGAAATGGGGGAAGAGGGAAGCCTCCTCAATGCTGACATGAAATTATTAGGGGACTTAATTTGACAGGAATTACTAAACTAGAAGGCATCAGGTTCTCAGCCACATACAGCTATAAATCAACTCAATAAGGGTGGCCCAGCGCTGAGAAGATGAACTCATGCAGATTACAGCAGCGTGTGGGAACAAAGAAAAGCATTTCCAACGCTCTGGTAGCGTGTTTTCTCTGATGGAAGGGACACTCCCAATTAGCTAGTTCAATCTAAGTGCCAAATTCTTATTCACTGCTAAGTTATCATGTAATAATCGGTGTCAGCCTAAGTACTAAAGACGGTTCCATGAGAGTACAGTACACCACACCGCGTGAGCAGTTCCTCAGCTGTACTCTAATGCAGTGCAGAATTCTGCTCATTTGAGCAGAGTTGGAACTTCTTCAGGGTGAATCCAATGAGATCTCACAGGAACCATGAGACAGATCTCTGTGTTTTCAAGTGCATCCAGTTGTAATAAAAACAACACAGCAACGTGCATGCTGACATAATCGGAAAGAAAATCAAGATCAGTCTACCTATGTCCACCCAGAAGAGGTCTTAAAGCATTACTGGACTTCATCCCATTACAGCAGAGGCTGCAATACTGAGGAGCCTCAGTCTGAACTGATGCACAGGCTTTATTTCAGCATCTTCTGGAACCAGGAGCCTAATTACAATGTTTTGTTTGTTTATTTTAATTACATTTTTGAAAGTATTACCCAGGAAAAGTACTACAAGATGTAACTAATTTCCAAAATCATCTTCAGCTGTCAATGTCCTTCCTTAAAAGACCTAAGCCAACCCACATTAAGCAAACACTGTCACAAATGAATGCCTAGAGACCTGCAGACCACACTTACTTTAGGTGTCTTCCATATAACAGTCGGCAGATGTTTAAGCTTTCCTTACCAAAAATCCTATCAAATTCTACATGCTGAAAACAAGCAGAAGAGCACAAGTTGGTCCTGCTTGTTTGGAAGACAACTCTAGTCCACTTGCTTCATTCCCACTCTCTGGCTTTGACGTTTAAAGGAAACCCAGTATTAGGGCTCTCAGAATGACCACAAGAAAAAGATCACACTAGTACTAAGCAGAAGATGTCCCAACTATAATGCATTATTTTCATTATTTTCAGGTTGACTCATGCGGTGGTATAAAACAAACCACAAACACTCAACATGCCACACAACTACTGTGGAACTGGTTTTGTGCACTGAAAAGAAATTATTTATCAAAATAAACACGTAGTATGATCCCTGCCAAAGACCCATTCTCCAAGGTCTAGTTTAGCAGAATTCTTTCCCTTCCTCTAGAGAAAATCTGAAGATTCTTTTATAGATTATTATTTTTTAATTAAAATGAATCATTCCCTCACAGAACTGCACAGTGTTTCCTTTGGCTATGACTACCAGTTGACAACTCAAGTAGGATAACTGAGTAAGCATTTACTCAACTACATTTTCATGAAGATCAGAACAGCTTTACTTAAAATAATTTTTTAGATTTTAAAAAAGGCAAGAAATATGAAAAAATTGGCTCCGCCCCCCGATATGAACATTCTTTGCTTGAATGATCTCCTCCCACCAAAAACACGTGGCATGAAGAAAAAAAAAATTCCTTTTTTGTTACTCAGTGTGAAGAGCCAACACAGTATTTACTCAGTCCAAGTGTCCATTTTAAAAATCTAAGATACTTACGGAGTCCAAACCCTTGGAAAGGCAGCGATTTCTTCTGGTGTATATTCATCTAACCTCCTGGGGACTGCACGTGGTTGAGGAATCTCTTGGAGAAGATTCTTCTCTATATCTTCTGGGATAACCTGTGGTGAATGAGAACAGTCTTAGCTACCTGATGGTTTATAAAACACCTCGATCCTTCCCAAATCCAGACCAAAATTTATCAACCCTACTTCATTTTTCATGTCACATGAAGCCTAAACTCACAAAACTATCTCATGCGTGTCTTAGATCTCACAATTTTGTGACGTAAAGAAAAGAGCATCAATATATAAAAGTATTTTTAGATACATAAATAAAAAGCGGCTTGATTTTTCTTAATTTACCTTATAAATAAAGTTTTGCTGTTGATAATGATCCCTCTTTACCTCCAAAGGAAAAAGGAATGAAAATGTAACTGTGTGACTACTTACATCTTCTGGGAACAGGTGCAACCTCTGCATCATAGTTCTTCTCTGGAGGTTTTTTGGAAGCATTCTATAAACAGCTAGCTTGACGATCTGAGGAAAGAGAACATGGTAACAAAAAAAATCAGACTGCTTACAAATAACATGAAAAAGGCAAGCCGTGTTTCCCTCTGCCCATTCTACCAGTCTTTCAACCTCTTTTCAGTCAACTTCTTCCACATTGAGAAACTCTGGCACCACAGTAAGAAAGCATTACAGGTTTACTGTTTTGGAAGAAGGAACACTTACTCTCAGTTGTATAAACTCTTACTCTAACAGTCATATTGAAAAATTCTGCTTAGAAATTAGAGCTGTATTTTGCATTGTGGGTGACTGCACATAATCGTGCAACTTGAAACGAATTAAGAGGCTTCCATTAACTCCTTATTTTGGTATTAGATTATACATTTATATAAAAATCTGTCCTGGTTTTATCTGAGATTGAGTTAATTTTCTTCCGAGTAGCTGGTATGGTGCTGTATTTTGGATTTAGGATGAGAACAATGCTATAACACACCAGTTTCAGTTGTTGCAGATCAGTGCTCACCAAGAGCCAAGGACTTCCCAGATCCTTGTGCTGCCCTGCCAGCGAGGGGCTGGGGGTGCTCCAGGAGCTGGAGGGGACACAGCCAGGACAGCTGGCCCCAAATGCCCAAAGGGACATCCCACAGCACAGGGCATCGTGCTCAGCAGTGACAGCTGGGGGGACTGGTGGGGTGCCATGGTCTCACTGGGTATCAGTCAGTGGGTGGTGAGCAACTGCATTGTGCATCACTTACTTTGTACACTGCTTTATCGTAATTCTTATTTTCCCTTCTTTTTCTGTCCTATTAAATTTTCTTTATCTCAATCCACAAGCTTTACTTCCCTCCTCTCCCCTGTCCCACTGTGGGGAAGGAGAGATGGAGCAAGCAGCTCTGTGGTGCTTAGCTGCCTGACGGGCTAAACCACAACACCATAGTTGAAAAAAAAAAGGAATTAGGCTCTAATAAATCTACCAAGTGGCCTCAGCATTTAGTTTAAACGTTGTTATTTGCTGTGTTAGACGTTTCTGTAAGAGATGATATAACAAGATGCAGCATCATGATCACATTGTACATATGTATGATTTATTCCCTTGCTATTAGTTCCAGATGAACAAACCCACTTTTGAGCATCAGAAAGGAATAGAATTTGTGCATCTACACTAGATGATGCTTGTAGAAAAGTAACATAATTCTTTATGATTTCTCTTGGACTCCAATATAGATGGCTGTAATTTAAACATGAAACACAGTGTTTAGGACTCCAGCCAGAAGGGGAATATTTTTGTACATAAAACAAGGCACGCAAAGGTACGAGACAGAAGGGGCTTTAGGAAGGGTAGCACATCATTTAGGAGTAGACCAACATGCAATTTTTCAAGCAGAAGTAAACCCACTCCACCTGTTTTGGATTCCAAAATTAGTGAACACTCAGTTTGGCCCCAATATTTTTTTTTCATTTTGCTATTTGTAGGTTGGGGACAGAACTTAAGACACAATAATGTTGTGTCAAGATCCTCACAAACATACACTATATGCCTTGAGAAACTCTGAGGTCTCAACATCATGAAGATTTTTGGATGTTATGCTGCCAATACCACAGATCTGTGGACAAGCAGAATGAACTGAGATAACAGAAGCAATACATCAGGTCAGGCAGGGTAATCTATAGCGTTGATACATTCTCTAATAAAAAATAATAACAACTATTAAAAAATGTAAGATGAAAGCTAATGTTTTAAAGGTGAAAACCATTCATGTTTTCACAGCAAACCACAGTTTGTTGTCAACACATCATGTGACAAAGGTAAGATAGAAAATAAACCTTCACTGCATACTGAAATATGAGGTGAGACACAGGAACACTGCGAGAATACATGTGGATATTACCAACAGCTCATTTTGAGCAGCCCTTTTGCCATAGTAATTCCCATTTTGTACACTTATTTGGCTAAAAAGAGAAAAAAACAAACACAAAAAACAGAAAGCAAAATTCAAAATATATTAGATCTAAAACAATGGGTACAGAAGCTTCATAACATGTTGCCTAACAGTAGGGATTTTTTTCTTTATCTAAAAATTACTTGAGATTGTGACAGAACCAGTGTTAGTTCATTAAATAACTATCTCCACGTATCTGCAAGTCACATATTGCACGTTTGACCCTGTGCATGATTTCACTCCAGTAAAGAGACTTCAAAATACTTCATTGAACGTTATTAAATATTTAACTTCTTCAAGCAACTGATGTTTGTGCCAGATTTTTCATCTTCCTTGCAGCATGTGGCACAGACACCTGCTGGAACAAGTCACTGAACTAGACGAGCTGCTGGTCTACCCTGCTTGTAGACACACCTGCTTGATAAATCTGATCCAATTGCTTTTCTGTTAAGAAACATTATAAAAAGAACAATCCAGTTGTAACAAGGTGTCTACTAAAAAGTCACTCTGGAAAAGAATGACTGATTTTTTTTTTTTCCAAGTTAAACAACCAAGAAATATTTTTAATGTGTAGTCACTGTAGAACTGACAGCCTCAGGGGACAACAGACTAACATGGAAGTGTTTTCACCTTTTTTTTTTTTTAACACTGCTAAGCAGATGATACCAGCCTGCCTGGTACACAGCTGGAAACTGGACTTCCCTGGCATAGTCTCTCCCACTTCCCAACTTACATTTAACTGAGCTTGATAACCACCAGGAAGCATCTCTATATAGAACATGGAAAGGACAAGGCCACTCCAGAGAATGATACAGTGTGATTATTGACAGGCCCTAGTGAAAAAAACACTAGAACAATTTCAGGTATGAATTTCTCCAGAGATACAGTTTGACATTGTATCTTCCTCCTACCAGTTCTTTGTCTTCTGGTCTGAAGAGGATATTGTTCTTTTTCACTACATGTATTATAAAAGAATAAGGAAGAATAAGGAGAACTTCACCTATCCACTTCTACAGAGTCACACGAGTAGTATGGCAAAAGTGATTGCCCTTAATACTGCCATAGGAATAATTGGGTCATCGGTGAACTGAACTTCCACTGCATGTCATCCTGTCTTCCACCTGCAGCACCTAAAAACATAGAAGTTTCATTTGTTCTTTAAATTAATATCTATACCTTACAAATTCATGTAAGAAATGGATTAAGATTTTTTTTTTTAAACAAGGAAGTATTTATATTTGAAGTCAAAGACCCACCCAGCTGCAAGTCTTACTTAGATGTTTTAAGATACCGGCTTCCATACAACAGCCCCCCTCTGTGCCAGACTAACTTCAAAGTCTGGATTAGTAGGCATATGCAAGTTTTGCTCTACTTAATTAAAAAATAAACATATTTATTTAGTGCAAGAAAATGCACTATGCAGTGTTTCAGTAACAGGCTTTATGTATGTACATATGTACATTGTATCCATGATGTTTTACTTTCCTCTATGGAAAGAAAACAGGCTTTCAAACAGCAGCAGCAAGGTTTAAACATATTTTCTGTCGAGTTTTTCTTCAGAACATTATTATGCAGATGTAACAGCAAGCCTATACATGTTAGTGGTTGCTAAAGAGCACTCAAGAGGAGAATGGGAATGTTTTAAGCCCCTTCAGACCAGGGCCAGCAGCTGAACAAACCCAAACCCTGACACCCCCCGAGGCTTCCTCACAGCGTGCATCTGCAGAGCGACCCTGGCTTCATAATCTGCCTTAGCAGGTGCCGCTCCTCCCAAGTAATTATTGCTCATTATTTCTTTGTCAGAGGCAACGCAGCCTCTGAATGCTGCAGAGGTCAGGCCTCTCACCAAGTATTTGGTATTAGCCAAACATGGTCTTTCTTTTCTGAGGGAGTTTCTGTCGCAACTAAATAAGAAAAAAAATTAAAGCCAAGTTTTGATTATTTTTAAAACTTGAAATAGAATAGAAATTGGTTGGAAATTTTATCCTGACTGGACTATTATCTGGTTCTGCATATTAAATCTGTCAACATATTCTGCAGGCATTTTAACTAAAAATCTTATGATTTTTCCAGATATTTTTTCCCAAATATTTTGTTCCCTCTCATATCTGTGACAGCTAAAATAAAAAAAAAGTACACATGATCTCTTATCTTCCCATACAACTACTTAGATGCCTAATTTTGAAAATGTTGGTCTTGTACCTATTAGCATTTTCCCAGCTAAACAAAACTGCTTCAAGTTCTATTAAAAACAACGAAAACACGAAATGTCTATGCGTTCCAGACACCCGTGCCTCAAATAAAGGAGTTTAACTGTTTCCTTTATTTTTGAGACTCCTTGGAAGAGGCACACTAAACCTTTCAGATGAGATTTCAGCAACTTACAATGGAAATTAATGCTGTACCTACCACGTATCCTAAAGTAGTGTCTGTACCATACAGGTATTAACACTGTATTACTCTGATGAAGGGAGGGACTATTTTGTATGGCCACAAGCTGCTCTGCTGCACCTAGAGAACAAGTTTAATACCTTAGTCTATGGGTTGTCTGAGAATTGACACTGTATCCTAGAGAGAGAAAGAAAATGCTGAAACATGAAGCTGTTTTTTCTTTATTAAACACTTCCTGGAGCATGGAGCAGCCTGGCCAAGCCTAAGAAAGGAGGGCTCTTCCCTGGTATTCTCCAGAAGAGCAGACAACTGAAACCAGTGGAACTTTTATAGAAATTCACAGACATCCCCTTCCCCACACCTCCCAAAGGGATTCAAAGGTGTTAAAGGCAAAAACGTGCTAGAATATTTGCTTTTGATATCTTTTTGGCAAGAATCGTACATTTCTATAAAAACAAAAGTTTCCAAATTGCTGAAAAAATTGGCACAATCCACACAGAACTGTAAGTCCTGCATGGAACATCAACTACACAGACCTCTTTTTTTTTTTTCTTTATTCTTTTCAACTTAAAAGTTGAGCAATCGAAGAAGGCTGCTCAGAGAGGTTGTCCTTGGAGGCTTCCAAGACCAGGCTGGGTAAGCTCCCACCAGCCCTACCTGACCTAGAAGGCAATAGTGCAGCAGGTTGGACTAGGGATCTCCAGAGGTTCCCTCCATCCTGAATCACCCTATGATCATATTTAAGAAACCAACATATACACACACATTCAAAATTCAGTACAAATCCTTCTCAAGCACTAACTACCATGCATAAGGGGAAAAAAAATAAGGTCCAAAGTTAATGAGATAAATACAACGAGGTCGAACTATGTTAAGTGAGATTATCAGATGATCATCATGTTTGTCTTCCTCCTTATGAAAAAACAGGAATTGACCAAGGATGATAATTTAACAATAATGCCATAAACATGTCTATATTCCAACAACTATACTTGAGATTTTTGTCCTCCCTGCAAATAAATTACATCATTTTGTATCAAATTATTCATTACAGCCATTTTAATTTGCTCCCAAGAATGTAATGGCTTAATTTTTGTAATGATACTTTTTCCAAAATTAATGTTGACTCCTGTAATGAAGAGCCATCAGGATGAGCTAGCAGGAGATAACAGGACCACAGGCAGAAAAGAAGTACTAGCCTCCAGGATGAAAACAATGCTTTAAAGTATGAAGACTGATTCCAGAAAAAGATGTATTCAACTTCCTACAACCTGTATAGTTCTACTGCCTCTCAGCAACTGGATCTATCACAATTAAAAAAAGTTTGTTTTTTTTAATTCAAAAAAGTGAAAACAATGTAGTTTACCTAAGTCTCCATGGTATTTTGAAGAACCAAATGATGCTTCAGCTAGACATTGGCCTTCTGCATGGTAATTATTTTTCAGTACTGAGTTATATAGATAGGTCTTTAAAAAAGAATGAGTGCAGTGATAGGACAAGGAGTAATGGCTTTAATCTAAAAGAGGGGAGATTTAGATTAGATGTTAGGAAGAAATTCCTCACTCAGAGGGTGGTGAGGCACTAACACAGGCTGCCCAGAGAAGCTGTGGATGCCCCATCCCTGGAGGTGCTCAAGGCCAGGCTGGATGGGGCTTTGGGCAGCCTGGTGTGGTGGGAGGTGTCCCTGCCCATGGCAGGGGGCTGGAACTGGGTGGTCGTTAAGGTCTTTCCCTTCTATTTCCAAACTATTCCGTGATTCCCAAAATAAAACATGTTAATAAATCACCACCCTAATTTCCATCTTTATTGTATCCCAGTAGATTTCACACCAAAACAGTAAACAAATATTTCTAGCCATAAAAACCTTTACTAGCCAAAAACTGTGACCGCTGCACATATAGAACATATCCTGCCAAATTACCACCCACTACTTTTTAATAGGGACATTCAAGCACTTCAACAGAATTAAAGAGTTAATTGCTGAGAGCTATCCAGAATTGCTTTTTTATTTAAAAAAAAAAAAAAAAAAAAAAAGTTTCTCTTGCTAAATTAGACCAAGTCCTGAGCCACATCACCATTTGCCGAATCTCTGTCCAACATGTTTTAGTTATTGGCAATGCATTTAATCCTCCTCTGTTTGCACAGAAATTCATCTAGGAGTCTGGCAAGAAAAGAGGTATTTCAGAACAAATGCCAGTAGGTAATTTATAGAACATCTAATTCTCAGGCCCTAACAAACAAGTTGTGTTACACTGCCTCCCAGTGCATAGCTTCTGTCTGAAGCTCAAATGGAAAAAGTTGGAGAATGTTTCAGACGTGGAACTACCCAAAGGAATTATAACTGTGTTAGAGCCGTTTCTTAAAAGCATTTAAGCACTTTGTAAAAATTCTAGGTAGAAAGTATTAATGAACTGCAAGATTTAATTATTTCACCATTTTGTTTTAAATAAATAAAATATATATAAAAAAAAGTAGATAAATTCTTGCGGCAGACTTTTTTTTTAAATTAAAGTCTTGGGATAAACAAATTTATCCCAACAAATTTATCTGAATCACAGATTAAAAACATCAGTGACAAAATCCAATAATTTTGCAGCAGACAATTTCACTAAGAAAAGGAAGAAGTATTTTAATATTTTACATATAAGGTGACCCAAGGCAAAGTATTTGAAGTCAAAACTTCAAAAACTGTTTATTTTTTTTAATTAGTAACAACAACACTGTTGTTCAGCAGAATTAATAATGATCCAATACAGACATTTACTAAATTGAGCTGAAGCTCAATGTAGTCACCACTTCAAACCCTCTCATAGACCATGAATACACAGCATTGTAGACAAGATCTCAATAAATAAATAAATCATTTAACAAAACCTACAGTTGAATTCTAACGGGAAAAGGAGGCAGGTGTACTCTCTAACACTTTTTAATATTATCCTTAATATTTTTAATATTACCCTTACTCTTGCTGACTCTTAATCTGCTAGGGTTGTTAAACTGAAGCACTGCTTAGCTAAGTCTAAGCTGAGTCACTTTGGAAATAACAAAGGTCAGACCTTTGAAACTAAAAGCAAGTGAATCAGTCAAAAATGGGCAAAGCAAATGAACCTGATTTGCTCATTTGGACAGCATGCATGAAACACAAAAATTCACGACCTACAATATGACCCTCAAAACACGCTGTGTCCAAGAACACAGTCAACAAGCCAAGCCCCATTAATAAAACATTCACAATCACATTTAACACGGATAGGAGTAACCCATTCTGCTTAGGGGAACAAATTAAATGAAAACACACCTACTTTCCAAATGAAAAAGAAAAAACACAAACCACTTACAGCAGTTGGGTCTTTCAAATGGAGCTGAGTTGCTGTCACCTGTTTGAAACCACCAGGATAACTAGAGAAGAAACGAAACATACAGGCTTAGTGCTATATGCTCAAGCATGATGTTAACACAAATATCAGAGTATCTTAGCATCATAGAATCATCTGGGTTGGAAGAGACCTTCAAGATCATCAAGTCCACCATCAACCTGACCTACTTAGTCTTAGTGAAATGGTGTAGTTGCACTAATTTACATTTAAGCATATACTTTAAATGGTGCAAGAAAGCAAACAGATGTCAGGTAAAACAGATTCCTTTCATTTAATTACGTTATTAGGAATCAGCCTAACTGAAATGAAAATAAACCCAACATTATTAGAACTGTCAACTTAGGCAGCTGTACAGATTTAAGTATTTCTTTAATTGCACAATTGCTTTCACTTTCTTATTGAAAAATTTAAAGAAGTCATTACAAGCAGGGGAGGAAAAAAAACTTAATTTCCATTAACTCTGATGAGAACTTCTCAGCAACTCAAAAAAGGAACTTCAAAGGAACTTCGGGACTGAAACATCAATACCAGCAAAATTAGCTTTCTCAACTTGATTTAATAATCTCCCAACTGGATACATTTTAACACTTTGGGAATAATTATCTAGTGTTGCCACAGCATAAAATAGGAGTGACTGTTCTTACTTGACTGAACTGATCCATGCTGTAATTGTTTATTCTGTAATTGTTTATTGTACTTCCATCTATAAAGAAGCTGTATCTGACAAAATAATATCCTATACACTACTGTATACATCAGTACATCTTCAGAGTATCTCATTTTTTACCAGTTTTTCCAGTTATTTGGAGAAATTTAAATCTGATATCCAACACGAAGGACATTTTCTTTTTTCTTTGGTTCCTTGACTCAAGAACGTATCAATCTTGGTGTCAAGTGTTAAATAGGATAATGTAATTGTAGTTGGCATCTGTATACATCTTAAACAGATAAACAGGAAAGCCTTCTACTGCTTAATAGATACAGTAGTCATGATCTTCGCTTAATTTCCACACAAAATAATGTGGTCTACCCAATCTGTCAGTTTACTCCATTGTCATGGCTAAAACAGACTAAATCAGATTATTTCCCTAACAATATATACTTCAAAAAAAAGTCTTGCATACTTTTAAACATTGTAACAGACGCGAGCACAAAACAAACAGGTAAGTTGCAGTTCCCTTTTGAAACAACATGCTAAAAAGACTGCAACTCTTAAGAAAGTGACATTATATTTACCACCAGCTCATCACTATACAGTGACTTACCCAGTATGTGAAGAGTATACTTTTTGCTCCCATTTGTTACCAGAAAAAGCAATGTGTCTTGTATTTATTATGACAACGTGATCTCCACAGTCACCTACAAGGTAGAAAGCAGTAGAAAATATTAAGAGAACCCCAGGAATAACCAACCAAAGTAACAGCTACAAAGGGTGTATATACATTCACCTAAGATCCAGTTGCCTGGCCTAGGAGCAAGTATTTTATTTTAGTCAACACAACACATGCTGCATATGAACCTGTTTTAAATATTCAGGAAAAAAAGGTAAGCTCTAAACAACAATCCTAAATGTTTTAGTTTTCTTATGAAACACTACCAATGTTTACCACAGGACTGAACACTTTGGGTATGTAAAATAGTTCTACTAAAGAACTACAGCCTGGGGCTCAATGTATCTAAGATGCAAAGAGATTTCAAATAAAAATCAACTCTGTTGGGGAAAAAAAAAAACATCAGCCCCCCCCAACACATTCTCATCAATCAAGCAAAAGTGACTGTTACAGCAGACATGTATTTACTGGTTCCTGTACTAACAGCAACTGTTTGTTGTAATATATATATTTTTTTAATTGCAAAGCCTTATGTTCTGTCAGCAATACCTTGCCAGGAATAGTTACTTTACTGATCTTATTTACTAGTGAAGTACTAACACAACCCTTACTGTCTAAAAAAATATGTTGAAAATATGAAAAAATTGAGTTTTTCATTTTAGAAGTAATTGTGATCAGCTGTACAAGCTATAACCAACCACCCACTGAATCAACTGCAAAATGACTTGTCCAAAGTTCACCTTCTTAGGCATCACAATATTAGAATAAAAGCATTTGAAAACTCCTTTGATTACAGCATTCCTTAGTAGGTTACAAAGCAGCTACACAAAGAAGGAACTGAATAGAATATTCATTTTTCACATGAGCATATAATAAATAAGGTGTGAAACTTCGATTGGTTAAAGTTTTCTACCATTTTCTAATCTTCTGTTCCTTTACTGCTCTATTTTCAACTACAGCTGAAGCTCGAACACAATTTCAGTATCTTCTCTGATATTTATCATCTTCACCACTGACAGATCTGTTCTAAAACACTGTGTCTAAATGCATTTGCCAGGAAGTTGACATTGGATTTTGTGTCTTTTTTGTTGCTGTTGTTGTTATTATTGCTGTTTTTTGTTTGTTTGTTTTTGTTTTGTTGGGAAACGAAAAGAATAAGTTCATCTATGGAAATTTTTGCCCAAAGTTCTCCACCTGAATAATATTGAATTAACAATTCTATACACTGATAAATCCATTGCAAACAACGTGAAGCAGCCAAGTTAAAAACTAACCTATCCAAATAATGACTGCAACCTGTTCTTTTATAGTCGACCAAACTGATGAACAGAATTCAGAATTTCAAATTAATACATTAGTCTCCACTTGTCTTTTAACAGCGTTGCTTCCATCACCTCGGGGACACCCACTCTCAGTAGGAAGACAGCAAAAATACTTACCAGCTGCACAAACACACCTTGCATCCTACTTTTGAAAAAGATTACTCAAGAAAACTCTTCCTTCAGGTTATGATGTAATATTCAAAATTACTCTTTTATAGTTTTCTCCAGAAATGCACAAAACCAAGGCCATGGTATTCTCTCACACTATAGCATATGCTACTTGTTATGTACAATGTAAATGTTACACCTCTTCAAATGAAGCTAACCTGCTCAGGGATTCCATTCTGTATCACTGAATGTTTGTAACTTTCCAGCAATTCCTACCTCACAATAAAAACACAGGCTTCACGTAAGTGCATTTTTCCTCCTACGTTTCAATTATGGACGAAATGCTCTTTGAAGGTAGACACCATCAACTGTTAGCTCACAAGACTGACAACCTACTTGCCAATTCTTTCATTACAAGACAAGTTTGAGCTGCTGCTTCGAGCCATTTGAAGCTCACATTGCAAGTGAGAGTAGTACCTGGGCCAGATCTGGCTTGTGGAGCGTTTCCATCTAACCTAGTCTTCTCTGAGGATGCAGAGAACAGCTGCTCGTGTAGAAAATCCTGCCCAAATAACACAAGTGGTTTGCCTACACTTGCTTATGATTCAATACAAAGAACCAGACTACACAATTTTTGAAAAACCTAGCTCACTATTTTTGGTTCCTTACTGTGAAGCTGTTTGCAAAGACAGAATGCAAGGGAAAGAGAAGAGAGGGAAGGGAAGGTGCAGAAGAAAGCAAAAAAATTCAGATTCAAATCTCATGAACAAGACTTGTATCACCTTTTAAGGCCTGACAACATCTAAAAAGTCCAACACTTTGGAGAATAAATAAAGATTATCCCTAAAACAGAAAATAAACGTACATAAAAACGTATTTATTTCTTTTCCCTACCCACAGCTTAATTTCAGTTCCAGATATTTTTCAAAACAATAAATAAATGATGATTTTACGGAAAGGTGCCTGTGAACCCAGAAAACCAAAATGCCTCACAATCTTATTCTGCCTAAGGAACTCTTATCTCTCAGATGCTAAAATATTTGTTGTTAGTTTAGGAAAAAAGAAAGACATGCTGAGCACACCAACCATAAATTCATCCATCCTTTGCCTCCTTAAAGAGTATCAAATGTCTCCCACTGGTAGTAATCTATCAATCTCAGGTGTAATGCATTTGGTACTGATTTATAGAATACTTTAGACCGAATGAAGTTATCCTTGAAATGGCTTTCCAGGATTTTATAACTTCATGAACATAAAACCATCAAAGAACTTTCCCATGGGACAGCCAAAAGAATTTTCCCTCCATCTGCTTTATTTTCTTTTAGATATCCTTAGACTCCAGTGACATCTTGTGGATACGGCAAGTTTTGCAATAGCAGTATTTGGGTATTTTCAATATCTTCCAAAACCTACAAATACTACCTTTTATTATGACAATCAAATCAAGTATAATTTTAGTGTTTACATTAGACATGTATGAGCAAAGCTTAATGCTTCTTTATGCTTCAGTAAAGTCTCTTGAACAGGGATCATCATTTATTATCTATAAAATGCTCATCACAGTGAGACGAGCACTATGGTGTTACCGATCACAAGCAAAGTATCTTTAGTGCTGAATCTTCTAAACAGTAGATAAGCAAGGCTTTTTTTTCATTTGATCAAGAAAATATCTTTCATCAATAATTGTGTCTCCTATTTCAAAATCAGACAGGTTCTAGTCTCATTGTCATTAAGTGGCTGAGGTCAGAAGCCATCTGGTCAAACCCCTGCTCCAGCAGGGACACCTACAGCCAGGTGCCCAAGACCATGTCCAGATGGCTTTTGAGTATCTCCAAGGAAGGAGGCCCCATAGCCTTTCTGGGCAACCTGTGCCAGTGCTCTGTCACCTGCACAGCACAGAAGTGCTTCCCGATGTTCAAAGGGAACCTCCTGTGTGCCAGTTTGTGTCTCCTGGCTCATACACACAGGACTTTTTTGCACGTTGTTCAGAATGAAGAACTGCTCCAAGGTGCTGTGGTGCTGTACAACTACTGAACAGTAGCGTTCAGAAAAATCTAATCAAGAATCACATTGGTGTTTCAATACATGCACTGTGGATTAAATTTTTGTTTAAAATCAGTGCAACAAAACACATTTCGAACTTAAAAAAAATAACCGAGGCAACTGAATTCCATCATAATTCTGCTACTAAAATTGAATAACAAATTATACTAAAATTGAATAACAAATTAGTAACAAGCTTTATATGGATTGGTAAAGACAATGACCTAAACCTCTGGAGAGGTATGAAGGGAAAACACGGGAAATGAAATTGAACCCTTTATAATTTACAAACTGAAAAATGCAACCTTGTAAAAAGCACTGTTTTTTAAGAATGAAATTAAAAGAAAAATACATTAAAAATGCTTCTGTGTACTGCAATACTCACTTAGTGCATGATAAATAGGTTTATGCCAGCCTTCAAGTCTGATTACAGTCGCAGCTGCTATTTTTCCTGGTGGTTGCATCTTTGCATCTAGGAGATACCAAGCTCTGGCAAAAGTAGCCCATTGCTAAAGAGAAAGAGAAGTGGTACTTAATATAGGAAAAGAACACACTACCATAAATGAATCTAGCTTCTCTGATTTGATCAATGCATTCTTTTACATTTCAAGCATCATAAGAAATACTAATATTCAAAAACACCCCCTGTCATGTAGCATTAGGGTAGAGCACAGTGCTAGACATTGTATCATAGAATCATCAGGGTTGGGAAAGCCCTCCAAGATCATCTGGTCCAACCATCCCCCTACCGCCAATGTCAACCACTAAACCATGTCCCCAAGCACCACGCCCAACCTCTCCTTGAACCCCCCCAGGGACCACCTCCCTGGGCAACCAGTGCCTGACTGCTCTTTCTGAGCAGAAATGTCTCCTCATTTCCAGCCTGAGCCTCTCCTGGTGAACTTGAGGCCATTCCCTCTGGTCCTATCACTGGTTACCTGTGAGCAGAGGCCGACCCCCAGCTCCCCACACCCTTTCAGGCAGTTATAGAGAGCAATGAGGTCTTTGGCTCCCCAACCCAGACTTCCAGGTCGGGAGGCTAAAAACCCTGAGAATAAGTGCTCTGGCTAATAAAGACAAATGAAAAGAGGGCATTAAGAACCTCAGCCTTTTCCTTATCCTCAGTAGTCACGTTCCCCTCCTGCATCCAGTAAAGGATGGAGATTCTCCTTGGTCCTCCTCTTGCCATTAATATATTTATAAAAACATTTTTTGTTATCTTTAAGCACAGTGGTCAGGTTGAGCTTGTACAGTGGTTTGGCCTTCCTGATTTTTTCTCTGCACATGCTGGCAACTTTCTTGTACTCTCCCTGTGTTGCCTGCCCCTTCTTCCACCAGACACAAACTCTCTTTTTCTCCTGGACACTCAGCAGAAGTTCCCTGTTCAGCCACACCGGTCTTCCCCACTGACTCATCTTACGGCGCACAGGGACAGCCTGATCCTGCACCTTTAAGACCTACTGTGCTGCACTTACTGCTTGAAACGGTTCATTGAATGGTTTTGGTTAGAAAGGACCTTAAAGCCCACCCAGTTCCACCCCCCTGCCATGGGCAGGGACACCTCCCACCACATCAGGCTGCCCAAAGCCCCATCCAGCTTCGCCCTGCACACCTCTAGGGATTGGGCATCCACAGCCTCTCTGGGCTGCCTGAGCAACACCTAAACACACTTCTGTGCCTACTAACAACCCTACGTGCCTACAAGGCGGGCAGCCTTGTCCCTCTCAGCCCCCTTCCCTTCCCCAGCAGCCCCACAGCGGGCACTGCCTGCTCCTTCCAGCAGCGCCCAGGCCAGCCGAGCAGTGCCCGGCCATAGCACCCGCTCACCCCCACAAAATGGCGGCCGCCAGCAGCCCGCCGCCACACGGAGGGCAGTGGCCACCGCGGTGTCCCCTCGCCTGAAGAGCCAGCCCCGCGCTCACCTGGGCAGCCTTGGTGTAACTGGCCATGGCCGCTGCGGCTCAAGGGGAAGGGAAACGGAGCCCATCGGCCCCGGGAAGCGGAAACATCGCCCTGCGAGGGGCGGTGCAGGGGCGGGCAGCGCGGGCTGCTCGGAGCCCTGATGGTGGTGGCGCCTCCTCCGTCTCCTTCTCCCTGTCCGTCCTCGGCCGGCCATGGACCGCTACGTGCTGCTCCTCAGCTGGGGGGACCGCAGGGCTGAGGGCAGTGCGGAGCCCGCTGCAGGTAGCGCTGCACTGGGGGGGCGATGCTGAACGGGGGCTGCCGCCGAGGAGGGGGGGACGCGGGGCAGGGCACGGAGCGGGAGCCTCCATCGTGGGGGCTGGAGAGGGGGAATTAGCGTCGGTACGGCTCTCCTGGGGCACGTGAAGTCTGTGTCCTAGAGATACGTTCCTTAAGTTCGTGTGCTTTCACCCGCTTAAGCGATGCCCCTGCCTCAGACGCCTCGGGGGTTGTTCTCGAAGACTTTTTCTTTATGCTTTCTGGTCTAGGGTCTGTGCGCAGGTAGGTTTTCAGGATTAGTACCGTGATAAAGATCTTTTTCTTTCAGAACAGAAGGCTTTAACGACTTACGCCTTCAGAAACTTAGGTTATTTGAGTTTTGCTAAAACACTGATGTTAGCTAACTAGAAGATTTTAGAGATATCATGGGATGGTTGAGGCTGGCAGGGCCCTCTGGGGGTCCACCTGGTCCCACCCCAGCTCAGGCAGAGACACCCAGAGCAGCGTGCCCAGGACCACGTCCAGGTGGCTTTTGAGGATCACTAAGGTGGAGACACCACAGCCTCTCTGAGCAACCTGTGCCAGTGCTTGATCACCCACACAGCACAGAAGTGCTTCCTGATGTTCAGGGCAACTTCCAATGTTCCAGTTTGTGCCCATTGCCTCTTGTCCTGCCACTGGGCACCACTGAAAAGAGCTGGGCTCTGTCTTCTTTGCACCCTCCTTTCAGATACTGATATATGGTGATAAGATCTTCCCACAGCCATTTCTTGACTAGGTTGAACTATCTCAGCCTTTCCTTGTAGAAGAGGTGCTCCAGCCTCATCTTTGTGCCCCTCCACTGGACTTTTCCCAGTGTGTCCAGGTCTCTCTCGTATCACTTAGCACAGGTCTGGTCACAGCAGTCCTGGTGCAACCTCCCCAATGCTGATCACCTCCCTTGGCCTGCTGATGGTGCTTGTGTAGTGCAGCCAAGAATACCATTAGCCTTCTTAGCTGCAAGGGCACGCTGCTGGCTCATGGTCAATACAGTGTCCACCAAGACCCCCAGGTCCTTTTCTGCCCCCCAGCATTTCCTGGTGCCCAGGGTTGTATATTCCTGGGTGCAGTTCTTTGCACTTCTTGCTGAACTTCATGAGGTTCTTATCAGCCCATTTCATCAGCTTGTAAATCTATATATCCAGTAGTTTAACTAGAACTTTATATTAGTCTTTTTAGACTCCTACAAATCTGTACTTGACACTTGTTTTAAACAAAACTTTTCATGTTAAACTGAACTTTAAACTGCATTTGCAATAAGCAAGATTTACCTTCTGGAAGTCAGAGGATTTAAGAAAATCTTCTTTTTCCAGCTGTGACTGCTGCAAATGTTTATAAACTTCTGAAAGAAAACTGTAATTCATCTACAAACACAGATGCAAGGACATTCCCAGGTAAGCACAGTAATATATGCCAAATGTTGTCAAGGAATTGGCCTAGGCAAATTTATTATTTACATGAAACAAATCAGAAACTTGAGGAAATCCAGTTTCTCTTGCTCTTGCTGCTACCATTTCTATGGAGAACTGATTTTCCTTTAGCAGCTCAGCTGTTACCAGATGATTAAATATACCAGGCACTGGAAATGAAAGACAAGTGTTTTGAAAGGCTGACAAATTTCAATCTATTTTAAGACTGACTGAGAGTAGAAAAGGGCTTGTTTCTCATGTCAGCATGCAGCTTGATATTTTCATGCCTATGATTTTTGTTACTCCTGTGATCTATGTTTTTTTCAGTGGAAGCATTATTTGTCTGTTGGGTAGCAATTCAGAACGCCACACCATGAGAATTTATTAAATCATTTTATCATCTTAAAATGGAGTTCTGAAGATCTGCTTTAGTACATTTAGTTTGTAGTGGATTGATTATTTTAAATCCTTGTTGTGTCTCTTTTCAGCATGTTCATTGGCTGGTATCCCAGGCATAAGGAAATGGTATTTTGCAAGTCATGTTATATGTGGTTATTATCAGGTAAGAAATATTTTTTTCATAATGTAAGTTCCACAGTTCTCTGCCTAGTGCAAGTTAAAACTGTAGTGTTCCAAATTCTTCTTGCTTTATTAGTTCTGCACTTCTGACTGGGAGGAAATAAATTCCGACACACAGAATAATGAAGACTCTCTCCAAACAAGTATTGATGAATGTCTGGGAGCCATACATAATTTTGAGGAAGAAGACAATAACAGTAGGGAGTCACTGTCTATGACTGAGTATGCATATTGTTATCTTTATTGAAGTATAGTGAGCTGACATTTAACAGTAATAACCCAAGGGAATTGAGAAAATCCAACAAGTAAAAGTTATTACCAAGCATATAGTTAACTACGAACAATCCCCTCCTACTACTGAAGGTATTTCTTTGTTTAACATAGCTTTAATTGTTATTGTTTCTTTTTAGCTACAGATGATTTTTATAGAATAACAGAACAATTATTCTAACATCTGACAGTTTTCCCTTGCTAAGGGAAAGCAGGCTGTCTGAAATCCTACTTCAAATTTTACTGCAGATTGTTTTGAATTTATTTCTGCCTCAGTAAAAGGGGAGATAAGTATAGTTCATTGCCTAGTATTAAGTCTGTGCTGAATTTTAAAGATAAGTTATTTACATCAGTTAGCATTCATTACTTGTAACTTCTTTCTAAATGGCTGTTTATATTTAGTTTCCAACTATGTTGTTCTTCATTTTCAGCATTTATGATGAAGCTGCAGAAAGCCTGCATCAGTTAGCTGACAAGCTGCCTGCCCCAGGTAACCTTTCTTAAAAGAGCAATCTAATTTGGAATTTATCTTGTTAGTTGTTTGTCTAAAATCTCAGCTGGTAAAGTCATAGTCAAATGGAAAAATAAAACAAAAAAACACACACACACAATTAAAAGCAGAGGATAATAGTTTGGTTGAATTAACTTTTGAATTAACTTGTTTGCAGATCTTGCAAGTAGTTTAATTAACCTGAGCGTGATTGGCCTTGCAGATCAGTTTAGGAAATAGTTTGCTGATTATTTTTTTTTTTTTTTTTTTTTTTGGAAGACTGCATTTCAATTGTGATTAAGGTAGTTATTTATGTAATGTTTTTTTCCATATGAAATGACACTAAAGTAGTAATAGACAATAAGCAAAATTCAACAGACAACCATCAGAAGTTTTTTATCTAAAGAAATAAAATAAAATTGAAAGTGTTGATGTTACAGCTGATTGTTAGCAGGTAAGAGCCAAGAAGTTGTGAAGGAAAATAGATGAGAAACATTGGATTCAGATTTTGTAAACTGGAGATGGGTATCACCTTTTGTGTTTGGGTTAAATAATGTTGCAGTAGTTGAGTTAGAATAGCAAAGAAACTGAACGTGGAAAGAATGAGAAACAAGCTATTTAGAAGTGTTGAAAGGAGGTAAACAGCACAACTGTACTGTAGACAGGACTCTTATCAGTACAGGTTTCAGTAAGAAAGGAGAGAAGGAACTGCTGTGAGTGAGTAAATGACAAAATATTTAATTTTATTTTGTGTTAATTCAAGAGGAACAAAGATGAGCTAAATATGTGTGAAAAGTGTTTTAAATATTGCCAAAAGTAGTTGAAGTTGATCTTTAAACCCTTTTCATTTCAGTCAATGATAATCATTATTTTTCTATCTTCTAATGACTGAATCGTTTACTGAATAATGTTACTTTAAGTCGTAAATAACTGTTTTTACAGGAAGAGCAATGGTTGATGTGATACTACAGGCAGTAGAGCGAGATGCACCCAAGTTAAAAGACTGCTTACCTGCTATTGGTGCCCTGAAACACCTGAAAGAATGGCACTCTGCGCAAATCACCATTGCCGCAAATGACTCTAAAGGGTATGCTGTTCATTTTAGGTCTACAAACAAGGTCACTCCTGTTTTGTGTTTGGATATTTTAAAAGAAAACACTGAAACGTATTTAGTACTTCACATATATTCTTTGCAAATACATAGATTTGTTTCTGTTATTGTTTGAGGAGAGGAGTTGCCCATGCTGATTTATTGTAAACGTATGTCCTAACAGCAGAGGCAGGCATAAAACCCAAGCCTTCTGAAGTACCTGCTCTGATGAGAGCAGAAAATAAAATGTCTTTCACTTTCCTTTACGTCACTAACGTCTTTAGTGTGTGTACCCTGTTTTGAAGGTTTGACGTACTGTGCTATGCATTAACTTGCATTGGTCGTAGTTTTCCAATTTTTATAAAACCAAATATGTAAATCTGCTGGTCTGACTTCAAAAATAGTAACCTTCATCATTACATTTAATGGAGGAAAAAAAAAATGGTTCCTGGCATGTCTCTTCTTGAAAAATGATATATAAATGCTCAATTACTTCCTGTATGCTTCTGAAGAGCTTTAACCCCAAAACTATTCAACTTGAAATTAAGTCACATAGAAGTTAATCTCTTACTGTCCTCTCCTGATTGATAGAAGTAGGCCATGATGTGTCTGATGTAGACCATGGTTGTTTTTACTTTTTCCTGTGCAGTATTGTGTGGGTATTTAATATCTTGGCAAGGCATTGTCCACCTTTTTTTTTTTTTCTTCCACCCAAAAGATTCAAGACTGCTTCGCAAATTATGTGGTAGAGCTTAATCTTAAATTAACAAAACTGATTAAATGAAACAATTGAATGCTTGGTCCTTGGTAAGAATCAGTAGTATACCACCAACACAGTGCTTCCTAATATATATGGAGGAAGATAAAGTGATTGCAGTGACTTCCATAAATGCTTCACCTCAGTGCTCAGAGATGTCTTTCTGTGCAGCCAGCTTTTGACTGAACTTTTTTTTTTCTGCTGCCTTTTATGTATAATGAGGCTATTTGGGCATTCAGTTTTTCTGATGAAAATTTGTACTTTCTTTTCCTGTTGTGTTGCTGGTGCTGATGTTTCTCACAAAAGATAAAGCTAAGGGGACCTATGGGTGCTGGCTATTTTCTCTCCCTCCTTCCCTCCCTCCTTCTCCCAGCATTTGGCTAATAATTATACTGAAGACACCTCTTTACTTATAAGGCTAACTAAAAACCACCTAGATGGACCAGTATTAGCCCCAGTGATGGCTACCTAACTCTGCTTCAGCTTCTGGCAGCCAGCCTTACTCTGTCATGCCTACAGCTTGCCATTGCAAGAGGTTTTAGTTGTCTGACAAAGTTCTTTGCTGCCACGTTCATGAAGGATACGAACAATTCACTTACAGTCTGAACCAGGATTCCATCAAATTGCACTGCATGATAATATGTAATGTTAAATTCAGGAAGATTAATTCTCTTTTTATTTATTTTTCCAATAGCTGGCAAAAGATTGCAGACTACCTATCGGCAGACTTTGTATCTTCAGATAATGTCATGAATATTATTGATTTCAAAGAACTCTGGAGGGGAAAGATTCAGATATGGGAAAGAAAGGTGAAAAAAACTTTTTTTAAAGCATCTTTGTATATCATTTATACCATGTGTAGTACACTGCATTTTATATGTTAATTCAAATTTGGTTTTGCAAATTTAATATAAAGAGATTACATTTGTAAATACTTCGTTCAATGCATCTGAGTAGTGGGAGGAAAAATATGCTTTTTTGCTTGGTAAAAGGATAAATGATATTAAGGCATCTAAATGTGAACTTCAGGCATTCTCGTCTGAAATATTTGCCTTAGAACTTCTTGTTCAAAATTAGATTTTATTTTTTGTTTCTATCACAAATCATTATCATATAGCTCCATCAGTCGTTGTTGCAAGAACATATCTAGTGTTTCTGCAAAGGCAGAAAGGCTTGTGATTCTGAAAGACTTTGTTTACACTTCTCGTGTTGAGGTTTTGGATATAGTAGTTGTTTACCTAAATCCAATTTCTTTTTACCTAATTTTGCAGTTAAGGTGAAAAGAAATCTAATAGTAGTTGTTTAATAATATAAGTAACTGGCTAAATTTTATTGTCTTTTTCAGTTTGCATCAGAAGTCAGGTTTCCAGAATTTTGTATGAAGAGCACTTCAGTAAAGCCATTCAGCACTTCACATTTAAATTCTTGCTTTGTTCTTGAAAAAGAGCAGCAATATAGGAATACTGATGCTTTGCCAGAGGTATGTCTTATTCTTGATGGCTCTTTGAGCCACCAGAATTCATCTGATTTACCTTCCTGAGAAAAGTAGTAACTGAAAATTAAACATGAAAGTAAGGATTGCATAAGGTTGAGGAATACTTCTTTTGTTAACATGTGCTCATAAAATGGGTCCTTAAAAATATGTTTGCTCTTAAGTAATGTGATACCAAAATTACTTTAAAGTAGAAATTTAAACTTTATTCAGTCTTAATGCTTAAAATATGTAATTAATATTTGAATTCTGTATTTATTTAAACTTTTGAATTTCATTTTGGAACTACATGATTTTTGGAAATTACTGTTACTGCTTCATGTTTTCCCCTGGAAGTAGAAATATAATGGGAACTCTGCATTTGTTGATGAAAACAAAAATTCTTGTTTATGGAAACTGACATCAGTTAACAGACTATTATTTTCACTGTTAAAATATGCGCCTTTGGGATTGCATTTAACTGGTCCTGATAGATTTTGTTTTTCTTTGAATTTGGGTAAGAGTAACAACCTGTGTGATGAACAGGGTTGGAATTCTAAGAAGCAAGTATTATTAAGCAGAATTAAATACCTTCCCTGTTTTTACATAATTATGTAACATGGTATGGTGAACTATTTCTCTTTTTTTATTCCTTTACATGTTTTTAAGACGTACCTGTAAGACATATGTCCAGCAAAACATACGAGGAAGCTTTACTGAGATCATGTCATGTATAGTGTTACAGATTCTGTGTTTGATCTCATTTCAGGTTTTTCATTACTATGGTCCTGCGTTAGAATTTCTACAGATGGTTGTCCTCTCTGAACTACCGTCCTTTTTTGTATCAGATTTGGAATTTGAGCTGTATCCTTATTTTTTTTTTTTTGAAGGTTCTAACCTACTAATGATAATGGTTTATAGCAAAAAGAATATGATCACTATCTAACTATCTAAACAACACATGAAGAGTAGCAAGGATTCATTTCATACCAGCCTGCTGAAATAGTCATATATTGTGTCTTCATAAGTGAATTTCTTTATGTTGAAATGTAAAGTACACAAACAATAACCAGCTTTTGTTTTTATATTATTGCACATATAATTTGTCTACTGATGGATATGCTATTTGTGGGGAAGAACAGAAATATTTATTGGTGTGTAAGTTTAAAAAACCCTAAGCAGAATCTGCAGAATCTGAGGCGAGGTATGGCAGAGGAATTTTGGTTTGAGTTGTGTATACTGCAGGTATTTCAAACTGTATTCATATTGGTTTAAAACTTCGGGTACTAGTCTTGATGTTACAATAGTAGCTTAGCTTGTATGACCCTGCCAATATATAACTTGAATATATCACAGAATTGTAGGGGTTGGAAGCGACCTCAAGAGATCAGCAGGGCCAACCCAAAGCAGGCTCCCTAGAGCAGATTGCCCAGGTAGGCGTCCAGACGGGCCTTGAGTATTTCCAGAGAAGGAGACTCCACAACCTCCCTGGGCAGCCTGTCCCAGTGCTCCATCGCCCTCACCGTGAAGAAGATCTTTCGCATGTTGGTGTGGAGCTTCCTGGGCTCCATTTTGTGGCCATTGCCCCTTGTCCTGTCCCCACAAACCACTGAAAAGGTTGGACAAATCCTTTCATCCCCCACACTTAAGATATTTGTAAACATTGATAAGATCCCCTCTCAGTCTTCTTTTCTCAAGGCTGACCAGACCCAGGTCTCTCAGCCTTTCCTCATAGGGGAAATGATTGTCTTTTTTGTACTGGAAAACAAATATAACTATTTGTTAATGTCTGCTTATATGAGAGGTGTCACTAGTATATTTCATCATATATTTTATGCATCTCCAAGTGTACTGTTTTGTCTCGAAGGGTGAGCTTAATATATTTTGTGGTACTAAGTATTAAATATTATACTTTTACAGTCCTTACTTGAAATAAGATGGTAACATGGTTTATAAAATACAAATGCATACAGTTCGTTGTGAAGGTAAGCTTCCTTCCTTAACCTATTCTGTTCAGGAGCCTGTCAAGAAAGAATATCAAGAAGACATCCGCGTTGCTTTTAGATCAGATTTCTTCTCTATCTGGGAAGGTAAAGTTTTGTTTTGTGTAAGTTTAGCAGGAAAACAAAGACTTATATATTACTCGTAAAAGATACAGAAATAATATATTAATACCTTGTCTCTAAGTGGGCTCTTTCAGTATACTAAAAGCAAATGACTTAAAAGTACATGCTGTACAGGTCCTGACAATTCTTAAGTCCATTGAATGGTTTCTCTTTACCTCAGCGAAATTTCAATCTTCCAAAATATGTTGTTAGTTTTATTCGTGCTATGACAGATATTTCCATATTATAATAATTCAGTTGCTCTTTAGCAAAAGACAGTTCTTCACGCAGCTTATAAAATGAAAAAAGCAGTCTGAAATAGTAAGATTTCTCATTTTGTATGTGCATTCTGCATTTCTACTCTCATTTTATATAAGAACTCTTGAAACATTTACAAGCCTACCTTTTTCTTCCAGATATTAGAGTATTATTCATAGCTACAATACTAGTTTTAAAATGTTCTTCCTGAATGCTTATAACAATGTAAAGAAAGTTTTGTAATGTTTATGAAATAAATCTGTGCTAATCAAAACTGCTTGCAATGTGAAAATATTGATACTAATGTCATAAATAGCATTTTTATATATAAAATAAGTGATTCAACAGTTAGTTTTCTCTCAATTGGAGCAAAAACAAGCAGTTTTTACAGCTTACGTGTCAGATGGTATTCCATCTCCATTGATGTGAATAAAAGAAGCATAGAATAAACAGGCTTCTCTTTTAATTGAAGTACAATTGAAACAGTGCCAAATTAGTGGCTCAAAATGAAATATAAAGTAGGCTTCAGTAATATTGCTTGTCTTATATTTGCTGTCATTATTTAGGTGGGAGCTTTATTTGCATTGCCATGTAATGTAAGCAGTATAGTGATCCCATCCCCTGCCCAGCTGAGTACAAAGAAATGGAAGGAATATATGGCTAGGAAACCTAAGAACATTACTGGTAAGTGAAACAAAGACAGCTACAAGTATATTTTATGTGTATATGTGTTTAAAATGTATATATTCTATAAAGTTGTGTTTCCTTTTTTTCCTCCAATGAAATTAAGTCAGTGATTGTGATCTTTGCCCAAAAGTTTTTGGTGAATGTGTGTTGGCCTATGCATACCAGTTGCAGAGGAAAATTGAAAATAACATTGTGGTGAGCTGTAGGGAATCAATGCATTTCCTTTAAACCATCTCTGTGTCTCGTCCATCAGTTAAGATCCTGCTTCCACATGCTTTTTCTGAGGTGATTGTACAACCTGTGGGCACAGATGGTGCTTCTGCAGGTGGAAATCCAATGCACTTCATTTAAGTGCTTCTCATCTCAGTTCCAGAGGTTCTTAAGTGCACCTGCATTTAATTTCAGTCTCTTCCAGGGAAAATACAGAACATCAGGAAAGGCTGGATGCCTCCATTCACCTGAGACCCAATGTGTCTAATATAGTGCTTTGAGAATTTGAGGCTGCTTCTTCCTCAGTGGGGTATAATGAGGGAAGCCAACTCCTATTACACAACATGCTAGTGGTTAGAAATTTCATTCAGGAAGTGAGAGAACAGAATCAGTGCAGATCAAGGTTGGATGGAGTTTCTTAATCATCCAGTATTTTAGGTGAGAATCTACTGCATGCTGCCCTGCAAGTGGAGACATTGTACAAGTAGTGACTTAGGTTCATCAGGCTGAATAGAAGCTTGGTGATAGCCCAATGCTTAAAGTACTTATCTAAGACAGGGTAAGTTGTAGCATTCTGCCTTCTTACGTGCTTTTGTGGTCTTCTAATACATAATTCACATTTTCCAAGCAGCTGTGACCTCTTCTATTGGCAACCAAAGGTAGAATTTGCAACAAATAGATGTGGATGGCTGGCAAAGGCTGATTTTCTTGGAGGTTTGGGGACAGGAAACAAATTAAGAGGAATTAGGAAGAGCAGAATAATAAAGCAAGGAATTAAATTCTATGGATTGGGTGCTGGTAGTTTATAGATCAAACTAATCTCTGCACATTAAGCTTCTAGAGCAAAATTTTCAGTAGTAGGAAAAACATGGATATTTAAACATATTCATTCGGTAAGTTGAAAACTCTTTTCTAGTGGTTGCCACTAATCTGACTATATTAAGGATTTGTGAACAGTAATCTTTCCAATCTGTGGGAGGTGTAATTCTTCATATTTTTAGTTCTCAAATACCCATTAAGATTAAAATGAGGAATAAAAAAAAACTTTCCCATGAGGAATCGACTTTTCAGATGCCAAGACAACCTGGAAAGAGAAATATTTAAATGACTAGGGGAGTGAAGAACAGCACTATAGTGAAGTTCTGTTTTTGTTTTTCTTCTTTTCTTTCCTTGATTTATATATTCTGGTAGAGGGACTTCTCTGTTCCATTCCCTCTCTAGCTTACATAGTGGAAAGTTTTCTGTTTGTTACTAACAGAAGTATATAATAATAAGCTTCGACCTCTTCTTGAGTTATTTGTTGAGACAGTACTGCAGATATTTTAGGAACTTGTTTTGAACTTTAAAACTTAGTACACTGAGAAGTTTTAATTCTCTCAATCTCTACATTACTAATATGCCATCATTTTTTTTTCATCAAAAGATCACAAAAACATCCTTTTAATGTTGTCAAGTCCTACATGAATTTATTTTAAAAAGTAATTAGTGTATGCCTGTGTATAAAAATAAAATGTGTTTATTTGTGCATAGACTGCATGAGAACTGTAAAGCAGTGGGTGAAACTTAAAAATGAATAACTATTGGAAAGAAGGCATACATTATTTCCTTTCTTCTACAGATGTATGTTCTTTCAGAGAACACGTACTATCGTTTCAATCTGCATATGCAGAAATGCACCTTTTAAATACCCTACTCTATCATTGTGTACGTGGCACACTGTTTCCCCAACACCACCTTGTTCTGTAGTAGAAATGTATCTTTGCAGGGGAGTTGCCTTTTACTAAGCTCTGTTAAAAACCTTATTTTGGTTGATGGTTTCAGTTGCCAGATGTACTTTGTAGCCTCCAGTAGGAAGCTGGCCTATGTTGCATTTAAAGAAGTTCTGTGCAGGTAATGTGCTTAAAGCCAGCAATGTAATCTAACTCATCTCTGCTTCTGTAGCTTGTTTAATTTGCGTTCTGTCCCCCCCAAAAAAAAATAATTTATTTTTTTTAAAGGTAAGTATAGTCTATGCATAGTGTGTCTTCTAAAAAGCTTAGAGAGATTTTGTTAGTGAGATTTCTCACAAAAGAGAGCAAGCTAAAGAATTTTGATGAGGTGTTATGGCTTGTTTTAAACTGTGGAACACCCATAAGAAGGCATCTTATGTCCTGGTTGTGTTTCTTTTTTCTTTTAATTTAATTTAAATTCTTTTTTAAGTTCCAGAAATTGAACTGAAAGGAGAATCTTGCCAATATTATTTCTTGCTACAAGGCAATGGCTCTGGAGGATGTAAAGCAACCTTGATTCATTCTGCTATCCAAATCAATGGTATGGCCACTCTTGCTGCAGTAAATGGAAAGCTAAAGACAAACACAGAAGAAACAGAGTCAAGTAAGTATTTAATTATTTAAGAGAGCCTGAAGACAGGCAAATGCTACTGAAATATATATGTTCTCTTTATTCATTCCAATGTGTCTTAAAAGGAAGAAAATTACATTTTGATGAATATACCTATATTTATACCTAAATTCTTTCAGAAATATTTTTTCAAATCAATTCAAAAAAATAGTAGGATCCATTTTTTCACAGTATTTACTATTACTGAATTTTGTAAATCAACTGCTTAAAGTTGTAGTCAGTCATTTCTCATAACTGTCAGTGGTTACAGCAATGTAAATGTTTGTTGTACAGGGAAGTCAAGGTAATATGAATGGCAATCAAATATACAAAACCTTTAAGCTTAAAAGGTATGCATTGTTGGTGTAAAGACTGACCAGCCCACGCCTAAAATCTAATCAATTATCTATTGACAAACCTACTTCATTGATTTAAAATGAAAGCTACAAAGCAAGCAGACAAGCTGAGTTTTGTGAGCGTGTCTTCAGATAACTGGCAGATATTACCACAGAGTGGTTAGAATATGAGCTAGCAGATGATTGGAAGCTCCACTAGATAAGAACAAGTACATGAACAGTTATCTTCGAGTAGCTGTCCTGTTATTACTACGTGTATTAGAAAGCTCTGCAAATTCATGTATTTGCTCTCAATAACTGACAAAGAAAAGAACGCAATAACCTGTATCCTCTCGTTTCCTTATTGTTGAAATAAATCTGTATGGGATATGACTGATTGGTTACTATTTGTCCTAATTAAAATCTCTTTAGTAGTATGTCAGAAGACTGAAAGTCCTTAGCTATATGTTGGGAGAAAACTTTTTTTTCCTAATATCAAGCTGATGATCTTTTTACCTTCCTTAAAAGTGTCAGTCATGTTAACTGCATTATCATTACATTGGTTTTGTACAGAAATTCAAAACTGATGGCCAGTCATATATATCAAGTTATCTTCCTAGTGTCTTAATTGAATTTCCTGCTTTTTCTATAAAACTTGATGTATTTGAAAATCTAGTTATTTCTGTGGATTATGAAATGTGTATAGCTGGTGTGTTTGTGTCTTCCTGCAAACTTTCTTGAGAGGTAATGACCTGGTGTCTGCGAAGTCTTATGAGACACTTAATAATAGATTTCTCCTAATTTGCACAGGCTTTCCTATTCCTGACTTTATTGAGTCTCTGCCACATTTTTGTGGAAAGCAGATTGTACAAAGGGAAAAGAAACTGTCTTGTCTCCAAGCATCTGCCTTGAAGGAGTATCTAAGTAAGTAATGGAGAGTGTACTGAAAGTTCTCAAATAAGTATTTAAAAAAAGTCTCTTTCAAATTGAATATGATTGCTCTCCTTACAAAACTGAGGTAAGCTGGTCAGTTTGTGAGGAAAACATGAAGCTTTAAAGAAGAAACTTTTTTCAGCATATCTATGATTGTGTGTCAGATAATGCCTTTTAAATATTGGGGAAAAGAGAAAGCTGAACTTTATTTTCATTTACTGGGTCTTTGTTACACTGATATTCCCGAAGTTTGAGCATAGTTTCATAATAATTCTGCGGTCGTTAAATATTTCAGAATAATTCTGTGGTTTTCTATGCTTTTTTTTAATGCTTTCTCTTCCACAAAAAAAACCTTACTGCTGGATGTGCCTTTTTACAAAAATGATTATTATGGGTTTTGTTGTTGTTGATTTATTCTTTCTTGCAAAAGTCTTGACTAACAGAGGGGAAGAATGCACTGGGGATTTGTTATTATTATGAATGATGGATCATGATAAACCCGACCAAAAGGTCATCTTTTGTTGATTTTCATGACTTTGCAGAGAAGTAATTTGAATGTCCTGACTTTTTCCATCTAAATCCATTACTCAGAAACGCAATTAAAACAAAAAAAAAAATCTGAGAGATTGTTGAAAATGGCATGTTACGAAGATAACCTAAGTGTGTTATCATTAACAGAACACCAGCTTAAGGAAAATAAGATCTGTGCTTATTGTCTGCCTCCCACCATGCCCCCCTCAGTCATTCTAGGTTTCCTTTATACTATAACCCTGAGCTTGGGGGTGCCTCAGAGCTTGTGTTTTAGTTTGTAATGGGTGGGTCACCCATTTCCATTAGAATGAAGACAGGATAGCAGCAGCTGGCATTTGGTAGTCATCCTAAATCATATCAGAATGACCTGACTCTTAATATTCTGACCAAAGAGCCCAGAAAAAGCAATCAGTTATACAGAAGCCACGTTCTTGCAACAGCAGTACAAATAGCTATGCGGTGGGTGTGAGCCTCCTGTAGGAGGCTCTGCAGACTGGAGCTTTTCATATTTAAGATCAGCAAATCCAGATGTTAATCTCTGGAGGATTCAGAACTGGGTACTGGGAAATACACATATACAGAAGTTAAGACCTTTAAAAGGGTGATTCACGTGTAGTTTCAGCAATTCTACTTGTCTATGGAATAAACCATCTGCACCTTGCTAAAGGAAACAATGTTGTTAATGTCAAGTAAATGTTTTATTCATTTGTTTATTTGTTTTAAGCAGGCTACAGTTACTCTTTGTTACTGAACAAATGCAGCAGCTTTCCTTTCTTCCTTTTTCCTTTCATAGAGAGAAAGGAATTGACCAAGCAACCTCCAGTTATTTCAGCTGGTGAACTCAAAAACTTGTTAGAATTTACAAGAAAATGTTTTTTGGACCTGTGCGACACTAGTCTTCCTAAACCTGTTCGACAGAAGGTTGCCAATAAAACTAAGTCATGTACTGTGGCTTCTGGTACGTATCTTTCTTTAAAAAGATCTCTGTGTTTTCAAACCTGCTTTCAATTTTTTTTTTTATCAGAAGAATGAAAGTCTTATAACAGAAGGGGGTGGGGAAGGGAATGAGAACTAAAATAGCCTTCTAGGCTTTTTTTCAAACTGAAATTACCCTTGTGTTAACTATTTCCTTTCTTTTTCTTGACCAAAAAAATATTCAGAAAATACTTTTGACCACAGCACAAAGCTGATTTTCTTTATGCCATTATTATTTAGTCCTGTTACGGGTTACCCACGTTCTGGTACAGCAGGTGTTTAAATATCTTAAGAAAGCATGCGTCTTTTCTTTCTTGACTCTCCTGTATTTCAAGGAAAATGTTGGTATTCTTTTTTTTTTTTTTTTTTTTTTTGTATGACCAGTTCCTCTCTGTCTCATTTTTGTAGAGTTAGATCCTGTAAAGTTCATGTGCGTAGTTGTAGGATCATAGCTGGTGACAAGGGAAGAAAAAAACAATCTTGAGAGCCACAAATCTAGTATTTCTGTGGTTGATGGTATAAATTACCTTGCATTTGGAGACAAATTGCATCCTGATTCTTATGAGCAAACTGTAATGGTTTTGCTTTCATGGTGGGTGTTTTCTTGCAGAATCTGATTTAATGGAGTTGAATCCATTGGACTGGCCAGAAAGGCATGTTCTTCAGAATTTGGAAAACTTTGAAAAAATCAAGCAGAAAATGAGGTAATAATTGAATACTGGAGAGTTTCTCCATAATGCGCATTGAATATCACTCTAAATGAACCATGTGTGTTGATATCCATTTTGTAAACTGTTTTCAAATATATTGACAGTCTTTCAGAGGAATCACAGAACTGTAGGGGTTAGAAGGGACCTTAAGAGATCATCTGGTCCGCTCCCTCTGCCAAAGCACGTTCCCTAGAGGAAACTTTAAAACCAAATTTTTTTTACACTGTCAATTTCCAAGTTTGTTTTGGGGTAATTTCTTGGTATTTAGTAGTGTTGTTTTTTATTTTCATTGACAAAACACAGCTGAAAATTAGTTACAAGTAGCATAGTTCCAAAGCTGAGTTATCAGAATGATACCCCTAGGTTTCAGCCATACAAGAAAAACACACAAAAGCTTTTTTTTTTTTTTTTTTTTTCTCCCAACAAACACAGCAGTATAAATAAATCGTAAATATTGTAAAACAGTTTTTCTACCCCATTCTTGTCTTTCAAATACCATAGATGTCCATGACCTAGGTTGGAGTCCTGTATATCACAAATTAGATCTGTGCTTTCTCATAGTTTTTATTATTGTTGTTGTTAAATTTTGGCTTTTGTTTCTCAAACAGGTAAGTTTCTTCCTTCTCATTAACTTATCTTAAATGTGTGGCTTAGCAGTAGAAAAGAGAACTTTGCTAAACTTGAAAAAATAGAGTGAAAAGTTATATGCAGTAGTGTCTTTATGGTTCCTTTGGTGTGTGTTACAAGTTTCTGTTTTATGGAAACTCATTTTTTATCTTAGAATCCATAAATGGAAAAAGGGAATGAATAACGTGCTTCCCATGTTGTACTTCAAGTTATAAAAACTTGAAGAAATTACTTCTTTTTTTCAGTAGGAATTTCCATCAAATGTATTTTATTGTGAAGGTTTGTGCATATGTTCTCAAGAAACAATCTTGTTTATTTTACTTTGGAAATAAGCTACGTTTAATTGCTCCAGGGCAGCAGTGCTTTTTTTTCTTAAAGGACAAAATAACTGGGGAAAAAAAAAAGCACACTATTTTCTTAGATTAGTATTTACTTTTTTCTTTTTTTTTTTTTTATTTCTTCCCCCAGGGCTTCAGTGTTTGCACATTCATCTGAACAACTTCTGGGGCATAAAGATAGCCAGCGGGAGTCACTGACATTGCTCGATGCTAAAGAATTGCTCAAGTACTTCACACCAGAAGGGCTGCCAGTTGGTGATCTTCAGCCACTACAGATTCCCAAACGGTATGATTTCAGCATATTAAAACCATTGAAGACCATATTCAGGAGTGATGTAGGAGAATGAGAGTAATGACCAAATGACAGAATCAAAGTTTGAGTTTGTAACTTGCAACATCTTGCATCACATGCCTGCCAGTGCAATCAACTGCTATGGTTAGTCTTGCTATTTATTTATTTATTTGAGTCTGAAATGGCCAGAGATGATGATGTTGGTTGTATGCATTTAAATAAAAAACAAAAAAAAAAAACAACAAAAAAACAGAAACAAAACAAAAAAAAACACAAATGCCTGATGTGTAAAAGTGTGGCACTAGACTTTGCCATGGCTATTCCACAAACTACTGCCACCACACATCCGTTTCCAAAAGAGTATTTCTAGCACAGCAGAACCCAGTTTCACTGGTGTGATTTCCTTCATTTAGTGAGAAGGAGATTAAGTAGGAAGAATATTAATTAAAATTTTAAAAGGACAATAGCTGAACCTATTTAGCTACGTGTGTCTCTTGTCATGTGGGCCCAGCATTCCTATCAATATTCTTAAGTGCTGAGGTGCTTCTTACAGGAAGCTTGTCTGCTCTGCTTTGTGAGAATTCATTCTTAGTGTGTCCGCTGGTATTACTGCGTTGACCGCTCCCTTTTCAGCAGTGAGATTGATATTACTTAAAGGAATAATTTTCAGAGTTTAAACATCTGTTAGAGTAAGGCCAACCTACACAACAGTTAGATGGTGTCTGTAGAGTCAGAGCCTGTATTATTCATGCAGTGTGTCAAAAAAACTGCTAGATAAGCAGATGTTTGCAGTCACCGGAGTTATTTGTTGACCTTCTTAATGTTAAATAATAGAATGTCTAATGGAATTATTGTACAGCCCCTGGTCCTTTTATAAAACTCATTATACGTCATAAATTAAAAGGTCAAGGGAGAAGGGCAAGTTCTGTATGACTTAGGAGACTTCTGTTAAAGTACTTACTGAAGTTTTGAAACTAACTAAAAGGTGTTCTGGGCAGATAACTAAAATAAGGTAGAAAATAAGCAGTGAAGGTTGAGTCTCCTACAGAGCTGTTAGTTAATGAGTGCAAATGATTTAGGATTTTGTCTATAATATTAAATATTTTCATTCCATTTAGCAGTGTGGGAAAGAAGTGAATAATTTGTTTGCTACAAAAATGCTTTTTAATCCTTGATTTTTCAAAACCCCCCAGAGAAGATTTACTGTGTAGAATATTTTGATTGTTTTGAATGACTTGCTTTGAGCCATAGCTAAGTGAAGTCTGAATTTGAGAGGCTTGGGCCCAATTTGCTTGGATTTCTGTCAATTATCAGAAGAAAGGATGATTAGAAAAACTTTGCTTTGAAGTCCTTTACTGTAACACAAATCGCTCGCTTAATAGTTCAAGAGATCTTAGAGATCTGAGGGAAGTAAAAAGCCAAAATCAATATATTAGATAAAAAATAAACTACATGTTTTTACATGAAGGCTATAGGGTCTGGCAGTGACTTATACTCTGTGTATGTGTTTTTGCTTGGTTCAAAAAAACAAACAACAACAAAAAACAGAAAACCTGTGAAAATCCATAATGAGATTGTTGGCTGGAAGATAGCGGACAGTTCCCTTTGACATATCACGTTGCCGTTACTGTTGTGTCCAGCAGAACTCTACTCTGAGCTGCCCAACCTCCTAGCAGGCTCTCTGGCTAGATTCTCTTGAATAACCAGTAGCTTTGCAATAGTAAATGTTTGAGCACAGTGTCTCAAACAGGCCCAAAATTTTATAGACAAACACAAGGTTTTTTATTTGTTTGGTTGTTTTTTTTTTTGAGAGAGAGAGACTGTTGAATTAAAGGAGTTTGTTTTCCATATCTGAGCTTAAAATACAGGTTGGAGTTCTGGCTGATAGTCTTTTTAAATAGTCATCTTGCTAGATTCACCAACCTGGGTTTCATGGATGTTTTTCCCAGATAACTTTTCCAGTGGTAATTGTGCAGAGACAATCTATGAGAATGACAAAACCTGAATCAATATATAGGTTCCAGATACTGCTGCATCTTTTGTCTTCATTTCTTCCCTACTTCAGAGTTAATTGGGATGTGACTTTTCAGCATGTGCTAGGATCCGGCAGTGAGTTCTCTCCATCTTGTTACAGCTTGTTCCATTGAAATACTTTCAAACACATTCATATGAAGCATGGGAAAGGTGACTGTTAGGAGAGACAACAACTTGAAGCTCAAAGAAAGGAATTTGCAGATTATAGCACTGGATTGAGAAATGGGAGCTACTGGTTCCTCTGTTTGTTCAGGTGCCCTGTTGTGAAATGTGATAGTTGCCTGGTTTTATTGATAAATTATTTGGAACAGTGACCTCTAAACTGGTTGAAACATCAAAGAGGTTCTGTAATAATAACAGCTCAGTAGATAGTAATTAGTTGAGCAGAAATTCTTACTTCAATAAAGATTTAATTTCCCAATGATGCACTGTCTCAGGGCCTTCCTGAGCTAGAGGACATGCTGTTTTGGTCTTCCCATGTCAAGGCATTTGTTTTTGACTTCTGTAAAGCATACTTTATCCTGACTATAACTATTTAAAATAAATCTATACTTCTTTCCTTTCAGTGAAAATGCATTCCTTTTGACACCAGAACTTACTCCTCGGAAACTTAGAGGCTTGCCTTTTGAAAAAGCAGCTGGGTGCCATTATCATGGACTTGAGTAAGTTTTCTCACATCTTTTCCCAAAAACTATTTTTCCAATTTCCTGTCAAGGTAGAAGAAGAAACATTTCAAGCAATATGAATATTAATTATGGAAAACTTTGATTCACTGTGTTAATTGCAACACTCCTGCCTTGATGGTAATGTAGAGAGGTAGAGGTTGTGTTTTTTTTTTTTCCCTAAGTTGTACTGCGGTATATTACCAATGTCTCTGAAAACCTGAGGTCAGAATTGGAAATGGCAAGAGCATGAGGATTCATTAGTACGTATCAAATCACTGGAGCAGTACATGAGAAAACTATTCTGTGATAGGATATCCACTAAGAAATGCATTGGGTACAAAGTGTATGCAGTCTGGTCTTCATGCAAATCTCTGCCTTCTTCTGAAGTTGCATTTTGAAATTATTAGCATGTGGCTAATGATACTACTGCTATTTTTTCCTATCAACTTTACACAGTTTGTTTAAGCCTGTGTTGAAAATGTGGTAATTTCAGCCATGTTCTCTGGAGAAATGAAGCAGTCATTCTCTTTTCAGCTATCTGTTTCTTCTCTTTTTCTAAGTGGTAACTCATGAGCCTGTTAGCCTTCCTAAATTAAATCTAACAAAGAACACAAGGAGACAACTGGGTAGATAGGAGAAATTCATCCTCCCAACTGTAGGAGAAAAACCATTTGGCCATTGACTTGGAATATGGTAGCTTGATGACCTGTCTGACCTCAGCAAGGAGTGCATGTGAAAGTTTAAATTAGGTACAGGGCAGCTTGTACTACCTCTAGTCATAGCAAAAAAAAAAAAAAAAAAAAAAAAAAGACAGGTAGAGACCACAATGAGAGCTGGGTGTGGTGGGGAGGTGGGAGACCCTGGCATATTAAGGTGATGAGGGGAATGTGCTAGGAATAAGGGAGGGAAGCAGTAGAATGTGGTGGTGGAAACTTGTGTAAAAAGGAAAGAATCTTGATTTTTATGACTGGAATATATTCTTGTAGGAGTATCGGAGGGAGCACGTGGTCTTTTGGAAGCAGTTGCTTTTCGGACCATGCAGTTGTGATTTGTTTCCATGTGCATAGCTGCCGTATTTATACGTGGAAGTAGAGTTTTGTCAACAAAACCAGACGTAGCAGTTATTTAATAAAATTTCTGGTGTAATGAACCTGTGCCAAACACTAAGATCCTGTGTTGCAAAGAGAAAGTAATTGCAGGTAAAGAAGAGTGAGTAAAATGGGAACTTAACTACTAAAGATAAAAACATTTTTATCTTTGTAGGGAATGTGATTACTCAAGCGACTGAGAATATAAATAAGGAAAGTTAAATACCTTGAAATTTGTAAGTTAACAGAACTTACTCTTATCAGATAATGTATTTATTTCCAGTGGAAAGTCTTAATCAGCTGTAGAAATGGATTCAGTGGTATGTTATTAGAAAAGTGAATTTCTGAATATGAAAACACGGTGGGGGGGGGGGGGTGGAGGGAAGAGGAGAAACCAGATCTAGTAATTTAACGTAACTCTCTGTGAGGAGATAAAAGTAAAGAATGTGTCTACGGCTTCCAAGAATAGGAAACAGGTAAGTAGTTTGTAGGGTGGGTTGAGAGAGAGATCACTTCTCTCAGAATGCTTGTTTGAGTAATGGATAGAATAATTTTGTATGATAATGTTTTGTTCTGCAGTAGAGAGGTAATGTAAGTTACCTACTTAAAATTTCATTTTGGGCTCTTGCAAGGAATCCTGCAAATAGTTTATACAAGAAAAGAGTTAATGTGTTTTGTATTGTAATTTCCTGAGTATGTTTCAGTGAATTAGTGCTGTTCTTTTGTCCTCTTTCAAATTCAAATGTGAAATTATATAAAACTGTGGGGTTGCTTTAAAAAAATGTTGCAGTTATAGATCTGTTTGCAGTCCCACCAGTCTTAATACAGTTTCTTCTTTTCACTTGATTGATTAAACCATTTAATCCTCCTAATCAATAGAAAGATGAAAAGCTAGGGTATATTTTGCTTGTTCAGTGATACTTTTGTAGTTAGCACTTTTAAAAATGTGTATCTCTCATATAGTGGTGCTTATCTTGGACAAAGCTAAATGTACATTTCCAAAGAGTGCAGTTAGCAAAGAATTTGTACTAAATAGCACTTAAAACACTTGCTGTGCCCGATTGTCCTCTTATTTACACTCACTTAGTGAAATCTCATAGCAATCTAGTTTTTGGCAGAACCTGGCTCTTCGTAAAATTATGTCAGTGTCCTTGCGTTTTGGTATTCATTAAGTGCTTAAAACCTGCAAATTATATATGTTTTACTTTGGGATGTTTTCTTTAGCTATTTCCTGTACAATTCTCTTATGATATATGTACTGAAGAAATCACGTTGTGGTGGTTTTTCTTTGCTTTGAATAGGAAAGTTGCATTTTTCCTCTTACAGAAGATAGAATAAATGAGGAGAAATCATCTAAGTTTCAATATTTGTTTCAAGTATCGTGGATGTCACCGGGAAAACCTGAGACATATTCCATGATCATGCCATTATATCAGAGTGTATAATTTTATATAAAATATCCTGTTTTTATCTGGGTCTCGAAGTTTTGATGAATGCTTGCAAGCCCTGAGTTCTGGAAGATATTATATGATGTGCTGGGTTCTTCATAGATTGGGTTTTAGAGCTTTCCTTTTCAGTGTTTTACTGGAGTGTCACGCTGTTTAGTACATTAATAGAGGTAATATCTGTTAAGTACAGAATGAGTACGAAAGGCAGTAAAATCTGAATTAAAGAGGTTGATGCCATGACCACTGCCCTGGGGAGCCTGTCCCAGTGCCCGACCACCTCCGGGTGCAGAACCTTTCCCTAACCCCCAGCCTGACCCTCCCCTGTCCCAGCTCCATGCCGTTCCCTCGGGTCCTGTCGCTGTCCCCAGAGAGCAGAGCTCAGCGCCTGCCCCTCCGCTCCCCTCGTGAGGGAGCTGCAGGCCGCCATGAGGCCTCCCCTCAGCCTGCTCTGCTTGGGACTGAACTAAGAAACTTCAGTGCCTCCTCACACATCTTGCCCTCTAGACCATTCGCCATTTTTTGCATCCCTTTTTAACCTTTTCTTTAATAGTTTTGTGTCTCTCCTATATTGTGCCATAATAATTACTATTACCCTTTGAGTCCAACTCTTCAACCAGTTGTTCACCCATCCTATTACGTACTTATCTAGCTGCATGCCGGACATTTTGTCCAGAAGGCTAATGTGAGAAACAAACTTCGCTGAAATCCAAAAGGATTAATTACATCTACTGGCTTCCCTTGGTCAACTAAATGGATAACCTTGTCATAAAGGAAATTAAGTTCATTAAACAGGACTTTCCACTTATGAACCCCTGTTGGCTGTGACCAATGACTGCATTGTCTTTCAGGTGTTGTTCAATAACTCCCAGAATAATCTTCCCTGTAATTTTATCAGGCACCGAAGTGAGACTGACAGGCCTATAATTACCAGGGTCTTCTTTCTTGCCCTTCTTGAAAATTGGAACATTTGCCAGCTTCCAGTCAAGGAAAAGACTTACAAATAGTACAAAATTTAAATTATATGTCGCAGTTCGACTTAACACACACCTGATGGATTTAGCTATATTTAATTTGTGGGGCTGTTTTAAGGTATCTTTCAGAACAATGTATCAAACAAAGAAGTGCTGGAGATTATATTACAGTCAAAAGTAAATTGTTCTTTTTTTTTTTTTCTTTTCCTTTGGACTGTAATAAAGCAGAGATTCTCACAGATTTCTCTCCAATTTCTATTTTAGATACTGTCTAGATAACAGAAAAGCCCTAGAGAGAGATGTGGGATATGCTGAACTTCAAACTCGTCTTATTCGCTATGAAACTCAGACTACTTGCACCAAAGAGTGCTGCCCTGTGCCGGTTGTCCTGAGCCCTCTCCCATCTCCTGCAGTCTTGTCAGAGCCTGGAAGTGTCCCCGATGGAGAGTCTTTACAAAGTGAATTCAGAACAGAGGCATCAAGGCTCAAACGCAGATCAAAAGACTTGGACTGCTTTTATCCCAAGAAGAGGTAATGCACTGAATAAAATAAATCTTTGGTATGAAATATTTCAGTAGTCTCTTGTGAAACGCATCTTTTCTTTCATCTTGAAATGCTTTTAGTGAAGCTATCTAGACAAATGGTTTAGTTGTTTAATCCTCTTCTGTTAGTTCGTTTTTTCTCAAGTGTGTCCTCCCATTGATAGCATTAGATTAATCAAAACCATGCAGCACAGGCACCTTTTATTTAAGAGATTTGTGAGTGCATCTTGCAAAGTCTAAAGTGCCTCTGTAAAGGTGACGGCCTCATTTAGGACCGGAATAACTAAAGGTTTAGAAAGTCAAGCACTGTACAAACAGAATGACTGAATTCCTAATCCAAAGGACTTCTAGTATAAGATGACCCACAAAAATCTAAACTTGTTGACAGCCTTGTTTATTAAAATATTTACTGAAAATTCTCTTTTTAGTACTTCCGTTTGTACCTTGACCTCACTCTGAAAATGCAAAGTCTTTGCATCAATAAAAAAAAACAAAAAAAAAACCTGCCATGTAACACTATTTCTGAATTCACTTTATACCTTTATACTGTAACGCTTCACTTTGCTTTCACTCCAGTTTAATATCCCCTTGCAATCTGGTCACAGGTGTGCTACCTACCTTTTTAACAGAGGTATTGTTTTGGGAATATCTGCATCTTTTACAACTTACTGAGTAGTTAAAAAAGATGTGATTATGCTTAGCATGTCATATAATTGGTGTTTCAGGATAGCACTCTTACTCTTGGAAGGATCAAACATTACGCTGTTCTAGTGGCATTGTAATGCCCAATTTCCAGTAGATCAATTGTGACATTCCTGTAAGGCAAAAAAAAATTTGGCAGTTTCAAGATGTTTCATTTTATCCTGAGACTGAAGGCCAGAAATTCAGCTCTTCTGGCTGTCTAGACAAAGCGTCTGTATGCAAAACTAGTCCTCCTTGCAAAGAGTTTTCTCTTCTTAATTGTCTTAGTTCTTCAATTTGTTTCTAGTTTTATTTTTTTTAATCAGAGATGCAATGGGTCTCTAAGTATCAGAAACCAAATCAGTAAGTGTTCTTCTAATACACAAATTTTTGGGGGTAATACTAGAATGCTATGTGCTGTTTTGAGATGGTCTTTGCAGTAGGGTGGTGGTTGGACCAGATGATCTTGGAGGCCTTATGCAACCTTTATGATTCTATGTATAGTCTGCTAGGCAATTATGCAGCTGCCTCTACAGCAGAAACAATGCTACCAGAAGAATCAGTACAAAATCTGTAAGTTTTTCTCTTTTTTTTTCCCTCCCTCTCTAGACTAACCAAATCTGAGAGTACAGACTCTCTCCTCTCCCAGGCAAGCGGAGGTAGTGGAAGTCACAGTACAGTGGTGGTAACAAGGAAACGCTCTGAAAGATCAGTTTCTTTAACTTCAGTGCAGTTGAAACAATCTGGTCAGCTTCCCAAAGTAACCTCTAAGGTTGGCTCCGCAAGTCACAGAAGTGCAACAGAATCCCAGACTTCAAAGCCAGTTAAGGAATCAAGATCTCAGAAACATACAAGGGTAAAGGTTTATTTTGTTTGCTTGGGGGTGGTGGTGGTCTAATTTCTTTCTTTGTATACTGATTTTTTTATTATTATTTTAATATCTTTTAAGTCAAATGTGGACTGTGTCTTCATCTCTGTTACTGCTAAATTTCATTCTATTAACTTCTTGTAAGTAAATCCTGAAGGTAGTGAGGAGAGTGCTCCAAAAGCAGTGAGTGAAAAAATCTGTAAGGATTATTATTACATCATGTCCAGGGAATTAAGACTGAAAGAAATAACAAATAGGAATAAAAAAACGTGGCAATAGATATCAGTGAATAGGAGTTATGAAATTCAGAAAATGAAAATAAAACCTAAAGCCACAAGAGAAAACCATGCTGGAAAGATGAAAGTTATTGTGAAAGAATGGACTAATCTGGGGATAAAGAGGTGTTCCAGTAGTTGTACAAGTCCATTAACAGAGATAATATTTAAATATATTGATGCAATAATGTTAAATTAATAGCAGTATATAGTAGGAATTTCACTTTTAAAATACAGTACAGAAAACCGTTTCTGTTTTCTGTATTGGTGATAATTTTAAATTAATCCCTGCCTACTAGAGAATCCAATGCTTGAACTTAAATGTTGTAGTGTCAAAGACATGTCAAGAAGACCTTAGTAAGCATAAACTGCAACTCATTCAGACCTACAGCAGAGTTTAAGTGCCTTTGATATAAAGAATGACAAAGTAAATTTTCTAATTTGGCTGTAGTACCTGGATTTTATTTTTGCATGCATGCGTGAAACAGGAAAATATCAATATAAAGCAAAGTAATACATATTGTATTTCAGAGAAGAGAAAACCCATGCTATTATCAATTTAGTTTTCCTGTCTTTGAAGTCCCGTGTGGATAGATACTGCTTCTCTACATGGCTTTGACACGTAAGCATTTTGTTAATTTTTGAGGTGAAGGAAATGGAAATAGAGCTTTAAATAGCTCTGCCTAACTTTGGTCAGTGAGTCGATGGCATTTGGCTGATGGATTAATGACAGAGGCAGCATCAAAGTAGATCAGGATTTTTTGTCTTTCAGTCTTCTCAATATATTAAGACTCTTGTGTCTTGATCTTTGTTGGGAAGATATAAAGAAGGGTGGCTTGTTTTTCCTTGGGACAGTTTTTCATGCCAGTAATTGGGATGAAGCTTTGAGTGTGTTTCTATCGTTTCCCAGATGCTGAAGGAGGTGGTAGCCAAGACTCTTCAAAAACATGGAATTCCAGAGGATCACAAGTGCTTTGAATCATGCAGCCAACGTCTATTTGAGATATCGAAGTTTTACTTAAAGGTAACTAGAAGGCATGCTTTTACAGTTCTTTGTGCTTAACTGAATGAATTTATTCCTGAATGCAATTTGAGATTGGGTGTACTTAGACCTGATGGTGCTAATATTTCCTAGTGGCATGTCACTAGTATGTGTAGAATGTGGAGAAACCTGTGGTCTTGTCAAGTGCAGAAGCTAGTTTTACAGTATATTTTGGTGTTTTACTGTTTGTTTTCAAACCTTATAAAGCACTAGTCTTTTATGTGTGTTAGATAACATGTAAAAGCAATGTTCAGGTAGGTAAGGTTGTGTTTATAGCTTGTCGTACTGCTGTAGATAGCTTAGGGCCATAGATTTCTGTTTATATTCTACTGAAAAAAAATGTTCTTGACATCAGGTTCTCCTAATTTATCTTCCTTCAGCGAGACTAGAGTATGAGATCATCTGTGGGCTGTTGTAAGCTATAGCTGTCTTCAAGGTGTAAATAAAGTTCATTTTCATAGAATCTGGGGTGATTCACATGATAAGCAGAATTGCTGTCAACTGTGTGGGAACTTAGCAAATCCTGGGGGCACTAGATGAGATGCCAGAGGGAAAAAAAGAAAAAGTAACCAGTAAGGCAACTGCTTTCTTTTTGTAATTGTAATTGTTTTATGGCCGTCACATCTCACTTTCTTGTTTACCCTTGCTTTGCCAAGTCCCTTGGGAATGAGCATCAGATGAATGCAAATTAACTTATGTACATATAGTTGTGTGGAACTGCAGTGTAGGCTGGCTTACATTCACCTGTGTGTGTTACTTTTTTTAAAGTATAGATGTAGTCATGTCAGTGTCCTGTGTTGTCCTACATTTTGTTTTGTGTTTTGTACTGCCTTTGTCTCTGCTTGTAACACGATAATTTTGTCTCCAAATCGATGATCAACTTAGTTTTGTCATAAATACTGGTATAATGAGCTATGTAAATGTAGCTTTACATATTTGCCTTTATATATATTTCACAAATTGTTGTTGCAGCTGTTGGAAACAAATTCTTTGCGCATATAAAACTGTAGAATACGATCACATTTCTTTTGTCAGAACGGAGGCTGTGTATGTTGGTCAGTTGGTTGTTGATTACAAATGAAGAAAGATTTCAGTAAAAAAAACTTCATGCCAAGTAATCTTTGTCCTTCACTGTGACAGCTCAGCTTCTCCCTTGTTCTAGGCTATTGGGTAAATAGCTCATGGTACCTGAAATTCCAGGGCCACGATGTGGTCACAGAAATTCTTGTAAATGCATTGCCAATCTATCTGACAAATGCTGACTTGGCAGCACCATGCTGCATTGCATCAACCTAATTTTTAGGAGATAATGAGGAGCATCTCTTTCCACAATACATAGGGGACTTTGTAAGTTAATGCTCGAGCCTATGTAACTTAGCCTGAGCACAAAAATGAGTACAATTACAGTATTTGGGTTAACAAGCTATTTTTCACAAGTTGAGCTGCTGTTCTGTTCGTCTGCATGCATTTAGCCTACCACCATTTGTGAACAAACTCAGTTTAGCTTGAGCTTCAGGGAAGATGATTTAAGCTAAATGAAGTTGCTCTGCAATTGAAGAGGGCTACAAGCTGACACAGACCATTACAACATCTTGCTGATGAGCAGCAGCTTCTTAAATAATTAGAGGACAGTTGTTCGCTCGTTCTGTAAGCACTCCCAAGATCCGCCCAAAATAGGCCCTGAAGGAAGATCTCATCTGAAGTCAGAGCCCGTGTGTAGGGATGAGGAAGCGAATTCAGATGGGTTAATGGTTCCATTGCAAATGAAGAGTAAAAGAAGATGAGACAATGATCCTTATCTTCAGAAGGCTGCTCTAGAGAGTTGTGGCAGGGTGTTGTTCTCTTACACTGTACTTCAGGTCTGTAGGACTTTACTGTGCTGCATGGATCAGAAGCATGATATCATAGATACAGTTTTCCTTTGGAGACTAGTAGTAGATTCATATTCCTAGTTTCTCTTTCTCTTCAGACAGTGGTGTTATATGCTTGCTATCCAAGCAATCTGGCTCTTGGATTAGCCTGGGAAAATTGAATGGCAAAGCAAACAAACCACTCTAGATTTTTCCCATCCTGCATTTATTCTGTTCCTCCAAGTCCTTTTTTCTGTTCTTTGCCAGAACTCTGTATTGTGGTCTAAACAGATGGTTGATTTCCATGTTTGTGGAAGATTTCAATCAAGACTGTAAGAACTTATAGTGTTTAAAAAAACAAACAACAAAACTGCATTTCTAGAAGTTTGAAAGTAAGGAGAGGTCTGGCTTAGTCACACTTGAGTACTAGGGCTGGACTGCTGTAGGAAAAGTTACGGCCCTTGGAGTGAATTTAGATTCACTAAATCTGTAGAAAAAGTGAATTCAAATAATCTGATTTTCTGTAGTTCTGAAAAAAAAAATCATGAAAGGATTAAGTTCCCCAAGATAACTAGGGCTCTCATCATCCCCTCATCATCCACCTATAATGAGTATATGAGTATACTAATCTCGGCGGCTTTGTGCTTCATATTTAGGATCTTAAAACTTCTAGAGGACTTCTTGATGAAATGAAGAAAACAGCAAATAACAATGCTAAACAGGTAAGACCATTTGTTTGATTTGTGTATGTTTTTCTATTCACTAGCCTAGGCTAAGTCCAACTGCAGCTGCTTGGCTGTAGGATGGTTTGGTCCACAGATTTAGGAGATGAAGAGAAGCATTCCTTAGGCTTTGGATCATTTCGCATTCTGATCTCACAAAAACTCTCTCTAAAATAAAGTTTTCCATTCCATATGATCATGGTTTTGGCAGTTCTAGCTAAAATACAGTCTATCTGTTATGTCACTGTGATAAATGTAGATGAAGAAAATTTTTCCACAACTCAAAAAAACAAACAAACAAAAAAAAAAAACAAAAAAAACCATGAGATTTTTCTTCCTTGGAGAGAAGACAAAATCATTAGGAATTCTTCTTTCTTTGTGTTCAAGGAAATAACATTTGTATTCAAAGTTTAGGTACCAACAGAGGGATCTATCAAAGGAAATAAATTTTGTATAAGAAAAAAAACACAGTAATTTTAAGCTTAGAAATAACTATAAACAGAAATGACATCAAATGAGTTTTCTTGTGTGTAAAGGGGTGCTTCTGTGAACACTAGCACAGAGCAAACAACAGGAGTAAGCACTCCTGTCCTCCAGAAAGTAAGTAAATATTTGATTTAAATTCTGGATAACACGATCTTGCATTTTTACAGGGCAGTTTTCAAAACTATAAATTATACATAAGGATTTGAACAGAGTTAGTTAAATAGTCTCCGCTCAAAACTCTTAAGTAAAACTGGTAGATCCCTACAGGATTTTATCCTGCCAGGGCAGTATTGTGTTCTGCACTGTTTTCCCTTGTGAACTGGTTCCTACAGATCGTAAGGTTTCAAAAGCTACATGTGTTGTGCTTTTTGATCCTGGACTGGGGTATTGTGCTGATGCACTGTTCCTCACTGCAGTCTTTGTCTGGGGAGACTGGTCAGTAGTTTTATATATGAACATTAATTTATATATGAACATTAATACCTCGTTGTCAACAGCAGTAAAATTGGGCATCTTGTAAACTGGCCACCTCTCCCTGTAATAAAGAATATTTTGAAACTACCTTATAAAAAAAACTGCACAGTGTGGGGTGAGGTAGCTCAGTTCAGGGGATCTAAAAATGCCTTTTTCTAAAGACAAGTGTTCTGTTCAATTAAATACAATTCTTGGGAGGTAACATTATCTTCTCAGTTTATTAAAAACCTTCTCCTTTGAATGGATTGCCTTTTAAATCTCGTTTAGTAACAACAGGTCTTCAGGTCAAGAAAGAATTGACAATATGTCTCAGATGTTCTTAAGTTGCTTTCAATAGTAAGAGTTACGCGAATAATTTTCTCATGTATTTTCCCAGGTGATTGAATGGGTTTTGGAAAAATCTGGCAAGTAGATTACCTGCTATCCACACCTTCCTAGAAACTGGAGAGAGAGCACTTCTGATTGCAAGAAAAACATTACACTGGGTAACACATGCATATACATATGCAAGCATCAGAAGATCTTTGGTCAGTGTAATTATATAGACTTCCTTTTCAAGCACAGTAGCATGCTTTGAAACTTTTTATACTGAAAGTTTTAATTTTTTAAAACATTTCAAATGAAAAAGGTTTTATTTTATTTGCATATTTATTATCTTTCATTGTTAGAAGGAATACAGCTTGGTCTTTATAAAGCTTTGTATCTTTTTCAATGAGTGTATTTTTAATAAGAATTTAAAAAAACGCCAATTTAATTTTAATAATGGAACTACTTTGTTATACTTTTTTGCACAAAGACCTCTGTTTATTACTACTTGCTTTTGTATAAGCTGAATAAAACTGCTTACAGCGTGGACCTTTGACATTTTTATATTGTAGCTGACAACAGTTCCTATTCTGCGCCTGGAAACAAAATATAATTAGAATTTGAGTCACAATTATCTCTCAGTTCTGTAACAGAAGAAAATCACCATCTTTTCAAAGCTAATGAAAGGTCCCATGAAAGGATATTTTAAGGGGAGAGCTACAGCCTGGATTTCTGTGTAATCTTCCTAGCAATCCTTAGAAACAATTCACAACAGAGGTCTGAGGGTTTTTTCATGGAGGGGGAAGAGAAAATCAAGATGCTAGTAGTAGTGATGATTGAGAGAGCTGTGAAACAGTGGGCAAACTGATGAAATGTAATACAAGAATTTCTACCTGAGTTGCAAACTCAGGAAACTACTCAATCAGCCTCAGCTTGCTTAAGTTTTGGGCACGTATCAGGTTTGTACTGGTAATTATTCCGTTTAGTATTGCGTTGTTTTGGTAGGAACTCCTCAACTCAAACATTTTATAGCTTTTCAGTGCAAGGATTTCCTATTTCTCATATAGCCTAACACGATTTCACTTGACAGAGATGCAGTGTTACTGTTTGCTATATTCTCCTAGAAGGAAAATGGATTAAGCAATACTAATATATGTGAAATTTGATATTACGAGAAAATATGATTGAACTAAACCATATGTAGATTAGAGTTAATACTATAATATCTACCTGTTCTCTGAGGAGTCTTTATAATTTTGTGATTTTATTCTTTGCTAAATTCTATTTTGTGTACAGCCAAGCTCTAAGGAGTTGTGTTTGTTGTTTGCTTTGGGGTGTGTGTGCACATGTGTGCATTTCTAACAGGATCTTGCATTCTACTCTTCTTTTCCTTTGTTCCAATGTGCATTGTTCTCCTGAACTCTGCATGAACTTTTATACATATATATGGGTGTGTACTTGTTTGAACTCTACTCTCTCTGCTTTACTGTGACCGTAAGCTGGAGTGAGCACGATCATAGAATGATAGAATATCCTGCATTGGAAGGGATCCACAGGGATCATTGAATCCAGCTCCTGGCTCCACATAGGACTACCATGTGTCTGAGAGCATTGTCCAAACACTTGAACTCCAGCAGGCTCGGTGCCATGACCACTGCCCTGGGGAGCCTGTCCCAGTGCCCGACCACCTCTGGGTGCAGACCCTTTCCCTAACCCCCAGCCTGACCCTCCCCTGTCCCAGCTCCACGCCGTTCCCTCGGGTCCTGTCGCTGTCCCCAGAGAGCAGAGCTCAGCGCCTGCCCCTCCGCTCCCCTCATGAGGGAGCTGCAGGCCGCCATGAGGCCTCCCCTCATCAGTGCACATCTTGGCTCTGGCCAGACGCAACTATTTTGGAGAGTGCTTGCAACACATCCATAGTATCCAGGTCAATAACTTAAAAGGTTTTTACTCATATCAATAATGAGTGTATGCACAAAATTGCTCCACTATTAACCAATGTTCATGGTTCCCTTCTCTCTGCATTTAAGACAAGCTGTTTTTCTATGTAATTGTGTACACATTCTTACAGTCACTCTAAAATACAAGAACACAGACACTTCTTGTGTTAAATATAAAATACTTTGCCCATACAACAAGAAACTTAGGAATAAGATGTCAGTTTCTTAACATCCAGTATTGAAGTCTTTACTTCCCAAGAGAGAAGTCTTAAGTTCTAGTCATACATTCAGCCTGAGTGCTGATACTACTATTGTGTGGATATTTATGCAAGCTACTGAAATTTGCATTTTCTGCATGATTTTTTTGTTTTGTATAGTTGTAATCGGCTATAGCAGATTGAAAAAAAAAATATGGTTAATAAATTTTCTGTTCACACATAAGTTGACAAGCAAAAGTATAAAAACTACGTTTCATAAAATATGCGGCTTACTGCCATGAGCAGAGAAAATGCCTTTCATGGAAGTAATTCATAATCTTTAACTGGCTTTTGTGATGAAAAACTATCTGCACGTATCTGTAGAACGGCTTTTATATAAAAGTGCTTTTCTTAAAAAAAATAAAACAGGAACACACCTCATTCTTCCCCTACCTTTCTGTGGTGTACGTACTGAGCCCTGGATTTAAATACCATCTCGCTTCATGAGTAAGTAGAAGCCAATGGTTATTGTTTTAATTAATTCTGTAGACTCAAAGGCTGGCCTGAAATAATCAGCAGGAAAGCAGTCAGGGAAACATAAGCAGTTTGATGTATCATTTGTTTGCATGATTCCCAATACTGAGCTAATATAGTGCTGCCCGCATCTCATTTGCACTTCATTATTATGTTGTTGTTGTATTGTGGTTTTTTGTTTGTTTTTTTATGGTAAATGACAGCTAGTTCATAATCATGGCTTAATAACTTACTGTGCCCCATCTGAGCTGTGATAACTCTCCCTGTGCATCCTCTTAACCTAGCAAAAAGCATGCAAAATAATTTGACCTGGCCTACAGTAACAGCATTAAACCAAAACATTTTGCACCTGTCATAGTTTTAAAACCCCACAATTCAGGGCTCCCACAGCCCAGCTAACACACAGTAACCTTTGTGCTGCAGGACGTAATGTCACTCTGTGCCTCTGAACTTCAAATGTTTCGTTTCTGGGCGATGAATCCCACTCTAGTCTGCCCTGTGCATGTTTACTGTAGAAGCTTTGGGTGCTTGCTTTCATGTTTTTGCATATTAGGATATGAGTCACGTTCATCAGCATACATTGGGGTCTGCTCCTGTGCTTACACAGGACTGGGGTAAGACAACACTGATACGGTCATGATTACCTGGTGAGGTGAGTACTTACCGTATTACAGCAATTGCATTATGAATATCACTTTAATTGGTTAAAATCCTTTTCCTAATTAACAAACTCACCAGTTCTTCCTGAGGAGTCATTTTGTAATGCCACTAATTATTTACACAAGCACAAAAATTTTAATGAAGGAAACAAACTGAATCCTACGTGGACAATGGAGCTGATATATTCATGAAAGGTTGTTTTTCCCCTTGTGGTTTTAAATTAAACTTTGCCTTGGTTAGTCTAGGGGTTCCCTCCTATCAAGCAAGTTTATTTGTTTCTTGAAATTTTGCTAGTTTGTTATTAACCTCTCCTGTTATAAATCATAAGGTCACTGAATTCAAAGTGTCCATTTTAGATACAATTTCCAATTACTTTGTAGATTGTTTTTTTGTTTTCTTCTGATAGAATAGTCCCAGTAACAGCCAGTTAGAAACCTGCCTCTTCGACTTCTACGAAAAAGAAGAACTTACAAAGCTCTAAATACCCTAAAAATCTGGAGGCTTGGCATGAAATCAAAGCAATGCCAGTTAACTTCTAAATGTGGCCAAGGGGACACTGAGAAGTCTCCTGGTGGATGGAAATTTGATCAGGCTGTACTTGAAATCAGCTGCGCTTCAGGATGTAAAGGCTGGGATGGAGTGTGCTCCCAGGGCCTGGGGGAAGAAGGAGCACTCACCTTTCACAAAAAGGGGAAATGCTTGTTTATGGGGCAGAGACAGCCTTTACTGACATTCGTGGTAGTGATTTACTTGGGAGTGCCTAAGGAGTTGTGTTCTGATTTATTAAGTACCTTAAGAGAAATGCTAGTTCTACTTAAAAAGCAGGACTCTTAGGAAACACCAGTATGCTTTCCCGAACACAGGCAGATCAGATTTATTTTAATCTTTTTATTATTTTTTAACAAACACCTTATATCACATTTTTTCAGTAACATATACGTTCCGATATGTATCCAAGTCTTTCTAACGGTGAAGCTTCTATACAGACCTGATCTGCATGTCCAATCTACAACTGGTATCTTGTGAAGAGTGAAACTCTACAACTATCCCGTTTTAGGATTTCCACGAGGCTGGTCTGCCACACCTCGGTAACACTGACAGAACAGACTTTACAACCCCACAGGTAGCTATTTGGGCCACTAGGTTAAGAATTATAGAGGGAAAGCAAATGTTCTTGTTTTCCTTAACCATTCATAACAACTAAAACTAACCAAGGCACATGTTGGCCCCACTCCTTGGACTCAGAGGCTCGAGCAGAAGTTTTTTGTAACTGCTGGAACTGCCAAGTTAAGTATAAGCAACAGAGAAAGCATCGTAACTTCAGCAGGTGAGTCTGAACAGCCTTGCCCAGAACACCCCTTTGGCCTCTCAGTAAACACCAGCAGCAAAAAAATATGCTATTTAATATGCTTTCAGACTGTCATAGGAATAATGTTTATTTAATAGAAAGCACCAACGTGCCATTGACAGTACATTAATACTTTATTATTATTATTTTTAAAAGTCATTCTGTCGATATGATGGGTGGCTCTTTCAAGTAACTGAACTCCTACAGAATGACTGAGGTTTAGAACATGCGTTCCCCAGCCCCAAACCAAAGGACAGCCTGCTAAACACCTCGTTTGGGTACAAAGTAAGCTCACCTCACAAAAATCCAATAAATGACTTTATTAAATATATTCTTTTCCTCTAAAATATAAATATTCACTATACTCTTATAAATGTGGAGTAGGTCCATATTTCATTTGTTTATCCCATCCAAATATGAATCAGTCCAAAATCTGAAAATGAAGAAATAGCATCTGTAATTATCATTATTTTTTTCTATAAATATATATAATATGAACTTTCTTTGCAAACTGTTTAGTTATTCACTTATACTTCATATAGTACTGAGCACCTTAGATTACATGTTGTGTAATTTACTCGTTGGTACTAATATAGGAATTTGTACTATTTACAATGCACATACAGGTTAAGTATAACATTCCAGTGATCTGTAAGTGTTAAAAGGATAAGGAAATAGTGCAGTACAGTTACATATGTATTTAACCTACCCCACAATATGCAAGTTCTCACTTTAACCTCGGGAACTTTTACAGGAGCCTGGGTCCAAACTTTTAAGTTACACTTTGGAACAGCAATAAAACACTTTGCACACAGCGTCCTCCATCACTTTTTAAAAACGTCACACGTTTTACTTGACAATGTGATCCGAGATCATGTTTGGAGCCCTAGTCCCCCAGCGTACCGACTGCTCTCAGCCTCTCAGAAGACGTTACGTCCTAGAAGCTTCCAAGCCAAAGGAGACCTAAATAACTGCTACAGAAAGACACGTGAGTGGCAGTGGGAGCAAAGCAAGAAATGTACATTTGGAAATTATCAGTAAGTTATGTAACATAGCTCCTAACTTGTGATTTTACACAAGGAATTAAGTTGTAAGTGCAAGTACCATGACAGTAAAAACAACGTTCACAGACAGATCACCTTCCAGACTTCTCACTGGAGAGAGGCGCTGGCAGTGGGGCGAGTGTCCCAAATGTCAGCTTAGCTAACGGGCTAAAATAACTGTTTTCTGTATTTTCACATTCAGCCTATCTTAATTTTTAAATTAGTTTTGATGATTAGGATACCTATGGAAACCACCACAAGCTAATTCCTACACTGAAAAAAACTGCATGACTTACTCTTAACTCTCAAGACTTAGTTTAAAAGCAACGTAGGACCAAACTGTTTTTAATTTTCTTCTTTGCTAGTCAAGTGATGTTACATTGAAACGTACTGGCTTTCTGAAGAATAAAACAAATGCTGTAGTATGAAAAGTGAATTTCTACAAACTTCTCACATATCATTTCCTATACAGTTCCTGTCCTTCAAAGTGGGAATTTAGGGCAAAACTCTAAAAGCAAACAACCCTACCTAAAGCAGTTCTATTTAAAATTTAAGAGCAATATAAATGCAACCCCTGTTCCGTTTCTTTCTATTCCCACCCAACCATGTTGTGCCAATTCAGTAGCTCCAGCTGCAAGTTGTATCATCCCGCAATGAAGAGCACCTTGCCCACTCTTCTGCCCTCAACTTCACTGTGAACAAGGCTGGAGCTGACCTGTGAATATTTTGACTTAGAGCAGTAAGATGTGGTGCAGAACAAGAAACCATAAAATATGTGTACAGAGGCAAGTTTTACCAGCAAGGAATAAATTCTGGACTTGCACCCCAATGCACTGAATCTTAACTTAGGCTAAAGATGACAAATTCTTTCTTCACTAGCTCCTAATGTAGCTGATTTAGCAGCAGGAAAGTCTGAGCTCCAAGTCACTCTCACAGGGACAGTTCCTTATTAAGGCTTTTCTGACATGTTCCTGCCCCCTGTGCATTTCCTCGGAGGTGAGGAGCTGCTCTCGATCAAATCAAGAAAATAAAAATAAAAAGTCTTCCTCCTTGCCCAGATTTGCAAAATGAAGCCCATACAACCAGACTCGGTAGAGCTGAGGGGTTAATACATTTGGGGTAGGAGGACAGGAAGCTCTTGGCACGGCTCAGCCTTTCTGTTGGAGAACGCTGAGGTGGCAGCACGCTGACAGAAGCTTAGGTCACCTTTCAAAATGGATCAAGCTCTCTTCTACCTGAAGCTCAAGGTCATTTGAACTGCTTTGGAAGTCACTATGAAAACACATCCTGTGTGTTCAGTAACAGGAGGCTGCTGCCTATGCCTCGGTGCCAGCCAGCACCCAGTGCACCCCCCAGCTAGTGCTGCACTGCATCCATTGCGAGGAATGCACATGAGGTGGCCCTACCATTTAATCTGAAAGTGCCTCTCAGCCCGGACCTTGCAGCTGGTATTCCTTGCAGCTCTGTATGGCCTCAGAGCACCCCACTCAAAGATGTGTAGCTGCTGGCTCTGCTGGGTATTTGAGCAGCACGGTCTTGTGGCTCCCCATGAGAAATCTGTCAGTGGTGCATGGGTTAGAACAGAAAACCACTTGATTTGTAGGCGGTGGGACCATCTTTTATAGAACTTGTACTCAAACAACCTTGAGCTTGCATCATAATCATAACCAATGCCCAATCCTTTCTGCTTAGCCCTTTACTGATTCTATATAAACAAGTACATTGAAATAGGCACAACTTATGAGTCTGAACAATTACACGCATGGTACTACACTCGGTCACTGTCTGAGACGGGATCTGAAAATCCCACTATTTACAATGAAATCCATCATTTTCCTTGTCATGCCACCTCTTCAGCTGATCAAAATCAAAACCTGGCCTTGAAAGGCTGCCAGAAATGACCGAGGCGTGGTGCCGAACCCCAGTCTGGTGCAGGCTGTTATCCGTTGCAGGTCGCTAATGTTGGGTGTACTTCTGCTTAGCAGGGTTGCTCCGCTCGCCTTTGAAGAACCAGATGTGTGTCCCCCGTTTATGCCACCAAACCAAGTCTTGTGATCTTAGCCGACAGGAAGGAATGGATGATGAACACCACTGGTTTTGGACAGGAATGAAGGTCCAGTTGCTGAAATTACAGGAAGAAATCAAGTTGAGCGTAATTAGATTAGATTACAGCTCAAATAAGCAGTCGTTTATGGAGTGTTTACCAGATTAACTGCTGCCTGGGATTTTCAACAGGCTTCTATTAATAACTACCCTGTATTACAACACATTGTTATTTCTTTGCATGCAGCTGCAAATATTTAGGTCACTAAAAGTGAATAAGAAGCATCTTGAAAGCAGATGAGCTCCTTGTGCCCCTGGGCTTATGTCTGCCTGGGAGAGCAGAGTAAAACGGACTCGGAGGCTGCAAGCCCTTTTCCAGGATTCTCAACCCTTCTATCTTTTCAGCCTGTTTCTGACCAGGGCTGGTGGTGTGACTACTGTGTCTGATTCCTTGTCCTTGCACTTTTCCCTATGTACCTGCTCTTGGTCACTGCTGAAGCCAAAACACTGCCCCTCGAGTTGCATGGTTGCTTCTCTCTTCATGCAGCTGGCAGTGAAACTGAACTGAGATTTTTTTTTTCCATGGTAACAGCTCAGATCACCTCACCAGGTGCTTGCTAAGCATGACAGCACGACAGCACTATCCGTGTGGACAGCAGGTTGAGCACTAAGTTCACACCAGAACGAAACAGACTGGTCTTTCCACCAGTCACACATCAACTTTATTGAGAGCTAGTAACAAATTTTATTGAGAGCTGGTAACAAATTCCTTTCTGAAGTACGTTTACAGCCTGACAATAAAGGCTTCACAGAGCATGTTATCAAAGGTGGTATCAGGAACTAAGCACACAATATACTCAGGAACTGCTGAAAAGCTTGACAGGAGAGATCATGTTTGCATAATTTATGGTATCTACACTTTTTGTAGGAACACGCACCTTATTTTTAGGCCTTGTGACAGCTAACTTTAAGGCTTAAGCAGACAGTTTGCTCTACATCTGTAGTCCTCAATTTTTTCAGCAAGTAGGTGTTCAAAAGTGTCTAGAACTGTTGTCACCCCAGATAAAGTAGATATGTGCACATTGGGATTATTAGTAACGTCTCATTTGTAAGTTCTTCTACATACAATCAATTTAAAATTGAAAAGAAAACCTACAAACATTCTAACATCTGGCTACACAGAGAGTTTTTCTTAAACATAAGAAATCTTTCATCTTTCCTTGCATGCTTTTACCTTTTTTACCTCTTATTTCTTCCCCAAGCCAGATCATCATGCTGCATTGGAAAGCATGGCATCTATATCTTGACACTGGAACCATACTGGTCAGCTGTTTGTTATTAGTGCTTTTCCACTCCCACAGCTGTAAGGACCACCACAGAGATGGAAATGTATCCCTCTACTAAACGCAGTACTTACAATTTCTCCATCTTTTCCTCCGAAGTCTAAATAGAGCATCCTTATCCCATCATCGGAGGACATTTTCAGTTTTTCGTAGGGGTATTGTGCAATTGTCTTAGAGAAGGCACCGTCTTGTGGTTCGGTTGTAAGAGAGAATCCATGTTCGTAATGGATGGTCAAACGGCACTCCTGGCTTTTATATGTGCAAGCTAAACACAGAAACAAAATGCAGACTGTAATGTTCTTAAAAGCAACAAACTCCATTTGGCTGCAGATTTTACAGTCGGTCTCAGCAACGCCTTGTGGAAACCAACCTTTCCTACAACTGGTTAATCGTGCTCTAATGGTAAACCTGCAGGCTTGGAAAACCAACCCAAGGCATTCTGCTGTGCAAGGCCCGAGCACCATTTGTTAGTTAGGGTCTGTATACGGGGACTAAGCTCCTGCTTGGTGGTAACAGCACCGATGTCAGTCCTTCTACTCACTCGCTGCATTCCTCATCCTGTAGTGTACATCTACGTGCTGCCACTAAAGCAATCTAACGAAGTTTAGGATGACCCAGGCTGGCATTTCCTCCTTCCAAACCTCAACAAAGTCGCAGTTCCTCTTCTGATGTGTGACAGAGCCCAAATCAATAAACGTGTCGCACAATGCGTGGCAAAATTAGAAGCTGTAAAGGGTATCCCTGAAGAATTTTGACAAAGATGAAGATGCTCTGGAGTCCTCATTAGTGTCACAGTAATTGAAAAAGGGCCCAGATAATTGTATCTAACAGCAACTGCAGCAGAAAGTCTGCATCTTTCCCTCAGCTCTGAAACATATCACGATCCAAATTAAAAACCAGAGTTTTAAGTGTCTGCATCCCAAATTCTCTCTCCCTTCAGCTTCCTGTGAAATTCTTTGATAACCAAGGCTTTTTAACAGTTTCCCAGAAAGCTGAGGTATTGCATGCACCTGCCGCAGCACCTTTCCTCCAGCAGAGCTGAGCAGGCTGGGATTGTCACACACCTGAGCCGAGGGAACAGAAATGGGCCGTGTGTTACCTGATCTCCTCCGAGGGACTCCCATTTACAGCCTGACAGCCCTCACTGCCTGCCTGCTGCACAAAGCACAGCACCAGCTGCCTCTGTCTTCCACAACAAGGAGGAGGCAGTGATGGAGAGGAGGCTCAAATAATGAATTTACACTGCTCCCGTTCTAGTTCCTGTTCAAAATAAAATTCCTAAGAACCTTTTAGGGAGATGCATGTCAAGAGCAACACAGCTGGCTGTTCCAAGCACACTGCAAGTGACTTGTGGTCCCTCGTTCACTCTTTGTGGCCTTCTGGACAAACCTCTGACATTTACTTCTCTGTGACACACAGCCCACCATGGCTGACGACAGACTTGTGTCTGAACAGTGTCAGGAAAACAGGATGAGAAGTCAGAATGGCAGTGACTGTGTCCTTATTTTATCGTACTGGCCATGGGTACCACGCCAGCTAAGGCTGGGTAGGAAAGCAAAGAGATTATGTTTTAAACATACAGACCCCTAAGTATGTGTTTGTTTTTTTTTAATGAATCAACTGTAGCAGAAAGGGCTTGAACTGACAGCCAACAGGCTGTAAAACAGAGTAACAAGGGTGAAGAAGCAACGCTGCATCTACTCACATGTTGTGATTTCTGTGATGAGCTCTGCAGAATTATGACAGCCCTGCACTATGTTCCGTGTCCACAGTGAGAGGTCTCTGCTCGTCTCCGTCCTGAACAGATGGGTTTCGATCCCTTGCCTTGTACCGGTGCGGGTTGCAAAAGACAAATCCATCCCAGACTGCGGCGAGCCTTTTCCTGGGCCAGAATGGACCAACCTGGAATTGGATTTGAATATGCATTAGTGGTGACAGCACAGACAAAGCTGGACGCTGGTAGCTGAATGCTGGTTTTCTGTATGACTGTTGAAGGACATTTAGTGCTGGTCATAATGTCCACTGTGAATTAAGGTCCCCCTTTATCTGTACAAGGGGAAGAACAAGCAGCAGCACAAGCACCCTCGGGGCTGTCGCATCCTGATGCCATGACAGGCAACTCGGTCCCATGATGGGACATGCCACCAAGCAGGGCAGCACACAGTGCTGTTCCCTGTAGCACTGTGTCTGTGCCTTCCCATCAGATGGAAGAACCCTGAACTGCTTCCACAGAGGCCACAGGACCACCACGGCTGAGCACTGCACCAAAATCCCTACCCGAATAAAACTCTGCTTTGCACACTCCTAAATGCACAAGGTAGGGGGTGTAAAAACTTGCATCTCCTCCGTATTTAAGCCTAAAGTGACGGACAGTGACACTCAGAAAGTGAAGGTCCATGGCAGTACAACAAATTGTACAAAACACCCCTGAGGCTGAGAAGGCTGAGAAGGCTGAGAAGGCTGAGGGAACTCATTCACTGCTGTGTGCTGTTGGGGTTTGGTCGACAGATGGAAATGCTCGCTCAGACAACGCAGCTGAATCCAGCTTTCACTGTCAAGCTGCATTTGCCATAAAGCTCAAACATCTGCAGACAAACTCTATAATAAATGCTGCTGGATAAAGTACCAATTCCCATAAAGTCTGAAGTTCTGTAAAATACAGAGATGCCAAGTGCTGTCTTGTGTATACTTTTCCCATAAGGTACCTGTAAAATGCAAAATGCTGCAGCTATTTGTAATCCTGAAATGCTCTCGCATTTTGCTGCAATTAAAATTTCTTTGCCTGGCATGAGCAGTTGTTCTCCCGAGAGCAGGAAAGGTTTGTTCATGTCGGCCAACATTAATTGCAGGACTTTTTTTGAGAGAAAAATCAACACTTTACAATATTTCATTCCTATTGAAGACCATCCCCTCTTTTTTTTCTCCTGCAGAAGCGTGGGACAGTGAACACAGCATCAGCCAGGGTCGTGGCATCGATTCAGCTGGGAGGAATAAAACAGGAGCTTGTCACACTGCACGGTCTGGGCACTAACTCTCAGAGGGGGTTCACAAAGTGAAATGAGGCAAATTCTTCTGCAAATCTGATTTCTGTCTTGCGTCTCCTGTTTGCCTTTCTGTAGGCAAACAATATACTTTGTACGAGACTGTGAAATAAATACATAACATGGTAGTAAGAATACACATGCTAAAGCATGAAGCCTTAGACTTTACATATGATCTACTGAATACTAATTTGCCCTCAAATTATTGTTTAACACCTGGAAGGTTAGCTGACATCACGGAAGTAGATGTTTTAATAGGGAAAAAAGAAGGCAAAAAGGAAAGGAAAAAAAAAAAAAACAACAAAACAGAACATCATCTTTAGAGTTACTGAAACACTAGCCATAAGGAATCTGATTTTCCCCAATTCCCTAATGGTTCATGCTGGGACATGCTTTGTGCTGAACAGACGTACCCCTCTTTCATAGCCTGCTGTAAGGTTTGCTGGGTTTGCTCATGCTCAGGTTTCTGGTAGCTTTCTGTGAATTTTGAGCATCCTCCTTGATCTCACATCACCAGGAGGGCTGGGAAACCAGGTGCAGAGGGCCCGTGAGGACCTGCCCCTATATCTGGGCAGGAAAACCTCTCCCATAACCGCAGCACCACCTCCCTGCCTGCTTTTTGGCCTCCAGAAGGGCCGTGGAAACTTCTTGCTTCACTTTGATACACTAGTACTCCTAACAGCACACTCCAGGCAGATTTTGTAGTAAGGGACTAGTAGTAAGTGGCAAGCAAATAGCCCCACAACTTCTTTTCATGGGCTGTGGTGTGATGAGGTGCAAACCTGTGGGGGGGGCTGCATCTTGGTTATTAAGGCAGGAGAGCAGGAGCTGAATGGCCAGTTGTCTGGTTGCAGGCAGGGCAGCTGCTCTCCCTCTGCCTTCTGCTGCTGGAGGGAAAGCAGTCTGAAAAATCACATCAAGTTTGATATTAAAGGTAAAGCTCCTTTATATAGTGTTCAAGAGCTGCGCTAAAAATTATGCTCTAATACTTATGATACGGACTATGTGACAGATGGTTGAAAGGTTTTATTCCCTTTCAAAAAAGAACACCGAAAACACACATGCAAAAGACACCCAGGTCTTCATGCATCATCCACTGCACTGGCTTTTTAGGTTTTTCATCATACGAATAAAATAGAGATGCATTTTACAAATTAAAGTGTGTCGGATGCATCCAATATGAGCCTTTTACTTTCCTGCCTTCTCATTCACATTATCCCCCCATTATCAAAAATTCAGTCTCACCATTTAAAAATCCTTTTTGATCATACAACTGCAGATCATGCTTCAGAAGATTGTGCAGCTGAACACAAACTAGACAAATAGGCAGGGGAACATCTCACAGCATTTATATATCAGCACTGATATATTTGGGTGCAAGTCCAAGGATTCCCAAGCTTTGATAAATTCAGACTAGTTTCACTTACAGAAAAAATACTTTATCCCGAAGAACCCAAAAACATCTCAAAAGGCAAAAATTGAATCTTGCAAACTTCACAGGTGGCTCTGAAGCAGGCAGAGGAGGTTGCACCCTGCCAGAGGTATCCCCGAGAGCTCTGCCCAGAGCCGCAAGAGGGCAGGAGAGGTTGGTCTGTGCTGTGTGTAGGGAAATGAGACTTTTCACGTGCTCCAGGGAGCCAGGAAGACCCTGCTCATCTCTAATTTCTCCCTCGTGTGTCTGTGCTGTGGGGACCCTTAGGGCATTGTTCTCTGCAGGTGTGCGACAGCGAGATGCGTGGGGTACAGCGTGACGTGCGGGTGCCAGGTGAGGCTCTCCGGGAGCTGCTTCTCATTGCAGTGCTCTGAAAAGAGTTTCAAACACCGCAACGCAGCAAAATCTAATGGTCTCTTCGGTGAAAACCAGCTCTGACATTCAAAGCAGGTGTTCAGCTGCTCACTTGAGATTTATCTCAGAGGAGGCCGTGATACAAGTGCATCAAGAGTCATGCAGCTCTGCCCAGCAGAAGGCCACTACAATCTGACCTTTCTTACTTGAAACCACTTCTTAACCCTTGACTTAACATTTGAAACCTGCTCTGGAGCAGCAGTACTCTTTGGAAACCTACGTGCAAGCCCTCATTCATCCAAGATCTGCCTTAAAGGGAGACACAGCCACCCAGGACACCAAGCAGAGACCTTGCACAGCTTGCACACTGCTTCATGCTCCTTCCCCGAGGTGCTCAGGCACCCTTGTAGTAGCCACCTGCCCCTCTGCCCACTTGCACAGACAGTTAATCAGTGCCCAAAGATGATTAATCAGTGCCCAAACTCCTTTCCCAACTTCCCACCTGGAGCCCTTGCCACTACCTTGCAGCACACTGTGGCAGGACAGCTGGCAGGGTTTCAAGCAGCTCTTCTTGGGGGTGCTCTGCTGCATGTTTAGAAAGCCACACTACAGAAATAAGTGAATGTAACAATGCACTATTCTTGAAAAAAATTGGGTTTATCTAGATAAGCAGCCCTGTGCTTACAATCACCAAACGTTTGCAATTCGTATCTGCATCATGTATCAAAGTGCTTTAATACTTTCTGGTCACAAAACTCAGCTTTGCCCCAAAGCTACTTAGAGATCCCTGATCTTAATCAGGGTGCAACATGTGGCTGTTTTTTTTTTTTTTTTTTTTTCACCATATCTGCTCTGATAGATAATGCAACTTGATTGCAAGCATTTAAGATGAAATTGCTTAAGCCCCATTCCCATGCCATAGGGAGGCACTGTTATTCCTATTTCGGGCATAAGGAAACACTGAAAGAGAGATTATGACAAAAAGGTCCTTGGAGTCAGGGCTATGAGCCAGTTGCTGTGCCTCCCAGTGCAGAGACTTAAAGGAACTACCTAAATCTCCTCATCTCAGGTTTATTTGAGCTGTCACTTATGTTCCACACAAACCTGAGAAAGACCGCCTAGAAAATATTTTTAGATCTTAACAGCATCCATAGTTTGAAGGCAAATTTATCAACAAACAGAAAGGGTGTGTTGAAATTCTGCTTTTACAATTCTGTCAGAAGATCGTAATCCTTCTACCACTTCCCAATTTTCTCTGCTCATTATGTCCTGGGTAGATTAAGCATGACTCTGTGCAGTATCTGGCACTGAAGTTTTCCAGTTTCAGCAGCTTTTCAAATATGCATTAGCTAAGCAAAAACGTTTTCTCAAGGACTCGTAAAAATCTGAAAGATGGGAGCAGCCAAGATTACAACATGTGGTCTGCAAACTTTCCAGGTGAAAAGTTCTCAATTGCACTGATCAATGCACAGAGGGATTAAAAAAATGTGTCATGAGGAGGGTAATCACTGGCTGAGCATGAACACAGCAGTCGATAACAACAGCAGAGACCGTGTTTATTTGGCTGCTGTAACTACTCGGTGTGACAGAACATCAAATCAGAATCCTGTAGGGTTTTAGTCGAAAACAGACACAACAGTAGGTGTACTGATTTAGGAAATTTGTCAATTCAGGCAATCTGTTAACCTTGGGGATTCAACAACTCAAATGTATTTATCAGGTGCTGCGTCTGGGCCGGGGCAATCCAGAACATTAACACAGGCTAGGCAGAGGATGGACGGAGAGCAGCCCTGAGGAGAAGGGCCTGGGGGTGTTGGTTGATGAGAAGCTCAACATGAGGCAGAAATGTGGGCTTGCAGGCTAGAAAGTCAACCGTATCCTGGGCTGCATCAAAAGAAGTGTGGCTAGCAGGGTGAGGGAGGTGATTCTCCCCATTTGCTCTGCTCTTGTGAGACCCCACCTGGAGCCCGGCGTTCAGCTCTGTGACCCCAGCACAAGAAGGACGTGGAAATGTTGGATCAAGTCCAGAGGAGGGCCACAAAGATGATCAAGGGGCTGGAGCACCTCTCCTATGAGGACAGGCTGAGGGAGTTGGCGTTGTTCAGCCTGGAGAAGGGAAGGCTCTGGGGAGACCTTACAGCAGCCTGCCAGTACCTAAAGGAGGCCTGAAGGAAGGGTGGGGAGGGACTCTGTCAGGAGTGTAGGGATAGGACAAGGGTAGAGGTTTCAAACTAAAAGAGGGTAGGTTTAACTAAGATATTAGGAAGAAATTCTTTACTCTGAGGATGGTGAGGCACTGGAACAGGCTGTCCAGAGAAGCTGTGGATGCCCCATCCCTGGAGGTGTTCAGATGTTCATGAAGTTGTGTGGACAGGAAGGGGAAGGGTGCACTGGCTGGCAACCATAAGCCAAACTGGGGCTGACGAGGAGAATAAGCCATCTGAGCAAGACACAGGTGTTTCCCAATGAAGTGGCTGAGCTGTAGGACAGGCATGCATGGGCTGCTCATGGGCAGCACTCACTAAAGGGAAATGCTGAAGGAACGTGAGCTTTGTGCAGCCCCTCTGAGTGTGTGGAGGGCGGGGGGCCATGGACTTCCAGCCCTCATTTCCTGAAGGTGAGCAACACCCTGCTCCTGCCAGGAGGGTGATCCACCACAGTAAAGTGACTTTGTTAAATAGGTTAAAATGTAGAGATTAGTGATTGCCTCACACCTGAGACAGGCTAAGGGACTTGCTCAGGCCGTTATCAGCAGCCAACAGGAAGGTCTGGATGTCAGGATGTGGCAACCTCAGCATTCCTGAGCTGTGCTTACCACAGGATCTCCAGTCACTTCAACGGCAGATTACATTCACTGTCCACTGACAGATGGCTCCCCGAAACAGAGGGGAGGAGCTGCATCACCTTCTGCTGCGGGTTTTCCACGAAAGGCAGCAAAGTTTGTTTTGGGGCGGAAGGAATGTGGTCAGATAACCGACACTATAAAACAGGGCGGGGAACTCCTGAAGGAACAGGCCCAGCTGAACAACCTCATGCTCCACACAGCCCACAGCAGGCACCACCACGTGCTGGCAGTAACCATGAACCACCTCCTCGGGAATTCCCAGTGTTTCTTCCGCTTGTGCAAGAAATATCATCCAAATGGTGAGTCTCCAGCAGCTCGAACACAGAGCAGAGAGCAGGGAGGCTGGGGGTAGGTTCTGCAAAAGTTTGGTGTGCAGGTGAGGCATTGGATTAGGTTCTCTAGAAAAAGCGTACAATCCTCATCACTGGGGACTTCTATTTATAAGTCTGTTTACAAACTCTGTCAGCTCCTTCCACCTTGCACTGATGCTATCCGGAGCTCCCTCCCTGCTGGGTCGAGCCTTCCTTCATGCAGGATGTTGCAATAGGAGGAGCGATAAATCCCTGACGACACTGGCACACTGACACGGGGACACAATTACCATGTGGTAAACCAACATCATGTGCCATTTATCTTGGGGCAGCAACACATCAAAATCTAGTGACACACCCAGACACAATCTCCTGCCCCAACACCTTACCTAGTTTCCATTGTCAGTTGGAATTGATGAATTTCACTGAAATTGTCAGCTTGCACTGCCACCACGCACAGCAGGCTGCAACTGCAGAGCATGGGACCCTCACCTCATTTTATGGTGACACATCTCATTTCACAGTAACAGGGTAAATCAGAACCCGTCTTCCCAAAGTCTTGAAAGCTCCATCATGGATAAGTTGATTGGGACAAAGCAACCATTAGCATAGTTTGCTATTTTTTTATTTAATATAATGATTTAGCAGGAAAGTCTCAGCTCATTTGGGGAGAGAATGAAGAGACTGAGAACAAAAATTAACTAATGAGAGTGCAGTAAGAGACCCACTGCTTTTGGCCATGTACTACCGGCCATTCTGAAAGAGAACACATTGAAAATAGTATAATAGAGGCCTGTAGCAAGGCCAAAACAATGAAGCAGCAGCTCTTTCTCAAGCCCTTTGACCATACTGGCAGAGAAATGTGATTAAGATTCACATCAAGAAGCACGGACAGTTTCCACTGTATAAAGACAACCATGGGAAAGCTCTATCTGAATTAGAGTTGATGGATACCTCTGAAATAATGCAGATGGTTATTTCCAACCTAGATTCAAGAATGTGTCTTCCAAGCTCACATTTTAAGCTAAAAACACCAGGATTTCACTTCCTAGAGCAGGAACACAAGCCATACTGAAATTAAGTGTCTCTGTCATATGTGCAAGACCCCAGAAGCCCCAAACCACTGGCACAGTACTCCCACACCAGCACATTCAAACCAGGGCAACAATTCCCCATTTTTCAGCCTGGAGAAGTAGCTGGAAATACGAACGCATCTTCCGAGTCCTCAGGTCTGCGTGCTGAGATAGAGATCTCAGGAGATCAAACTCAACTTTTTCAGCACTCCTGGATCTGGGCCAAAATACTGCATTTGTAATCTTTTTGGTGTGATTCTGGCAATTAGCCTTGGCCAAAACTTGAAACGGAGGAGAAGTGAAGAGGAACTGTTAAGCTGAACACATTGGCCCGTTTAGGAAGAATTGGCTTCTCAAACTACGGCATTTCAAATGTGATCTATAGCTGTGCACCAGCTATACCTGATCTTGGCTGATTCAGCCATTCCCAATGCTCTTGAAGAGGCTGAAATAAAAAAGCACAGGTACCTGGTGGCTAGGAGGGGATATGTATGCAGAGGGCTGAACCAAGCTTCCTTCATCCGTGGCATGCTCTCATATATTAAGAGGTCTTTCTCTGTCAAGACCACTAATACTGGCTTCCAGTGCTTCTCGTTGTCTCCTGGCACCTGAAAAGGAAGAAATATTTGGTGAAACAAGAGGCAAAGCTACAATGGTGCAAAGCCTGACAATACAAACATCTTGAGTCCTGGTCAACATAAGGAACAAAAGAGTTTTCCTTCTCTGTTTTTTTTGACATCTCCCACATGAACTTATAACCAGACGCAGCAGAAATGGAGTAAGGCACAATGAAATCTGCTGCTCTCATTAGCACTACTGTTTCCAACCCTCCTAGCAGCCTTCACACTACAGGCCACTCCATAAATGCAGTAGTGGAAGCACACAGAGCTGGCTGTTATTGAGCTGTGGTATGCATGAAAGGACCTAAGATGTATTTTTATGTGCACCATTCATGTGTAGCTGTCACGTTAACCTGAGCGCTGGACACTGCTGCTGTTGTTTCTAGGTTCAAAACTAAAAAACCTGCAACATCATCACTATTAAAGAAAGTCAGGTAGCAAAAAATACTGGTTTGGGAGCAGATGGGTTTGCATCTTTCCTCTGTAGTTCACTTTATCACTGCTTCTCTGTCCTTCATACCTTGCTTCTCAACAATTTAATGAGTGACAGTTTATAAAGAGATCCAACCTAAACATGGGGTTGATCTGAAGCACTGATTCAGAGATGGATCTGTGTCTGTATTTCAAACCAACTGTAGAAGATATCTAACAACCGGGACATCAAAGTCCCCCACTGGCTGCAGAATCCAGATGCAGAATTATATTTTGCAGTTTGGGCAAGCAGCTGTCCACATGGCCCCACAATTACTGTTCTGAGGACTAAGTATAGTCCCTACATTTTACTTATTCTAATCTGGCAGCATTTATGTGTCTTAAAAGAGATGGGAATATAAAAGGGTCTTGGCTTTCACAGACACATTCACCTTTTTTCTTTTGGTTCACATAAAGGAAAAGACACCACATTATGCAGAAACAACCTCACAGCCACACTTTCAAACCCAAACACCTTGGTATTAAAAGAGGACTGAACAAATTCTGAGATTCACCAGGCAATCTGGTTGTCTACTTGACTCCTTCATTAAAATCCTCTCCAGAAAAGAGAAGCAGCTGTCTGTGTATGTTTTATGCTAGATGCCAACCAATTTGCCATGGATGTGTGTCCCTGGGCATGTCACTGGGTAGAGAAACATATATATGAAAGGGATAAGTCATAGATTGGCCAGGCTGGGAATGGCACACCAGGAACAGTAGTTCAGACCCATAAATTCAATGTGCTTTAAATGACGAATTCAGACTGAAAAGAACATTTGACACACCCATGTTTTATATGAAGACAGGGTCCAATAAATTTCTGAACTTTTAGGGGATTTCAAACCAGTTGTAGAAAAGCTTCATACAAGAACACCAACACCCAAAGCAGATCTTAAGCTTAAGCCAAAGATTCTTGGCTTTTATCATTTTCTTCTCAGAAAGAGCAGTCAGGCACTGGGACAGGTTGCCCAGGGAGGTGGTGGCGTCCCCGTCCCTGGGGGTGTTCAAGGAGAGGTTGGACGTGGTGCTTGGGGACATGGTTTAGTGGGTGACATTGGTGGTAGGGGGGTGGTTGGGCCAGATGATCTTGGAGGTCTCTTCCAACCTTCATGATTCTGTGATTGTGTGATTTTTAAAAGATATTTTTCCTTCCAAATTAAGCTTTTCCAATAATCATATTCCTGTTTACAGCATTACATTCTCGCTGTTTTTTCATGTCTGTATACTAATCAACCTAATCTCATAAAAGTTCATCTTTTTAATTTCTTGAGGAGCCTTAATCCTTATTTACAATTTTCTTACGGTGACAGTTTCTTGAAATGCAACCTTTCATTTTCAAACGGGCCTGGGCAGAGCAGACACATAATTAACGTACTTATTAATACACTCCCGCAAGAATGTAACACCCAAAGTTTTCACAGCCCAGGTACCACAGAAACACTCACAGAAACAGAAAACATCCTTAGCTACTTAACACTGCAGCTATTAGCTATGGTTAACACCCTGACTTCTAGCACGGAAAAACAAATAAATGTTACAGTTAATGTTAACATGCAGTTTTTGAGCATCTGCCTGTGTTCCTTAAATAGAAAGATTTTAGTACAGACTTTTACGATTTCAAGAAATGAAAAGGGAAGATGAATATGAAGTCTATTAAGGCATGAAAAAGCAAGATCTTCAGATGCATAATCCATGGGAGTAAGCAGACGCTATACTGGGCTGTAACTTCTTTTTTATTTACTTATTTATTCCATGACCACAAACAATCCAGACTATGGGAAGCTGCTTACTGCTTTTCCACAGAACTATCCTTCCTGTGCAGTATTTTCAATCACAAGCTTTGTTATTAGGTGGCTGCTCAGCCAACCGTGACTCCAGACATTCTGGGAAACGCAGCTCCCAGTAAACCAACCACAAGAAAGGGAACAAAACTCATTTTGCCCGGTGTTCACACACCTATTTGCAGGACAGCTGTAAACATCAGGAGCCAGAATTTCCATCTCAGAACTGAGTGGATGCTGCGGCCACAACCTGCAGAGCAAAGCTCACAGCTTGGCCCCTGCCCTTCCCAATAGCATGGTGACTACGGAAAAAAAAATGGCTTTGTATTAAGGTATTAAAGGCTTTTTCTCAGCTCTGCCTGAAGTGACCTTAACCTTGTGGGATGCATCCCCTATTTGTATGGTGTACACTAGGAAGGGGTATGGAGGAGAATGATGTTTTACCTACATCCTACTAGGAAGCCTTACCCTACGCCTGCCCAAAAGAAAGGCCCCTGGGACACATACCCTTTTAACCACATTTTTTAAACCTTGCTGAGCCTCTAGCTGCCTGACTGGTAAGGAATGCTGGTGTAAGCAACACCGCTACTATTTCAAACCTGAAGAAGGATTTGTGTGCCTGAAAGCGTGTCTGTTTTTTCCCAGCTCCAACAGCTGATCTAATAAAAGGTATTGCCTTTCCCTAAAAACCTTGAATTGCACTACTGATTTCAGTGGGGTTTGGATCAGGCTTTAGCAGCTGATACCGTGCTGTTCGACAGGCAGGCGGCACCTCTAAGGTGTCAAAGGGAACATTTTGTCCTGCAGATGGTAAGAGGGAATTTTACAAGGGAAGAACAGAGTCTGCAACTCCGTTAGCTTGCAGGGCACATTCAGAACAAATCAGCGTGGGAAATTAATCCCGATCAAGCACCAGGGTCACGCCAGGCATGAGTAAAATATTAAATTACAAAACAACAGCGAAGAGCACACTGCTCATTGGCAGCTAAGCGAAGGATTTTGCTCAAATTGTAAAGGGTTTAAAATCTGACATATCATAAAGACAACATGAAATACTTCTCCAAGAGTATATTTAAGTGTCACTGGAGACATGTTTTAGAGGCACCATTTCAGATGATAGCTGGGGCAGGCTTCTTAGCCACAACTTGGCAGAAATCTGCCATTTGCAGTACAGTTTCTTCACTCCAGTTCCCACTTGCCCACGTACAATTCAAAGTACATTTATCCGTGTTGCAGACCAATAAAGTGGCCATCCACTCTGAAAAAAATTCACACTCAAACCTTTTTCAAAGTCAGAATGTTAGGTCCAATCTTAATGAACAAAGAAAATTCAAGAAAATGGCAAAAAAAATCAGTAGTCTTCAAACCTCCCACCACAATAAAATGCTTCAGCGCATTTTTTTTTGTTGTTGTTTTTTTTCTTTCCTAGAGCAAAGTATTGAAGTAAAAACCTGCAAAGGAAGAACATATTCTAACCAAAAACACCCCAAGTACGGTGAAACATCCGTTCTGCTACTCACAAACCCAGGCCTCTTTGCTCTTCGTATACTCCCCCCCAGAAGTGGAAACCCCAATTTTTACATATGCACCTTCTTGTTTTGTCTTTCCAGAGTCAGAAAATATTTGACAGGGATGAAACCTAATTTTTCTGTGTGCAACAACACAGCTAGACCTGGGGTCACACCAGAGTAGACCTGTGTTCATGTCTACCTCTGCCACTTGAGGCTTCCAGCAGTCAAAGTGCTCAGTGCTTCTCCATCAGGGTGGCAAATGCTGGTAACACATACAGTGATCACAGACGTGGATGTGAAGGCAGACAAGAAGTTCCATGTCAAACAATATTTCAAAGAGGAGCCAGCTGGCTTTTCCCACAGGAGATGGGAACCTCTGGGCCCTCTAATGGGTATCGCAGCTTCCAAATCTTTAATAGTTTTCACATATAATTAGTTGCCATAATGGCAACAGGCAACCCAGTGGAGATACAGCCTTTTGGAAATGGTTTGGCCCTTTGCTCTTTCATCTCCCAGGTCTCCCTTTTGTAAGGGTTTTCTTTGAATTTCAGTTATTCATCTACTTCAGGCTGTCAGGAATGGATGAAAGAATACTTTTAATCTATGAGGCTCACAGGTAATTAAATTAGAGGACTTGGTCTATTCTGGAAAGCTGTTTTATATTTTCATTAACTCAAAAGGGACATTTCAATTACATTCCCTGTTTAGTAAACAAATTATATATTGCCAGCAGACTACAGCAGAAGGTATTCAAAACGTGGCCTTTCAGAGGTAAGGTTGCAAGTTCAGGTTCACAGTAAGTGATTTAATCCCCCTTTCCTTCATCTGCTGCCCCAAATCCAGAAGTTACAACACCCCTTCACACAGTGCACAGGAGGAACAATCCAGAAAGAATTTTCTGAAAGTTTTTTTCACGCTGTTTTCCCCTTTCCCCTCACTTAAAATCTCTCCGTGCTGCCAAGAGACAGCTTTGACACAGGCTGGGATGTGTTCTGCTATGTTTTTCTTGCCTTTTCTTTGTCTTTTGATGAAGGACTATGTCCATGTTCAGAATAAATTTGATTCATTTACAGAAACCTACTTGTCAGTTCTTGAAAATAACATCTGGGACTGAAAAGTATTTTTCCAAGACGAACAGCAGCACTGCAGAAATACATCACGCAAACACCAGCATATGCAACAAGGCTCACATTTCTGCAAGCTCATTTGATGGGAGGCAATTTTCGGTGCAAGGGTGGGTGTAAGTGACAGCAAGAGGCAGGGGACATCGACACCTCCCACGCCACACACACAGACGAGATGTGTTTTGCTGCTAAACTTTGTAGTTTTAAGCAGGAAATGATATGCGCATTGTTAAGAAGAAAAAAAAGAAAAGCTAATAAAAAATGCATCTGGTTTTGTTCTTCTTTGTCTCTGACCTCGGCGACAACTCAGAGGTGGCTTGTGCCATTTTAGGATTTGAAGCATAGGCAGTGCACACAAACAAATCCCCCAAAGGGTCCAATATTGCTTTCTGGGAGCACCGAGCAGTGAAGGAGCGACATGCACGCTTGGCCCTGGTGCTGCTGCATGTGTAGCAGCCGCAGTGGGGACCATGCAGGCTGGGGTGCACTGACAGCTACAGGCCCTGCTGAACATGAACAGGACATCCGTTCTTGAGACAGATTTGTTCAAGTCTCAACTCCTTCTAGACAACCTTTAAAATGACTAGACATAGCCAGCTTTAGCCAAAAGTAACAGTCAACCACAACGGCAGAGCAATAGGTTCAACCAGATGTCCCAGCTCTGGGCTAATATTCCACATGGCTCTGCCTCACACCCACATAGCAGTAACCACCCACGGAAGCACCTCAGTCCTCTCTGTGCTCACTAACCCAGCAATGGTAGGTGAGCTCCTCAGACAACTCCTACAGCTAAACAATGCCCAGTGTGTGTTTTGTAGCAGAGGTTTGCTCCAGAGCTCAGTGAAGTCAGCTGGAGTTTTTCTAATGAACAAGCCTGGAGGGCTGCACATCTCCCAGAGCTTCAGAGAAGATGGAGCCAAATTCTCCTCAGAGGCTCACACTGACAGGATGGGATGCTTCACCCACAAGGTGAAACAAGGGAAATTCTGGTTCGATACTAGGCAAAACCTTTTTGCCGTGTGACAGCGGTCAAACACGGGAACACGCTGTGAAATGTCCGCCCTTGGATGGGACTGGACAAGGCCCTGAGCAAGATGCTTTAGTTTGCTCTGCTTAGAGCAGGGGGATTGAACCACACAAACTCCCTTCCAACCTGTATTACTCCATGGGTCTATGAAACACTGCAAAAATGAAGGTAGAAGCCCAAACTTGGATCAGAAAGTCATGATTTAGGTTCCCAGAGTTGAAGGCTATGTAATTGTTCCACACACACGCAGCTTTTCATGCACGTGTTGCATGAACACCGAGTGAACAGGAACGCAGTAGTTATACAAAATGGTCATTGCAGCCTAAAGGCTTGCAAGATTTGCAGTTAGCTTGCACCTTACATCATTTACTGCTGTATAAAATATGTATCCTTGATTCTTCTGATTTGGTAAAGTTTAACACTCTGGATTTCCAGAAGATTGCTGGCAGAAGATAAGGAATGTAAGATAGTGGGAATCCCAGCATCACATGAACTTTATTCCTGTACAACACACCTTAAATAAAGCATGTGAAATGGTTAAAATCCCGATGTGCTCTTTTTCTTCTCCTGATCCATGAGTCCACAGAAAGAGGCTAACTAAATGCTCAGAAATACAACTATTGGAATCAGAGAGTTAGGAAAACAATCAAACAAAAAGATGATTCACGCCTTTTAGAAATCTCTGCCCTGACCCAGGATCACTTTGCTATGCACGAAGCTGAGATTTGAAGGTCCATAAGAACTCTTTTGTAATAAGATACAAGACTCAAACTTTCTGATAGTATCAAGAATACAGCCAGGGAAGGGCAAACAGGCAGAGAGCACAGAGATGGTAAATGCACCATCATCTGTTCAAGACACTGATTGCTTTTCATCTCAGCCGAGGAGAAAGAAACTGCACTGCATTTTAAAAGTATTCTTTTACTTTCTGAATAAAATACGTTTTGTCCTGTAGCAACTTCTTCAGACCACAAGACTTCTGTCCAAAATTAAATAGTGACAATGTACTAGGGATACAGCAAGGCTTCACAAACAGCAAAGGTCTATGCCTGAAAAGATAGCATTGAACTAAATGACTTCTGAAGAAAATCTGCGCTTTCCTACTTATCTTCTCCATTTTATTGCTTCTCAGAAACTGGCTGGGGAGAGTGGGGAAGGGAAGAGGACATTCCATCACCCAAGGGCTGGGGCGAGGGAGAGCTGCCCAACCTGTAACATGCAAGGACAGAGAAAAACAGTAAGGCAGGCAGTGGGAAGGTCAGAACAGGCCCAGCTAGCACTGGGAATTGTGGCTGATCAAGAGATAGAGGACAGGCTAGCTGCAGTTCTACCGACCTTCAGAGCCAGTCTGACGGGGAACAAACCTGTTCTGGAAGAGGTCACATATTAAATCCTGTTTATAAAGGACATAGGGGAAGGAAAAAAAAAAAAGGAAGGCACCACTAACTCTGGGTTTTCTAATCAGTTATACCCGCTGAACAAGTGAATAGGAAATCTGAAGAGTGGATGTGAGCACTAAGCTGCTACATTAAAGCAAACCCCTGTGCAATAGGCAGTAACAAGTACTTACATCCCTGGCCTGCTAGCACCTCTGTTTCACCCAACAAAAAAGGATAAAAAGTGAAAAAATATCCTGGATATAAAAAGTGAAGATAAAAGTGAAGATGCTACTAGTAGAAACCTTTGCATCTAGTGTGTGTTCACGCCTCTTGAGTACACAACTTAAATTTGGGATGCCTGGACTCTTCAGACTGCAGTGGAGGGTGCCTGAAAACTTGCCTTCTGAAACAGCCCTCGCAAAAGTATCATTGAAAGGTTGGTGATAGCAGCTGCTTGCAGTTTCATAAATATTTAAATAAAAAATATAGATTAATATGTGGGATAGACTGTACCTCTAAGACACAGATCAAGTCTGGGACATATGAGCAGCTGTTTTGTCTCCAAAATAAACACTGGACCTCACAGCACAACAATCCTAGTACTGGGGAAAAACACTACTTCCTTCCCTTCAGTAAGCCAGGCTTGCCCTAAAAACCCCAAGGAAGGGACCACAGCAAGGTCCTGTACCTTCCTCTTCAGTCCATGGAGCCATTGCACACATGAGGGTCAGCCACAGGGGAAAGGAATTGTACTGGTGAATGGCTTTCTATTACAGGCAAGAAAAAAGATGGGGAGATTTGGAGGCTCTACCACACCTCCTGTGTAACTGCTTGAGAATGGATGCTGTTACTCAGTGGTGGAGAAAAGCAGTTTCCTCCACACGTGGTCCAAGGTATAAAGAGCAACCTCTGTTCTCTGCTATGTTACACAGATTGCTAAACCCTGGAGCTTTGCTGTGGGCAGGTTTTTCTGTTCAAGTCAAGGTGAAGTGTTTTATGAAGTAGTTCATCCTCATCAGTGGGCTATAATGATAATTGTACAGGAGCAGAATCAATGTGAAGACATCACAGTTTCGAGTCACTGTCTCTCGAGATCGTTAATTTACAATTGAGCCTGCCTTCAGCTGATCAAGTGGGTGCTAGATTAGGATAATGTAGTAATAACACCCATTACCTCAAAAGATATGTACATTTTACCTTTCAATTCCATAAAAGAGCACAGATTTCTAATGATCAACTCAAGAACACTTGTCAACAGCGCTGAATCAGCTGTGACTGCTGGAGGTGGAGTTTTGATTTGGAAGCAGCTTGCAGTTTTTAATGATGGCTCAAACATGTAAAATGCTATTTGAAATGATTGCAGTGTCTGTTTGGTGAAGGACAGGTAATCATCAACGTCTACATTAAAACTGTAGTGACTGAAATCCGTCCCAGAAGATGTTCTCTGCCTTTCTCTATCACATTGTCTCTCCTAACGCTCAGGCTCAGAAATGACAGCCCTTCGTGACTGATACCTCTTCAAGACTGACAGCTTTGCTACTTCACCCAAGGGTCATTACAAATCAGAAGCGCTGGAACAAAAAAATAGTAGGACAGCAAGACAGAGAGAACAAGATGTTTCTTTGTCATTGTTACGATATTGTCTCAAGGACAGTCCTGAATACTGTGTCATTTCAGTCTATTGTGTCATTGATCAATATTCAGTGATACTGATGGACTGCATTGCAATTATTGACCTCAAGCACATGAGTGAATTCGCTGCATGCCTGGCACAAAAATGTATTCTCTTCAAAAAAAAAAAAAAACAAAAACGAAAAAAAAAAAAATCTATGCTGTGTTTCATCAACCGAAATTTTGAACATGCTGAGAAACATTTGGAAGCTTTCTTTTAAAAGCAAAAATAAATAGGATCCTTGTAATTTTATTTATGCTGAGAGGCCACAAGTTTCTGAAAAGTATGGTGAAAATTACTCACAATTTGGAATCCAAACCTAGTTATTTAGATGCCTATGTAAAGATCTATGAACACAAAGTTCATACATTTGTGTTTTTTTTATGAATTACTTATTTACCTGGTTGTCATTTTCAAAGCAATTCAATTATTTCAGTCCATATCTTTTTCTTTTTTTTTTTTTTAAATGGACAGAAACAGAAAGCCTGTATTTCTGCCAGCACATCAGACCTCCACCAACTATCTAAGATCCTCATGGAATATAGGATCATTACAGTTACACCATTTAACATCCAATTTAATATCCATTTAATATCCAAATTGATTTCTTTCATTCACTAACCAGGACAGAGCTGAATTTTAGCCACTCAATTGTAGGGCTCGACTGGTTTCAATTGTCGGGTTTGACAGGTTTCACCACTAGGAACTTGTCACCCATGCTGAAGCTTGTGCCGTTGTGATCTTGGGGATATTGTATGTACTGGCATTACTACGTGATTGTACAACTAACAGAAAACTTTTATTTGTTTTTCAGCAAAACGTGTCTTTAAGATGGTCATTGCTCTAACCCAAAGTAATTTCAGGGGAGTGGTGGCCACAGAGGAAATGGCTAAGTGGTAGGAATGCAGGAGAGAAATTTCAGAGCTAGAGGATAAGTGCAGTTTGTCACTGGGTCCTGTGATTTACTCAATAGCTGTCATCACCATGTGTCTGGTACATGAAGAAACACACACACATCCCTAATGCTGCAAAAATAAATGACAAGACAGCTTTAAACCAGTATTACCGACTTTAGTCAGCCAACGTTCCCATAGGGATATTAAATGTGGCTTGAAAGTCAGCCTGAGATTTGCTTGGTATTTAAAATACATTTTCACTTTTATTATTTTTTTTTTTTTTAATTTTTGCTGATCCATCAAGCCTTTTTGTTTTGCTGACATCCCATACATTCGAGCTTTGCAGTGTAGCCAGGAACCAACAATAAAAAATGAGAGCTCAGCTTTCATAAAATATATTTCAAATGATGGTTGTAGAAGACATATCCCTAAAGCAAAAGGATTCAAGCTATGAGGCCCAGAGTTATGGTCAGGACACGAGCTGCCCCTTCCCATTCAAACAGCAAGCTCTCCAGCAAGATGTTTTGGGCTCTGGCTGGGCATACAGTTGGACTGAAACAATACCATAATCACCTGCAGCCCCTTTTTGTGTTTTTTTTTTTTTTTTGACCAGGGGCATCACTTTTCCAGACCTGACGCTGTGTATATTACAAGACCTGACAAGATCACAGCCCAGAGGTTTATGGCAACAACTTGCTTAATTAATCTACTATCTACGACAAAAATGTAGCAAATATTGAAGGGCATGTGTTAATAGGAGCTATGAATATTCAGCAGAGCCATAGAAGCAAGACGGACATAAAGAACCTTCTACTTGGCAATTATCGATGCTGAGCTTTAAATTAGCCACACAGGCCAAATGGATTTAGTGCTGTGCCATGTTATTTCATCGAGATTACTAAAAGATACACAATTAGGGCCATCAATCTGCAGACCCAAATCCTACAAATATCAGCAAATTACATGCTATAAGCTATGCAATTTTGAAAGCTAATGCTCTTTATCTGCTTTTAATTCTCAGTGTTTCATATTTTTTTCTCTAACTGTAGCATTTAATTACTCATTGGACAATTCTACGGAGAACTGAACATTTCTCTAGAAGAAATACTTTGGAGGAACAGAATTAATTTCCAGAGCTAGTATAAACTGATAGTGTGCTACAGGTTATCTCCCTGGGGCCAAGATGTAGAACGAAGGATTTACGAATTATTCCTGAAATAGATAATTTAATAAAATAAAGAACTTCCTGGTAACTGTGTTAGCCTTTTTATCTCTTTACAAACACATCACATATCTGAAGAGAAATGCTTTTTGGCATGAGAGATACACAATCTCATGATCCAACTGATTTCATCAATGGAAGAATCTTTCCTGCTGCAGGCTAATAAATCACCCCAGCTGGCAAGTGCCAGCCATTTACAGTAAGAACTGGCTGAGGGGAACACAAACAGCATAGACCTAGGATTACTTTTGCAGCTACAACAAAATGAAGAGCCCAAGAGTACAAACAGGTATGAATATTATCAACGTCACTACCCCTGATTTTAGCTTCAGCGTTAGAAATGTATTTGCACTGAAGTCACTGAGAGATTTTGTAAAATTACTAATGCCATTTATATTCCTACTAAGAAGATATATATTCGTCTCTTAATTGAGATCTCTTTTTCAGTTTGTGTTGCCTTAAACATATCCTTACATGTATTTGTAGAAAAAAGTAACTTGGTTGAATAACACCAGTACAAAAGTGTGCAAAAGAAAACTGGAACCTACGTACTTCAGTGACATTCTCATATGCTAATATTCACATAACCCTTTTTAGAAGTACAGCAAATAGGATTGGATATCATACCAGTGGTTTCATACCAAAATTTCTGGATTTATAACTGCCATGCCCTCATTGGCTTATTTCCTTAGCCATATGGAAAATAGTCAGGCACAATTAACTATTTGTCAGAAAACAATCTATTAATTAACACCATTCTGTGAGAATGAGCTGAAAATCATGTTCGTGGCTTGCCAAAAAGCTTTCATTTCTGCTTCATGTTTGTGTTCAGAACTAAACATAGCTGCAGATACGCTGCTTGACATAACTGACCAAGGGAAAAAAAAAGAACAACTGCTGCTGAGCTTTTTCAGAAACAGCAGCCAAGGAAATTTTCTAAAGATAGGTGGGGGTGTCAGGAGGGCTTCACCTTTTCATCTCGTAAAAATTCTTTACTGACAGATCTTTGATTAAACCAGGCAGAAATAGACTAAGTCCCAATTAAGACATTCATATTTGTGGCAGGGCTTGAAAGGGAAAAGAGAGTGAGGAGGGAGAGCGAGTCGCAGCATTTTCTAGGCTTAACCTTAAAAATATAGGACCTGACTTCAATTATATTTACATCCGTTCAATTCTACTGACGTCAATGGATTTACTCCTAAGTTATGCCAGATGGAAATCAGGCTAGCTATTACCACAGCTTCATGCATATAACCAGCACCTCTTTAAAAGTAGTGTTTATTCAAAAGTACAACAACGTGCCTCCTCAGCTAACCCAGACAAAATCAGAAGGGGTGATCATGATGGGGAGTTTTAGGGGAGAAGAGCAGATGGATAAAAGAGAAAGGAGAAGAGGAGATCGGGAGGAAACTCCCTCTGTTGTTATCTGCACGTGCACATAACCTTCACTGTGCTGAACCCTGGGCCTTGAACTGATAACCCTGGGGCTGACACATGACAGCATGGTGGCTATTGGCGTCTCTAGTAGAGAAGCAGTCTGTGATCCACATCACCTCTGGGACTGGCATTCTTGTATTTCATTTTCTTGCAGCAGAGCAACCTGCAATGCTTCTGCTGCCACAACTTCAGCACCGAACCCCTCTGCAGGCCCCTGCAGGCCCCTGCAGGCCCACAGGTGTGCACCAGTTACCGGTTAGTGGTCGGCTCCTCCAAACTGTTTTTTTTTCAGAATTGTTCATTTGTTTGGATGCAATCCTATAACCGCAACCCGTTCCTTCTGCTTGTGCTTGCAACTATCCAAGCAGCTGTTTAAAATTATTTGAAGTGGGTGGAGACTGAAGTTTTACTCAACGGTGTCCAGGCCAATGGAAACTGATGATGTACATGACCTTTGATGAGCGCAAACAAACCCTGTAGCCAATCTGAAGTGAAAGAACCCAGAGAAACTCAAATTCCTTTCTTTGAGGTCTCCTCGCAGCTGCAAAGAATTCATCTTCTAAGGTCACAAAAGGTTCGGAGGAGGCTGATCTTATCCTTTCCAACAGGGGATTTTTCAACACCTTTCAGACCACTCAAGGACCAATACACCTGTGTGTGCCCAGCAGGTTCAGCTGCACATCGGTGGCTGCTCCTTCCACTGTCGCCATCCCGAAGGATCCCATTAACTCAGCTTCATCTCACAACTGCTCTCACACTCATCTGAAGCTGTCCCTCTGTTTCCCACCCCAATCTGCATACAGGTTTGGCTAGTCCCTAGGCCATCTCACATTAAAGTGGTCAATCTCCACCAAATTTTTTGGCAATGGCCACAAAATGGAGCACAGGAAGTTCTGCACCAACATGCAGAAGGACTTCACGGTGAGGGTGACGGAGCACTGGGACAGGCTGCCCAGGGAGGTTGTGGAGTCTCCTTCTCTGGAGATATTCAAGGCCCGTCTGAACGCCTACCTGGGCAGCCTGCTCTAGGGAACCTGCTTTGGCAGGGGGGTTGGACCCGATGATCTCTGGAGGTCCCTTCCAATCTCTACAATTCTGTGAAAATCATTGCTGCTGTCTTTTTTACTCCGTCCTCTGGCAATGTCCAAGCGAGAACCCAACAGTTTGTCATCTCATCCTCTATAACCAACCATCTCACCAAACACAGAAGCAGGGGGCCTGCAGACACCATGTCACACGGAAGGCTCTCAGCTCACCTCGTGCAGCTGTGCAGCAGTACCTCTGCCACCACCAGCTTCTGCCACCTCTTCCAGTTCCCTTGGCCTTGCTAAGATGTGACTGCAGTTCAGGGCATGCAAATTTAAACCTCCATTTTGTAGTTACAGGTGGGAGAACGTTAAGGTATTTTTTAACCCGATGATTCCTGAATCCAAGTATAAATCCAAACATGATAAAGCATTTTTAAGGGGAATGAACGCATGTGTGCATTTAAACTTCAAGTTTTAATGTGTTTCCTTCCTAAAAGGCCGTGCAGAATGCCTTGCACATGGGATGACAGGAGGTAAGGCCAGAGAGAACACCACAAAACACTTCTCATAATGATGTACAAGCTTTTCGTTCCATAAACAAATGGGAAAGCTTCTATTTCCATAGCAGGCTTCTCCTCAAAGTGAACTTTGTAGAGATGCTTCCATAAACATCCCTGACATTTCTAGCATAAAGCAGCTATATGCGTATTACGCATGGGCAGCCCACTACGGCCGATGTCTGGAGCTATTTTCAGTACAAGATCGGTGCGTGAATGTTTGCACAGCAGCATCTGCTCAGCAGAAACGTATAAATAAAAAAAGCCCCAACAATAACACGATGTGTGCACACGGAGTTTCAGCAGTCCTCCCGGCGGCTGGCAGTTGTTAGCGTCTGGTGATTAAAACCCAGGTGTTTCCTTGCAGTAGGGCTACTGTTACTGTACGAGAACCTGAACTTCGGGGAATCCAAATAACATCAGAGGAAATGTTTGTTAAGTCCATTTGTCTTCAGCAGCAACATCACTGCACTGGGAACAGCTGCTCTGAGCACACACACGTGCTTTCTTTTCAATGTGCACACAAAAAAACAGCCTCTGCCTCAAGAGTGCCTCCTCGTACCCTGAATTTATTAAACAGGCACACTGCACAAGCAGATAAATCCTTTCAAAAGAGAGGGGGAAACCCTGTACTTAAATATATATATATATTCTGAGGTGTCTATCCAGATCTCTGAGATGATCCTTGGCAGGCTTAGAATCGAAGCTAGTAAGAATGTGTGTGCTTTTGCTGAAGTTGTTGGAGTTAAAGCACCCTATTCCCCGCTGATGAGATGACTCACTCCTTAGCAGCATGCCATTTAAGTTCTGTCATTTTTCACCAACTTCTTCTGACTCTTCTCGTCCTCATCTCCCACAAGTTTAATTGCTATTGCTTGTTATACCTGTGACACTACAGCTGCCACCTGTCTTAAGTGAAATCAGACTAAGCTGTGCATTAATACAGCCAATAACACAGCCAGGTGAGAAGAGGAAAATGCCTAACATCACTATTACAGCAGAAAAAGCCACGATTCCGTGTGTTATTTCAGCAAGAAAAACTGTAAAATGGACTGTGGACTTTTCCATGAATCCCATTTTGTGGCTATTTCTCAAATTTCTCAACAGCTCTGATAAAACTGCATTACCTCTGTGAGCTGTGCTGCTGCCAAAAAAAACCACCAATGTCATTGCAACAGGTTCAGCCACAGGGTCAGGGTGTTATACCAGCATCTAATGTCTCTACACCTGTGGTATATCTGACAGAGAACGATCCCACTGCATCACGTTGAGTGCGAGGCCACTCACCTCCCTCATGATCACTGTCTCCAGGACTCAGTAATGCTGCACGTGGACTCCTGGCAGGGTGTTCTACAAGGAACGATGCACAACGGGGCAATTCCTCCTATGTCTAGAGAACTTCGCATTTCCAGAAGATCCTGTTTTGGATTCTGTTACCTACTGCCCCCCCCCCTTTTCAGGCTGCCCTGTTACCTGTCAGGCTGTTTTTTCTATCTTGCATCCAAAGGCTAACAATAAGACTAAAGATTACACATCTATGTACTTTGGGTTTTTCCACTCAATGTCATTTGATTTTCTGTTTTAAGCAGTAACGTTCCTTCAGTTTAATTGACCAGCTTTCTTTGCATAAATAGGGATCCATAAAACTGTGTGTGACCTCTGGAAATCACGTTTATTCTGTCTCTCTTTCCCCGTCCCCTCCAGCTGGTTGTTTAGGACTTACATTAAAACTGAAAATGTTGCTTTCTTATATAGCCATTGTGCAATTCTACCTTCCCTTCCTAATCCTTAAAGGAAAACAGCCAGGAGAGAAGGATATTGTGCATGTTGGGATTTTTGTCCCTCTCTCCATGGGGCTGATTAGCAAAGCACTGCCTCTCCCTAGATTTACAATTGTAAAATGAGATCAAAATCTGGCCCTTTGAGGGAAATGTTACTTTTGTAAGTGATCAGAAACAGCTGCTTTCAAAACCAGTGATGCTGTCTGTTCCTGGAAATCCAACAATTGGTCTTAGGAGCTTTCACTCGTGGGGACAGAAGAACTTCACTAAGTATTGCTGAATGAGGTACCATGCAGTTATTAATCAAAAAGCTATAGCACTGAGCTCAAATTCCTTGAAATGCCATCATAATCATTACACGGTAATCTCTGACAAGGTTAAATCTAGAGCTTTTCAATGGCTGTTCCCCCAAGTAGATTCCCTTTTGGTAGTAAAATCATTATCTTGCTGCTTACACATTCAGGCTTTCCTCTCTATTTCACAGTTCATAAAGCACCTTTATGATGTTGAGATTATTTTATTTTTTTTTCCGAACAGACAGAAGACGGTTTGTTTTTCCTGCTTTGATTAAATCCTGTATCCCACAAGCAGTGAACCTGTGATACGATACTGCTCTACTGTTTTTAATTGTCTGCTCCTATTAAGATGCCAGCACTGCATGTCTTTTCCGAAGCCCCAGCGTGATTTTGCTACGTGCTTGGCATTGGCACTGTCAGGCCTGAGGTTAATATGTACACCGCACAACTCATTAGCTGTGCATTACTATCAGAGCCAAAAATCAACATGATTGATCCAACAATATGTTTGGGCTTGGGATTGAGACTCAAATGAGGTCTTACCGAAAGCAAAGGTCAGCAACTTGGCACAAATTCTGCTGCGCACAGAGAAAAGCTTTTCTTTCAAACTATTCATCAGGGAAGGTACAAATGACAACTAATATGGGTCTCATTAAAAATGAGAAGAGGAAACCCCTTGGAGAGGGCAAAGAGGCTCCCTTGCTATCAATTTTATTTTATTTTTTCTATCCTTTGCTAAAGCTTTTATTTATGTTGCAGTAAAGACAATGTGGAGGTTAAAGGTAGATGTGGGCTTGGGGGTTTAGGAGACTATTTAGCCTAATTATCTTGGCGTGCACTATCAATCACTGCCCAGTTAAACAGGGAGCATAATTCTGCAGCTGGTGATAAATCTTCGGAATTGAAGGATCTGGGGGAAGGGAATGAAATGATTTTTTTTTTTATCAGCACAACGATTTCTTTTAGTTAAAACTCCAGTGTCAAAACATTTCCTGTCTTAAAATAACTAAAATAAAACAGACACTGGCAGAAGAGTGGGAGAGAAGAGGAATGATAGAAGAAACCTTTTCAACCACGGATTTGTTTCAAGTACAGTTCTTAGGAGGATTTCACTCGTAACTCAAGCATTCTTACCACAGTCAGACCCCGCAATCAATACTTCCAAATACGCTTTTTTACATACGGTATCATCATGTTCCTTTCTTCCTCAGCAACCAAGAGTGTTGAAAATGCCATTGATACAACAATTAAGCTGTAAGAGAAATACTTCCCCGCAGTTCCCGGAGTTGCTGTGTTGCAATATAATTGTCTAATGGCACATTTTTGTAAGGGCTGTCACGGTATTATGGGTATAATTTTATTTTTACAGAATACAATAATAAGGTAAGAGGCTGGCGTTAATAGCCTTAGGAGCCTATTTCATAAACAGAGGGTGAGGATTGAAATTGGACTGGATTTGTAGAGTCTGCATTGAGTAAATGTCTTGCCACACTGAAAATTATAATGCATGTAACTTTTCCCTCACCACTGTTTTTTTTTTAACTCCCCTATTCTTCTAAAGGTCAATCCCTCTTTCCAACAGAGAACACAGCTTCTTCTCAAGGTATTTTTAGAAAATCTGTTTATTTTTCCCTGTTAGCAGTTGTTTGGCAAAACAGGATAGGAGATGTATTGCTTCTGCTTTTACCAGCAGCGCTGCTCTGCTGTTCTGCACCATCCCTCAAACATTAACCAGCTAATCTGTCCTAAAAGCACTTGTGGGGAGAGGCAGCACACCTTTGATTGGAAGCTGAATTGAAAGATCAGGATGGGGCAACACTACAGAATAACACAACAAAAAAAGCAAATGTTTTCCTCCAAATGAGGGCGTTTTTACTAAGATCAGCTCTGCATTTGCCAGCTTTCTCAATGAGCATTAGCTGAGGGTTTTGGTGGGGCTGCAGAGCAGAGAGAATAGTTCATTTTTTCATGGCCTGTTTTGCTGCTTTCTAATCTATTTATTCATGCCATTAATCAAAAAAAAAAAAAAAAAAGAAAAAAAAAAGCTGAAATGGGAGTATTGTTGTGTTAGAAAAAAACCTGATGACTGGGGTGAGAGGAATTCATATTGGGCAGAGCCTGAAGGTCAAAGCACCCCTAATGGACCTCTCCATTTCCCTGGAGGTGATTTTTAACTTCAGGAGACAAAACAGCAAATGAAAATAAGTGTTTGACAGCAAATACTGCTCATGGGGAGGCAGGAGAGCTTTCCTTAGCCCTGCAGCTCTGTTTCTGGTGTTTTGCAGTCAGGCCCCAGGAAAACTCATCCCCTCCAGAGCCAGGGGAGGTGGCTGCGGGGCTGTCCCCAACTACCTCTGTACAACATCACCCGGACAAACAACAAGAGCAATATGAGCTGAAAAAATGTTAAATCCCCAGTGATGTGCCTCAGAGTTCCCAGTGAAAATCTGGGATTTTCCAAGATGATCCCTTCTCTTTCAAGCTTCTTCACTGCATATACCCAGAGCTGTGTAAGAACAGGAGCTCCCCTTTTCTGCCCATCCACTGCTGACTCCCTGCTTGCACCAGAAGCCCACCAGTGGTCCAAATGAAAAAATCAACACAGATGTCAGGTCCCCTTGGTCCCATTCAAAGCAAGCTTGCTCCATCTCTGCCCCTGAGCACATGTACCTGCAGGAATTGGGGGCAGAAAACCAGTGGGGCAGGAGGAGACCAGTCAGGTAGGCTCTTAAGTGGTTAAAATCATTGGGAATTGCACCCTCTGCTCCCCACTGGCAAGGCTGCATACGTGTTCAGGAGATGTCTCTGCTTCCCTATGGAATGTGGTTTATTTGTTGCATTTAAATCACATTGGAGAACCAAGGAGCATCACTGTCCCCAATTCTTTCACTGTCTTTCTTGCAATATTTACTGACAGAAAGTAAGAGAAAAAAGGAGGCCTTTCACCTGCTTTTAGAGGAAAGGGATCAAAGCTTTTCTCCTTATCATACCTGCATCTCTCCTGCTTTTATCCAACTGAACTTGAATGAATATACGTTCAAACACGGGCTCTCAAAGCTGTGAAGCCCCGTAAGGTGAGCTGACCTGGTACCTGCCCGAGGGGAGGTGGATCCTCTTAGAGAGATGCACCTGCAGCTGCCAAGGCAAAAGATGGAGAGTACAACATTCTAAAAATCAAGCAAAATCTTGGAAGAATTTCCTTTTTTTTGGGAAATCCTGCCCAGCCCAGACAACAGCAGTTCAGGGCTGGGTTACGTACAACAAGGAATTAAGGTCCTGTGCCACAGCTGCCTGTGCTGAGAACCACGCTGGGATATGCTCCCACTGCCTTACCATGATGGAGAAGCCAAAGTAACAGCTCCTATACCCTGGGAGGCAGCAAACTCGCCCCCATTTCTTTTTGGCATCCTCTCCTCCTTCTGTTTCAAGCCCTGGTCTGGGTCTGTCAGTGGGACATCCACCCCAGCACCAGGGGTCACCACATGGATTCCCAACAGTGCTTCGTGTCCCCTCCAGCCCACGCTGGAGCAGGTTTTACACCTCTGGGCTCACCATTTCTCCTGATGTAGGAAATGAGAAGTTAAATAAATAAAACTTCACGGCAGAACATCATTAAAAAGAAACTTTTGCAACCTTCCTGGGGTTTATATGAATAGCAGTAGCAATATTTCATTTAAAAAATAAATCAGAACAATCATCGTTAAGACAGTTAGATCGAAACTTGGGAGGGAGAATGGGCAAAGTGTAATTGCTTCCACTGGAATCCAGCCAGAACTAATGCAACCCTTGTGGAAAGGGCGAGGGGACATGCAGGGCCCAATTTTACACTTCATCTCAAATTCTGCAAGAATAATTTTACATCTGAAGGCTACCATGGGCACAACAACATTCACTCACTGTGTAACTGTGCTCCATAATTATCTGATTAAAGGTTTGGGGGGGTTTTGCACTATAAAAAACAAGCTGTGCTACAGAAATAGAGGCTAACTTTCAAGCTCGAATCTTTCACTCGCATATCCTTCATTTACTATCGTAATTTTTCGTGATTTATCAGCCCAATCTTTACACTTATTCTTCTTTCCAATCCCCTCCTACTGAGCACTTGTGCCTGGCTTAGATTTATCCTTTGCTCAGCTCTTGTTGGCATGAGAAGAAATAGTGTATGTGTTGCAGATAAAGACTGGCGAAGTCCTAAGAGTGCGGTGAATGAAATGGCTGTTTTTAGCCAGAATTTTTCTTAATATATCCATTTATTGAAGGCACCTAAAGCAACAAGAGAACAATGTTACTGCTGATGAATTGGCCTGTGGAGGAACCTCACCGAATCTGGGAGAGGAAATTACTCTCCATGCTACTTCAGGTTTACGTCTTTCCTTAGTACAGGCTGATCGTTAGCCCAGATAATGAAGACTGTTAATGTAATTAAGTGCTCTGTTGTGGTGTTTCACAAAGCAAACAAATAAATTCTAGAGCTAATAAGCTACGAGGTTAAGCGACACAGGGCAAAAGCAGGACGCTTCATTTGTATCTAAGTGCTCCGCAGCAAGCAATTAGCCAGAACACAATCTCGAATTTAGGCCACACAGAAGAGTACAAATATACAATTTTGAATTGAGGCCACATAATGGATTTTCTGATTTGAGGTATGTGTAATCTCCAAAAGGCCAGATCAGTGTTAAGATTATAACCATCTGTATGGTATTAATTTGACAAATCAGCTCCTTCTTTAGCCATTCAAAACAGGAGGCCAGGACCAAACCGACTACTCTTCTTCCTGGGCATTATAGACGGGTAGCACTTCCAAACATGCATAGATAATTACTAAAGAAAACAGGCAACGAAAGTAGAAAAAGAAAGCTGTAAAGACTTGAAATCGCAAAGGAGACCAGACTACATGGATCTAGTGTGTTTTTGTGATGTTTTGTAATGAATGTAATGTTTTTTTCCTTGGGAAAAAGAAAGAAAGGAAGAAAGGAAGAAAGGAAGAAAGGAAGAAAGGAAGAGAGAGAGAGAGAGGGGGGGAAAGGAAGGAAGGAAGGAAGGAAGGAAGGAAGGAAGGAAGGAAGGAAGGAAGGAAGGAAGGAAGGAAGGAAGGAAGGAAGGAAAAGAAAGCATTGGAATAATAGTTTTCTTAGCAAACACCAATGTCTCTAGCGGGTTATTTATCTGGTTAAAGTATACACTGATTTGCAACAGGGGTTAAGATTCAGTACAACTCAAAGTTCACTGCTGTTTCAGACTGAACGTGCCCAGCAATTTTCCCAATTCAGAAAGAAGACCTGGGGATCAACACAACCCAGATTTTATTCCTAAACAAGCTGCTGGTTCTGTTTGTGCAGCCTGACACCAGCAAAGAGCTGCAAGCAGCCCACAGCAGCAGCCCTATCTCCCAGTCCCTATACCTTTGCCACTTGCTCGTGCACTGGAATTTGTATTTGTCAAAAAACCCGTAGTGAGCTGGTTCAGGGACCTAAACCCGCAGAAAGTTAATGTTCCACCCCAAAAAGTAATGAGTTTTCTGCCAGCGTAACTTTCTGATCTGGCTCATTACAGGGTCAGGTGAGCGCTGCCACCGCTGTGATGGAAGAGCTGGGGGAGCCAAGGGGTAAGGGGCAGCTCCAAGCCACTGCTGTCCAAGAGGCCACATCACAGCATGAAAGGCACTGCAGCCCCGGACACAGCCATGCCAGGGTTTTTTTAAATGTTGTCTAGCAGCTGCCGTGCTTTTTATACCGTGTCACAGGAAGGTGGTTAAAATCAGATCCGTGTGCTGTTAAAGAGAGTCAAAATGTTTGAACTGCTTGACAGGCTGGTGGCTTTCTCACACAAAGACATTTTAAGGTCACCATTAAAAGGCTGCTCTAGAAATTCGGAAATTATATAAAATTTTAAAACTGAAGCTTCGCTTCTGTTCTTTGAAAACTCACAGGTCTGTGATGAGAATAACAATGTGGCTCCGTTGCCATCTACTTGTTTTGCTAACCAATGAGCATAGGTGCAAAGGAAATGGGAAAAGAGAAACGTTTTCATTTCATCCTGGAAAAACACCCTCAAATACACTCTCATGTCATTTGCCGAAATCTTGTTTGTACAGCTTGCGTGTCTCACAATCTTACCGCTATCGCTCCCCCCGCAGAATTAGGCAGAGAGCAGGAATATAAATACAACGCTGCAATACGCAGCTCGACACCGAAGATCACCCTGCGATGACACGTCCCACACTTCAGCTCTAAAACAATGATATGGTTATCGAAGGTCTGAGCAGACTGTACAGCCCGTGACGTATGAACACACTTCTTGTTTCAGAGGTAGCACCACGAGCTGAAAACCAACCCTAATACACCACGCTGTGTGGCTGCTTCCCCTCCAACAGCAGGTATTTTCTCCACTCTGAGCTACCCATCAGATTTCTGGGAGCCTGTACACATTTGCTCTGAGTATGGGAGCTACATTTACACGAGCAAAATGCTGGAGTTAGGGAGAAAAAAAAAAAAAAAACAGAAAGGAATTTTTCAGCCGCTTCAAATATTACCATTGTAAAAGACAACTTGCAGCTACCCCTATTTTCAAGTTTCTCAAAGGAACCTTGAGACTATTTTAACAACCCCATTGTCTGCTAAGACATTTGACATTCAGAAAGGAGAATGCTCTCCAGCCGCAGGAGTGCTTTTTCTTTTCGCCAAGTCTACATTTAAAGCATCCCCGGCACTGTAAGAACAGTGAGAGACACAGAAGTGGGGGGTTCATTTCTGTTCTTGGTGTGTTTCTTTTTTTTTTGTGTGTGTGTGTGTGTATTATTTTTTTTTTGTATTTTTTTAAATGACCTAGCTAGAACACTGGCACCTCACTCCAGCTTCAGTGCTTGTGTGGCTGATTGCTGAATTGGAAAAAGCAGCCTTTGCAAAAACACTTTTGCCAGAACAGCCTTGCTGTGCTCACATTAAAGAAGCAAAAACGGACATAAAACTTTTGCCATTAGCATCTCAGTCTATTGGAGCTGACATTACAAATTAATAAAGTAAACTAATATTTCCTTGATATTTTGACTCAATATTTTGACAGTAGGTGGGTAAGTGTGACAAGAAAAGCAATGATGCTCGTTTCAGCCCCCCTGTAATCCACAGGATGTGCAGAACTATTAAAAAATGGGGAAAAAAGAGGTGGAAAAGACATTTCTAAGAGGATCAAAAGGATTGCTGGAAAGAAGAGGGACAATTAACATGTACATGGAAAAGCTCCTCAGTTAGGATTACATTACTTCTTTTTTGTGTCTGGTCACTGGAAGTGTCTTTACAGAGAACCTTAAAAAAAAAGAGCCTGGAAAGATTAAAAGCCACAGGCAGCTGTTCCCTCCCATTTGTATATTAGTTAATCCCATAGGTTTTGCTGAATTTCCAAAGAAATACAAGAAATAAAAGATTGTGGAGAGCACATGCACTTCATTATAAACTGGCACTTGACATTTCTGTTAGTCGCAGGCAAGTTTTAGGATGCTGGTAACTAACCTAACTCCCTAATCCTTGGCTGGCTTCAGAAACCCTTCCCATGAGGTCAAGGATAGGACAAGGTGAGCGTCTTAATAAAACAGGGCATTTGGCATCTCTAATGATTGCTTCTGGCTGTTTTTCTCCTTCCCTACGATAAAGCAACAGTGAAGGTTTGCTTTCTTAATGTGATCCGTGGCTTTTTGCTTTACCTGCTGACGGACTCATTGTGTGCACCCTGGGGAAAAGCCAGGGAGCTCTGAAGGTGGACCTGCAGGACGGAGGTTTCATGCTGAAGACTGCAAATTTAGGGCAGTCTTCACAGGGAAGTTCACTGAAGGTAGAAGCAGCCTGTTAGCATGCGATCGCATAGTACCTTAGATAACCTACTATTTATTTCAATGTTACCCACCTGAGGGAGGCTCAGCTAATGAATCTATTTTTGTAGTAACGTAAAGGTTGAAGTTCAGAGCTAAGTTTAGAGCGGAGACATATAAAAAATGTCAAACCAGGAAATAGTTTAATGAAAGCAGAGACTAATCACGGCAAATTACGGTGAAATTTCTATGGGATTGCATTTTGCATTCCCCAAACAGCCAAAGGAATTCATCTCCGTCAGCGTCACTCCATTTTGCTGCGGATTCACTGTACGGATAAGCTATGGAAGTAACATAATGCGATGCCATAAAAGCTGCCTTAAAAGTTACAGCCTAAGATGTTTTCCAAAGCGGAGTTCAGATTTCTTCCCACTGCAGTCCGTGGAAAAATGGCAAGATATGCCACAAAATATCATACAAAAATAATTAATGATGGCATTAGGAGGAATACAAGGCACATATGGCTGCTAATACTGAGGTCCCTTTCCCCCAGGGCTTTGCTTTCTAAGCTCCAACATTTAGAAACCAACCAGGAGTGCCTGTAGTAGGAAAGTTCACTCCAGGAGAAGAAAGCTGGTATTCCTGGTCTGCTTCCAACAGTCCCTGGAGAATTTAATCTCTCCTCACTGGCTGTCCCAGGTTTTGCACAGGGAGTGTCTAGGAAATGCCCTGTGGTCAGCACCTAGCCTGGCTGACTCCAACACCTCCTCTGAAACAGCATCTACAGAGCTTGCACCCTCCTCTCCCACCCTGCAGGTTATCTGCCTTAAATCCAGCATTTACAGAAACAAAATAAAAAGTAATAAAATAAAAGCCATTTAACTTAGCTTTTTACCATATGTAGTGATTTTCCCTGCTTTTTAACTGGTCTCCCAAATAAGAAGAAGCTGGGAACTTTTGACCTCACTGCGTTACTATTGCAAAGCCCTGGATGGTTAGTATGGTTAAAAAAACATGTTGACATTTGGTTACAATGCTGTTAGAGATCTCCCAAGGCTAATGCTTGATGACAGCCATTGTAAATACTCTGGAATGCGCACAGAACCACAACTTGGTCCTATTAAAGGCAACACGCGTTTCACCGCTAATTCAGCAGGATCTTGAACTGGCCCAGGCTCAATAACATGAACTATGACTGCAGTCCGCGAGGCAAAAAGAAGAGGGGAAAGATGCGTGTGAATGGGATAATGTGTAGTAACTGCCACGAAGGAAACAGGTTAAGGGTACATCCCTCTTTGCATGTAGAAACATTACTTTCAGCATTATGAGAATAGAAATCTTGCACAGGTTTAAAACACTGGGATGCATTTCTACGTTTTCAGCCAAAAGACTTTTCATCCCGAAGAATGGATTCAGCATTAACTGGAGGCAACACCAACCCATCAGTGGAAGAGGTGGCACACAGCAGCTGTTTCGTGCCCTGTGCCATGCACAGCACTCACTTCTATTTCCAATCCAGGGGTCCCATTTGTGGCCCTGCTGCTAAGCTTCCACAGCTCCCTGACCCCACAACCAAGCGCTGTCGATCACACTTTGTAATAGGGAAATTCACAAACAAGAAGCATGCTGTGCATCTGCTTAAATGATCTGTTGATCACTTGATGATGATTAGTTTATTAAGTATAAAGTATATCTGATCTGCTATAGCAGTCAGTGTTTCAGAAAAGAGGATTTGGAAACAGAAAAGGACTCGTACATTCAACTTTTCATAACTTTATAGAAAGTACACAACATGAAAGCAAGTTTAAACATCCCATGGCTGCCTAGTTTACTACTACGAAAATTTACTTATGGAGCCTTCTGTGTTTTAACAAAGATTTCATACTCCCTACAACACTAAGCCACAGCATTGTGCTGTTTTTCACACAGCAAGCTTGTCTGGGGGGACAGGAAAATGTGAAAAATCTGTCTGCAAAGTTCTGTGATCTTTGCCTTGTTACATGTAGTGTGGATTGACTCACCTTTCCCTAAAAAAAAAAGGGGGTGTCCTCTTAAAGGATACTATTTGGTAGCTGTGCCTGTGGCTCCTTTATTTTCACCTACAAAATCCCAGGTAACGCTAACGGGTACAATGGTTTTTTTTTCAGCTTTCTGCACCTGTGTTAGAAGCATAGGTTGCAAGGACAGTTTGTAGCAGTGCCTTTTTTTGCATGCACCCCAGCTGGAGAGAATGAGATGCTCCAAAGGGCCACCCAAGTAACATCTGGATGGGAGGCATGTCTGGGCACAATGTGAATGCTGTTACAGGAGCCAATCCACACGTATCAGTTGGTGCAGTGCCAAAGACAATTCCTGATTTAAAAGTACTGATTTAAAACCAGATGATCTCATCCTGATACCATCCCTGTGCCTTTACGGGTCTGCATTCCACAGGTCACTAAATGCCAAGCTACTCTCAAACCGGGCACCAGCTCTCCTCTGTGGGCAAAAAATATTTTGAGACTCAAACTGTGCAAGACGTGGGGACAGAGCTGCAGCCTCCAGCTCTGCCTTCCAGATCAGCCACCTTGTGCTCCAGACCATGGCTAACTCCTGCAAGCCAGGAAGAGCAGAGGGGTGACAGACCAAGTATCTGGCTACTTCCCAGGCCAGGAGTAGAAAGGAGACTAAGGCAGACTGTATCGTATACAGGAGACATAGTGGCAGCAGGGAGTTTGAGGCTGGAGTCAGTTTTTGTGACTCACGTCCCACACTTGAACTTGACAGGCCATGAGACTTTTGATAACCCAGGAAAGCCTTTGCTACTTGGTATACTGAAGTGAAGACTCAGGGGACCTTCCAGTCACATTAAAAAAAAAAAAAAAAAGAAATTTGACACATTAGGAAAAGAAAGGTCTTCAAGGAAAGCTGTATAAGAAATAAAAATAATAATAATTAAATTAAAAAAAAAAGAACATAATCTTAGACAGCAAGAAAGAGAAAGCTTAGAAATAATAACAAGAATGTTTCCATTACCTTTTCTGCAAGCCAGCCTAGATGCCTAATCTCTCGACTTCCAGCAATCCCTGTTTTACCCAGCTGGTCTCTGACCTCTGCAATCACCCTGGGGATGAGATCATTGACACTGGAGTGGATGGCATTGAACCAGGCCTGGGCTGTAGCTGAATCCTTACTCCTGAGAACCACGGTGTGCTTGGCATCAGGTGAATGAACTTCAATAAGTCTAGAAAAATGGGGGGGGAAAAACATTACGTTCACTCATGTACCGTTAGGTGACTGAAGTTATTACCTCACTTACTGTTAGCTATCAGTTACACAGAAGGACACTAATATCAAGACCTGGCACTAACGACTTACCTTTGCAACACCCAGATCTAGTGAGATCCACCTAACTGGAGCCAGGTCTGAACTGTAAATTACTGATCTTTGAGAAGGGGCTGATCCGATCCCACATGTCAATAGGAGTTTCAAATATAAAGGCAAGAGGAGCGTTCACCCATAACTTTAAAAGATAACAAGGAAATTTTCCCCTGGGGCTGCCCCTTTCTGCTCAGCATGACCCCAGGCTTTGCACCCTGGCAGGGCAACCACCAAGAACCACAAGGACGATGACTGCAGAGAAGCTGGGGATAAGCTGCTACCTTCTTTGGCTGTATGTCACAGCACGCCCAGAGTTTCTCAATATGCTTACTTCATACATACAGAGCTAAGTGAAGAAAAAAAATCCCTAACCCTAAATGAAGGCATTTTCTTAGGACTGCCCTGTGGTTTCAGTGACACCACAAAGCAGAACCAGAAGCCCGGTGTAATTGGCCTTCCCCAGGAGCAACAAATTTCCCAAACGCTCCATTTAGGTCCTGCTAACAGCAGTGGCAAGAAAGTGCTAACCCCAACCGTGTGATTACTGCTGACAAGCATCTTTTATGGTTTTCCAAACTCCTGTAGGGAGAGATGTTTTTTTCCCCAAAAAACACATTTACTAGACCATCTCGTGGGCTTTTACCCCACAACTGTGTTTTTGAAAGCTCATCTGAACACAGCTTCCAGAAAAACGAATCCTGTCCATCATGGTCATGGGAACCGTGCCAGCACCTTCGCTAACAACAACAAAAATGCTTTGAGAGACAGCTGCTGCTATTTCACTGCTGCTCTCAGTGAGGTTATTAGTTATTAGCGGGGCTTTGTGTGCTCTTTGTAGCTTTGTGGATCACTGTTACTTGAACGTTTGCTAAATAACTAAATAATAGTCTGGTTTATCATTAGGTAGTGATTATAAAACCAAGCTCTGGTCAATGCCCATCACTCAGCTCCACATCACACTGGTGTTTTTTCATTGTAAACGTACAGTGGCTTCCCCTGAACATTACCCACATTAATTTAACCTCAGATTCGAGCCTCAGTCTCTACTTGTCTCTCATGTACTGCTGCCTGGTCTCCGAGACACATAATGTCTCCTTTCTGTATCAGAAAAGTAATTAGTTCAGTGGGATTTATTCAGGTTGAGGTTCAAGACAGTGCTGTAATCCAAATATTTGTTATGCAATTACAAAATCCTGCAATTTGGAGCTTAACGAACAATTAAAGAGTTTTTAATTAATTGATTAAGAGAGAGCAGAATCCAGAACAGAAGGCGACTCAATCTGTGTAGCTCTCTGGGGCTACGAGGATGAGGGCTGCTGGTCTCTTGTTTGTCCATTTTGGGAAGGGGAGGTCTCCAAGTAGACACCGCTCTAAAGATAGAAAAGGTCACGATTTTCCAAACTAAGCAGCTGAACTGTTGAGGGTTCTAAATCACTGCTTACATAGTTCAAAAAGTGGGCTGATTTTTCAGAAAGCGCTGAGCCAACACAACAGTGCACTTTGCTCGGTAAAGTCATCGGAACTCAGCACTTTCTGAAAATAAAGGCTCTTATGTAGCCGCTCCAGCAGGCACTGAGGAGTCAACCTCAGGTACCAAAAGGAAAATGCCTTGTTGGATGATGCAGATCTGTCGAATAAAAAAATTATGTTTGCAGATTAGCATTTTCCTTTCCTTTCCTTTCCTTTCCTTTCCTTTCCTTTCCTTTCCTTTCCTTTCCTTTCCTTTCCTTTCCTTTCCTTTCCTTTCCTTTCCTTTCCTTTCCTTTCCTTTCCTTTCCTTTCCTTTCCTTTCCTTTCCTTTCCTTTCCTTTCCTTTCCTTTCCTTTCCTTTCCTTTCCTTTCCTTTCTTCTTTTCTTATCTTTTGAAACTGTATGAAAAAACATCTCCCCGACAGTTATGTCCGATGGTTGTTGAGATCTCAGCCCCCACACCTTGCTTTTTCTGCTCATCAGAAACACCGGTGGCCCAGGGAACCCTAGGAACTTGGGTTTGAACTTGCACTTTCAGGCAGCTCAGCAATGGCAACAAACTATATAGACCTGCACATTGTGGTAATTGTTGCTTACTACTTATGGAGAACTTTTTGGCACAAGATCTCAAAACATTTCACACATGCCAGTAACAGCATCCCCGTTTCACCACAGGAAAAGCACCCAGAAAAGCATCCAGAGGAGGCAGGGAACAGCACTCGTTTTGTTTTCTGCACTCTGCCTCTCGCTTTAATGCTTCTTTTAAAGAGAAAAAAATACCTGGTATGTATTGTGGCATCCTGGAAAATGTTAGTGCACTGTCTGGATTTTGTGAAACAATGCTTTTTACAAAGCTTGTGATTCCTGTAAGAGAATTCCCACCTCCAAGTCACTGCCTATCATGCTGGAAACAGAGCAGCGAATAAGCCCTATAAAGACAGAAGGATGTGCCGCTTCTGCAGCTGCAAAAGAATAGCAAGCTTGTGCCATTTCTTTTTAAGTTAGATTTTTAAACCTTTGTTTTTTTAACCTTTGGTTTAAAAATAAAATCATTGAGAGCTTAAGAGCTTCCAAATGGCAACTTGCTCCCCTACAATTTGGAATACACTAAAGTCTTACTTACAGCAAGTGGATGCAAACAAGTATTTTGCTCCTTAGCTTTCATCAAAGTGTATTTCCCTTGATAGTGGCTATTCAGGTATGTCTGCGATAGTTCTGTCCCCTAAAATAATGAACATTTAGACACTTCACACTTCTCTAATTTATTCAAAATGATGAAGTGCTATTTCAATTTGAGATATATAATATATATATGTATTGTAATCTATATATATTGTATTGTGATATCAATTTATATATTCTAATACAGCTACACACATATACAGCATCATACTTGCAAGAATACTTGAACTATCATCTGTCAGTGACTTCACGTGGAGTTATTTTGGGCATTGCTTGCCAGTGATCAAGGTTTGATGCTGATACACTACCAGCTGCAGACAGACTACCTTGTTGCCTTAGCTGAGAGACAGGAAGATGGGACAACACGTGCTGCACTTACCCAAAGTGACTGCAGACAGGACTAAACGCTGCACTGACAGCACCGAAACTCAATCTTTTTATCTTCCACAGTGGTCCATCCCCCAGAAATATGTCTGCAAGTGTCATTTGTGTGCAGGTTGCTAGACAGGGCGCCTTGTTTTATTCATACAGTAAGGATGAAAGTCTAAACCCTCAGCTGCCTGAACTCTGCTACTACTTGCTATGAGATCTAAAGTACCTTTAAGGAGCCGTCCTTACAGATTTCCCCTAAAAATCCAGAACTCTCATCTCTGCACCCACTTGATGGAAATTCTAGCAGAAACTTCTCTTATCATCTTCCTAGAAACCCAGGGGATCCTACTGCAATCACACACCAAAAGCACTACGTCCCTATAAACTCTTCTATTTTCTGCCTTTCGGTCTATGCTGCTTTGATTCACCAGTCCATTTGGATGATGCTTTTCGTTTAACAGCTGACTGATGGCATTTCCATATTTTGTGAAAAGCAAAAAAACACCGGTGACCTTAGTAAACTCCAACTCTAAAGTACTTAAATGTTTCCAAGCAGTCCAGCCATTGTGGCTTTGATTTGTTCCTTGGCTAAACTGACCACCGCTTACTGACTTCTGTTTATCTGCAGTTCAGTGATAAAGTTCCCTTAATTCCCCGCTGAATTGAAATATTTAGGGCAATGCCACAGCTGTGTTTATTCTCACACTCCACCACAGTTATGTAAATACTGCATATGGAGCTGTTTCTGATAAAGCCCATACCAACCCAAAGGAATTATATGTTAGCTCTAGATGGCTGCCAAGATGCGCGGCATCTCTCCAGCTTGGCAATGCATATGAATGATATCACATTTTCTCAGAGATCATTTGGCAAACCTCGTAATAAAAGAGTAATTTTCTCTCTCCTTCTCAAAGAGTTTCTCTGAGCAGAGGAGCATTTCCAGCATCCCATTTTCCACTCGCAGAACATGAGGGTGACACAAAACTCAGTGCCTACAAACGCCGTAACCTTGCAAGTATGAGCCCAAACCTCTCTCTGCCTCACTGCATCCAGAGCTTTTACTTTCCCGTGGATCACAAGAAGTTGAAAGCAAATGTTTGATAGCCCATATTCATTCCACATTTGATAAGGCCTCTGTGTAGGAGCATTCATTATCTCAGAAATACCTTTTATCAAATCTCTTGAAAGCACTTCTCCCACCACCGTTGGCTCAGGACCAACCCAGGCACTGCTTTACACTTTGTGCCTTTTCCTGGGTCAGATTATGTATTCGGTGACTGATTAAAGTGTGGAGTAAATCCCTTGAAGTTAATGATAAGCTGGAGCCAGAGTTATTCAAGTCCATCATGCTACTTTGATTTTGTCCCAGCATAGCCAGGAACAAAACACTCTGCCGTGGACTTTGCAAACTTAAAAAGGGATTGAGGGCAAAACTGCTCACGCCATTTCCCCTTCATTGTCTACACATGAAATGGTAGCAAGTAATTATGTTCGTTTCTGAGTGTACAAACATGGGAGGCTTTCCAGAATAATGCTGGGGGGATTTAGTGAATACAATCAGGTATGATATTTAAATAACTGTAGGTTTTTTATAAAATCATTAAAAAAAACACAAACCATTAAGGTTTTTGTTTAATGCTACATGCAGCATCAAGAGACCAACCAGGAATAAAGTATGTAAAAATAAAGCAGTGGAAATATTGGGCTCAGTCTCCAAGGAAAATATTCCACAGAGATAACATTAGGTGGTGCAACGAATTCCCCAGCCTACACTGAAGAAACCTGTGTTTGATGCACCTAAATGTAAGTGAAAGTGATTTTACAAAGCAAGCACTATTTGGCAATGCAGCAGAAGTTTTCTGTGTGACAGTCTTTAGGTCCCCTCGCTGTCACGATGGTACTCACTGTCTCGAGAGCTACTTGCTGACTTTCACCTTAGCGCAGTCACTGTAAGTGCAGTTACTCATTCCTTGGGAGCTGGATTAGACTGAGGTCCATGCAGAGGGTGTGTATATCACTAACGAGCTGTCACAGTTGATTTCATTTCTTTTTGTTGCCAGCTGGGCTTTAATAAAAGGGCTATTGATGGAGTTGTGCAGCATGCAAGTGAGGAAAGGACCTGCTGACATCACCGACATGCAGAGCACATCATGGGCTGCCTTCTCTACCCAGAACAAGTCTTTTAATATCTTTTAAATATATATGGACATTAAGAAGCAGAATTCTTTCTCTGCATTGCATGAAAGACCTCTTATCTTTTTCCTTCTTCTAGTTTTCTTTCATATTCTTGTTACAATAGTACTGGTAATGCAGAAATGCCCAGTCCAGCCCTCTTCACAGCGGATTCTGCACCAAACAATGGCAAAAGTGTTGTTTCAAGGAGCAGTGGGGTCAGTTATTCGGAAAGAAAAAAATAAATAAATAAAATTAAATTAATAAAATAAAAGGGAATTAATAAAATAAGAAGGAATTATTTCAGAGGGACAGTAGGAGTTTGAGTTAACCTCAGAAAGATGCTGCTTAAAACTAAAGACCAGAAGATGCTGTGATTGGTGTGGTAAATACACTGACCGCAGATCACTGAAGCATCTCTTTGATAGAAAAAGGGAAAAAATTGCTAGAAAAAAAATTGTCTCAGGCGCAAACACTGCACCTCTAGTAAAGCCACAGCCAACCTCAAAGCTTGCTGCTTCTGCAGTTTGAGCTGAATCTGGTCAGAGTAAAGAGCAAGTGACTGTAGCTGATAATAGCGGTGAATGACCTGCAGGTTGAAACAGTTCAGGGGTGAAGGCAGACGGTCTCAGTTTGCTGCCTAAGTAAGATATCAGGGACTTGGAGAAGAATTAGATGTCTTTTGAGAAAGAACAAAACTGTAATAGGACCCAGGGGAAGGAGTGGGACACGATCCACAAGGAGGGATGAAAACTACTACAGAGAGGGGAGGAATGAGCAGGGCTGCTGATGGATCTGCTCTGCCTTGCTGATCAGCTATAACAGGAGAAAATCTCGCTGGAAGAGACAAAGAGCAGGTGCACCCCAATCTAGCAGTATCTGCCTGAGTGTTTAATTCATTTATATGCCCACTTCTCGGCTTATATGAAAGAAACCTCGGGAATCACTGATTAGTTGCCAAGCGAAACAAAACAGTAGCCAGTCTGTTCAACAGCCATGATGACGAAACCCCAAATTCTCTCCCTAGAGCTGGGGCGAGAGCAACATCTGGGAGGCAGCATCCCCGTGATGCTGCTGGTCTTTTCCGTAAGGGCAGGCGTGTGTCACCTCCTGGCAGTCTCCCTGTGGCAGCACAGAGTTACTGAACTCATCTTCCCCTTTAACAGACTCAGAGATCAGTGGAGAACCTCTTTATAAGTGATGAGAAGAAGTAACAACTTCAGTGTAACTCTCTCTGATTCCTGCTACAGGGAAAAAAAAGGATTTTCAACAAGCAGAAACGTGTGTTAAAGCAGGAGTTGACAATAGGGCATTAAAAGAGCTATGTCTGCGTGTACAACTTAAGCACTAAATCCCAGCCTCAGCACCTACTAACACTGAGCTGGAGCACCTAAGGTAGCAGCCCATCATCAGAGGCTCCTCATGTGGCTGTAATTTGCAATTTGCTGAGATACAAATGACTGCAGAAGGTGAGGGAGAGAGAAGTTGTGAATACGCAAGCTGAAAATCCTGCTCGTTGGCTAGCAGCGGGTCAGGCAAGACTGGGCTGTAAGACTGAAATGCAGTTTGCCAACCCACTGATAAGGGGTCTGGGAAGGCCCAGCGCAGAGCACAGGGTAACAGCCAGGCAGGAAAAGGGGGCTCGACGTTTCTACCTGGCTACAAGCAGTACCACAAAGATGTCCTTGCGGGGACAAGGAGCATCGCAGGAAATCGAAACCCTCGTATATCAACTTCCTTTGTTTAGCAGATCTCGGGGTGTTAAAATTGCTCTCCAACATTATTTAGCTGCGGCTTGGATGTCAGCACTTACACACCTTACATACAGACACACACAAAACACGATTAACTGCTTGCCTTCCGCTGTCCTGCCCTGCAGCACTCACAAAGCTCTTCCTTTTCCTTAAATTTGTGACATATTTCATTTGTGATTTGATTTTCTCTTTTTTCCAACAGCGTTCACTAAGTCTACTGCAGTTTTCACTTTCTTGTTCATTGCTTCACCTTGCTAGTTAGCTACTTTCTCTATCAACTTTTCTAAATTTGTTCTCCTCCCATCCCACTACGTATTTCTCAAGGCAGTTTGCTCTCATTGTTCCTGCTCCCCTGATTCATTTCAGTGACTTTCCTCTCATTTCTGTTCCTCAGCTCAATCCTCTGCAGTGGAAGCTCATTGGAAAAACTCTTTGACTTCTTCAAAATTACTCTAACTGAAACAGTGGCTGAAAAAAAAATAACATAAAACTCACCAGAATTGCTTTTTTTTTTCATTTTCTTTCTTTCTTTTTTTTTTCCTCCACTATCTTCTCATCTAAGCATTTTCATGGAAAAGAAATATTTGGGTTAAAAGTTTATTAATCAAAATCTGTCTGAAAGTCTTCTACCAGCTTCAGTTACTGCCACCTCCATACCACACACATCCTTTCCTGCCACCCACTCACCATGACACATTTTATTCCTGTCTTCAGGTCACATTCGGTCCCTCGCACAAAGACAGACACACTGAGTTTATCATGAACTTACAGATATTTTTTTCAGTAACATGTGCAAGAGTCTCTCACCCATTCTATTTGTGCTGGAGATGAGAATGACACCAGGATCTTGTCTGTCCAACAGAGAAGGATGGGAACAGAATAAAGCCCCATGTCATTATCTCAGGGGAAAAAACACAACTTGTTTTTTCATGAAAACAAGAGATGACTAATCCCAGACCTAAAGATTCACCAGGACCTGTGAACACTGAAAGTCTCTCACAACATACTGTAACTACTGAGTTCTTCACTGGTTTCTCAAACATACCACAGGGAAACTCATTGTGTGCCTAAATCCCGGCACGTACCCCCAGTAATTCAGTCCCTAGGACATCAGAAGGCTATTTTAACTATTTTAACAGAACAAAAATTAAACACACTTTGCAGGAAAACAACCCCAAACTACAGCAACTAAAAGTAAATGAACATCTGAAGTTCAAGTTGAACTGTCAATTTGGTTGTGTAAATGAATACCCTTGTGGTTGCTCTCCTGAAAATGGTCTTTGTCTTTATTTTTTGTCAAAAAATTTAGCTGGTGATTGAACTCAAAAGACTGAAACTATATAGACTTCTATAGAAGGCACACTCCTACAGAAGTGACTGGTGTAGATTTTCACAAATGATGGAAAATAACCGTTTGTAATAATGAAAAATAAAAATTAAAAAAATTACCCTTTCTGCCTAAAGACTTCAGAGCTCCAGCTCCGTTAGAAAACTGTCCCTTAGCAAGACAGACGATCACAGCTTCCAAAATACTCCAGCAATTGCAGAACTGCCCAAAGAACAATGCAGATGATTGCAGGACCATCAGACAGCCCAGCCTGAACCAATTATTAACTCTAGCAGTTAATGACTTGCCACAAAATTCTGTAAGAAAAGAAGAACTACGCTCCTGGGTCTCTCATCTGAGATCCCTAGCCCTGAATGCATTACCTAAGTAAAAAAGGAAGGTCCCACAGATGTGCAGCTCTTAAAGAGGACATTTCAATATATCAAGGAGGAGTCCTTCCTTCCTCACTACCCAGCCACTCATCCATCCCACCACTGCACTCTTATCACCCCTCTGCCCACACCCCAACTTCTTCCCTCTCCCCACAGTATAAAATGGGATGTTGTAAATGTTTTAATTAAATCACCTAACTTCTCCCCGTTTGAAAAGAGGGAGCACTGAGTAAATCCCAAGTACCTCCTACTTCCTTGTCCCTTCCAGTAAACAGCAATTTGAGGGACAGATTGGCAGTATTAAAAGGAAACCATAACATACCAAGAAACATCCAGCTTTACACAAAAGGAGGATTTGGATCCGTAAGAGTAAAATAGTTTGGAGGTAAGGTTAAAAAAACAGGTTCGCCTTGATCTGAAATTCCCTACCCTTTGTGGGAGACACTGTAAAGGGCCTCGCAGTGGCAGATTATCCTTCTGTAACGCACCGTGCACACTGTGATTGCCTACTACAGCAGCGTGGCTTAAGCTTGAGGGCAGAGTCGACCAGAATTTCACCCTGATTATAGTCATTTTTTGTTCTTCTCTGGATTTGAATTAGATCCTTTCAAGTTGCTTTACTTTCATGTTGGATTGTTGATTTCTTCCCTAGCTTAACATTAATCTAAACAGATGATAAACACGGCCCACCAAGGAAAAAATAAAACAGTCACAAAAATTCTTGATATAAATCACGACTTGGACTCTTGCAGGCTCAATGACTTCTTCAAAGGACTTATTGATATTCAAATAGCAAAACATGTCTGTACCAATAATGATAATTAAGTGCTACATGCCTTTCATCCAACGATCTCAAGCTGTAGCTCTCAACAACACTGCGAATTGAGTATGCTCTCTCAATTTCACAGAGTTTTTGTCTGAAGTCAGAGAGCAGCTCAGTAAGCGCACAAGGAGCTACACCCAAATTCCTTGCAGGGTGGGGGTGGATTTTTTATACTGGTAATGTGCCCATTACGGTATCTGTACCTTTGCTCTCTCCCCCACACATATTAAGGTCCTTTCATTTCCCTTTGCCCACCTAGAACACATGGTAACAGCAAGAGGAAAAGGAGCCAAGTTTCCTAAACTGGAGGCCAATCCTGTTAAATATGTACTATCCATTAGGAAGGGAAGATTTCCACCTCCACAGGAAGCCCTGCAGAACCTCTGGTGTCTGCTTAGGGCTGAAGCAGCTCCCGCAAGCTGCAGTGGTGTTGGCATGGTCATGAAAATTACAGGATCATTAGGGTTGGGAAAGCCCTCCAAGATCACCTGGTCCAACCACCCCCCTACCACCACCATCACCCACTAAATCATGTACCCAAGCACCACGTCCAATCTTTCCGTGAACACCCCCAGGGACGGGGACTCCACCACCTCCCTGGGCAACCAGTGCCTGACTGCTCTTGCTGAGCAGAAATGTCTCCTCATTTCCAACCTGAACCTCCCCTGGCACGACTTGAGGCCATTCCCTCTGGTCCTAGCAGTGATTATATGTGAGAAGATTCCTAAACGGTTCAGCACCTCCTTAGACCTGGGTCCAGGGCTCAGCACCTCACCCTTCTGCCAGTAACCATCAGTCCCATGTAGCGTTAGCCATCCCTTGCTGAGTCCAGTGCTACCAAACTACCTCTTTAAGAGGGGGAGACAGAAAATAAATTAAGATAAATGGTAACTGTGCTCCAGAAGAGCAGCAGTAACTCACTCTCCATACCGTGCTCCCTCTTCCCGGTCACTCTGACTTGGGGCATCGACTCCTTTGTTAGCAGGAAGCAAACACAGGCTACAAAGCTGCACACCTCCATCACACTGCTCTTCAACGAGAAGCCAGCCTTATTTTGCGCACCAGTGGCTGCACGTGCCTGGCAACACCAAAGCATGGTCGTGTTTCCCAGGCAGGAGGCAGGCAGGATGGAGGCACGAGCCACCCCATGTCCCAGCTCCTCTGCGCTGCCTCCCCGCCCCACCTGGCTGCCTGCAAATCATACAGGCACGGTCTTGAAGGGCTGCTGGAATTAAAAAGTTCAAGGTCTTTTAGTTCCTTCCTGTAACCCTGCCGAAGTACTATAGCTGTGCTTTAGATCAGCAGTGAAATTGAGTCCTGGAAGTGTGGCGGGTCCCAAACTATTCACACTCATCTTCTGCAGTTTTACTGAACAGGCACGGAATTTCTGCTTGTATTCCAGACATCACGAGTATAAATAACCATTCAGCCTCACAGCTAAAAATGCATTGGAAAAACATTCAAGAAATCCATTTTTAGACAGTTCTGTCCTGTGCTAGTGCCACAGCTCCCTGACTTCTACATCGAGATGCTTGTATCTTTATTTCATTTTTGCATTCTTCTGCTTATGTTTGTAAGCAGCATTTGTGATTCAAGCTTTTGGTGCAAGGACTGGTTTTTACTATGTCATATTAAATCTAGTTAAAACTAAGTTTTCATTTTTTAAAAAATCACCTTTGTTCTCATTCCTTACTGCAATGAAAGTAAGTATGTCCAAATTCACCAGAATTTGGTTTATATTTAAGATTTTGAAATTTCAGAATCACTCAGGGATACTTCTGCTCATGTTTGCTTAACTCCTCCATAAATGTCACACCCAGGACAATTCAAAAGATCAAGTCTCACCGACTCTGATGCTGTGAACTACTGACAAGTTATTAAATAATGTAAGAAAAGGGTTTTAAAAAGAACTTGTGCGAAAGGAACCAATTTGGGGAGCGCCATTTTTGCAAGAAATCTTGTAAACACTTCAGTGAATCAGTACTTCACAATGAAAAAAAAAAAAAAAATCAAAGCAATGAAGCAAATTAAGTCTACAGCTGCATTTACAGTAACCAGGTCTCAGTCTGTCTCACACCTCTCAGTCAGCCTGGGAAGCTCTGGTAATTCCCAGAAGCTCAGTGCCCAGGATGAATGGATGGAATCTACCCAATCTACCACCTTTAAATGTACCTGCTGAATTTTATCTTCTGATTATAATTCTCAGGCCAACCTTGAATGGGCACCAGATAAGAATACTTCCTCATCGGTTTCTCTGAGTGTCCTTGGTGTCATTCTGCTGGCTGAAGTCTGTGAACTGCACCTGTGCTTGCTCGAGCGCTGCCACACACCGCAGGGTGAGCCTGGCAGCCCACGTTGTGCTATTGCAGAATCGTCCTGTGCTCACTTCTCCTAGCTTCAAAACCAGACTGACCTTCTCCCATCAAAGGGCCAAATCCTGCTGGTGGGTAAGACGATGAAAAATTCAATCCTAAAACTGGATCCCTGCTGAAGTTCTCTTTTGGGATCACACTGCTTCGGACTCCCATTGAATGTCATGTCCCATTCATGGCAGTACTTTTGTACCAGGTCTCAAGCACAAATCTAACAAATTTCACCTCAGACACTTATTTCCTGTTGTTTCCTTCTATTCCTTACCGTCATCACCAGAAATTGCTGAAAAGCTTTGTGTGCTGCAGTAACATTTACAGCTTATTGGCGTTAGTAGCTGTGACCATTGCTGTATGTCCCTTCACCGTGGGGACACTCCCCTGTGCGTCCTGACATCAGCCATTAGTGCTGCCACCAAGGACGCTTATCGGTGGAAACACGGGCAAACAACAGATATAAGAAGTAATTATTTTAACCGAGTTTATTCCAGCCTAAAATATAACCACGGTTCCTGTGGCTAGATGAGAATGGCACAGATGCAACTAAAATGTTCTGCAGCTTTTCTCCTGTTGCCGTGTTTGTGCTGTTAAAAATATTTTCCTACACACTTAGGCTTGGCATTGGTTTGTACTACACAGTGCTTTCTCCGTGGTATCTTACAGCATTTTTAATCAGGTAACAGGGAAAACAATCCCTTATCTCACTGAGCCTGAGCTCTCACAGGCAGGTTAGGTGAAGGAGACATCAGAGAACTGCTGGCTCTAAAAGCACCAAACTTCACTCCTGCTCTGAAATAACAAGCTCACCAAACTGCTTGGGGGTCAACACAGACTTAGGATGCTCTTAACTGGGTTCAGTCTTAAGGGTGAAGAAATCCTACACAAGACTACCAGATCTAGTGGGAAAACCAGACATTTAACTTTCTCCATGCCTGTTCAACCCACATTTCTCCCCAGCTTTCTAAGAGCTGGAGATGATTCAGTGTCAAACAGGTTATTTCCTTCCAGGTCTTTTAAAACTGGTGTCTTCTTATGCTGAAAGTTAAACCAGCTGAGCCTGGTCCCAAAATGCTGCTGTGCCTTGATTTCAGCTGTAACCTGTTCTGGAGAAACATCTGCACTGGAAAACTCGTGCTTTCTACGTCCATGCTTGATGTTAACCACCACTGTAAATGAGTTCAGATAGAGCCCAGGGAAGCCCTTTCATGGCCAGCATATGCTTTGGCAGCCTGCCAGTGGTGGTCTCCTAAAACCGTTCAGCAAAGTGACACCATCTGTTGTTATAAGATCTATGTGTGTCAGCTCACTGGGTTATACAGAAGTGTCATAAGCATGTAAGGACACGGTTTGGTCTTTGCTGCGAACAAAGATCTGATTATTTTGGGGGGAATCGGATTACTATCCTGGGATATATTTCAGTGGGAAAGGTTCACTGCATTACAAAAGCTTTTCCACCGGGAAATACCAGTTCCAGTATTCAGAATTGTTCAAAACCCTGCTATCAGTAAAGACATGAATCAATGGGATACTCCTACCGTTTCACCGCAGCTAGGGTGATGGTGAAGTGCTGTTTGCTTGGATGGAAAAAACAGCTTAGACTGTACCCTGTGTTGGACTACAGTAAAAATCAGAAGTCACTCTTTCCACAGGAAATGACAGCAACACAAAATGAAAACCATGATAATAAGCAATATGACTCCCACGCGTTACTTCCTAGTTACACCTAAGAATGTACACGTTTGTAGCATGCTTTGAAAGAGCTAGCCCCATCACAGAATTACCATCAACATCTGCCCCTCTGAATCAGTCCTCCTGTCCCTTAAATGACATTGAGGGCCCCAAGAGCGATAAAAGCTGAGAACTATGATACGGTCAAAAAAAGAGGAGAAAGATGCTCAAAGAATTATGTCAACATGTGTAAAAGCACCGTAACATTGTGCTGATTCAAATAATATCGTCTCCCTGTTTTTTTTTTTTTAATTAGATACACTCCATGAAATGGAGAACCACAAACTCTCAGGCTAGTGATACAGCTGTCAAACCCTGACATCTTAAACTATATGTGAAAAAAGCTGCACTGATCAACAAGCATCTTGGTACAAAACTGAGGAAGACTGCTAGTGGTAATCGCTGTTTCAAAATTGCACTTCTGTAGCGGTCAGTAACCGCTTGGTGAGATGAAGAGTAGAAGCAAAGTAAACCAGTACTAAATAATAAAGCTGGGGGTAGCACAGGGAGAAGCAAAAACCCTAAGAAGGTTTGAAAATATAAAAAAGAAAGGAAGGAAATTACACAGATACTGGTAAAGTTTCTGGATTGCAGTATAAGATAATACAGGGAAACCCATCCCTCCAAGCCCCCCTCCTGCTCACCCCTCTGCTCATTATTCTTGTCTGCAAAAGAAAATATAATTTGTGCTCAGGCCTAAAGGTAAGGGCTGAGAATCAAAGGCATTCCACACAGCTTCCTGATAAGCCAGCGCACTGGAGAAAAACAAAAAGGCCATTATTTGGATGGAAGAATCAGTGTGTTTCTGACTTGACTGGTCCCTTTTCTATTAGCAGCTGTTAGAGCAGGGATCAGACAGTGCAGTGTGCTGGTGTGGTGCAGCTGTTCCACATATGTTATAAATAAGGGCTGGTAAGCTCATCCTATTTTTAACATTATGAAAAAAAAAAAAAAAGAACAAGTCACAGAAATTCCCCATTAATGTCCTGAAAGTGGAACTTTTCTCCTATTCTTGACTTTAATATCCAGAACTGAATGGACAAAACAGGCCATTCTTAAAAAAATATTTATTAAAAAAAATAAAAGAAAATGCAGTTTAGTGGGATTACATGAGGCCAGTCTGGAATATGTAGACAATCAGTGTGTACAGTTCCCTTTCCTCCAAAAGAAGACATTCAGTCAGGGCACAAACAGAATCCTGAGCTTTTACTTCTAACAGAAATGTTGAATTTCCGCTCTGAAGAGTTCATAGAATCATAGAACCACTAAGGCTGGGAAAGCCCTCCAAGATCATCTGGTCCAACCACCCCCCTACCACCAATGTCACCCACTAAACCATGTCCCCAAGCACCACGTCCAACCTTTCCTTGAACACCCCCAGGGACAGGGACTCCACCACCTCCCTGGGCAACCCGTCCCAGTGCCTGACTGCTCTTTCTGAGCAGAAATGTCTCCTCATTGCCAACCTGAACCTCCCCTGGCTCAATTTGAGGCCATTCCCTCTAGTCTTATCACTAGCTACCTGTGAGAAGAGGCCAACCCCCAGCTCCCCACACCTTCCTTTCAGGTAGTCTAGCACAACCCAAAAGCTGACGTATCTCTATTTATCCAGAGCTAGGCACTCAACCCAGTGCCACGTGGCTCAGGCACAAGGACATGCCCTTCCCAAAGCAGTGCTCACTTGCCCCTTGCTGGCACCCCATGTGTGGCTACAGCCCATCACCAGCTCCTGCTCACTGAACCCACAAATGAAGAGGCCAACAACTATTCAACACAAAGTCCCAGCCCCGAGCTCACCTGTTTTCGGGGTCTGACACCATCATGTTGCGTGTCACGTAGCACATCTTGAGTGGTATCGTTTTCCTGTCCCGGTGGATGGAGAGCGAAAGCTGCGACAGGGGGTCAGCAGATGCACAACCCAACCGGGGGGACTCTGGGGGAGGCGTCTCCCACCCGATCTCCGAAACAGGGGAGCCTTTCTTCACGTAGGGCGTTGCTTCTCTCATGTATTTCACTATAAAAAAATAAGGAAAAAGGAAAAAGAAAAGCAACAGGTAAGCAGACATTCAGTAGTTCCATCCGCTGTGAGCTCTTTGAGCTGGCTCCAACCCTCGGCACTGTTTGTTATTTCTACGTGTAGCATCACAGCATCGGAAGCTGTGCAAATACAGAAGGTCAAGATTTGATTGCAGCCCAACTCAGTACGGTACAATGAGCAAAACGGGAAAAAAAAAAAACAGAGTAGTAGAAATAAGAACATAAGGATACATGGAGTTTAAGGCCAGGAGAGCCATCTGACCTCTGCTCAAAAGGCTATAACCCCCATGGAGCAATTCTCATGTACAGAAGCTGTGGGCTGGATGAGCTACAGGGAAGTTTTTTTTAGAAAGAGACTCAATGAAGTGACAGTGAATCTATTATTCCCTTATCTAAACTGCTCCAGTGATACTCCCAGTGCATCTCACTCCTGGTTCACGCTTGTCAGCATCCTGCCACTGATCTCAGCAGCTGCTGCTACTCGCTGGGAATCAGCTTCAGCTGATCTACTTGTACATACATCTGCGGAGTAAACACAAACCAATTCACCTATTAGCCTTCTCTTGAGGAAATAAAATTGAGTTCAAGCCTTTTGTGGTACTAGAGGGATCAGATTAGATCTGTTCTCAGCTTATTTTAAACTTTTTTTTTCAGTATGGGTAGGAAAAGTGAATGTAGTATTCCCTAACAAGCTTACTTGTGTTGTATATAAGAATCAATACCTCTTTTATATTCAATATTCCCCTTGTTATGCAAGCTAATACTGTACAGTTTTTCCTCTTTTTGGGAAGAGTTCTTTGGGGAGTTCCCGACCACTTTTGCTATCTGCTCACTCCAAAGCCCTTCTCAGTCCCCTCATGTCCCCTTTCTCGGTGGGCTCACCTGAGCCCACACCAGCTCTCTCATTCAGAGCCTGGCAGAGCTCAACCAAGACAAGAACTCACATCCAAGTACCTTTTTTAAATGCATGCAGCCAACTTACACAGACATGGCTGCCAAAACGACTGCTGTCACTTTATTATCCTCACAGCTCAAAGAGCAACGGGATGGGCTCAAAGGGCAGGAGCACCAGGAACTTATTTGGGGACCTGATAAAAATGCCTCGAGAGAGGATTTCAAGGGGATAGTGTAGATCGTCATGTCAGCTCGGTTGAAGAGTGAATGATTTAATAACAAGAAGATGGGTGAATGACACAAGGGCATCGTGATGAGGGAGGTTGAATTAGGGAAAGCAGACTGAACTGTTTGGAGTTCAAAGTGAAAGTAGTGGAAATATTCAGAGTGGAGAACAAGACTGGTGTTTCTGTCAAAACCACAGATAAGGTGGGTGTTTTCAGCAGCAGTGTTTTTACGGCACTTCATAACAGCTTTACCAAGAGAGATGATTGGGCAAAACTAGAGTGCGAATCCTGGGAGCATCCTTCCTCTAAATCACCTCGGGGTACATCTTGCCACAGTGCACTCCCTCCTTCCTTTAAAGTCTGTTATCTTCAACGATACAGACCTCTGTGTTTAGCTGTCTTATCAGATATTCCTCTCTGACAAGGATCATTTGTGATTTATCAGAAATGCTGTCCTACCTGGTTTGATTTCTTTGTCGCACACTATCCCGGTTGAATTTCCTTTCTTTAATGTTCATAGAAACACTGTCGTCAGATTCCATGGGGCTTCCAGAAACTTATTAAGGTAAAAGAGGCTGAAACTGTCATTTTATCTTCTTCTAGATACCTAATTGGATTCCACTACTGAAAAATCTGTGCCACCCAACTTTCAAGACCAGCACTTATCCTTGGGTACTCCATAAATCATCTGATTTTCAAAGGTGTTGAAAATGGGCACTTTTTGTCAGTGTTGTGCCAGTTTGGTTCTTTGCAGTTGACATCTCACTTTCAGATGTACCCATAGCCTTTGGAAATCAGAGAGACTGAACACATACGGATGTGGTGAAACTATGCTTGTTTCCTCTGAAATAATATCATCTTGTCATTAACTTAGATGGGAGGACAGCTCAAGCTCTAAAAATGTTCTGCCAATAAAATCTGGTTTCCTTTAAGATTAAGGATTATCAATTAACCTGTTGAAAAAAAGATATCTAATGTGCTTTTGAACTGCATTACAGCGTCATCACAGAATCACAGAACCAGAATTGTAGGGGTTGGAAGGGACCTCGAGAGATCATCGGGTCCAACCGCCCTGCCAAAGCAGGTTCCCTAGAGCAGGCTGCCCAGGTAGGCATCGAGATGGGTCTTGAATATCTCCAGAGGAGACTCCACAACCTCCCTGGGCAGCCTGTTCCTGTGTAATGCTAGCAAATGTGATGCTATAAAAAGGTCCAGGTCCCAACAGTGTAGCTATTTCACACGTGCTACTCTCATTTTCTTTCATCTGCAGCTATACGCACTAGACCTGAGCATCTTTTAATTAAAGACAGGAGAGAGGGGCAGGGGAAGGAAGGAAACCAAAAAGAACTATTTGGCTCTAAACCTAAGCTATAAGCAGGAACACAAAACGTGAATTTAATTCCCAAGACGCAGGGACAGAAAAGAGTTGTCCCTTCCCTGTGCCAAGAAGCCAAGTTTCCATGCGATGTGCCGGTGAGTTTGTGGCAGGCAGCTGAGCTATTTCAGAAACTCCTGTGAAAGGGGAAGCGTGAGCAGGAGGAGAGAGGAGAAACATAATCCTCTTTCCACAAACTGAATCCCAAACACAGCAAAAGCCAAGCAAATTACCTGGAGGAAAAGTATCTTACAAAGACTCCAGCCATGTTCAGACTCTGAACTCCCTGACGTTTGGTTTCTACCGACTTTCAACATGAGACGGACACTGGGCCCTAAACTTATATGACTAAAGAGCCACTAAAATACCGGTAAAATATTTTGGTATATATAAATACATATATATAAATTTATTGGTAAAATGTTGAAGACCATTTAGCTACAAAACTCTAGAGGAGAATTAAAAAATGAAGTGAATGTATGTTTTCTGTCTAAAAAAGTGGATTTTAGTATATTTCCACTAATTACTTCCTAATTCCCACCAAATACAAGCAGAGCTCTCCAGATTCGTTGCTGAATTCCCCAGTTTTACAAAACAGACCCTAAGGCTCTTGTATATTCAAATGTGTTTCATCTTTTAAAAGCCCCCTGAATGGCTACATGTAAATGTCCAAATGGAACGTGGAAATGGAACAGGTGGTGGAACTTGACCCAATTATCTTTTTTGGGGGTATTATTTGCATTTCAGAGCCATTCCTTTCCATTTGGCCCCGCAAATGCCCATAATTATATGTCCACAACGGAAGTCCATTTCATGAATTTATTGCAAATAAGGCACATGCTGTTCAGATGATACACGTTTTATCAGCAAGTATTTCCTATTTACCTCAAACTCTGGATGCAAATACTGCAGAACACTGTGTTTTATGCCTCCTATAAATAAAAATGCATGGTGACCCCATGTCTCCATTCTGCAATCTGTCCGTTAACAGGTTCTTAACCCACTTAGCAGAAAAAATGTCGATACAGCACAAATGTTGATACCAGCATATTCCTGCTCCACTCTAAACTGTCTGGGAATCTTGAACACAGCAGTCCCTTCCACCATCAAGTTTTAAAACTAAAAAAATATAATACAGACTATTGGACATTAAAGTAATGATGTTGATAAGATTCAGTTTTCAGACCATTACACTCAAGCATTACATTTCCCTTCGGATACAGTAGCATAAATCCAGGTACTGACTGAAAAAGAAAGCAGCTACAGAGAATACTGATTTTTAAAACTGCCAATGAAGCTACCTAATAGATTAAAAGCCCCAAATGTTAGATAAAATGAAATAAGGCATGCGATTGAACAATAATTCTGAATGATGTGTAACTGCACTTTAGGCATGTTCACATATATCTAGAGGATAGGTATATATGTATAATACAGCCACAATTATCTAATATGTACTTGTATAAGGATCTCTTAAGACCACCAGAACACACTCTCCAAGCACAGAAAGCAACTTGCAGGGACTGAAAAAAAATCTAATGCGTTCGTTATTGTAACTCAATTTACTGATATGCTGTGAATCCTGTAAAGACTTGTCTAAATTCATCCATTTGATGCTATCCTTCAACCTCAGAGATCCTTATATTCAGTACTAATTAATGATCCGTGCCCTTTTGGTACACCACAAATTAGAAAGTGCGGTCAAGCAATTAAAATTCCCATCTCCAGAGCAGCCCTCCCCACGAGGAGAAGCCCAGCGGAAGTGGCGGTGAAATGAATTAATCCACTGACACGCATTGAAATACTTCACATTGATTTTTTTTGATCTGCGAGACAGGCAATGCAGCTTCCAAAAACCCACTTCATTTATATGCAGGTCCGCCAAGTCCCAAGTCGCCACAATTAATCCTTTGTTACACTTCACAGATGACTTTTTTTTTTTTTTATTTAAGAGAAAGAAGCAAGCTTTTAATGAGACAAATGCTACAGACGGACGTGGTCAGGTTCTTGGCCAAACCGTTCTGAGGAACTGGGACTCTCCTGACACATTCAAACTGTTTCCTAGGAGGAAAAAAAAAGACCGCTGAAGAGGAGCCAGTGCTCCAGAGCAAAGCTCTTTCATTACTATAGCAATGAGGACAGGAAGAGTAGGTTTACAATACGAAAGTAAAAGGAACAACATGCCTGAATCTGCTCAAAGGAAGATAATCCAGGACCTCTCCTTTGCAGGGAAAAGCACAATCTTCTCTTTATGTATTCGTTCTCTCTAAATTAAGTAGAGTAAGTAGAAAACATCACCCAGAAGCCTCGTAAAGCTATTTTCAAAGGCTGCACTCATGTTACAGATACCTACACCCCAAACACATAGGGCGTTTGAAGTTCCCATAAATCCATATTCATCTGGTCTGATTTGTGGGCCTGGGTGAAAGCCAGTGCGGAGAAGAGCAGCTAGGCAAGTCCTCCACCATACTTAAGCCATATTAAGACTGCATTAAGGGATCAGCCCCTGGAGTCACTCGAGCCCATGGAATTGGACGTGATTAGATCAATTGCTTTTATCAGCTTATTCAGCAGGGAGGGGCTGTTTGACTCCTGTGCTGAAGCGAGTACGCCAGAACATCTGCCAATGTCTTGTGGGCAGCGTGGCATGGAAAAACTTCCCTTGCAGAAATTATTCCTGGTTAGTTTGAAAGGATTTGCTAATGAAGAAGTACAGGAGGCCCATCCTGCAGGGACACAGCTCCAGCATGGAAAGGAGGAGACAAACGAAGACAAACACCTCTGATCTTCTGGACAGCACCACTGCAGGTCTGAGTGAACAAATCAGAGCCAACCAACAGCTGCTGAACTGATACTGTAAAAAGAAAAGTAAAAAAAAGTGGGCAGAAGCAAAACCTGCAAGAAAACACTGCAGGTATTTGGGCTTCAGGAGGGCAGACTGCCTGAGCAAGTCAATCAGTCCTTCAGCATCACGATGCCATTTTGCCTGATGAAACGTTAAAACACAGTGTGGCAGGCTTGGTAAGGCACAACACAACATCCCCAAATAGTTTCCCAGCCAGTTGTAATTGAAAGGAAAAGACGTGCCAAAAAATTATAAGCTATGGCAACATAAATGCAGAGTACTTTACACTGCTGTCAACTGAACTGAGATTCATAGAGCTGCAGAAAAAGCCACTGTATTAAAATCAATTCAGTATCATGATGATAACCAAATTTACCTGCTGTCTTTCATGCTAAAGAACTAATTTCCATGCACGCAAAGTGCACTCACTACAGCAGAGGCACATGTATAAAAACGAGATGAGAATCTGTCCAGCTTCTGGTGCCGGAATCAAAAACTAAGACCCAAATGCTCAAAGAAAAGAGCTTATGAAGATATATGACCCTTTCAACAGCTTTAATGTGGGCATAAACTCAAAACCAGTCAACAATACTGTTTGTGAGTGCTTCCACTCAATTTCCTACAGAAACATCTGTTACTACGTTCAGACAAGCAATATCCAGTAACATCACCGCCCTTCCCCACGCTGGAAGGGATGGGAAGTAGCAAACCTCTTGGTCTGCCAAGAGCATTCAATCTTCACCTCCGGGAGGTGACACAAATTGGTTAAAACAACACCTTGAGACAAGAGAAATCCCCTTCACATTTTGGCCACTTCTCACCCTGTAGTGAGACAAAGTTCAACATACCATTTTCTCCTGGTTTTACATGAATTCAGCTGAATTCAGCATATGTTGCTTCATTCCTTACAGAGACAGGCCTGGATCAGGATTCAGGAGACAAACACACCTTTAGATAAGGTTCACCATAAGGGAAAGCATCAGAAATAGGTGCCAAAAGGCTGGTGGTAAGCAACCAGGCTTCGAGTTCAAGATTTCAGTGGGCTACAAATGGACTGGTTGAAAATGATCCGCAATTGCATTTTACAACCTCTAGTCTTTCACTGTGCTCCTTTAAATTATTGTATACTCATACAGAATAGGTAGAGCAATGTGTGTGGTTAAAATAACTTTGTCAACATGGTAAGGAGAGCTTCAGTCCAAATAGAGGACTGAGGTGTCAGTGTGTCCATGCCCCCACCAAACTGCTTATTATACAAGTGTGCTAAGGTTAGGCTTGTGCTGTTAAAAATAGAAAACCCAGTGACATCCTTATTTCCTCTGAAAAGTAGTAGCATTAAGTGATAAACAGAAGGTGTATTTCCTTTCTGAATCACCACAGAGGAAGAAAGAATCAAACGGTGTGGACAAGGTTCTGCTGGCACACATGGGAGGGGGAGAAACCAGGATGCTGTCAGGAATTTTTGAAGATTTGTGAAACCTCAAGGTTTTCACAACCTGATTGGGGCACAGGGACCAGCCAGCCACCCTGCAGTATCCATAGCAGATCCCAAAAAGCTGTATCTTGCCACCAAAGCTGTCACAGAAGCAGAGAAGCTGCACGAGCAAACTCAGCAGCAGATCTTGTCTGGGCAGCCCCTTGGGATGCCTTCTCCTTCCCACCTGCACCAGGGACCTTCATTTTCCTCTGTGATTTCCCAGCACTTGTGGAGCTGGGGAGTGCCTTCCTGGGCCTTCCCATGCTTCTGTGTCAGAGTTGAGTCTTCCAAGAGTTATTTTTCCTCTGTTTCCTTTCCTGCAACCTAGGATGTGGGCTGATTCAGCCACTGAACTGTTTGTGAGTTCAATTACCAAGTTCAATTAACAAAGTTCATCTTCCAGGCCAAAAGCATGTGCACTCAAGGAATGCCAAGTTTCAAGGCTACGGTGAGATTTTCATGTTCCTGTTCAAAACAGCTGAATGGAAACTGAGCAAACGTTGCGTTTTGTCATAGTGAATCACAACGAAACCAAAGATGGGATCGTTGCCTTGATCCGCAGCTCTAAATACAAGACTCTGATAGCACTTGAATTGATGATGTGATATAAAGCAGCCACAGGTTGTCAGTAATCTGCTACAGAAAACTTCAAACTGACAAATTAATAATGAACTACAGACAGCCTACAGCTGATGTTGCTCAATACTTTCCACTATAATTTCCACTACTCGTACCTACCACAATGAATTTGTTAAGGTTTTTCTCCTCATCCTTCAACAGATGATGTTTCTCCTAAGTTTCAAAGTTCCTGTTTCAATAAATTGGATCTGTTTGGTTCTGTTTTAGGAAATGTCACTAGTGATAAATGCAAGAATTCTAGTGATAGGTGATTATAGTGATCATAGGGTCCATAGGCTATTCATCTGTCTTCCACAATGTTATGCTACTTCCCCCAAATAAATGCAGAGATATCTACCCCTTCATGATCCAAAAAACAAATTTTAGCTGGTAAATATTCTGTAAACCCCAGTAGTACAATGTTTGGTTAAAAACAAGATGTCTACAAATTGATCTAGAAGGAGACATCTGGAACTAGATGACCTTTAAGGTCCCTTTCAACCCAAACCATTATCTTATTCTATGATGGTATGAGATAGTGGTGTTATCTTGAAGAAACCTTACTCAGTGGAGATCAGGAAGCAGTTACATATGATATATGATAAATGAAAAAAAAATAAAAAAGACCACTGTCAAAACCCTCAAGCAGCAGCTAAATAACTTACCGCATTTTTATGTAAAATGCGACATAGCTCATTTGCCACACTGTTATGTGACATTATGAACTCTACAATTAGAGCTATGCAAATCTTTCATAATGGAGGAGGAAAACATCTGAAACAAGCAATTTGGGAGCTGAACGTGGAAATTAGCAGTCACATTTCGAGAAAAATCGCAGGACCTGTGAGTCACTCCCTGAAAATGAAACTGGAGCTTCTGATTGTCTCCAAGGCAGAATGCTTCATGATTTCAAAAGAAAATTTGAGGGTTTAGTCACATGATACTAGGACTAGGTTGTCATACTCCTTGTCACTCTACTCAGAATCACAGAATCACAGAATCATCTAGGTTGGAAGAGACCTCCAAGATCACCGAGTCCAACCTCTGACCTACCACTAACCACTCCTCCACTAAACCATATCACTGAGCTCTACATCTAAATGTCTTTTAAAGACCTCCAGGGATTGTCAAAGTACTCCACAAAAATGTGGCTTCATGTAAAGCAGGGAAAGGCACACCCATTTCTCCAGTCTATTGTTGCAGCACTCGGATTTTTAAAGACTGTCTCGGCTCTAATATTGATATAAGTGAGACCAGCATTTAAAAATCTTTCATCTAAACCTCAGGAATCAGTCGACTCAGAATTTCTCATGTGCCACTCATGCTTGCTGCTTACCCTCCCTCTTAGTATTTATAGATCCTTCTCCAATCACCCACACACTCAGATGGAATTCAAGGTGTCTGGCATTGCCAGTATGCTGTAATTTTTCTATTTACATGAGTAATCTCAAGTGTCAGAACAAATATTTCAACCACTAGTGATTATGTGAAAAATACATAAGGATATTACAGTTTTAGAGCATGCTGTTATTTCAGCAGTCACACAAATCATTAAGTAGCACACGATAGACTGAAAATGGCACTCACTGAGGGAAATTATTATGCTGTGTATGATTATACCTGCTTTACAGATGGCTAGGCTGACAGAGGCAAGTTAAAATGCCTTCCGCAAAGTCATGCAGTAAGTCAGTGACAGAGTTCTTCGCAGTCAATTTAATTTCCACCCCTTTGTGACTTTTCATTTTTAAACATCCCAAAGCGATCACAGTCCTAGTGAAAACTGGATCCACAATACCTATAATCTTCTCACTATGGGAAGACCTTAAAAAGCTTCCAAGGTCCCTGGGATTTATTTTGTAGAACAGAGCTGTAAGCTCTTTCAAATTTTCCAAGTTTATTTTTTTAAATTGTCAACAGACAACACCAAAAACTTCCAAAATGAACAAATTCAGAAGAATCATTCACCTAAAGCTCATCCTACCTTCACTAGCTGGGATATCCATCAAAAGGCATCAGATCACCTGACAAGTTCTTATTTTTGGGAATCCTTTAGTTTGCAAGCATTCCAACTGGACAGACCAATGGCCATACCCAGAATACACAAGTGCCAGAGTTATAAATATGTATATCTGTATGTATATATGAATACAAATACACATAGACAACTCTAATGTGAACACTACTGAAGTTCAGTGACTTGGACTGCACCGAGTGCTCAAGTGGCTGCCTACCTCCTTCTCCCTTTCTCTTTTAAACTGAGAATCCAACAAATTTTGTTAAGTTTGGGGAAGCTGCCAGTCAGTGCTACACCGTCAGCCCACAGGAATCACTCCTCTGCATCGAACACAACCACATCCAGGCTGCTGCGTCATAGCAGTTCAACAGGACAAGCACAACGGCTTCTTTAATGAAAAACAAGAAAATCTGTACAATTATTTTGAGACTTCTATAAAAATAATAATAAAAAAAGGAAACATAAATCCAAGGAGGTGCCTAAATCAATCAATCAATCATGGGGAACTGGGATGACATTTTTTGATCAGAGGTGAGGATAAGTTAGGAGCTACATTTTCATCTGTTTCAGTGTAGCATGATAATCGCTCAACCTCTTCTTTGCCTGGTTCTGAAGTCTAAGTACAGTCTCAAACTGCCTCTTCTTCACCTGAAGATATTTGCAGGGTGTCCTAGCAGGTGAGTGGCAGACCTGGAGCTTGGTTTGGCTCCACACCTACATCCTTGCTGGTCTACAGACTTAGACAAAGCCCATAGCAAGAAACCTGCAGCAGACAGACTGCTGGCTGAGGCACCCAAAGAAAGATGAGATCGTACACCACATACTTGTACTTCAGGGAGAGAAGGAGGCAGGACTGTACATCCAGCAAGGGCACTGAAAAGATTCAAAAAAAAGCAGACAATAAAAAATTAGACTATGCGCTCATACTTGATTGCTTGGGCTACCATTTGAATAGCCCTCTTTCCTCCCAGGGATTATGGTTTTCCCTGGAATAGACCACCAAGAAAGCCTTAACAACACGCTATAATTACAGAATAAACCCACAGTCATTAGCACCGGCTGAAAGGTATTCAGAAAACACTCAGCGTTTTGAAGACAGGAAATTCTCAGAAGTGCAGCAACCAAAGAGACCACGACTAAAACCCAACGGTGCTGCCACAGGACCATGGTGTCCCGTGCTTTTCAGCACAGCTCAAAGTCTTATAGCTCTCCAGTTCTCATCCCTGAGGAGCTGTAGCCACTGTATCTCAAAAAAATGTCAATGATCCCTGGTGGCACACGATCTTCTTGAAACTCCAGTGCACAACTGAGTTTAGGGGTGAAAAGCTAGACTTTTGTGTTTTGGCAGGTTTATTATTTTTATACAGTATCACTTAAAACTGCTCAGCAAAATGGCTCTCAGAAACAAATTAGGGAATACAGCAAGCAAGGAAAACAGTGAAAATCCTAATAAAAATCCTAAAGATCACAATACAGAAACTGCATTTTTTTCTATGAAATGGTTTTGGGGGTGCTCTGAAAAATATGTTCTTACTGAAATTCATTTTCTTCTCCACAAACAAAATAGCTCTTTGAATTGACATTTTGATTTAAAATGTCCCTTTAAGATCAAACTCGTTTTCAAATAAATATTGCATGGAGTGTCCCCTGGCATCCATTTTGTTAGATGGAAAATTCATACAGTTATGATTCCATTAGGTTTCTTGCAGTGGACTGGGCATTTAATCAATGAGAGCAAAGAGCATCTAAATAGGGTTAGGCTTCAAATTCCTTTCAGTGAGAAGTTAAATCCCCATTAGCTTTGAGCCATAAGCCCCCGTGGTTTTAGCATGCAGCTTAAAAGATAACTCAGTGAGGGGTCACGGCTCTTTACTGTAGTACAGAAAGCCTATTTCACAGATGGCCCTGCAATAATAATGTAAACATAATCCTGTTTCACTGGACACTTTATCCTTCCAGAAAACAGGCGATGTTTTCTGGCCCAGAAAAAAATAAATAAAAATGAAAACCAACACACATTCATCTTCAATTTAAGGGCGAAGTAATTCCCTGCTTCATTCAGGCCCTGTTGCAGAGAATTACCGCAACTTGCCCGGTACCACGGTGATGCTGGGACCTGCAGGTTGCTCACAGCAGCTGCTGACCAGCAAGCCCGATTGACCCAGCACATCAAAATACATTTCCTCCCTACCCAAATACTAGTTCGGACTGTTCCAGGTTAGGTCAAAGCCAGGTTAGAATAGTGCAACCTATTGTTTTTTGGAGCCTGCAAACTGCCTGCCAAGTCCTTTTTGGGTCAACTTTGGTATAGGAGGCTGGTAACAGAGGTTGGAAAAGAAACTGGCAATTCCCAGCTGAGCTGCAAAGGACTATAATGAAATGCAACTCCATTTCGAATTGTCACAGAGAAAAATGTTTGTTTAATCGGTGAGAAGAATGTTAATTTGTTTGTATCTCAAACGTATTTGCCATTTGTACTGCTGGAGCACTTACCAGGATTAGTGAAGAACCAGGGCATGACAGCCTCAGATGCTGTGCAAACACAGAACAAAGAGATGGTCCCCTCCCAAGGAGTGTAAAACTCAAGTACAAGATAAGAGACAATAGGGACATGACAAGGAAATAAGCAGGCAGGAAAGCCTCCCTTAAAAAATCATGCTCGGATCTCCCACTGTTGTTACAGTTGCATTGTATTCCCCTGTAACACAGACAGCTGTAGCAGGTGCTGTTTGCAAAAAACACAGGAAAAACGGGGAAGAAAAGGAAATATGAGGAGGGTGATACAGTTGCTAGGATGCACTCGTAATTAGCAGTGGCAAGAAATTTCTCTGTGTTGGTATCAAGAGCGTTTCCCATGCAGAGACTCCATCAAGACACAAACTTTCAGCACCATCTCAGGGATAAGGGGTCTTTGCACTGGAGTCTTTGCTTGAATTCTGGTGATACTTACACTGGTTTGCCTGGAGCAAGGGCAGCTCAAGCAAATGAGAGCAATGAGCCAATTCCCACAAAAAGAAAAAAAAAAAAAAAAAAGCTTCATATAAGTCGTGTAAGTCTTGAGAATAATTCCATTGCAAAAGTAAACAGGTTTGGCAAAGACAGAATGAAAGCAAAGGATGGTGTAGGTGCATGCTCACCATTAGCAGAACTGGTTTTCTTTATGCACCAAAACGGGAGCTGAAAGAATAGCTTTCCCACCCAGATCTTCTATGCTGTTACAAAGGCTTGGGAACACATAACAAGGAAAAATACCTGCTTGAGGCTTCTTTGCTTTATTTAGCTCAAGGGCAGGTCTCTCTTGCTTCTTGCACACAGCACAATCAGGTGCTATCAGTTCTTTAATTTTTATTATTTTTTTTTACTGCAGCACAGATGGGCACAGCAATATATATGTGTGTGTAAATATATACATATATATAAAAGTATGTATATATATAAAAACTATTCAAGAACATAATTTCTGCCTCAAACAGCTTCCAGTCCCAGGACAACTTCAATTTCTGCCAGTCTGTGAGTTCATCCTCAATGGGAATTAGATCAAGTTAAATTGTTAAAGCTGAAGAGCTGAAAAGGCAGCAGGGAAAGAATGGGAAGTGAGAGAGAAATTAACACTGACAAGTTACCGCCTGAACAGCTGTTGAACCCCAGTTTACCAAGAGATATCCCAAATGTAATCAGTGGGAAAAGGTTTTCCTATCAGTCATACAGGACCTGAGCTCAGTGCAGATCATAAACACCAGCCTGTCTGTGTCCCTACCAGCCTGTTTGTGTCCCCAGAGTCAGGGGTGACTCTTTTCTCATCTTGCACACCAAAGGCCATCAGAATATTATCAACGTATCTCTCAAGAGATCACTCACGTAAGTAAGCTGACCTTTGGGCTTATTGCCATAGTAGGTTTGTGCTCCAGTTTTTAAAGGACAGCTTTGAAACTCTAGATTTCAGCAAATGTCAGAAACTGATAAACAATTCAATATTTATACCATGCTTATCTGCAGCATTTTAAAGACCACTTCTGCAGTTGCTCCCCTTGCAGAGGCTGTAAGAGACTGAAGTAAAGTTGGTGGCAGACTGAAAGCCTAAAGTAAAACTTTTTAGTAATTCGAAGACCAGTTTGCCTGGATGGTTATTGCATATAAGAAAAGAAGACAGGGAGGTGGAAGAAGATTTTAAGCTTGCTGATGGTAGAGGTATGCCTGTGATATTTATACCTCTTCAACCATAGGAAGTGCCAGAAAATTATTCCTTTGGTGAGTAAATAATGGTCCACTAGTTAGCAGAAGTTAGGGGCTGAGAATACTGTACTGCTGTACATACTCTGTTTGACCAAGTGTTACTCTGAAACTGTTTTATTAAATGAACAATAGATTAGAGAGTAAACAATCCTATTAACCTGAAAGAAGTATGTGCCAGTAAATGCAGTGCTTCTAGGTCACTTCAGCTTCCTCAAGACTCTTTTACACACAACTTATATTGCACTGCCTTGCTTCAGCCAACCAAAGGGACAAATCAGAATTTCCTTCAGAGGAAGGACTGGAAGACTCATGGGATATGGGATTCCTCCGTGTTCAGAGCATAATCTCTGCACCTCAGTTTTAACTTACATCCTCTAGATCTAATGCACATTTTGTGGCTTACAGGTTTGTGCCTTGCAAGCATTATCGACCAATGACCAGAAAAACTTATTCAACTTAACTGTTAAAGAGGAAATTTATTAGCAACAGACCAAATACGTACACACACGACAAGGTAATCCTATAGAGACCTGTGCAAATACAAGCACATACACATGCCTCCCCCCAGCACTTGCCATGTCCTCGGATACTGTTTAAGTAGCAAGTTCAATTGATCACCATGTCCTATTTCCTCAGCCACTGGGACCAAATCTGGATTTGTTCCTCTGCCACAAACTTATCAGCAAGCATCTGATCCGACCTATCCCAGTGAGTGCCAGTTACCCCCTCTTTGACCAATACATCTCACCTTCCCTTTTACTCTTTCCTTCCACAGCAGCAGCCTCTAAACTCTGCTACAAAGTAGAGGAAGGAGGGAAATGAGAAGTCATGGAGATAACCACTGCTGTTGGGACATGCTTTCCTCACCCACTCCCCCTTCAGTTCCTGCACAAGGGCCCCTGCACCTGTCCCACCCTAGAAGTACCTTGGGGCTGAATTCAGCACTGGGGCTGAATTTTACCACTTGCACAGCTATGCCCTGTCCCCAGGACAAAGCACAACAGCAAAGCCAGAAGCATCCTATGAGCCATGTGTTGAGCTATGGTGAGTGACGCCAACACGCTCATGCCAGAAATTCTAACAATCTACCATTACACAGAAATACTTGCCTCCCTGACAAAATCTCTTTAGAGCATTCGGAGCATTCACTACACGTTGGTATTTGCAGATCACTTCCAGCCCTTCAGCACCCACCATGGTGAGATCAAGTTGCGGCAGCAGGTCTGCACTGCTCAGCCATCCTGCCATGCAGAGGGACGCCTCTGATAAAACGGTGACAAGGTGCCCGTGATGGACCACGGCATGGCCCACCACTGTGCCTCTGTCATGTGCAAAGAACTAGGAGAAAGTAGAAAACAAAATATATTTAACAATATAAGGTAAAGTTAAGTGTTGTGAAAAGGATTGTGGATTTAATGGAAAAGGAAAGCATTATCAAATGAAGGACACAATATCCTAAAAAAAAAAAAAAAAAAAAAAAAGAACAGAACGGTTATTGGGGCTGTTACTGAGACGTTGCCTAACAGGATGAGCAAACTCATTACAGTCTGGCTGCATGCTTGATATTCTCCACTTTCTTACAGCCTACAGTGCACTTCCAGAGCGTTAGCTGCAATGGTGAATGCTAGCTATATTCAATACAGGCAGTAATTAAATGGTTATAAAAACGCGAAGCCGGAATGCTGACAAGCTCCACGAACGGCATTATCAGCAGTGACGGTCGGGGAGTCAATCTGCTACACTCCTCTAACGCTTTAAATAATGTTTGCCAGGATCCCCCAGTCAACGCTTTCTCCCCCCTCTTTTTGCATCGTGCTGCAGTAATCGCACAGGCGCCTGCTGTGCTCAAAAGATGGAAAGCTCAAGAGGTTCTTCAGGAGAAAAAAAAAAAAATAACAACAAGAAAACTCATGTAATTAAATAAGGTTTCACCTTCCAGCAAGACTAACCCACATGGCCACCCATGGCTCCTCTCCCTGCTATGCATCCCCCCAAGCCCCTGTGGTGGCTTACTATTTCCTTCTTGTGATCGCAAATATTCATTTTTAAAAATACACAGCAGAACTGTGTGACTACCCTTTAGGCTCAAAAATGAACAGCTATATTTACCTAGAAGTTTGTGACCTGGGTTTTCTTGGGAGATGAGCTCCTCCCGAATGACATGGCTGAGGGGGAAATGGGTTGGGTTACCATCACCTTGGGCTCACCTCTACTCTTCTGACTAGAAAACATTTCCTTAATCTCCTAAAATGTAGCACCAGGGTCTCCTTTTCCCCCAGAGAAAGGCCAGGAAGGCAGGCCCAAGGAAACGGGGCCTGAGCTGTGCCTCCCCGCTGTCCCCATTCCCCTTGCACCTGTGCTGGTCCCCTGGGCACTATTGTGCCCACAGGCCATGCAAACACCCAACTGTTGGTGCTTACGGGAACAAGGCCTTAAAACTGCAGCTTTTGCTGGTCAGAAAACACATCTTTCATTGTTCTGCAAACAGAACAGATAACCCAATAATAAAAACAATCCCTTTACTGTTATCTTCCTCCCTCATCTCAATTGCTTCTCCCCTTCCTGGCTCATCGCTGTGCTTGCTGTCGCCTACGTAGGAGGCAGTTTTACAGCACGTGACAAACTGATGTGCAGGCAAAGATGTTTTGCTCTTTCTGGTGCAAAGGAAATCTCAGAGAGTTTGGGCTGGCTGCCACTTGCTCCCAGCACAGGGCAGAGAGTTCATTCAGGGCCCCCCAGGCCACAGAGATGCATCAGTGGGTCCCCTCCGGCCCACCAGGCCCCACAGCCCCTCTGGGACAAACCACCGCTGTAATTACAGCTGAACAAATTGAAGCATCTGAACCCATATTGTGATGAAGAGCACACCCCTTTGAAGTGGGAGATCACATTCAGATGCACCGCTGCTTTTCTTTAAACTTAATAGTTGTTCCTGATGTGGGAGGACATGGTGTTTGCATCCACACACCCCTTGTGCCAGGTGCCCTCATGCCTCCATAGTCAGCATGCTGGCCATGGATAGCAAAAAGCCCAGACTATTCACACAGAAACAACACATTCATTAATGCTGCCTATTGCAGTCATTTATCAGATACAGAAATATCAGATCAGAAATACAAACATTGATTTTTTTCCTATTTATTTTCCTACAGTGTATTGTTTACTACTCTACGGTTCTTCAGCAGCCTCAAACAAGCATTTGATTTAAATGATTTTTTCGTACTGGCCTCTGCCTGTGACACCCTGACTATATTCCTTTTTAAGTGCACCCCTTTGTGCTTTTTCTCTGCTTCTGCTGCAAAAAACCTACAAGGCTTCACACCTGATAATAGCCAAGGAGGGAAAGAGCAGAGATTAACTCCGTTTTATTACTCTCTGATTTGTTTCCTCTGATCAACCAATTAGGTAGGTCAAGGCTGAGTAATTCCACAGGACTAAGTCCATGTAATTGCTCACTCATTTTCTTTCACTATTATTCTCACCTTTCATCCCTATTTTATTCTGATCAACAGTTACACACACTTGTCACATCTCATCTTTCAATTCTGATCTCTTCAAGCAAGGCTCTGTCTCTTCTGGCTTGTTTCTGCGTTTCCCAGCATTGCAGAGATATAAACCTCATGTTTGCTGGGATGAAGAAAATGTCTTTTTTGGGGTTACATTAAACGCAGACATGACCCGTGCTAGCACTACAGCAGTCCAAGCAACCCCTGCCAAAAAACGGAGAGGCAGGAGGAAGAAAAACACACCTCAAGGCTCGCGCAGTATTTCCACATCCTTGGAAACAGAGATTGGGAGTCCTGATTCAGTTGCAGTGCACTGGACAACAAACTCGGCAGAGTCTCTGAACACAATCCTCACACCAAGTTTTTCCTCTAGCATAACAAATACGGCATCATCTGGCCTCTAACACAGGTAATATGAAGACTGACACAGTTTCCTTCATGCCCCTCCCTGAGCATTTCTATGGGATACCACGTGTATTCCAGGTAGCTGGTTAAAATAAAAATATACAAGAACAAGCAGGAGCTAGAATAGTATGACATTAAATTTCAATTTCTACATCATAAAGTCAACTGACAGATGGCCCATCACAAATTTTAGACTGTAAATTTTAGATTAGCCAATCTTCCTGTGATAAATATCAGAGGATAATGTTTGCTCCTGGTGAATGGGTCCGAGTCCCACTACAGTCAATGAACCTGATAAAACAGAACAAATTCCAGCCTAAGTCTTATGCAAGTAAATTTGGAGGAAGCAGTGAGAGAGGTGAATGACAGCTGGAGGAGTTTTGTAAGATTTTTATAGGTTTGACTCAATGAGGAAAAAACAAATATTTGAATTCTTTGCAATATTAATGACAAAACCTATTTCTCTTAGAAGAGTCCAATAGGCACACAGAGGCTCCTAATATTTTACAGCAGAAAAGGTTTAGATTGCTTCTTCTCAATGTGTTAGAGAAAAAATCTACTAGAAAATTCTGCCAGCATATTCCTGCATGTGTATTTCTACTCATCATCAAAAGTAACAGATACATCCATAATATTTAAAGATCACAGAGGCAGTTTATAAACCTGAAATATCAGTCCTATAAAACATGTTCTTCTGCTTTTACCCTGAGAATAACCAGATCAAAAAATTGAAGTCTATATAAAAATAGCACTTTCTTATAAATGCACACCCTTTTAGGAATAAGCTATTTCTAAGTGTAGGTTATTGAAGATGAGAAACAACCTCTATGCTACACTGTGTGCTCCAACACACACAGCAAAACAAACATTAAATTAAGAAAGCAACAGAACCATGGCACACTATGAGATAGTGCAGACAAGATTTCGTTTCCTATCTTGAAAAGTGAGACCTTTATCTCCATCTGAAAAAGTTATTGTCCGTTTATGAGATTAGAAATGAAGCATATCCTACACAGGGTATGCTGATACGTGCAACATTTTATTGCTGTGGAAAGTAAGGAATTTCCAGGTTTTAGGAAATGCCTGGAGTTCTTCCCTTCCCATAATTTAGCATACTAACTATTTTGTTCCTTTCTAGTAACTGAATGAAGTGAAGCAGAAAACTGCCACAGTGCTAAGGCATATACTTTAATTCTCATTTTCCATGCGTGTTAACTGCTAGACTGCTCAAAGAAGTATATATGTATTACTCAGAATACTTTGTCAAGGAATCTTAATCCAATATTCACAATAATATCAACTCTGTGCTTACAATTCAGATAGAGCTGTACACTTTTAGGAACATTTTGGGATTCATTCCTAAACTGCACTTGTGTTTTCCATGAAAACATTCAGATTGAAAAACAAACAAACAAACAAAAAAAACCTGTTATGTAGTTTTAAAACAATATCACCAGGTTTAAAACAGAAAAAGTGTTGTAACTTGTTTTCACTAAAAAGAAAGCAGCACAAACCTATATGGTCACTTAAAGTATGACTTACAGTAAAGGAGGAAGTCATGGCAAACAGCATGAAATGAAGTCACAGCATAACACAAAGGCTTTTTTTAAGCTCAGCATCAATGTCTTTTAACCCGTGCCTCGCTGGACAGTGCTTCTACTTCACTGACTACATCAGGGTAAATCTTGTGGGATGGTGGGAATCACAGCTTGGAAATCAAAGTCACTCCACTTCAGCCAGCTAGTAAGAGCAAATTCATATACCATGTACAAACAAGTACTAACCTCTGCCAGATGATTTTTAAGAGTTAAAGACAAAACAGCTTGATATAACATTTGTGACAGTGACAGCAAAAGGGAAATTGTAATTGTAGCTGGAGACAAGCCTTACAAGCTGATGCAACTGAAACACTGAATCATGCGAGGCAACTCAGGCATTGCTCTAAAATCATTACTGAAATTGAGTCATGCCTTGGGTACTCAGCACGTTGAAAAGTCTTAGTTGTACAACACAAAACCCAGTCAAAGTTTAAAAAAAAAGTGTAACTGCAATACAACGTGCTGCTGACAATGATTTCCAAGCCTGGGGTAAGAACTGAAAGAGAAGCTGTAGTAGTTTTAAAATATACTGTCTTGGGAAAATAGTTGCCAGTAGGAGAATTGAATAAATCCCCTAAAACCACCTACTTTTGCAAGAAGTCGTGAGTTTTGTCTCACCAGAAGAAACCAGGTGAGATGCTAAAGCAGCGATAATAAGCTGGAAATCTTCATATTCTGGCAAAGTGCACCCTGGCAGCAGCAACTGCCTGGTCCCCCTACCATCATATAGCAGCTGGACATGTGGCTACACTGGGTGATGCTGAGCTCACCATGGTCTTCTTCTGTCCTTTTTAATTTCTGGACTATCCTGTGCATAAACAGTAGGTTTGCTGATTTGGCAGAGGACAGATACAGGACAGCCACTGGGCACCCTGTTTCTTGTCAAAGAGAGCAAGAAAAAGCAGCAAGAAAAAGCAGTCATTACACAGCAAGAAAGCTCTGTGGCAGGAAATTTCTCTTTATTTCAGCAAGTATTGTGTGGTAGGAGGGTTTGTGCGGTCACACTGTATCAGCCCCCTCCTAATAACGGAGTTTGCTGATCAACTTATATCCAGGTTGACAGACTGGCAAATAAACTGTCATATGAAACAGGGTGGAAAGACCTGTTAAAGGATGTAATGTAAGGCAAGCCCTCCTTAGGCACCAGAAGCTCTACAGAAGGGAAATGGTATGAAATACTTTCTCCCCGTGCGGTCTTTGGTAAGGAAGTGTAACAGCTCAGCAAAACTTTTGCTGCACTAGGACATTATGAATGTTGCTCTTGCCTCTGGACTCTCTGATGTTTACAAGGCATGAGTTCCCACTGCAGTCTTATAATATTTCTGGCTGATTAATTAGATTAAGAAGTCAATCAACCACAAAACAAGATTCTCTGGAAACTAGTCTCCATTAATTCTGAGGCTGTCAGACTTAGTTTTTCTTACAAATAACCAGGAAGCCCAATTACAAGAATGGCAAAACAAAACAAAACAACATAAACCCAGAACACTGGATTCCTCAAAGAATTGGTGGAGAGAGCCCAAGCCCCAGATAAGAGTTTAAGTAGGAACCTGCTCCCTCACAATGGAAAGTGACTGCCTTGTGTAAAGCATGTGGCTGCTTTCAGCCTGTGTCAAGTCCTTGCCAAAAGTACCCAAAAACAAAGCGTCATCCCTACTTAGCAGTGCTCCAGACTGGGCCAGATGGAGCCCTTGATGGAAGCTGAGAAGATAACTGAGACCCAAAGAACAGTAAAAGCCCTTCTGCCTACAAATGCCCTCCAGTTCAGAGGCAGAGCTATAGCAGGGTGACAAACAGCCAGACCAGCAGCTGGCCCTACCACGCCACAGAATTCGAGTCACCACCATCATCAATCCCCACGCTTAACCAGGCATGGTGACATCGTTTTTTTAAGGCCAAACAGACAAGAAAGCCTTCTTGTAGAACAGAAACCAGGCACTGGCTGAGTTCCTGAGACTTCAGGAGATGATTTAATTGTTGCTTTGGCACAGTTAGCCTCTGGTAGACACATGCTGTAGCTATTCCCTCAGAGACCATGTTGGCAAAATCAAATGGATAAAAATGAGAAGTCCAGGAGGAGTGTAGGGGGGAGAAGGAGGCCTTTAATATGATCTAACACAACTTAAAATCTAAAGGGAAGAGAACAGCCAACAATGTGGCATAAAGGGAAAGATCCACTCAGTTTAAATCACTAGCTTAGAAACTGGCAACCTCTATAGTTCACAGGGATAAATTGACCTCTCAGGAGGGCAATTCATCCAGCAGTTATTGTAAAGTGGGAAGAAATCTGCTTTTGGAGCTGCCACTTTTTCTCTTTTTCTCTGTTAACAACAGGGAAGTCACTATCTTGTCTCAGCTAGCTGTCAAGCACTTAGCTAAAGTTCAGAGGGATGAACTGCACCCAGAAGACCGAGAGACTTGAGCAACCTGCATTTGATTTTGCATCGAATCCAGTATTTAAAACCCAAGGTCAAATCAGCCAATTACAATTTGTAAAGGCTGAAGTAATGCTGCACAGACTCGGGAGACAGGAGAGTAAGGGTAAATTAAATGCTGGAGTTTCCACAGGTGTGTTTTGTTGGTGTTTGTTTGTTTATTACATTACCATACCCAAATCTATGCAAATGCATTATTCTTTTGAGTGCAAAGCATAACCCGAGATGGCAAGCCAGTTCATTATGTTTTGCAAATTCCAGTTAATTTTCTTTTTTCTTAAAAAAAGAAAATTGAACCCTCTCTCCTTTTCCCATCCCTCCCTAAACCTATTCCAAATAAAAGATGCGGATTATGCTGTTTCCAGCGTGGAGCTTGTATAGGCAGAGATAGGACAAAGACACCCAGGGTTTCGTCTGAGTAAGTTTTTTTTTTTTCTTTGATGGCATCTTGCACAAATGATGAAGGATGGATGATAAAAAAACAGACAGACTTATTTCTCTCAGCAGGTGTGAAATTGAATAACCTGTTAATGTAACTACCTGTGCGAGGCAAAACTAAACGGAGAGATAAATTTTAAAGATTATAAGCATCAAAGTATAAACTATATTATTTCCCTTTTTAATACGGAATTACATAATGCTATAGCTCTATCACCAAGCAAACATACTACACCACTCAAGGGGTGTCTAGGAACCACCACGACACACACATCCCCTAGAGCAAGGCCTTCCTTTCCTTGGACACCTCTCCTGGAAGCCTGAGTGTCGTCAAATATTCTGCTTTTTGTCCTCACAAATCAAAGATCACAAGGAAGGTACCAACAATGCACTGTTTACCCGTGATAACCTGAGAGCTGAACAGGCAGAACACAACTGCTGTGGTCCAGGGGTGGGTGCTGGGCTTGGTGAGTCTCACTGCCTTCACAGCTTTGCTCAGTGGTACCTCCTAGCAAAATTACCAAGAAAGAAAACTAAAGATTGGGCTGTCAAAAAACAGTGTAGTCAAATGCTGTTCTGCAAAGTTTACCAAGTTAGTTTATTGTTTGCCACCAATTTATTCAATATATTAATTTAATTTATTGCAAAGAGCTTTACTGTTGAAACCAAAGAACTTATGCATTTGGACTGAACAGTGAGGATTTTCCTCAGCAAATAATTAAATCCACAATCTAACTATAAAATAATAATGATAAGTCATTAATAAGGATTAGATAGTATAGCCTGTGTTTTAATTGGCATTTTCTTCTGTTTAAAAGCATAAAGAGACTTTACTTATATAACTAAAACGTGAACTGTACTCAAACCCTCCTCTATTACCGAATCAGCTATCATCTTATTCTGTTTCTTAATGGCAAAATGACAATAATTAGTTTTAACTGGACAGGAGAAGCTAAATGGTTGTATTCCCTATTCAAAAATACTTCAGCTTTATAAATTAATTTTTTCTACTTCAAGCACTAGTCTGGAACAAAATTAATTCAGAATTTACTCTAAATTGGTACTCAAGCATAACGACTTGTACCCACAAACCAAAGTCAACTCACTTTCCCTCTGAAAAATTGAAGTGTCCACATGGGAGGCCTGTTCCGAACAGCTATATTAGACAACTGGCACCTATGCCCAAGGCTTTCATCACATTAATTGCCCAGGCTTGCATTGCAGAAACGTTTTCTAGTCCCACATGCACAATTTCAAGGCTCAAGTCAGAAGTTAAAGCTACGAGTTAAGGTCGTTCAGGAGTTGTTTTTGTGGGCAGGTCACATTCATCTTGGTTGTCAACCAATAGTTACTGTAAGGCTCTTCAATTTTCAATGCTAAAATGTGTGTGTAGAATGGGAGGGCACAGAACTTGACTTTTTTGAAGTCAAATGGGTGTCCAATAAACAAAAAAAAATTAAGTTACAAGAAAAATATATAGGAAATTTATGTTTTATCCAGGTAAGGCACAAATCAAACCAAAGTTAATTCCAAGATTATCCAGCCCTATACCCTACAACATGTCAAAGCTGACCGCAACATACTTTGGATTGCACAGAAAACCTTTTTTATTTCCTGGCAATAACAAGAGGACACTGATGTCTCCAACACAACTTCAGTCAAGGATGGGTGGTAAAAATAATGGTTAGAGAAATAAAGCTCCAAGGAATTTTTTTAGTAGCTGCAAGGGAGATGCTCAGAGGCCAAAAGTTGTTCTAACAATGAAGCAAATCCTCTCTGTGCCCAGACAGCCCTTCTATTGAGACAGTCTCTTGGTTACAATAGAAACAAGATCACAGTTAATCTCCAACAGAGAGCTACATGCCTTGGCTAAATCAAAACCTACACCCCTTCCCGGCGCTGTCCAAAGCCCTGCTGACAACAGCAGAGCTGACAAAGTGTTAGCTATGAGGACGCAGTGGGGCTGCTGAGGTTGAACCCAATTTACTTCATCATCTCTGTTTTCTTTAGCCTTGCTGCTCACGGATGCAGTGTGATTTTCTAGAGATACGTTTATTTTTACAGCAGCTATTAGGAGCTGGTTATGGACTGCCTGTGCCTTGCTCCTGGGTTCCCTCCCACCTTGTTCTAACTCCTACAGCCACCCAGACTTACACAGCAAATTACTGCGGTCTTTTGACCTGTCATTGTTTGTTGGTTTGTCATTTGGCTACTGATCTGTCAGAAGATGACCAAATTTTGCCCTCTCCTCAGTTTTAGGGGTGTAAGAGAGAAGGCATATTAGTCCCAGAGTTAGCAGGGAAGACTTTATCACTTTTTCCAAGTGGAAGAAAGTAGGTGGTACTTTGGCAAAAGGTATTAGAAGCTATAGTTTCAATATAACCTGCTTTTGGCTCCTTTCTTAAATACTCTGGATTAAGAAAATCATCCTGAATCTATGAAAAGACAATACATGAACCTCGTGTACATGGATACAAAATCAATAATCCCAGAAACAGTCACAAAATATCCATGTATGTTTTTAATATGAAGCACCTTGAAGTAGCCTGAACTAAAAGGAGAACTCAGATGAGCTTTCACTAGCAAACAAGTCTGCAGGGAAACACTGCCAGTTTATGCAGGAATCCTTGGGCATGCATTTCTACACTACTTCGTTACAAGATTAGAGACTTCAAATATCCTTTGATACAGGCTTTGCCAGCACATACAATAGGCAGGCTGCTGCCAGGCATGCTTACAAAAATCAGAGACCTTAAGAAATGTTTGGACATACAGAATCCAATTAAAAAAAAAAATCAATTACCAAGAAAAAATAAAAATAAAAGCATCAAATACAAGTTCCTTTAGGAAGACAGTAAGCCTCTTTCCCCATCTGTACACTATTTGCACTATTATGTGGTTAATGGAATATTTCCAAAAACAAAACTTTGCCTTTTACCAACTTCTGCCATGACCACCTTCTTCACACCTCACACCTACTTATTCAGAACCGTCTTCTCTGACTGGTAGTAAGATGCTTGGCTTTTTATAAAAATACGGATAAAATAATCCAAAGAATCTACATTTACCTTCCTTATCCTGGACTCATTTAGACAGCCTTCAGAAGATCTTAATTAATCATTGAGCAAAGTGTCACAAGACCGTAGGTTGGAAGAGACCTGTGGAGGTTGTCTGGTCCAGCCCCCTGCTCAGAGGAGGGCCAACTTCAAAGTTGGAGCCAGCTGCTCAAGACCTTGTGCGGACAAGTTCTGAATTCCTCCAGGGATGGCAATTACACAGACTCTCCGGGCAATTTGTCCCGTTGCTTGACCCCACATTCTGAAGATATTCTGCCTTATATTTAATTGGAATTTCCCTTGTTTCAACTTGCAAAATTAAAAAAAAATATGTATATCAACTATAGGTAATTTGATGCCTTAAGACCTGCAGGTGTTTGCAAACCCCAACTCCTCAGCACAGAGAGTAGAACTGGGAAAAGAAAAAGGACTGGAGTGAGGTCTGTCTGCACCACCTCGTAAGGAAAGCCAGAAACCACATGCCTGTGGTCATTCCCATTTTTCCCACAGCCAATTTGGATATTTCATCTTTTGACCACTGCTCCAACCTAGGATTCCCAGCTCGGGTCAGTGCTGCGAGGAGCATGTGTTTTGTTTGTGTTTGTACCAAATCCTACTGCTAATCCACACTTACGGGAATTTTCAAGTTTCACACGCTGTGGATTTTGAAGATTAAAGACTCAAAACATGTTGCCTGGATACCATTGGTTAGATAAGATTTACCAGAGAAAAGATTATGCAAAGAACTAACAAACGCAATGGAAATACTTTCGCATTGTTTGTGTCATTATATTTGTCCCTGATGTTTCTCCTTTCATGTGCAGAACTATTTCTTTTTTTTAAAAGCCAAATTTAACAGGAAAGCAAACTTTGCCCAACAGCACAACAGATAAACAAAGTGTTTCAGTTGGTCTGAACATTTTCAAAAGTTTTCTTGAATTATTCAGGCTGTAAGCCAAGGGTTTCCTGGAGTGTTTCCTGGATATCAGAAGGTCTACAGATTGCTGGTAATTTCTAATGTAATGCTGACCCAAGTAAAATATGCAAGTGTATTTTTATCTCAAGACGAGGTCAGTTGACAATTCTGCTACCTCAAAAATTAAAAGACTTTGTCTTCAACGCAATAAAGACAAAAAGAAGAAAGACAACATTAAAAGCTAGTTCACAAAGCAAGAAGACATTAGATAGATAAAGTATGGGTACCAGTTTGTATAAATCAGATGTAGAAAGTTTGTTCTTTTCCTCATTTCCATCAGGAAGGTTTAATACAAGTCTTGTATTAAGGTTGTACATGACAAGGTGTTTTTTTTTTTTGTTTGTTTCTTCATTCATTTGTCTCTGTTACAGATCACAGCCAGACCAGCCAGTCATTTTTAGAATAAACTTTGAACAGATCAGCCAGCTCAGTCATACTATCTGCTTACCAAAGCAAAAATGACAACTGCATTCATCTATCAAACAAAAAATCAAAACCAAAAGCCTTCTATCCAGTACTTACTCAATTCAGTCTCATCAGGTTATTCTGGCAGCTCAGTGGTGGCCACAGTCTCCTTTTCATAACAACATAAGGATGTTGTAATGAAATGAATAATTGATGAATAAACAGACATACTGAACGTCTTCCTTGAAACATGTGCAGATAAGACATGAAAGTCTTCCAGAAAACTTCCAACTTTTTGATATAAAGCAAATGTGAACAGCAGAAGATGGATGGAAAACATGTCAAATGTTGGCTTTTGGTTGTCTAGATCTTGGAATCTCTTCGATTGTCCTTCATGATATCAAACTGCATTACAATAATCTTACCTCAAGGCAGATGGAAGAAGTGGATTACAAGGCCATCTGAATAATTCACAAGAAACAGAAACCATGGATTTGGGACTTGCTGTTTTAATCCTTAGAAAAAATCACCTTGGGATCTTAGATTGTTGCATTACCCACAGTACAAAAAGGTTATGGTAGACCTACAGCAACTGTTAGGCGATATGACAAAAGGGCTGGATTTTATCAGCATTAAATTGCCGGAGCACTATCTATTTAAGATAAACTTCTCTCTGAATCTACATCTCATTATCATGAACAGAAAAGAAAGAACGAAGGGAGTAACAAGCATGCCTAAGTAATACAGGCAAAACGCAACCTCCATGCAGGACACGACTCCTGGATTTCTTTGTCCCTCAGTCACATTGAGGACTCCATTTCGTCATCCACTAGGACCCAGAAAGCTGCAGGGCACAGCTGTGATTTTGAAAATCTATGGCCACCACAGCCACTTTGACTTCCTGATTATTGTTCATCATACCCATCTGGCTTCGTATTGTCGACAAAATGACGCCTGCACCGCAGCCTGCAGGAACCGAACCATTTTGACAGATAGCTTGATACTCTCTTGCTACTACTGGCTCACAGAAAAACCCTTAGGACTATACATGAAACAGTGACAGAAGTCCCCAGAATCCAAGGCAGTTTAATTTGCAGCCAAGGCGTGAGGAGAATCACCTGCTACTTGAGAAAGGAAGACCATGCATAAGAAATGAATAAAACATTAAATACACAGCAGGTAATCAAATGACTAAAGCAGTTTTGAAGGGCTTTTTTATTATTATTATTATTTTTGGCAGGTGGTACTAAAGTAGTCTATCTGTTCATAAACTCGTGTCTCTCAGTTGGAAACACAACATGCAGTTCTTGTGCCGCAAGGCGGAATTAAACTACATTTTAAATTCTATACCCAGGTAGAAAACTTCCTACTAAACTTTATGGGTGAAAGAAAAAAAAAAGAAAAAAAAACTATCTTTTTAATTTTTATGTCTCTGGTTCTGTCTCAATAAAGAAATTCTAAAAAGCCTGTGATCTGTCAATCCGTTGCAGATCTAAGTCTGATCATAGGTTCACACCGAAGTTTCCCAGTAGCACTAATGGGGCTGCTCTCTGTTTTTTTTTTTAATATGAAACCACTGATCAACGCAGCAGAAAGAGTGTGGCCACTCACCTTTTGGGAGAGCAGAACATAACGTTACCAGGGATCCTACCTTTTTGTACATGAAAGGCCCTGGCAGAAAAACCCAGCAAGCCTGTAATTTTTTTTTAAACACTTGAAAGACTTTAAATGCTAGAGGGTGTACTTTCAAAATCCTTACATAACCTGTTACGCTTCGACAACAGGGATTTTCTGTGCTCTGAATAACCCAGCAAGAAGTCTGTGAGCGGGGAGCTGGTGCGGGCAGCAAACAGGCTGCAAGCAGAGCTGGAAGAGGAACCCCACATCTGGCTGCCTCTGGGGTTATAAAAGATAGGAAAAAAAGCCTGCAACCGACAGGAAAAGGGCACCAGAATCAAATATTCAATGTGGTCCGCTCAAAAAGAAGAAAAATAAGTCCTCTTTGCTACTTTCCATCTGACACTGCCCCCTGAGCTGCCTCAGTGCCAGTGCAGCATATTTGAACATAACTTTCATTAAATTCTCCTTAGACTAAGACTTGTTTTTTTGGTACTGTCCCGCACCCCTCCTGTGCTCAGCAGGACGATATTCTTGCATTAGCTGTCCCATCTTTAATAAATACTTGCTCCTTCCCACTAATTTAGCCAGCACTCTGGCAAGCCCTCATGATGGCTCAGCATGTATGGAGTGGCCATTCCTAAAAGCCGGTTCAACGCTCATTTCCCTCCAGAAGTACAGAGCAGGTAAAATCCCTCCGGGAGAAAAGAGAAAACCAAAAGACATCCCCAAATACCTTGGGACAATCAGAAGAGTTTCATAAATGCGCAGCTCCAGCAACGGAGGTATTAATCTACAGAGAATTGCAAGGAAACCAAACGAGCTGTTCATTTTGTGAAGGTCACTGAACCACCATCAGATAACAAGATTCAGTCATTACTGACACAGGCTGAATTTCAAACACCACTGGAAGGCTTTATTTCCTATTCTTAATTTTATGACCAAACCTCCAAACGTGCTCAAGGTTGCTGGTGCTCCAAGAAGTGAGCAGGGAGACATTTCAGGTTAGGGCACAGGAGGTCTGCAGTGCATTAAAGGAAAAGTCTAAAGGCTGTACCATAATAACGTACCATTTCTTGGGGTAGAAGTTTTCATCTTCTGGGACTGTCAAATTAGCACTGTTTGTAAGCATAGGTACCCAAGGACCTTTTAGTCCGAGTCTTCCACTGACCCAGACTCTGCATTCACCCTTGCAAGTCTCCTGGAAATGAGGTCGGGGCGATGAACCCTCCTCCCAACACCCACAATTCTTTTTTGAGGGACCCTCCCCAAACAGCCATGGTTACCAGCACTGTAAGTTTCCAGTGAAATAAAAACAAATTGACAGTTTCGAGTAGAAGCGAGGTTAGATGGATTAACGTGGAAAGAAATCGAAGTGCAATAGAGCTGCGAGTATTTTCCTTTTCCAGTGCTCAAGAGTGCATTTGAAGAGTGTATTTACCTACTGCAATTGCATAAAGTTCTGGGAGCGGGGATTTAAGAGCTTACTTACAAGTTTCTCTCTTCAGCATTTTTACAAGAAAAAGGGCCGCTTTCAGTAGAGGCAATTTTCAAACTATTACCATGTAATCGCTAAAAAGGGAAAAAGGAGAAAAAGCCCCAAGGATAATTCCATCACCACCAGTGTTCGGTCTGCCCCGTAAAGGACCCACGTGCCTTGAACAGAAAAGGAAGCACCTGGTTCTTCTGCCAAGTCCCAGACACGGCAAGGGGAGAGGTGCTGCTGTCTGCTACTTCAAGGGTAAAGCCATAAAATGAGGGTTAAAAAAATAATTGTTATGGAGCTAACACAATGTTAGGACATACTGCTTCACTCATGCACTCACACTGTGTTCCTTCTTCCTCTCCCTCGCTTGATCTTGTTTATTTAGACTACAGATGCTTTGAGGAAGGGACACTCCTCCTGCCTGTACTGGGATGCCAGCACCCCAACCTCCAGTGTTTTTTCAGGCACGTACCTTAACACAAACAGGTCAAGGCGCTTCTAATAAACAGCGACAGAAGTCAGGAGGCAGTAAGCTGGTGGCTCTCTCCACAGGGCTAACTCATTAACTAAGGGATGTCATTAAACAACAAAACCAAACCACTCCATGCCAGTGAGAGTTTAGAAATAAATAACACAGTTTGTTTAATAACCTGCAGATTACAAGATCCAACTGCCTGAGAGGACAGGAAAAGATCACCATAGGTGCTGGTACAACTAGGGCAGTGGGACTGAAAAGTGACGTATATTTTCCCTTCCAAAACTCCAGCTACCCCACAAGCCCCTCTGTGGCTGCCTTACCTGTATATTATAAAGCTGAAAAGCAAATCGACGCTGCTGGGAAGCATGGATGCTCAGGCGCCTTTTACATTTCATCTTCCTTGTTCCAGGCCTGACGGTACTACCACCTTCCCAGTCACTTCCTAACATATCCTTAAAGCCCCTCTCCACAGGGGTAGATAATTTTAATTTATACAAAAGCTACTCTGTGATGTTTATCGTGATTTAAGTCCACAGACAGGAAGCCTTGATTTCAACATTCATCACGTTTGTATCCTATTTGCATTTTTTTTTTCTTTCAAGTTATTTCTTAAAGAAAGTTATCTGACAGTGAGGATTGCACTACCAAAATGCACTGACATGCAACTACTTACTGTGACATTACATTTGGTACATTTCTGCTTGTAAGAAGATAAACATAGGATAAATAGGCTCATTGCTGATTTTTTAAATTCACGGCTTGTGGTCCTCTTTGCTTGGATGGGAATGAGGACCCAATTACAAATGGAAAAGTAGGGTTTTATATAGTGCAGCCACCCTAAACGTAACATGCTCTCAGCATCTGATTAATGTATGGCTTTTAAGCCAGTAACAACCTCCACTGCAGAAGCTGAGTTTCCTTAAAACTTCTGCAAAGGCATACAATGCCATTTTTGGTAAGGCCTATTTTGATTCTGCATTTCCCCCCCAAAAAAAAGCTTATTTAAAATAATAAAAAAATAAAAATCTGATCACACAAAGAGCAGCTTCAAGCAACCAGCCTCAGCACACACCTCGCCTCCACAAAGGTGACCCTGCTCCTCCTGGCTGTGCAACTCTCTTCTGTCCCTCCAGGTAGATCAAGCAATTAAGTTCAAAACTTAAATTCATGAAGCAAACCACCCTAAAATCACTAAACTCTGGGCTACAATGGAAATCAGTCAGACAACTCCTGGAAGGAACACAGCTGCTGTGGGTCTCCAGAGATAAAACCTTGCTCTGGGTCTCTCTCCCCACTGCAAGCTGCCAAGGGGTGGCTGTAGCCATCACGGTGAAGAGTGGACACAGAGCAAAGCTTCAGGGAAAAATCTGCATCTTCTCAGCTTGCCACAGCTGACTGAAGCCCCTGGAAGCTGCTGGAGGTGCAACCACTTCTCCAGGTGCTGGAGCACTGAAAGCTAGGCTGTGTTTCCAAGAAGTGCTGTCTGCTGAAGGATTTCACTTTACCTCATCTCAGATCACTGCAACTCCACGCTTATCTCCTGTGAAATTCCGACACAGAGGGTGAAATTGTGCCCTGTCATCCCCTGAATTCAAAAGCAGGTTTTTTCCCAGTGTAATTTAGATGTAGTGACCCAATATAGCTGAAGGACAAATGCGCTGCCACATCAACAGGCTGTGGGGCTGTGTCAAGATTTAAGGATTTGGTAAGAGACAGAAGGGCTGAGCGGGGCAGTCACTGACAGAAGTAAATCAAAGAGGCACAGAAGTCTACTAAAACCCTCCCCATGTGCCTTACGCCACAGCCACTGAAGTTATTCCTCAGCTGAAGGGAAAAAAAAATGTATTCTTTTTCATGTTTCTATTAAACTGAGCTGTCAGTAGTTCTTCACAGCACAAATTCACTCAGGCACGCTTTGACACTTAATCCCCCCCGCTGCTTTCTCTCCGCCAAAGCCTCTGATGTTGTAGCTCTTGGTGGAGATGCTATCTGCCTCCCAGTCTGATGCTGGACAAAAAGTCTTTTAAGGTTATTTCAACCCAATCTGGATGGCCATCAGGATAGTCCCACAAGGGATTAGTGATGAGATTAACATGAGCTGTTACAATTCAGTGGCGAAACCTACGTGTGATAGTGGAAAGGGATCCGAGAACATCATCTCAGCACTCATGGACTGTGAAAGAGAGAAATACATTGATAGTATGGTCACATCTCCAAAACTGCTCTCACTGCTGGTCACCCCATCCGAAGAAGGATTTGGAAAAACAAGAAAAGGCACTGAGAAACATAAAAGGGATTCCTGCATGTACCAGCTCCCAGACATAGCAGGAGACTAAATATAGTACGTGTTAAAAAAATGCTTGATGATAGGCACGACAGAGAAAACAATGAGTACTCATTATTTCTCCTACCAGAGAACTAATGAGCACGCTGTGAAATTATCAGCTAGTAGGCTTAAAAAAAAAAAAAAAGAAAGAAAGAAATCTTTTTCCACATAATACATTTGCTTGCCATGTGGTATCACAGACATAGTTTGGGGTATTCCTGGGCTTAAAAAGGGCTTCGAACAAACCCATGGTAGTTGGTCCATGGTGGCGATGAAGGAGACACAAAGGGAAGGAGCACCTTGTAACCTTATGTGTATTTTAATACTTTTTTCCCTAAATATCAGCTTAGTGGACACTCTAAGTGCCATTCCCCAGGGATGCTCACCAGCTGCTGTCTCTCCCTGGAAAGACATGATGCCAACAGCAGACAAAGCAGGAGGAGTCTCCCTTCCTGTGAGGACCTACACTTTGGTGGTGGCCTGACCCAGTACCATGTTCTGGATTCACACCAGGTGAGGTCCTTCTTCTCACCCGGCCTCCATCCTCCAGCTCCACGTGGCACAGCAGCAGAGACAGCCTGGCACACAGCGCTCCAGTCCTTCCGAGCCAAGTGGGAAAAAAAAGAGTTAAAGGCAGACAGAAGGGCATGGTGAGAGGAGCCACTCAGGAAGTCAAGGCTGGAAAAAGAGTGCAGACTTGTTGTGATAACTTGGGGAAACAGGATGTCGCAAGGAGGCCGATGCCCACGCTGTTCCCACACCCCGATGTGATACTGTCCAGACCCCCGCGCCCCCCTGAGGTTCGCCTTTATTTTTAACATGAGCAAAAAAAAAAATCCCTACAGCAACAAATGCTGACAAATATAAGTGACTCAGCTGGAGATAAGACTGCCTGAGTAAGCCCCAAGACTAATTTTCCCTCCGGTTCTTCCTTTCTCAGAGGTAATCTCATACCTTCACCATAACAAGATCAAGACAGAATACAGCTCTGGTCTGTCTGCCGGGCTGGGTCTATAAAGCACTTTGAATCTCTCAGCAACATCAAAAACTATTGGAAGGCAACACATTTTTCTCTTGGTTTACCTTGCTACTTCAATTTCTGAAAAAGTACTGGCGAAATGAATCAAACCAGCCCCACAATTAGTGGTCTTTTTGTCCCCATAAAGATGATTGAAACATCCCTACCCTTCGTAGCCTCACAGAAAGATGGGCTACTTCCCCCAAAACCATTCTTGAGTAAATACAGGAAGTTTACAGAGGCCCAGCTACTCAAAACTTACATCAATGTAAGAGCCACACCACTAAGAAGGAGTATCACAAGGTCTTCCATTAGCAGTTCAGAGCACTAAACCTGCTGGGGAATTTCAGTGTCACGTTCCCAAAAGCACATCAGAAGGTCACAAGAGAAAAAAATTACCAAATCCTAATCACCAGTGAGGTCAGATAGGACTCAGGCTTTTGCTCCCAATTAAAATGTTTGTCTACCAACCATCCAAATAAAAAAAACAACAACAAAACTTTAACAATTTATGTACTTAAATCTGAATCTGTACATTGCTTATGTTTGCAGGTATGTAGCAAGAATAAAATTGCCCAAATGTTTATTATTATTATTATTTTCTGAAATTTCATCCAAAGAATCCTGAAGAAAAGAATTCTTTCTACTTTATCACATTATAAAGGCTTTGGATTAAGTTCCAATGCCTGACTGAGACTCAAGAAAACACATATACACTTTTATTTTTAAAGTCCTACAGTCTTAGTGGATTCAGAGGAATGTAATTGAAAAAAAAAATCACTCTTACAGCAGACAAAGCATGTTAGTACTCATCGTATTAAAGATCCAATTGAACTGAATCATACTGTTTGCTCCCCTGCAATTTAAGAAGGAATCATTTAATTATTAAAAATCCAGTGGTTGCAAGGCTTCACCGGAATAATTTCTGCAGGCCTCATTTTTCATTTGTATTTTCCACCAGAGAACACCAATGTGCTTTACTCTCATTAAAATCAACATCTTTGAAAGTGACTGCTGATTTTGAAAGGGGCCAAATTCACATTCCTTAGCTTCAAAGATGTTAAACTGTGCACAGAAATGCACAAAAACAACTGTATGCGTGGCTTTGGCCTTCAATTAATATTGCCCTTGTAACATGCTGCTTTGACAGAGATATTCTCCCTTTTTTTTTCAGTAACTGAGATACTGGGGGGAAAATGAGCAGAAAATACCACTGCTCTATGAGGAATATGAGGACAGCTTTCTTAACCGGCTTGTAACAGACCCAACACTGAAAGAAGGATGTATTCCCTTAAATTGCCCTTTTTGCAGGATTGTACAGGCACAGATTTAGTGTAAAGCAAATATTGAACAGAAATGGCAAGAAAAGTCATGACTTAAAGAGAGGGGCTAAAACAGCCGGTGTTTTAAGCAGTTCAACTTCTGACCATTTATAAAAACAACAACAAAACAAACAAAAACTGCTCTAAGGCATCTGCACAAGCCACTTGCCCAGGCTCCAGAGGCTGCCTGATCACGCCTGCACGCTGAAGCAGCAATGAGGGCTCGCTGTGATGAGGACGCTGCACTAGGCGTCATGTCAGAGAGGGAACCAGAAAAAAACACGCGAGCAACGGTGACCCAGAAGACATGAAAGCAGAGAGAAAAGGAAAACTGAGAATCAGTGGGCTCCTCTTGCATATGGATGAAGACTCACTTCAGAGAACGTTTCGCAGATGCAGACAGACCAAACGAAGAAAGCGCTGGGCTAGTCTGATTGCACGCCCTTACTGCCAAACTCTCCAGGCATCAACCTCATACATTTTGCAAAGAACATGCTCCAGTTCCTTTTTTTTTCTACAGTGCTTCCTGTTCACCCTCACTGTACTTCAGCTTGTGAAGCCAAAACCTCTGATCGAGCACCAGATTAAGAGAGCGCGCATTAGAAAAGCATTCTTTATTCCTGCATTCGAACAAAGCTGACATTTCACATACATTCATAATACAGATCAGCTAAAAGGGTTTACAGGGCAGATATCTCCCCCCAGGCTATCTGTACCCTTAATGGTTTCTGTGCTAAATCTATAAACCAGAACAGGATGAATTGCAGGTATTTAAACAGCAAAACTAATTAACTAAACATAACTACTTCCTTTGAAGCTTTGGTAGATGGCAACAATTTCCATTTATCTATTTTTATGTGTGAATTGGAAACAATAGCGAAACTCAGCATTATTCTGTCATGGAAATTAAGAATTGTATTTTCAAGCAGAAATGATCAGAAATCCTGAGAAGAAATGAAGGTGGCTAGCTTCACCATTTTGCTCTGGCAGGTCTCCTGGATCAGATGGCAGATGACTCCTCGTCTCTAATTTCTATTGGTTTTGGAGAGGATTTTTACCTTCTCAGAGATGCTTCTCTGCATAAAGAACACATTTACCACCTCTCCCACTGCACCTTCATGGGGACATGCCTAGGTTTATCAGCAGTAATGTATTTTAATACTTACAAAGGTTTCAATATTGGGCACATTTATTAGCATATCTGCTAAATTTGCTCTCCACAGAACTGAAGGACTCAAATTGCTATTGCACCAGAAATCATACTTTTTGAGGTCCATGCTGTTCCTTCAGGACCATTACTGCAGTAAAGAGGGCTTACACTTCTGCCAATATAATTCAGGACAGACTAATGTCTAAATTCCTTTCCAGATTCAGCTTGCTTAATTTCAAGGTGAATTAAAAAAAGCATTCTGAGTCTCAAACTCCTATTTTACAACTCTCGCTGCCTTCATTTTTACAAAAAATAAAAATGAAAAAATGCCAAATCCTCTCCACTCCTCTGTCCTGTGCCAAATTGGTAAGCTCCAAAGTTTTGAACTTCCAGTGGCTTTATCCTTTCTGCAGAGTTCAGAAATGTGTAGCTGAGAACTGAGTTTGTCCCCACCACTAAAACTCATTGAAGACTAAATAATGCACAAAGTTCACAGGTCAAGAAAGGCTTTGCCAGGGAGCTGTTCCTGCTCCTGCGAAGTGCATGGGCTTCAAGTCAGCCCAGCGGGCTTTTCAAGGTACAATTTCAGCTCATGTAGAAAAGAAAAAGAGCAAAATATTCTTATGGGTGGATCAAGCACAATTACACAACCTGGTCCTCTGCATTCACTCTACACCACGCTGTCCATCCCAGCGGCACCAGCACCATCCCACCACATCTCTGAACAAAAAGAAGGTGAGGAGAGAGAGGGGAGAAAACCACAGTAATTTTATTTTATCAAGTGTTAAGGTGTGACACAGTGCCACCATTCACACAGTGCCACATCCACACGTCCCTGAATGTTTTCTGACTGCCTCCACTGTGTACTTTCTCACGGGCACGCAGCCCAACACCGTTTAGGGCTATTTAAAAGGCAACCTGAAGGCCAGCAACCCGTGCAGCTGTGGTGATCTCCAGGCCTTCTGCCTTCACGGTGTGCTGCGTCTCCACTGAATACCTCAGAAAAAGGCCCAGTTCCTCGCTGAGGCCCTCTCTGAAAAGTGCTGATGCACTTCAGTCCTCTCACGGATGGGAAACTTGTGATTGTAACTCACAAACCATGAAAACTCAGCACGTAAAGGGACATGTGAGGTATCCCAGTCTGTTGTCCACACAACGAGCTGTTGGTGAGCAGCCACTTGAGCTACTGTCAGTAAGGGTTTTCCACAGTCTCCCTACTGTAGTGCTTTTTAGTCACTTCAGTTCATTTAAATAACGAAAAAAAAATGAGTTAGTCACTGTTTCAGACACAGCAGTTCTTATTTCTTATATTTTCCCAGAATTTAGAAGTTTCAGATGAATTGTAACTATGCTAAAATATACCAATTAAGGGGAAAGAAAGAAAAAAAAAAAGGAAAAAGAAAAAAAAAAGAAAGAAACAGAACGATGTATTAGTAAGTAAGGAATGCTGCTGCCCACAATAAGCAATGGGTTGGTGACTTCGCACAGGCCATGTTTTCACACTGCCGGCTGAAACCTGTCAATTTTTCTAGCAATATTCCAGGTTCGAGAAGTGCCAGATCACCCTCTCAGACCTACCTAGCTGTGATTTTGCCACTATACTGGGAGAGAACAGATAAAATGGATCACACGAACCAGACCAAGCTTTGTTAACCCAGCCAGGTGCTGTTCACTCACCGCCCACAAACCAATGCAGCAGAGGAAGAGGGGCAGGAGCCAGCAAAGGGATCAGAAGAGAAGCTCAGATCAGGGACCTTTTTCATCCTGTTGATGAAATATCATGAAAACACACTCCTTGCTTTCAGCTGAATGAACCAACTGCCTGCTTGACAGCAAAAGCTCTGGTGTTCGTGGCAGGGGCTGGTCAGGCTGCAAGGCCGGCTGCAGGTCACGGAGCAACAGTCCCAAATTGTTGCTGGTTTAACTCTCCAGAACAGACCCCATTCAAACACCTGGTAGTCTGAGAAGCACTGCAAGATTAATTCATATGTTGGAAGAGATCAAAATGCTGACAGAGGTACAAAGGGCCAGCCCATGGAGACTGAGGTCACTGAGAGATGGAAGGGAGGACGAATAAGCACCAGAGTTGATAAGCAATCAGATAAAAATTTTAAATTGGGTACTAATAGGACAGGGACCAGATACATAAGGGAATAATATATTGAAAAAAACTTACATAAAAATGAAATTAGAGCATTTGGAAAGGTTGGAGAGCTTAGAAAGCTAGTCAAACAGCTATCACGCTGTGAAACAGGGAGAAAAGTCAATGTAATTAAATGGCCTCAAGGCAGAGTAAATATGGAGTGGCCAGGTTTGGCACACAACAAGTCATCTAGATCTGAGACCCACTACAAAAATCACAGGGGTCCCACATCTACCACTGCTCGGTATGGCCCAAATTTAGCATGTTTAAGAACATAGTGAACTTGAAGCTTCACTTCATTCACTACATGCATGGCTAGCGAGAGCACGAAACTAAGGGATTATTTGTACATACATCCATTCATGAATAAAATGCATTTATTCCCTAAGCAAGTTGGACACAAATAAAGCTGCTGCACTTCAAACTCCATTCTCCCTTAATCCAAACCAGCATTTCTACATACACAAACAACTCTACAGCCTCAGCTGAGCCCGTGCTTTGCTCCTGGGCACCACAAGACCAGGTTGTCCCTTTTTCCAGCCCATCCAAGGTAGTTGGGGGATGTCCAATCCTCTGGGGTTTCCAATTTTTTCTCCTCACTTCAACTGTAAGATCATCCCTCCTGCTAGCAAAGCAACCCAACCTTTGTTCAGGACAGGCACTTTTGAGTTTTGCAGAATTTCCCACTCCCACACACAATCCAGGAGACAGCCTGTATGAAAGATTTATATCAATCCTTTATGCAGCAACACGCGGTTATATAAAAGCCAGGCTATGCAGAATACAAAGCAGACAAGAAGCACACTTGAACTTGTAGGTGACACAATTAACACTGCAAATTCAAGATTGTCACGTAAAAGTCTATCGCCTTCAAAAAAAAAAGAAAAAGGTTTGTATCAACAGTGACACAATTTGCAGTACTAAGAGAGATCCTGGCCCAGCTCCATCACCGGATGTTTGAAGTTGGTTTTGCTGGGGCCAGATTTCATCCACTGCATATTGACAATAACAGGGCAAGCCCCAGCACGATGAGTGCAGTTTCACAACAGCTTTAGACAGATCTTGATCACAAGCTGTCCCCAAAAAGGGACCTAAAGTGACTCAAGCTTCCCCTGACCTTGTTGCCATGCAGGTAGCCAACCTGGGGACCTGGCCAGATAAGAGCAGTTGTCAGAGCTGGGGTGTGGAGGCAGGAATGTACTGCTGAGGCCAGGAGGAAGGCAGGAAAGTCCTGCTCAGCCCAGGCTGTGGTTTCACAATGAGCTGGCTTCAGCAAGAAAACCATCTTACTGGGTTCCTCCTCCAACCACTTCTGCCTCGTGCTGGAGTCCACTGCTCCCTTTTGCCAGCTTTTTGAAGCTGCTCTGTAAACTCCAACTCTGAAATAAAAGCAAGCTTTAGAGGTGGCATCTTTTTTGGAGCATTCCTTTAGTCCGTGTTGCTTTAAAATATCTCCTCCTGGCATAGCACTGTGTGCACTGAAATCAGGGCAGCCATAAAGAGGTGCATGGCAACACAGGGATGGGCTTTTCTTACGCAAGCTTTCTGGCCAAGGCCAACATATAATGCAATCACATGCTAATATCCTCAAACAGCACGTATGCTTCTTTATACTACTTTTATATAGATATGTAGCACTTTCTGCTTTGGGGACTGCATCCTGCTCTGCACAAATTCTGTTTCTCTCCAAATGCTACGTCTGGAGAGCCCTGCCAACTGAGAAATAAAGAGCTGTCCTCAGGTTACCAAGAAAAACCTTCAAAACCATAAGGGGGGATTTATCTCACATGACATTAATCACCCAAAAGGTGTAGCTGGAAGCTGATCCTGTCTCTGTGTAGCTGATGAAGAGGGAGAGTGGCATCTCCTGAGGACCACTCATCCTGTTTCCATCTCTGCTGCCCAACCTGAGAGCCAAGGTGCTCAGCCTAGCCTGAATGCCTAACACAATCCTCTCTAAAAACACCCTTGAGAAAGGAGGAAAGAAAAGCAAAATCACACATACCTTTCTCTGCCTATTACTTTCCAATGGTGAGAATTAGAAATTAAGATTTTAGGGGTGGGAAAGGTCACTACATAATCAGTAACAAAGCACAGCATAAAGCCAGCAAAATGAAGCATTCAAAGATACAAGCAACTGCTTTATTTAAGAATAAAATTAAAAAGGAGGGAAAAGAGGAATGATTTCTTCTTTCAACCAAAAGCCCAAACCATTTTGATGCTATTCCTTTAAGAACAAGGACCGTATCCCACAGATTATCCCTCAAAACAAAGTCAAATGCCTTTCTACAGCTTGACGGGAGCCTAGATTAAAATTTCATTTTGCATGGTCCCTAGCTCTGCACCCTTATTAAAACACACTCCCTGATGGTGTCTCACAATTAATTTCTCAAGAACTTCACACATTTAGGAGGTAAATGGCTCTTTTCTGCACTGAGTCCTAAAACAATGACACCCCCTCCACAGCTCCTTAAAAAAATTAAGTTGTTAATATGATAGGTGTTTATAGCAAATTTAAGTCCACCTAGAAAGCCAGGCTGGGGTTGCCAGATGTGCAGGACGTGCAGCAGGAACCCTGGGGAGCCCAGCAAGGTCTAAGACTGCCAAGGAGGCAGATTTCTCTGGCAGTTTTGGTATGAGGATGGCATCAGCAGGGCATTTTCCTCCTGCCCCATGAGATAAAACAGATATTGGTAGGTGATGACAGCATCGCAGCAACAACCCAGTGTCACACCGTGAATGCTCAGCCTTCCTCCACCCCAAAAAGAAGAGCATGCTGAGGCTTCACACACCGAGGTGTCATGGGGGTGATTCCCCTCTGTTGGCACCTCTACAGCATGAAAGTCAAAAACCATGACCCAAATGCTAAGCTGACAGCTAACCCGTCCTGAAAAGACATGTCTCACCTGGTTTTATTTGCTGAAGCCCAGCCCACAAACACAGAGCAAAGGATCGGTCTCTAACAAGTGAGCAAAGAAAACAAGAAGAATGGACTTTGCACAAAGTTCCTTAAATGCTCAGTCTCTAATCGGTGTTACTGGACATTAACTGATCTGCCTATCCTGGCAGCCAACTGCTGGGCTCACCTCTTACAGCCGATTACCATCACCCATGCTGCAAATAAAAGGAGAGAGAACATTGGGAGGGGGCGCACACATCTCCTGTAGGCTCCAGCTTCTGATCTGCCTTTGCCCCAAGCCCCACTCCATGTCATGGGGTGGAAGGGCGTGGAGAACAAGTAGCAAACAGAAATCATACAAGGCTACCTACACAGTGGGTAGGGTGTGAAAAGCACTGGCCCTGATGATGGAAACACTCCGTGCTTTGCTACAGACAGCTTAACCTCAGCAGTTCACGAGGTGCCAGCTGGGCGGTGAGGACAGGCAGTGCCAGGGATGGCTCTGGTGGGGCAGAGCTGTTCAGCAGTGCTATGAACAGCGCCTGCTTCTCGATGTCTTCTCCTCTTCTCATAAAAAATTCAGATAGAAGAAAAACAAGCCACACCAACAACCCTGACAAAGCCCCCGAACATCTCCTTTCTCTGTCACTGAGGATGGAAGGTGCTGCAAACTGCGCCACACTTGGTAAAAATTGTGAGCTGTGAACGGGAGACGAAAAACAGCAAAGGGAGGCTCCTTGTGCAGTCCTGTGACACAGCTGAAACACCCCCTGGCCGATGTTAAACCCAGGCTAATAAAGCCCAACTTGTTTAGCTGCCTGCTCGGTGGCTGGTTTTAGCAGCGACACAGAGCAGGCACTTGTCTGGCGCTCGCTGACGGACAAGCCACAAACAGCCGGTGGCTCTGGGTCAGATCCCCTTTTGCCCGTTCCCTCGGAAAGAAGAGGGGTGTTTGTGCTCAGGACACAAAGCCCAGTCTGTTGCAGATTTGGATGTGGGCCTCCCTGCCTGGCTCCAACCGCTGGCTGTGCACGGGCTGGAGCCTAAGGGGGAAAAGGGTGAAAAGACCACGGGAGCTGTCCCACCTCCCCAGAGACTCCTCATCTCAAACTCAATCATTTTTAAACGTCGTGCTTTGAGAGCACTTACATAAAGTGCTCATGAAAGTCTCAAAATGTGTAAATTGGAGTTTAATTTGTATAATTGCCCTTGCTACTCTTTAAAAAGATCTTAACCAGGCTTACATTTTTTCCAGCGGAAAAAGCTACGCACGGCACTTCTCCCTTTGGCAATCACTACCATTTGCTTGCTTGCTTTGGTGCGGCTTAGGTTGGGAGGGGGCGAATAATAAAAATGTTAACACTTCTTCTCACCTTTAGCTTGGACAGGCTCGATAGCAAGCAGCTATTTTACATATTTACATAGCTGTGTCAGCACTCATATGCCCACAGAAGAGGAACACAAAATCATGGGTCCTCTTCTTGCCTAGCCTTACCCAAAGCTAGCTTCAGTGAAATCAGTTCAAGCATTCAGTCTTTGCAGAGGTCATCTGAATCCAAGTGGTTACAGGACCAGGGTGTGTAGAGAAGAGCAAACATCAGCCGTGGTGCACGTGCCATAGGAAGGGGTCACGGTGTTCTGGCTGTCCTCACCCCCAGCCATCCCGCTCCAGCCTGGGAAGCAGAATATTTGCATCTATACTTCATATCCAACCTTAATTTCAAGGGTGAAGAGGCAGCAGTCTCCTTTGCTGCTGTGATTCACACGAGCCTACAGCAGGGCTATTCAGAGCCGGCATCCAGTCCGAGCTGAACCCCACAGAGCTGATGCCTGGGGGCACTGCAGTTCAAGAGCCTTTTGAATCAGACCCGCATGATCTTTTCGCTGCCATTTATAAAGGAAATAAATGTTCAAAAAGCACGGTGTTATCATTGCAGAGCTGTGTCTCGCTGGACTTTTCTGAATCGGTTCTTATATTTAACTGGGCGTTCTTCATGTAATACAGTAAAAGCTTTCTTTGCTATGCTCCAGAGCTGTGATTACAGGTTTAAAATTAGCAGTTAGCTTCAACTCACTGTATTTTCTAATGATGCCTACATCTAAAAAAGTAAAAAAAAAAAATCCAAGGTAATTGGGTTCCCTTCCAGGCCTGGAAACCACCGAGCTCCTGAGCTAAGCCACGCTCTCCCAAGAGCACAGACACAAAAATACAGCGTGGCTGCAGCTTATGGAGTGTCCGCCACGATCCCATGTCTGTCACCTTTCAATCACTCTTAAACTGCACTTGCAGCTTTGCACATCCTCAGAGATAAAGCGAACCATTGGGCCTGGCTGCCAGGCAGAAGGCCAGCAGCAGCTGATGGAGCCTTCCTGGACCCAGGGAAGTGTTTGAGTCACCATCCCTGGAGGTTTTAAAAGATGTTTAGATGTAGAGCTCAGTGATATGGTTTAGTGGAGGACTGGTTAGTGTTAGGTCAGAGGTTGGACTCGATGATCCTGGAGGTCTCTTCCCACCTAGATGATTCTGTGATTCTGTGACCCAGCCTTCAGCCCCATCAGGAATCTGCCAGTGTTCGGGGGGGGGGGGGGGGGATCAAGGCAGCAAGCGAACATTTTGCTTATGCAATTACTTATCCAGCCACAACTGCGGATTTTCCTGCATGATCGGGCTGATAAGCATCAAACTTTTACGAACGTTGCCTTGCATCCTAAATGATGCAGTTGGAAGCCAGAAAGGAGGTGAATGATGTGCAGAAAAATGCTGGGAGGTTGGGGAGAAGATGCACAGAGGCTCTGGGTTTGGTGTGCTCTGCAAACCTAGAATATCTCCAAGGACTGCCACCATCCCGCATTATATACACTGCAATGGCACTAAGAGGGCTCAGCAGCAAACTGGAGTTTCTCCTGGAGAAGTATTCATACAGTGACAGTGCTACAGGGAAGGCGGGTAGGCATTTACCATCATCCTGCTCAACAGGAGAAATGCCACGTTTCTGCTGGGTGCAGCTTTTTGGAGAAAAATGTAACTCCCTACAAACCTACTTTCACATGAAACTACATTTGTTGTCTCCAAAACCACACAGTGCTTCCTGCTCCCCATTAGACATTATTTTCAAAGCTTATCTGCTGTTGCAGAGCTCAGAGCCATGCTCTGAAGAAAGGAAAGGAAAGGAAAGGAAAGGAAAGGAAAGGAAAGGAAAGGAAAGGAAAGGAAAGGAAAGGAAAGGAAAGGAAAGGAAAGGAAAGGAAAGGAAAGGAAAGGAAAGGAAAGGAAAGGAAAGGAAAGGAAAGGAAAGGAAAGGAAAGGAAAGGAAAGGAAAGGAAAGGAAAGGAAAGGAAAGGAAAGGAAAGGAAAGGAAAGGACTAAGGAAAGGAAAAGACAAAAAAAGAAAAAAAAAGAAAATATGGATCATCCTTTGGAAAGCTGTTGATACACAATCTCCTGTCACCCTGTATTTTTTTAAAAGAAACCTTAGTTTTTGCAAATCATGGAAGTTTGAAGAAGTAGCTTTTCAATGCTTTTCTAATTTGCACCAAGGATCCAAAGCTCTGGCCCAGATTTGGCTGTGCTGAATTACTCAACCTTTGTGAGCCGCACTACATTAAGAAATTGCAATTGTTTAATCAATTATTATTGCGTAAAATGACCATGCTCAGAGACTGAACTGCTGCTGGGTCAACTTTACAAAGCTTTTTTATTCATCAGGCATTAGGGAGGAAGAAGGATACGAAGAAGGAGGTGAACAGGTTGCTGAGGAGCAGTGTGGAGCGAGGTTTGCTAAGCCCAGGAAGGCAGCACATTCACACAGGGTCTCATCTGAACCACTTGTGAGCAGCTCCTTTTAGCTATGTAGGAAGACAACAAAGTGAATCAACACCCAGTAAGGACCAAAGACTTACCCGTGTTGTTTTAAAGGTGAATTAATGCAATAGGTATGAGAGACAGGATAAAATCGCATCAGGACTTTTTTCCCATCAGTGACTTATATCAATATTGCCTACTAATATAAAAAAAAAAAAAAGAAAGAAAGAAAAAACACCCAAGGTTGATAACTTACTCCCACTGAAATCAACAGGAAAATTCATGCCAACCTGAACAGAAGGCAGCTTTTGCTCTCTCACCTTTCCCTCCCCTGTCTCAGCACACTCCGGCAGACGGCAGGGTGTCCCTGGCAGCCTGGCCATCGCCTGTTCAGCTGCAGAGAGCCAGACCCAGATATGCAGCTGGGTGGGGAACACAGCCCCAAATAAAATAAAATAGCAAGTGCAGCTTTCCATGAAGTGCTCCAGCTTTAGGCAGATATATCAACCCTGAGATTCCTTCAGTACAGCTATAATCAAGACTCTATTTTATTTTCATAGAACAATTAACGTAATCTGTATAGCAGTGGCAACAAACAAATTGTGCCTTGCATACAAGCCAATGCATGTACAACATGCAAGCAATTTCAGAGAGTACACTGTATGTGTGTATCCACTTGTACCTTGTGCCAGTGCAATACAGGTGATGGACAACTAGTAGCTGTGCCTGAACCAAGGCTAGCTGAGCTCTGGAATTAAGCAGCAATATTTAAGTATCTTTAACCAGCATCACACAAACAAACAGAAATAAACAAAGAGAAAATCAAGAAAGAAAATTATGCATCTCACATTCCCCCACAGAAATCATTCTTCACCCTTTTGGGTTTTATCATTGGGTTTTTCTTTTTTCTTGATTCATTTAGACACACAGAGCTCCAAGTAAGTCTTCAACTGAGTGAAGTGGTGCACCTGCAGGCAATGTCTAATTTAATTTACAGCTACATTGAGGAGATATTATTAAAGGTACACCTAGAAGAGCTATTTTAGGCAAGTTTTAGAGACTTGAGAAATTTCTTCTTCATCTCCCTCTGTATTCAAGGTTTCTACTGTAAGCTTCACAGAAATAAAGCAGCATCCCCCCATAACCATGAGTAATTGAAAAGATCAAACACAAACAGACTATAGGAATTCACGTAGTACATCACTTGTGACTTCTCCACTAGAAGTGTATCTGTCTTGGCTCGTACAAATACATGTCCTTATCCACTTCTTACCATGTGTGTATTGATTGAAAAGCAAGAGAACAAAGTGATTTAGGAGAACAGCACGTCTCAAGTCTCCAAAGAACAGAACAAATACATTCACTTACATAAATGAACAACATATTTTAACGAGACGAGAAAAAAATACTTCATTGAGTTGGTCAAAACTTTTTAGCTACGAAAATGTCATGTTGATAAGCGTGACATGATTACAGAGATTCTGCAAGTGGAGAACGTACATTGGTGACTGCCTGCTACTCCATACAGAAACTTTCAGTTGGAAAAGTTTTTAATTGCAAGTTCAAATCAACCTTTTGAAAGCAAATTGCTTTCTTTCGGAATATAAAATGTTGTTTCAAGTTAAAACATCATAAAGATTCCTGTAGAAACTAGTGGGTTTTCTTTCCAGGACAACCCTCCCTTTCCTCCCTCAAAAACCAAAAGGTATTTGTTCCTCAATACTATTTTAAGAGTGTGAGCCTTGAAACCCTTCTAAGGTCTTAATACTACTTCTGCACATAGACGGAAAGCTCTGGCAGCACTTGAATGAAAAGTCAGGTATTTAATACCAACATTTCAAGGTATGCCCAGCAGAAAACTTCAATATATATAAAATAAGATCAACACAGCATAGCAGTCCTTATACACGCAAACCCCAGAATCAATTTAAGTTTATTTTTATTGGGTGAAATTTACAATATGCCCTAACTCAGTATTTATTTCCTCAAGGCTTCACAGACAAAGTGCTCCTCTTTTGCTAGTCTATCCCACATGTTTATTAAAATAGATACAACACAGTGAAAGGCAAACATAAAACTGACAGAGGATCATTTTCAGTTTCAGGGATATTTTATAAGCTATCTCTCAGAACTTCAATTTATGGCTTCCCTTAATGGAGCCTTTCAGGGCTGATTTTAATGCGTTAAGTGGAAATTCCTCTAGTTTGTTACTGCAATGTTTTCTTTACGACCTGCCCTCATATATCATGTAGGTCTGGTTTATTTATACAGACAGCCGCTCATTCAATGGGTTGGGAACTTCTAAAAACTATCTGCTTTCACTTGCATTCTTCCTGAATTAAAACGCTGTTTTCTTTTATTGCTGTTTTGGCTGGACACTCCTCCAGTGTTCCACAAACATAAAGACGACTGAAGTTGCTCTGAGCTTTTTTTTATAACCTTTTTTAAGGCAGGAATACAGATTTCCTCCCTGGAGCCAGACAAGAGCCCTCTGTCTGTAAGCATCTTGGTACCAGGCTGCAATCTGACAGCTACCACTACAAAGAAGAGGCCTCCAAAAGCCATGAGAGCAGCAGGGGCTTTGAACAGATCAGCTGCAGCATCTTGCACCTTGAGGTTTGTCTGCAGGTTTAAGTGCTGCTCATGTCTCTCCCTGCCGGCACGCTCAGGACTTCCTCAGCTGTTTGTAGACTTTGAGGTATGTGAGTACTTTGACAGGCTATTTACCTGAGCAGTATCTAATTTCTAGATGGGTTTAATTTAGGCAAAGCATAGTAATAACACCTGGAGCTCTTCACAAAGAGCTTGCTGTCATCACTTGATTCTTTCCAGCCTGAAGCTCACTCCCTTTCCCTTGCACTAAGTATAGCTTCCTGAATTCATCCAACAGATCACAACCAGACACATCCCCCGCTCTGGAAGAGGTTTTCCAGTGGTGCAATACATAGGGCCTGCTAATGAAGTGCTGAATCGGTACAGCCCACAAAGCTGACCTCGCAGAGACCCAGTGGGTACCAGGGGCCCTTCCATGCCAAAGGGGTGCAACCACACTGGCCTCAATCCATGTGGTCCTCAACCATGTACAATCACAAAATCATAACATATCTCAAGTTGGAAGGGATCCACAAGGATCATCGAGTCCAACTCATGGCTCCATATAAGACCGCCCAAAAAACAGGCCCTGTGTCCAAGAGCATTGTCCAAATGCTCCTTGAACTCCAGCAGGCTCGGTGCCGTGACCACTGCCCTGGGGAGCCTGTCCCAGTGCCCAACCACCTCTGGGTGCAGACCCTTTCCCTAACCCCCAGCCTGACCCTCCCCTGTCCCAGCTCCATGCCGTTCCCTCGGGTCCTGTCGCTGTCCCCAGAGAGCAGAGCTCAGCACCTGCCCCTCCGCTCCCCTCGTGAGGGAGCTGCAGGCCGCCATGAGGCCTCCCCTCGGCCTGCTCTGCTCGGGACTGAACTAAGAAACTTCAGTGCCTCCTCACACATCTTGCCCTCTAGACCATTCACCATCTTTGTAGCCTTCCTTTGGACACTCTCTAATAGTTTTATGTTCTTCTTTATACTGTGGTGCCCAAAACTGCACACAGGACTCAAGGTTGCTCTTGAGTCCACACCAGCACAGGGCATATTGGGACAATCCCTTCCATCAACCGACTAGCAGTGCTGTGCTTGATGCACCCCAGGGTAGGGTTGGCCCTCCTGGCTGCCAAGGCACACTGCTGGCTCATACTCAGCCTACTGTGACCCAAAACCCCCAGATCCCTTTCCACAGGGCTGCACTCCAGCCTCTCATCTGTAGATATATCCAGGGCTGCCCCGCGCCAGGTGCAGTATCCACCACTTCCTCTTGACATTGCAAGGTCGAGGCCAAAATGAGGCATGCCTACTGCTGGGGCTGTTCATTATAGAGGTGTGTAAATAAATACGTCGTGCAGTGTGTGTGCATAGGTACATAATTGCATTACACATAATCCTTTAAGAATCTTGCTGGTTCTCTGGAGACACCTTTCCATCCCAATCACCCTTCCCTGATGGAAATCATGTACCAGGGAAGTCTGCCACTGCATAAGACAGGGCAAACAGGTCAAAAGGGGCTGACAATCACCATGGATAACGTGTTCTTTAGCAAACAACAGTAATTTAGAAACCTTTATTTTATTTTTTTTTTAATGCCCAGAGCATCCCCAATAAGCTATAAAGACATTCATAAAAAATAAATAAATAAATACGCAGCAAGCACTGAAGGCAAATCCTGCTCATCTCATTCCTGGAAAATACTCCTGAACGTCCAATACTTAAATCCCTCCTTTGGCTTCAGGTCCGTGAGAGAAGGCTCCTGCTGGCTCCTGCCCGGCAAGAGTAAGACCAACGGGAAGCTGCCCGCTAGGAGGGCACTCACGTCATCCTCTGCCTTCCTGCCAGCCCCACCGCGGGCTCAGCCCTCCTGCCAGGCAGTTTTGCAGTGACTAAAGCCTGAACTCCAGGATAAACAGATAAACTCTCGCTGTCTGAGCTAAAACTATTAGCTTACACGCGATCTCATAAGCCACACGCTGCACAACACTAAACCTCTCCAGCACCTTCACCTTCTTGCAGCTGTTTCTTGCTCCCCTTGCAGAATCAGAGCCAGTGACAGTCAAAACACAAGTGATAATACAGTAAATCATCCTGGAAATGGCTATTATTGAAATAACTATCATCTGACAAGAGTGGAGATATGTTATTTCCATGGTATATCTTTCATTACTCCCTTGCAACTACTCGCTTATGTCAAAAGCCAAAATCTTTATTACACCATCAGAATATGCCTATGGCAAATGGAACATAAAGCATAACTAATGGCCATATTTCCCTGAAAGGGCACATGAGGCTGACAAATAGTCACATGAGGTTATATTATCTCTTGGAGCAAATCAGCTAAGTTGTGCCTCCTTTGCCAGAAGGGTATTTATATCCTGATACTGTTCCTTTTTATTCTTTTTCATTTATTTTTATGTTAGGATATATCCGTAACTTTCACATACTGGGGAAAAGGATCCCAGTTCTCAGATATTTACACCATCGTGTGAATTTACACTAATTCATGCTGTTAAAGTGACCAGAAGCTATCCACAGACGTCACTCACCTTCATGATGCCTGGAGCAGACTCGGTGCTCCAACACATCTGAAGATTTCAACTGAAACATCCCTGAGAACAGTGAGGAAATAAACAGAGCTGAATTTATACGATGACTTTTAGAGCTGCGCCAACAAGCATGACTTCCAGCAGTTCAGCAAAAAGCTGCATAACATTTTTAGAAGGAGCATGCCATATGTTAATCACTTCTAATCAGAGACAGTTTCTCCACGTCTACCGTTCTGGCTCATTTCCTTACAATTAAGAACTCCATTTTCCCCAATTGCTACAATACAGATGTGCTACTTTGGCAGTGACCTACTGTGTCGTGCCCTTAGCATAGGCGCAGTGAGAGCCATAACCAGTTCAGTAGTTCATGTTCTAGACAGACAAAATTAAAGCCAGACCATAACAGAAGTGTACAGTAGCAGCAGTCAGAAGTCCAAGTCTGCCAAACAGTTATTCAGAAATTATGTCCCTTAATTTAATTTGCATGATGGAACAAACCTAACCCAACAGCAAGGCAGTATCTAGCGGTGAAGCAATCGGAAGGACAATTCACAGTTGGTTAAACTTTTTGTAAGCAAGTTTGTTAACTTACATTCTGGCAAAAAGTAGATTTTGATAGCTGAGTGGATGGTGCACAGACCAACTTTGTTTTTTCTCTCTGCAAGCAGAGCTAGCTAACAAACTTTTGCATCCTAGTTTGTTACCCAGTGGTGCTGTACTCAGAATTTGCAGGATGCTGGATGCCGTAATTTCAGTGAATCCTCTTTCTTCTAATAGTGCAAGGCACAGAGGGCAAGGAATGGATTAACTAACTTTTAAAGCATGGAGACCAAGCCTCACAGAGCAGTTTTCTTGGTCCTGCAAAATAGCAACTGACAGCAGCCTATTTAAGAGCATGAAGCAGGCTCATAACCCTCCTTCCAACATGTAGCACATGTTACATGCTGCACTCTGATTTCTAGAGCCCTCACAGTTTCTCACAAACTTCTCTAGCTCAAATTAAGCATGCATCATCCCAAACACATCTAACCCACTCCATGCGGTGATGTTTCTCGAGGCATGTACTGAACTTTGCCACTCCCTGATGTTCCTTCCAATCTCTACAAAAAACTTTGTGCCTGTAACAAAACGAACTATTTATTCCTAATATTTCTAGCTGTTTCCCAATCTTCCCCAACACTGCCTTTCTCTCCCTGCTTGTCATTAAGTACAGATGTGCTGGCAAAGACCCTTAGCCCCAACAGCTTACGCTGACAGCGGGATTTCTTTCTGCTCGGCACAGTTTAAAGTTTGAAGAGGTGACACAGCTGAGCAAAAGAGCAAAGCTCACTTCACACCAGCTACAAGTGCTGTGGTGAGACCAACGGAGGGGTCGAGAGGCAGTTAGAGAGATGAATCTCACTCACCTCCACCCATCATATGAACACCAACAAAACTGTGTTCTGCAGTACTCACTAAACCCTTTTGCAGCCTGTAATATGACAATATAGTTAAAAGTTCCCATGTTCCCATGAATCACAGCTACCATCCCTTCTTAACCAACTATTTTTTGGAGGTGCCTGAAGAATTATTTCAGACTTGAAAAGCCAGAGTCTCCTGTGCATTACCTGGACACCTTTGTTCCCATCGTATTTTGTTCATTTACGTATGCTATTGCTCTCTTGAACTGCTGCTTCCTCCAATTTCCCCTCTACTGAAGTAGCTGTACCGATTCTAACAAGTAGCCATGGCAACATAATCTTGCAGAATAAAGTACAAAATAATCCTATGATCAGAAATCTAAATTAGAAAAACGGAATGGAAATAACATGTTCTTAAACCCTGGAAGTAAGTGACCACAGGAACAGATTACAAATAGATACGGTAAATTCTCCAACTCTCAGGAACTCTGATGCACACAAATGAATGCTATACTTCAAGTCAAATTTACACATAAGTTACTACCACGAGAAGCCTCCACACCATGTGTTATGAAGGCAGTGAGATTACGAAAGTTAAAAACAAACAAACAAACAAAAAACCTTCCAACCCTACCAAACCTCTATCTGGAACTATCAGCCTGTTGGGATCAGCACCTGTCATCGTGCTGCAAAGCCTGCTACGTAAAATTTCACAGCAAAGTTGCCTCGATTGGGCTGTCCCAAAGCCAGACTCCGGTTTGTATTACGGGGATACCCTGCCAGCTCCCTTGAGGTGGACACACGGAGAGCGCTTCCCATCCAAATCCAGTGGGACAGGGATGGGGACAGTACCGTTCATGATCCCGTATCATCATCCACATTCCTGGGAGGGTGAGACTGCCCTTCAGTGAAAATTTTTACCCTGGCAAAATTAAAGTACAAATACTGTTTTATTAACTATAGTGAAAGCTTCCACTTTTTTTTATATTTCATTCTGTCTAATGGTTTAAAGATTTTTCACAGAGTTATACCAAGTTTTCGGTTCAATTTTCCACAAAGGAATTAAACGCTAGGATTTTAGAAAATGCTTCTTTTCTAGTGATGCTTAACAGGTACCCAGACTTTGTATGTGCAATCGAATCCCAATCCCCTCGATATATTTAATCTTCTAAGCACCTTGAAGGAGACAATACTAAGCCGTAAGGAAGACTAATTTCCAAGCTGGGGGGTGAGGGGAGAACCCTGCACCCAGTCCAAATAAATCCCCTACTGCCTTATTTTCTTTACAGTAACTGAGAAAGAGGGCTTGAACCAGATTTACTGCAAAGAGGATGTACTGATTCTTATCTGTGAAAGGTGATACGGACTGTCTGGACTGCTAAATTAGCCTGTAATCTAATCTAATCAATGAAAGACACATCGAGTGTTCCCACTCAAGCTTCCCCATCAGCTGCAGGCAGCTGAAACAATCCAAACTGAGATTCACAGGCACTGCTCAGCTCTCGTATGGTCGGGAACAAGATTACCTCCTCCTTTACCTTTCAATTTCACTTTCAAGCAGATGCGTGCCAAGGGCAGCTACATGGTGTATGAAATATGACACAGCCCCGAAGTACAAAGCATTTCCCTACCTGTGTATCTGCTGGAACAATAAAAGCAAGCAAACAAACAAACAGAGCGTTTTCCCCATACATTTACTGGAACTGTAAGGAGTAGCTATGCATACAAATTGCAATCACTGAGATTTACAGCCCTAATTGTACAAAGCAGTTGCACGAGGTAGGCACTTACAAAGCGTCCCGTGTCTCATTTTCCCTCTACACTTGCAAGGGACACATTTCCTTGGTTAAATAATGTATTTTAACCCCCCCAAATCTCTCATTGTCAGTACTTTACTGGGAAAAAAAAGGACTGAAAGGCAGGCAGAATCACTTTTGTTTCGTCAACAAAACATTTCAAAGGGGTAGGAAGTATTGTTACAATTCTTACAGAGATACTGCTTGGAGAATAACACGTGTTACTGCAGTATACAGAACATCACGCTTTTCTTAGACTGCTTTAAATCTGTGGATTACTTCCAAGAGGCCCTCAGAAGATAACTATATTTGTCCATACGCTAAAATTCACCATGCCAGTGGCTGCAGCTCCGTGGGCAATTTCTGCAAACCCAGGGAGACCGCAAGAGCCTCGTCTCACGGGAGCTGTAGCCGCTGCCTTGCAATTGTATTAGTTTAATTGAGAATTGCTCAAATCCATGAAGAACTCTAGCAATGCCAAGAAGATGCTCTTCTCCTGCTGCACACCTGGCACCACCATCCTCAGAAGCTTGTCTGCACACTTTTAGCAAGTCAGGAAAAGACACAATATCCAGCACATAAGGACGCTGTCTTGTCTCTCACGTAGAAAAATTCTTTGCTTTTTTGAATGCTGGTGAGAAGTTAAATCCTGTGTGTCCCAAACACCTAAAATCAAAGCCAGGACTACAAGCTGGACACTGGTGCTTGCCCTGCCCCTGCTCCCCTGCAGCCATGCCCAGGCTGTGATGGAAAGCCAGCAGGAAATTAAACCCTGGAGGCAGAAGAGGTCCACCCCTACAGATGAGGAGAGAGCAGTATTTCTTCGAGTGTAACTGCATCGTCATCACCACCTCTTGAACCTTCTGCCTCCCAGCTCCTCCTCTGGCAGTGCTGCCCGATTTCCCTTCCACTTACCAAGTGTCACCTGCTCGCAAGGCACCTTGGCCAGTCAGCCCTGGAAGAAGGAACTGATTTATATGACTTCAGCTCAGTAGCTGGAGTGTACACGAGGGCTGTGACAGACCCATGTCCTTCAGGGGTGGAGAATGAGGGGACAGAACAACCCAGGATGGCCAATATCTGTTAGAGCAAGACCTCTCCCACGGAGCTCTGCAGCTGGGCCACCCTGTACCGGCACAGCTACTGCACCCATGCCACCCCCAGCCATTCAGCAAACAATTTCCATTTCCACCAGCTCAGAGACGGCAATCAAGGAGGCAAAAGGGGCAAGTGTTAAAATCTCGCACTGCCCTGTGTGCAGACCGTCCTGTGCCCGTCCCCCCCCAGTGCCAGCCCTGCCTCCCACGCAGGGGCACTGCCGAGGGATTTTCTGCTCCCTTCCTCCCCGCAGAGGAATGCAGGAGAGATGGCAGCTTAGTGCTGAGCTGGTGAATGCCTCGTTTCACTGAGCAAGCAGTTTTAGGAAGGACGCCGTATAACAGGGCTCCAGTGCTCTGACGTGGGATGTGCTGAGCCACGCTGACCGCATCTTCACTGCTGACAACCTCCAGCAAATGCACAACCCTAGGAGCCTTCCCAGGAGCACACAAAGCCCTGGACAATACCAGGAGCCCTCTGTCTCCCTCTCATACCCTTAAATTTGCCTCTCATGCTTGGCGCCTTGCCATGCCTCTTCAATTGCTTTGAACCAAATTCAGCCTTTCGGCTCTGCAAGGCATGAGCACAAGTCTCAGAAACTCCCTAAAAATGCAAATGTTACATTTTGGCACTGGAAATGAGCGCTGGCAATGCCCTGCTAACTGGAGGAATATCTCAGGGAGGAACTGTGCATGTGCCTTCCCCAACACACAGAGCTTTTTGTAACGCAGAGCTCCCCAAGAAGTCAGGAAACAGCAAATTCCTATAGTCCACAAGGCAAGGATAACCAAGGCTCTCCCTCTGATACTTTCAAAGAGAGAGAAAAAAGAACTTTTGGATATTCCTTCCTCTAGTAATAAAAAGACCATTTTAGACCGTGCTACGGAAGAAAGAGCTCCAAAGTGAGAAACTGAATCTCAGAGAATCGTTTCCAACTGCCTGCTTACACAAGGCACTCGTGCAGAGAGGCTCCTGCACCTCCTGGGGCAACACTGGGGACAGTCCTGACTTTGGATCCTCTGCTAAAACAGTGAGAGAAAGCCAGGACAAAATACTGATTTCAGTGCCTGAATATTTTAACGACACACAGGGATGACTACTGACACAGGCTCTCGATTTACAAATCACAAATTCCATTGCAGAGACAACCACTGAAACACATCAGCCTACACCTCCACGGAGCAAAGAAATGCAAGGAAACCGCTGCAGTGGCCAGAGGAGTGGAGAAAAGGAGGGTGTGAAGCATCCCTGCTGAAACAGCTTCATCTTCGCTCTTTCTGGGAGCAAAACTGAGTTTTTTTAACAGGCTCGTGCAGTAGCAGTGCGTTCAGGTGCTGTTACTGCAGGCACTACACGGAGGGAGAGCCCTGCAAGCCCGATACGCACTGCATTCCTCGTTAGATCACACCACAGGTCAGCTGCTGTCTGGCCTGCACCCCAGGGAGCCCTTGTGCTGTGTAAACAAACCAGTGGCAGAATTTAGACGTAACAGCTCCATTCAGACCCCAACGAGGAGTTCACATGAAGGCTTCGCGGCTGTCTCTGTACGCGGTTCAGCAAGCAGGGAAATGACAGAGTTTTGTCATGCAAGCACAGGGTGCACAGAGGGGGGATGCAGCAGCCCTGAGCTTGTTGAACCCTCACCAGGCAGGGATTCAGCCCCAAGTTCTCCCTGCAATGTGGACAACACCAAACAGTTTCTCAGCAGACGCTGCTGCAGATGAAATTTGCTCGCCTGCCCTCTTTACTGCACAGACCCAATTCTCAAGCTTTTCCTGTAACTTTCTGCCAGAGCTGGTTGGCTGCAGCTGATGCTCAAGTGCATCCCCTAACCGGCAGCAGTGCTTCCCTCCGCTGCTCCGAATAAAAAAGAGACACACGTGAAACAACGTCTGGTACCTACAGGCATGGGGACGCCGAGGCAGGAGCACCCAGGGGCTAGAGGAAGGCGGTGGCACAAGGGATGGTGCAGCAGCACGCTGCAATGCCACTGACCTGCAGTTAAATGAACTTGTGGGCAAATATGGGATCACTTTATCAAACCTGTGCCAAGGGCACTGCTGAAGCTGCTCATTCTCTCAGGTCCAGCAACTACGTGAACCCTGGGGAGAAGACAAGGATAAGCGCATTTGTGAACACCTCTCCCCTCATGAGCTGAGTGTCCTGGGGAGCTCTGTCCTGTTTCTGCTCAGCCCCTCGCCAACAGAGGTCCCCTTTTGGGGTCACCATCCCTGCACTCCTCCCTCTTGTGCTCCTCGCTCCGGAGGCGACTTTGAAGCTGTTTGTAAGAACAAAACCACCTCGGTTCCCCTTGAGAAACGAAAGCATGCGCTTTTTGGGGCCAGTTCATGCAGGGCACTGCCAGCCCCATCCGAGCCTGCTGCCCCCAGCCCTGCAGCCGGCAGCGGGGCGGTGGCAGGGGGTGAGGAGGAAAGTGGGCTCAGGAGCAGCCCCCCAACCCCTTGCCTTTGAGGCTGGGGGTCTCCCTCACCCCTTCAACCTCCCCCTCCACCTTTCTGGGCTGAAAAGAAGCGAGGACAGGCCAAGTGTGCATTTGGGGTGGGAAGGGGGATGCGGACAGGCTCAGAGATGCCACAATGTGATGGAGCCCCCACAGTGGGATCGGAAACTGATGGGGTCAGAGCTCCTCTGCCTGATCCTTGGATGGGAAGAGGATGCAGGGCTGAGACCCCAAAAACCTGCCGTCGAGGGGGGAGCCCTGCGAGGCTTGGGGGGAGATGGAAACAGGCTGGAAGCAGCCTGGACGTACGGGGTGCACGGAGCCATCCCCCCCATCCCTCCTCCACAGCTGAGCCGAACTGACCCTTGGCATACCGGGGGACCGCGTCCAAGCCCCTTTCGTCCCTACCTTCCAGCAGCACCTCCTTGCCGGCCCTCTTGAGTGCCTGCACCGCCTCGTCGTGGGTGGCATCCCGCAGGTCGGTGCCGTTGACGGCCAGGATGGCATCCCCCACGTAGAGAGCCTGGGTCTGGTCGGCCGCCAGCCCCTTGAAGATCTTGCTGATGAGGATGGGCATCTTGTTCTCCTTGCCCCCCTTGATGCTGATGCCCAGCCCGCCCAGCTCCTGCTTCAGCACCTTCACGCACCTCTTCTTGTTGGACACAGCCTCGGGCACCTGCTCGGGGGGGTCGGTGAACGCGGTGCGCACCGCCGCCGGCCCCCCCGCTCCTCCACCACCGCCACCGCCACCAGCACCTCCACCGCCGCCCCCTTCTGCCCCTCGGCACGCCGCCCCATCGCCTCCCAAGCCGTTGGGGGCCGCTCCGTCGGGCCGCTCCTCGCCGCTCAGCACCAGCGCCTCGCCGCCCAAGTTGGCCAGCACTTTGTGCCAGCGCTCCCGCACCAAAACTTCCAGCCAGCCGCTGCGCTGCGCCCGGCCGCCCCCGCCGCCGCCCGCCGCCGCTACCGCCATCTTAGGAGCATGCTGGAAACGCCGAGTGAATGCAACCCGGTTAACCCCCCCCCCGGTTAACCAACACCCCCCGCCCTCCCCTACTCTCCGGCACGGCTCGGCACGGAACGGGAGCCACCGGACTTGAGCCGGGGGGCGGTGAGAGCCCGGGGTGGGGCGAGGAGCCGCGGCCGCCCCCCCGGGGCCGCGACGGGGCGGGCGCACCTGGCGGCACCGCCCGCAGCTGGGGAGAGGGGGAGAGGCTAAAACCGCGAAAAACGCGAAAAACGCTGAAAACGGGGGCTGTGGGGGTCGTGGGGGGGGTCTCTTCGTCCCGTCGAGGGGGCGGTGGACACGCGTGGAAGGCGCCGTGCTCCGAGCCCGGTTGCTCGCTGCAGCCGTCTGAAGGCGGGGGGGTGGCGGGGTCCCAGCCGCGGATGGGCTCGGTGCTGCTGCTGAGGGAAAAGGAGGCTCGGAGGCGGCTGGGGGATCTGCCGCCAGGCTCCTGGCTCCTTGTAGGGTGGCGTTTGGGGCCGTGGGGACACGCTGGGAGCGGTGGTGGCCGCCCCGCACAGCGCGGCTTCGGCGCCGTGGCGGTGAGGGGAAGGAGGGCGGTGGGAGGGGTGGGGGTAAGGGGCTGCTGGCAGAGGGGCTGCGGCTAAAGTGGAAGTTTTTCCTCAGTTTTTCGTCTATTCTTCGCATAAATAAATGGATTAAAGCAAATAGGTGTCTCAGAGGTAGTCTGTTTTAGTCGTAGAGTCGAAGTTACTTCACTGCTTTGTAGGATGAAGACAGTAAATGATTTTCATGGATCCTTTCGCATGTGTTGAAACTCTTTTCCTTGCCCCTCAATTACCGACTTTTAATCCCATGCAGTCCATGCATCCCGTTTTTTTGCCTTTCCCGTGCTCACCTCCCTCCTAGGATGCAATAATGTGACCGATGAGGGGCTTGGGTCCCCAACCCAGGTGTGAGAGAGGACCAGACCATCACACCAGCAGTTTGGAGGTGCCACCAAGCAATTTGGGGCTGCTGCTGTGCCACGGTGGGACACTACAGCCACCAAGACCACCTCAGTTTCCCCTCCATACAGTCTGGCTCCAGCTCCTCCATCGGCTGGACTGAAAACAGCAGCGATTCAGGAGCACTCGGCACAAGCAGGAGCAACACTTTGGGGGGCTGAGGCTACACAAAACGCTTTCCCTTCCCTCCGAAAGACAGCAGAAGGAGGCCTCGCTCAACCCTCCTCCGTCTGCAGCCTCACCAAGGCTGCTCAGGCACCTCCCCCCCGGAGGAATGCAAACCTGAGCCCAAGATGTGCCATAACCCACCGGGATGGGTTATTCGAGGATAACGGGTGGGTGGGGAGAGAGCAGACAGAGGAGAGGTGTCTTCATTTCTCATGTTAATTAATGCGAGGTGAAAAACTGTAATTAAGTTTTCAGGGCCATGGATCTAGAGTGAAAAGAAGCACGTCCCGCTGAACCTGAACAGGGCACCCAAGCCCAAGAAAGGACTCGGCTGTAGCACTCCCTTTTCTCCAGCATTTCTCGCTGCCTAATTTAGGTTACAATACCCTGTTGCTTATTTCGTCCAAGTGACCAGGCTGAGTTATCAAATCAGGCATTTCTGTTTCCCGAGGGATCAGCTCTTGCCAATTTTTTTCATGTATTTTCTTCATGAATTACTAAAGAATCAGCACTGCTGCTAATGGAAATGTGTCCCTTAGTATTTTTTAAGTAATTTAAGAAAATCTACCAGAAAAAAAAAAAAAAAAAAAAAAAAAGTAGAGTCAGATGTTTTCTGTCATGTTATAAAAGGTAATTTTGGAAGGAAAGGAAATGTTTAGTGCCTCACCATTCTCTTTCAGCACACCGTGCGCTTTGCCCTGGTTTCTGAGGGTGTCTGGTTGTCCTGTGGGGTTCCTGTGCATCCACAACTGCACCGCCTGTGGCTGAGAGCTGTGCTTGTTCCAGCTGTTTTCCTTTCCCATTCCAGCAGAGGTAAATATAAAATTTCCCAGGGCCAGCATCCAGTGTATGGTTCCCTGGTATGAAAGAGGCTTTATGGCAGCATTCACTGCCTCCTCCTCCCCCTCCTGTGCCCACCTTGGAGCTGTAAGAAAACAGACGTGCCATTTGAATTTCGGAAATAAAAGTGGAAAGGAGATGGTGTAAGGGATGCTATGGTACAGGCCCAAGGCAAACAGTCTCCCAGGTTGTCTCCCAGCTTGGGGACAGCAGGGCTGACACCCTTTGATACCCCTGATATTGCTTACCTGTCCTAAGAGGTACAGGCTACTAATTGTCTTTGTGTACCCAAGACTTTGTGTACCCCAAGAGCACTTTCTGGCTGTGAACTGAGGGTAGGTTTGGGGGGGAAGGAGGAGAAAAGATGCCTTGAGACTTCTCTGCTGACACCCCAGCCAACATTTGTGTCCTCAGCCATCTCAGGTCTGTAAATCACGCCTGCAAGAGTCGCTCCTGAAATACAGGTTTATGCAGCAGGAAGAGGAACGGAGGATAAAAGCGGGTATTTAGTCAGGTGTTTAATGCTAACGTTTGCAAGAGAGAAACCTGTTAGTGCAAGGTCAGCTGCTGATCCCTAGTGGTTTTCAGCATGTGACTGAGTGCAAACTCTTAATTTCAGCTTCTGAGAGTGACATTTCTGACATGATCTGTGACTACCCACCCTGCAGTTGCAGTGTGTGGTATGGTTGTGCCTATTTGTAGGATGCACGGCGGGGGGAGCAGAGCACTCGGCACTTCGGGCTGTCCTCCTTCCTCGCTAGAAAGGCTTCCAGTTGGACGTGGCTTAGCAAAATCTCTGTAGATAACTTGCCCCTTTGAAAGGGACTGCTGTGAAAAGCAGACGTTTTCAAACAAGTCAAACAATCGCCTTTTACCATTTGTGTTTTAGCAGCAAGTAAAAGCCTGAACTAGATTAGGGCCCCTTTCACTCCCGCTGTATAAACAAATTGCTGGGCGAGATAATGCTAATAGCTGCAGCTGAATGGGGCTTTGCTCTGCGGGCAACTGTGGGCTCAGTTAAAGCCAATGGGCTATGTGGGAGAAGCAGCTCAGTGAACTGGAAGAAGTGGGGTGGTTGGAAAACACAGAAACTCTGAAAATACTGAAACCCCTGGGACAAAGAGCACTGAGGTCAGTGCAGGCCTGAAAAGCAGCAACGAGGGCTGAAGGGCTCCCTGTGTAGGGAAGGGATGGGGCTTGTGGTTTGTGCTTGCACGTGGGAAGAAAAAAGTCCAGGAAAGCAATGCTGATGTGGTTGTGACTATGGCACTGAGGAGGTTTCTTCAGACTCAGCTTTGACTAAAGGGGCACGCCACAGGCTGAATGGTGTTTTCCTCCTGTTTTCAGGCAAAGAGGTCAGAATTCACATTTTATGTAAATAAACTGGCCTCCTGACAGCAAAAACATCACAAGGCCACGTATACAGGCTCGTCACTCAGACAGCAGGGCAGGGAACGCAGTTCCCACCCCACTTCCAGGCAGAGAAGATAAGAACAGGGGAGAGCCTGTCTATAGCTGTGGCTTTATGGCTGTCTGTGCCAGTCTGTAGCGGATGTAGTTTTCCAAGGATTTTGGGGGAGATGATCAAATCCATCCAACGCTGCTGTTCTTCCCTTTCACATTGCCATTGTAGCAGCAATTGTTCAGTCTGAAAATCGTTTAATCTGAAATTCCTTTAAATCAGAAACAGGGTTGTGCTCCTTGAGCACATTGCAGATGACGGAGGTTGGATGAAGCCAGGTCTGGCTGATGACGTTCCCATCTTGTTACCCTGACACCGAGCAGCCCAGCAGACGGATCTGGACGGGAAGGAAGGCCGGCGTCGGAAGTCCAGTGCTGGAAACCCGACAAATAATGAGAGCTGGAAGGGAGTCCAGTTCCTCCGGTGATCCCAAGCATTGCAGCAGCCAAGTTTAAGTCTTTCTGAGGAGCGTGCCTAAACTAACCCTATGTGTTCCTCCACGGCAGCCCCTCCTACACATACTAGGATGCATCAGGGCACTCCAGCCCTGGTCCAGATGTCCCCGTCTCACAAAGGAGGCACCTCTCACTTGACTGTGCCATGCCTTGCAAAAATCATAGCTAATGGGGGCTGGCAACCCCTTTCCTAGCCCCTCCTGAGCAATCCACCCCTTCTTCAGCATTGAGGGAGCCTTGCCTTTAAAGCCAGCAGCCAGCAATCATTTCTCACTGACGCTGGCGGGCTAATGAAGATGTTTAGAATGCCTGAAGATCTCCATAATCTGGAGGTTGCATTATGGCTTATTTTCAAAACTATGAAAGCATTGTTTCCCTTTTCCTAGTCTGAAGCTCTCCAGGTTTTTACGCACATCACAGCGTTTAAAAATAAAATGAGTGCGTCGCTGTTTGCCAGCAAGCGCTTTATGGAGTCAGTGTTTCAAAGCAGGAGCCTACTTGTGCGTACATGAAAGAAGTATGTGTGCGAAATCTGCATGTGCACCTACCTGAGTCACATGTCAGCGAGGCGAACTGAGAAAATGTTCCCACAGCTGGGGAGTGATGGGGCAGGCTGTAAACGAGCACGTTTCCATTTGGCATGTACAGCCCTGGCACAAGGGAGCACAGACGCGGGTGCCAGGAAGCATTCAGGTTTTGTGTGCACACAGATCTGGGGCTAGCTCTTGCTCCTGTGAAAATAACTTTAAAAGGGGCAGTATCAAGCCCAGAAACATAAAAATGTTTGCCTTGGCTTTGAGCAATTTTGTGAAAGAACTAAAACCAACAAACTAAAAATAAAGGTTCGTAACTACAGTGTTGACACTGTAGCAAAGCAGAGGTTTTCCTTTCTTCATGTCCTGCACTTGCTCTGCAGATCTCCATCCATGCATTAGCTTATTAACACTTTTTGCTCCAAGTTTCTTTCATTCCGTCACTTTGCAGTTTCTTAATTTAGTTGTTACATCTTGCATACCAATCTCCCCCTACTCCTAAAGCTGAGCCGGAGATGTTTTAAATGCCAGGATCAGAGGTTTGCATTGCAGTTAGTTCATGAACGTGTAATAAAAAATGGGGAGAAGAGGTGATGGAGCTCCAGATCTCATCCGACACGTCTCGGCTACATTTTGGTTTTCATCAGAAACAGGTTAATCTGGTTGGGTGTCAAAGCAAACAAAGCATTTTTACCACCTTGTTCTTTCCTGTTCTTAACCTATTTTTTGAACGTGACTGGGGTTTAACACGCTGGGTGTCACATCCACATGGCTCTGACCCCACAGCCCAAAGGCTTTGTGCTCATGCTGTACAGTTGTCAAACCCCGTGCACTGCTGTGAGGCTCACTCAGAGGCTCGCTGCCTTTCACCCCACTCATGCTATGCCCCCTGTGAAGCACAGTCCATGAGGTCTCCAGGCTCGTCCTGTCCTGGGATCTCCTGTGGGATCTTCTGCTCATCTGTCCCCAAAAGTCTACACCTGCAGCCTGCTGCCCTTTGTGCCAATGAGCTCGGCTAGAAAAGCTCGTTTGCCCCTGCTGTAGGGCAATATATCCTCACCTCAGGGCCATATATCAGTCTGCTAGAGTGGTAGGAAACAGAGATGGTCTGCTAGGGCAGAAGGCAAATGAAGAGAGGGATTTATGATTTGGAAACGGGCAGTTCTCCAAAACTGTCCTGCAAAGATGAGTTTTAGCTCAGGCTATGTCCTCAGCACAAATTTGTGCCCCAGGAGCAGCCCCAGGCCCAAGAGAAGGAAGCAGCATGGTCCTGGGAGCCTTCTGGAACTTCTTCAGGACCTTAGCAGGACTCCCCTACCTATCTGTGTGGAAGCAACATCTTGATACTCCAGAACCAAGCGGGATGGATGTCCCATGTCTTCAGAAGAACCTTGTTCCCTCTTCTCCGTTACAGGAAGGGCAAAGAGGTCAGGCAGCCTCTTTGACCTCTGCACCACTGCAATGAGTACAAGCCTCAACCAGGAACAGGACCTTGCTCCCAGCCATCACAGGGAAGAACCACGTCGGAGGGGAAGTTGTGGCTTTCCCAACAAATGCCTCGTACTGCACAGCTACTCGTGAACAAGCAGAAAACATATTCAGCTGAGGAATGGGATACTGCAGCGGTATCACTGGAGCACTGGGAATAATGCTGTTCACCTTCAGGCCTTGTAAAGTGCTGTTGTATTGCATACATGTGTATGTGGCACTGCCGTATCCTTCCTTTTTTCCTTTTTTTTTTTTTTTTTTTTTTTTTTGGTCTCGCTTTTGACCTCTGCAAAGGTTCAGTTCCTCCTCTTGCTTCAGATGGTGTCTGCGCTCATTCTCTTCCTGAAGCATTGTAAATGAGGTGTAAGTCCAGGAAGGGCAATGGAAGACTCTGCAGAGAAAAGAGAATCACCTTCACTGTATTTTTGTTTCTTGGATGTTTCTCGTGTGCTCCAGAAATAAGACACAGAGCTACAGTGCCTCCAGTTAGCAAAGACAGGAACTATCACATTCAGAGGGAGTTATGGCAATGTGCAATGAGTTATGGCAATATTTGCCCAGACCAGTTTATAAGACAAGCCTGGAGAGGAATCATTGAACACATCTTTTATTGTAGCGTGATCAGTCTGAGTTATCTTTTCATGGGCAAGAATCATCTGAAAGAAATCTAGGGCGAGACCCAAGCAAGCCTGGGGAGGTGTTTGAGTCAGGGTAGGAGCAGATCCTTTAGACACAACAGATCTGTTCACCACTAAGATTTTAGCATGGACCTGTCCTACCTGATCCTATCTCTTAAATCAGAGATTTGTATTGGAAGTAAAGATAAAAACACACTTACAAATCAGCGACAAAGTCATTTTAAATGCCATTTTGGAAAACTGAAGGTATTTGACAGTGAAATCTAAGTGACATTGGCTGCATGACATTAAAACATGTTTTTTTAATCATACCTGTTGCATGATGGGTCCTAGGAGAAATATTTTAGTACTTTTCCCATCTGCCTGGAAGATTCCTCAGGGAAATTCCCTAATTAGAAAGGTGTTGCTAGGGGTTTTCGTTGGTGGTAGTTTTGCTGTTTTGTTGTTGTTGCTTTTTAATATCAGCATACCCATGTGTATGAGCCCTTGCCTGCAGGATCTGAAAGTCACTGTCCAACTGTGTGGCCATGGACAAATCACTTTTTGTCCTGGGTCCCTATCCATCCGTGGACACAATAACACTGACTTTCTTTATAAAGTACTTTGACTTTTGTTAATGGAAGCTATCAAATGAGCTAGACAGTGACATTTCACAATATTCAGAGTGGAATTTAAAGGTGGGAAAGTCACAGAGGATGCAGGAACCTCGAGATGCAACCTCTTCCTACCACCCTGCTCTGCCAAACCACATCCCTTTTAGCCTTTCCTCATGGTGCATACTCTCGGTTATGGGATAAGGGAACAGACTTTCTGTTCTGTCCTGTCCTGTCCTATCCTACCCTATCTTATCCTATTGATCTGACCTTATCCTCTCCTATGCTACCTATCCTGTGTACCCCCAGCTGTTGCTGGCTCTGCATCTACATCTACCTCTTCCTCCTCGTAGATCTCAAGTTCTTGACCTTAAGAGCTTCCAGTTCTGTGTTTGCTCTGTGTTGTGGAGCTGGGCCCTGGTACACGACTAATAAATGTAACATACTAACCAGACACATGTACATTTACATGTGCATATATATGTATTTTATATACTTAATTCCCCCCTTCACTGGATAAAATAATATTTAACCTGGAGCATATTGAATCATTTTGGGGCAGGATGGAATAAATTGAGTCCTTTTTAAAATTAGAGACATAGTAAAGTCAATTTTTTGTGTCTCTCTTAAAGTTCAGTCTTTTGGTAGGTGATATTAGTTGGGCTGTGCTGCGATGCACAGTTAATGGAAAACACTGTTTTGAGGTTGTTCTTTCAGAAATGGCTATTTATACAGTATAATTCAGAATTTGGTTTTAAAAATGAGAGTAGTATTAGAAACTGCACAATGTTTTTTAACTGGTGGGATAGTCACCACAGTTTTTAGCCAAGAACACTTCCTCTGGGAATCTGATTCCACCACATGTAATGAGACAAAACACATGAGGGAGAAGGGGGAAATTTATCAGAATATGCTCCCTCGTGCTAATGCAAATACAGAATAACTTTCTTTAGTAGATTTGAACTGAGACAAACAAGCATGAGCCTCTCAAATCCCACACCAAGAACACACAGGAGGGTAGCCCTGGACAGGTTCCCAGTTGCCTACAGCAGTGTTTCTCATTTTTTTTCTGGGTGGCAATCCATTATTAAAACATAAACAATAAAAGCACAATTGCTGTGCATTTACTATAAGAGTAAAAATGCACTCATGATAGCAGCGATAAGCCTGCATAATTGGAGTGCATGTTTGGCTAGAGAATACAAAATTCTTAAAGATAGTGGTGTTTGAACCTAGGGGAATTAGGTGTTGCTGGGTTTTGATCCAGGCTCTTTAATGTTGTTTTCAGGCTGAGATAGAAGAAAAGTAGGGGAGTGGGGCCAGCAGAGCTGGGAACAGCCTGGCAGAACATCTCGAGCCCCATGAGGGTGCTCACGTGCTGCCTGGTACCACTGAACCTGGTGACGAATCCTGGAGATGGTCTTGCATGGGGACATGTACCACATGCTGCTGAGTGAACAGCTCTCCCCTGCCCTACGTGAGGGAGCAGCTACAGCTCCCTAAAAAACAGCATTGTATGTTAGCAGGATTTGTTTTATATCTTTTTTTTTTTTTTTTTTTTTTTTTTCCACACAGAATTTATGTTCAAATTTATAGGTCTTGATGGAGACAACTGGAGAGATCTAAGGCTTCAGATCTTGTACATCTGCACAACAAATGTGCAACATCTGTTGTCTCTTGGATGTTAGTTGTTTCTTTAAAAGAAAATCTCTCATTTAGTGGGGTCTCGGCATAGGGTACTGCTTGTGTGGGAAATTAAGTCCCTTGAACAGAAAATTTGGTCACTATCCACGTGGCACCGGGAGTCTCTATTACAAGGGTCCTTTCACAGTGTTGTCTGCTGGACCAGGAGTGACTCCAAACTGCCACCCTGCTCAGTTCTTTCAGTCCCCTGTGTCCTACATGACTACTCCTTACCTGGATGATCAATTGCTACAGATCATCTTAAACTATAAACATCACATCTCCTAGCTATCTTAACTGTGTGCAAAAGGCTGTTCTGTTCTACATGACTGTTTCTGCATCTGCAGGAACAGTTTGTACGGATTATTTAGGAGTAGGTCATCAGTGTACAGGCTGGTCAATGCTTTAGCAGCCTATGGGAGTCCCTGGCATGGCAAAATTCTCCATTCTAGGTGCTAGCATAAACAGCACCTAAAACAGTCAAGGCACAGCAGGAGCCCCCTGGGGAAATCTCTGGGATTTCCCCAAATTTCCATAGAGAGAGCTCTTGCAGAGGTTAGGCCAAGGCTTAGCTATGAAGGTGGCTGGGAGCTGAGGTAACCACCTCATCTTCATAGAATCATAGAGTCATTAGGCTTGGAAGAGGCTTTCAAAATCATCTGGTCCAACCATCCCCCTGCCACCAATGTCACCCACTAAACCATGTCCCCAGGTACCATGTCCAACCTTTCCTTGAACACCCCGAGGGACGGTGACTCCACCACCTCCCTGGGCAACCCTTCCCAATGCCTGACTGCTCTTTCTGAGCAGAAATGTCTCCTCATTTCCAACCTGAACCTCCTCTGGCACAACTTTGTGCAGTCCCTTGTGCAGAGACCAGCAGGGAGTTCCGGGACCATTCAGGGAACTAATGCCAAAATGCATTGGGTTTGCATCCAGGCACAACCCTGGCACCCAGCTGTACCACAGCTACAACCATAGGACAGCCATGAGTTTCTGTATCTTAAATTCCATAGCTCTTGCTACACAAGGCTTCTAGCTCCATTGCAGGTGGCCTGGAGGTCCTGGCATAATGAACTGTCTCAGAATCACAGATGAGGCTCTGGGATCAGAGACAAAGACCCTAGAAGCAAGGCACCACCTCCGTGCTGTCTTGTAGATCAGTTTTAGTTGCAAACAGGAGACATGATTTTCCATCTGCATCATTTTCCTGCAGGAGCTCCTTGGGGATCATTCTTCAGACAACCCATTCAGTGTGTGCAGAGGATGAGTTAGGGAGGGGAGGCAGGCTCTGAATGCATCTGTTAATCTCACTTTCCTTCAGCATGATGAGCCCTGTCATGTCGTGCCTATTTCCATTTGCTTAGCCGCCCTTGCAGCAATACCAAGATGGCACAAAGTTCTCCCTAGGAGGGTTCAAGCATTGCCTATTACAGACTGTAGATACTTGCAGGTGGTCTGAGTTCAGATTTTAAGCCTGTTTAAAGGCTGCAAATTTAATCTATGTCCTGGTCCCTGTACTACTTTCAGATTCTGTTTGAAACACAGCTTTGGATGTGGTAAACTGCTGTTGGATTTGGGCTCAGGGGATGGATGTGTTTGGAGAAAACGTGCCAGATTCGTTGAGACTCATCGTTTGAGAAACACACAGGACTCATGCTTCTCTTCTAATCTGCTTGGAATTTGTGTCAGAAGGTTTTCCAGAATAGAAGTCAGTTCAAGGTTCATATCCACTTTCCTGAAATAATACTCTAACTTCCTAGTAAGCTTTGGAGGGAACACCACTGTCCAGCTGATGGGTCCAGCAGAAGGGAATCTAGGATCATAAATAAAGCAAATTCCCTTTCTGTGCTCTTCTAAGCCATTCATCAGTTTCTTCCATATATCTTTGCAGACAGCAGTTTTCCCTGTGTTACCCATTATCACATTATCACTAAAATTGCCAAAGGCATGAGATACAGACTGGATGACAAGGGGGTAGAAAATTAGCTTGTTAGCGATCCGTGGCCTGGAGTAACTGGCAGCTAGTGGTGTATCTCAGGGACTGATATTGGGGCCAATTCTGCTTAATGTCTTTATTAATGATGAAGATGATGGGATCGAGTGCACTCAGCGAGTCTGTGGGCAAGCAGTTGACATCCTGGAGGGCAGGACTGCTCTTCAGAGAGACCAGGATAGGCAGGAGACATGAGCTGGCAGGTACTTAGGAAATTCAGCAAATGGTCATACAAATTCTTGCAATTGGACCAGAAGAGGCACTGCACCAGCAGCAACAACAATAATGGGCCATAATACAACCCCTCATCCCCCCCACCCCCCCAAAAAAAAAAAGAGTAGCTAGCAGAAGGGAAGTGATTGTCCCCTTGTCCTCTCTTTATTTAGCATCTGTAGGGCTGCATCTGGAGCAGTGTGATAAGTTTTGGGCATCCCACAGCAAAAAGACATTAATGAACCAGCACAAGTCTCCTGGCGGTTCTCTGAGATGGTCAGGGGCTGGAGCACATGTTGTAGGGGGAGAGTCTGAGAGATCGGGGCTTCTTTGGCCTGGAAGAAGGTTAGGGGGATCTTAATGCTGCTTACAGCTAGGTAACAGGAGGGGAAGGTAGGATCAGAAAGGATCTGTGCTGTCCTAGCCACAGCAGGTCACAGCAGAGACGCACTCCACTGCCCGTATCAATTGTGCCTTTCCTATTTTTAGTGAATACCAGAAAACAAGTGAGAGATAGATGCAGCCATATAGACTGTTCATCAACACTGTTTAGTGGCCTGGATCTAATCCACCTCCCACTGAAGCCCATTGTAAGCTTCCTGTCCATATAATGGGATTTGATGTAGGTCCCATGAAGACAGGAGGATTTTAAAAAGCTGCAGCATTAGAGGTGGGAGTCACAGCAGCTCAGTTCAGAATTATCCGCCTGCCCTCCCCCTGCTCTGTATCACAGGCACACACACTCACCCTCACACACGTGCAGCCTCCTTTGTGGTAGCTGCCATTCTGGACTGTAAATCCTACAGTGCTCAGATTAATTAAAAGAGAGATGCATGTTTACTGTCAATAAGAGCATGATGCTCTGTTCATTACAGATAAAACTGCTTTAAGTCTGCAAGGACGCCACGGGAAAACAGGAAGGTTGAGGCTATAAAAGAAATGAAGTGATCAAAGAATATTGGTTTCAGCAACTTATGTTGTTTCATGATACTCATAATTCAGGACACACTGTAGCTAGTCAAGTGTGATTAACTTCTTCTGGGATCTGACATCTTATTCTCTTTTGTAGCAAGAACTGGTGTATGCAGTGTTCACAGGAGAAAACTGATCAATGGAAGCATGCCATTACCTGAAAGAATATGGTCTTTTGATTCTCCTCTGTACCCGAACAAGTGTCTTTTGTCCCCCAAGGAGAGCAGTGACATAAAAGGCTTTGCATGGAATAATATACAGAAGGAATAGGCGTTATATAACATACTCAGCAGGGAAATTACAGTTTGGGAGGGGTTTTGTTCATGCCCAAATCCTTGCTAGAAGCTCAGCAGGGAGGAAGGGAAGAGCAGCGAGTACAAACAATCAGACATTTGTTAGGTGATACAGGACCTACAGGAACACAAGAGGCTGCACGTTCATTCAAACAGCACAGTAAAATAAACAGAGTGTGACAGTGGAAGATGAATGGGAAGTTAATTCCTTTAGCATTTGCAATATTTCAATGGCAATATTTCCTGAACAATGGTCCCTATTGATGCTCCAAGTGCTTGCACACTGTGCCTGCTCCTTGCTGAACAGACCTGACACTATTTGAGCAGCTGTATTCTCTAATTGGAGAAGGGAGCTTTCCAAAACTGGTGAAAGACAGCATCTCATCCATGCCGAAACTATTTGGAACCTAACTCATTTTGGTGCCTGATTCGTTGCTGTCATTTTTTATTTTTTTTTTCTTTCTAATTAGGATCTCTGGGAAGATTTGTTCTCTTAAGTGGCCAAGTAACTAGAGGTCAAAGCTTAATAATTTCAAATCTAATACTTCTCCAGCATTTTATCACAAGTTAGTGCTTATTAGAATAACAAAATAAACAGTAGTTTTGTCTGCATTAGAAGGAGTTTGCTATTATGAGTAGGCTATTTAGATATATATCTTCTCTGCCATTATAAAATTTGTCTCCGCTAAGAGGATTTGCTGGTTTGCCTCCATGGTTTAACGCTACTTGCAGACTTCCTCTGGTGCATACAAGGTCCCTGTATACTTCCTTATTCTAGGAAAGCACTTAGCTGTAATAAAATACGTGGGAATTAAGGGGCTAAAAAATAAAATAAAATAAAAAATAGCTTATTATTCCTGTAATTAAAGGACTTTCTATATATAGTTACGCTGATTAGTGGTATGAATTCTTCATAGTCTCAAACAACATAGTTATGCCAGCAAAACCTTTGATTTAAACAAGAAAAATCTCTGTCCCGGACTCTGGGCCAAGTTTAACACCATCTGTCTGCCTGAAAGACCACTTTTTGCACCATTTGGCTACAGTAATAAATTTACATTAATGCTGCAGAACCTACACATTTGCTTTTAGCTGTCTGTACACAAAGCTGCCTGATTTTCTCAATGTCTTGTGCTAGGAACTGGCCCCCATCCCTGGCCACAGGGACAGCAGGCTGCTGGAAACAGGCCCAGGTGCCGGGTCCTCAGTGCTGTTGAACCAGCTGCATCTGGAGAAAGCCTAGGCCACGTCTAGTTTTGGGACCTAAAAACTGCCAACCAAAGCTCCAACCTCTTCTCTCATCCCTTCCTTTCGATGCAGCCCAGCCCGCCTTGGTTTTGAAACTGTTTGCCTCTGATTTCTCAAGCCCCCAGAGGCTTACACAAACTCCCTGGAATTCAGCCCCATCTGCAGGAGCTGAGCTAGTGGCTTAACCCTTGAGGGACACAAGAGGAATCGGCATAAAATCTTAGGAAAGGTTTTCTTACCTGTAGGAACATAATTTTCGAATTACTTCAAAGCAGTAGAAAACCCTCCCATGATCCCTTCCACCTGGTCATATGCATTTCTGTTCTCTCTTAACATCTTTCCTGCCTCATCGTGATGGTCCATAGCTTGCTCAAAACAACACTTTGCCTTTGAATAATTTTAAATTAAAAGAGGGTTGATTTAGATTAGATGTTAGGAGGAAATTCTTCACTCAGAGAGTGGTGAGGCACTGACACAGGCTGCCCAGAGAAGCTGTGGCTGTCCCATCAGTGGAGGTGTTCAAGGCCAGGCTGGATGGGGCTTTGGGCAACCTGGGCTGGTGGGAGGTATCCCTGCCCATGGCAGGCGGTTGGAACTGGGTGGGCTTTGAGGTCCCTCTAACCCATGATTCAGTGATTTCTTGAGCAGTGTCTGCATATCTCCTCTGGAAAAGCACCGTAGCAATAATAGAGTGTGGGCCAAGGCTCCAGGAGAGATTTCATGTTACCACAGATGAAAACCTGAAAATTAAGAGGAATAACTGTCATTTTCCACGTGCCCTATGACTTTATCACCATCTTTAATCAGTAATATATTTTATACAGCTTTATATTTTCAACACAATGGATGGCGGATTCTCACAACAACCACAGGGATTAGTTACAGAGATATTATTATCTCTGGACTAGACGGAAAGAAATGATCTTGCAGTGAGAGGATAGCTCTACAACTCAAAAAGATATTGCTTTGATTCAGAGAGGTCTGAGACTGTGGACTGGTAATTTAATTTCCACACTTCAATTTCTCCATCTTATTGAAACAGGAACCCCGATACCCCTCTGCTGTGGCGGGGCATCCTGATGAGAACGAGCAGAGCGCGAGGCTTTGGCAGCAGGAAGCACGGGCACCGAATAAAATGAAAATCCGAGATGTGAAGAGAAATGGCAGGTGCAGAAAGCCCGAGCAGCGCGGAGGCCTGTGCAGCGAGCCATCTGCGGAGGCTGGGTCGGAAAGCCGGAGCTGCCAGCTGCCGCCCCCATTGCGAGCAGCTCCTGGCTGAAACCACAGGCTCCGGGCAGCCACTGGAGAATAAAAGTATGGTTTATTTTCACCCCGTTCTGTTATTTTTGCAGCATGGCTGTTATTATGGATTGTGCCCTACCCAGCAGTGCAGCCCTTGGCCGTGCGGCTTGTGACATTTCCCAGTTGGGGATGCCATGGTTAGCGACATGCCTTTTAGTGAAGTGAAAGAAATATCGCTGGTTGACCTTTTGGTTGAGACTTCTGTCCCAGACTGCTGCATATGCTAGTCAAAAGACAGTCACATGCTTCTTTTCCCTTTTCTCCTACTTTTACAGGCCAGAAAATCCTGCAGCCTCAGAGTGATTAAAAGCATTGAGTTAAACACTTTGATGGGGTTGTTTCTTGAATTATTAAACCAGAACCAGGAAAGACCCTAACCTTTCCAAGAAGTCAAACACATGGGAAAGAGACTAAGAGACTGACACAGGTGTTAGAGTTGTCCCCAAGCAAGTGTCCCAAGGGATTGCCGGGGCCAGGCGCTGTGCCTCTGAAGGCTCCTGTCATGATAACAGGCCTGAAGCTTTTTTTGTGACTGGTTCTCTGGCTTCAGTGTTGACTCTGGTCAAAACCAACCACCACGTCCTCAGATCCTGCAGGCAACAGCCTGTTCTGCTGCTTGCAATAGATGAAACTTTTGGAGGAAACTTCCTTTTTTCCTTTTTTTTTTTTTTTTTGGTTACAATTTCAAGTCAGAAGTCACTAAGGTTCAGCCACACTCCCTTTTCTTTCTCTTTAAAAAAAGATATAAAGTCACTGGGCTTGTGTATCTTCTGTCATGAATCGAGGGGGTTGAACATTGTCTTGGCAGCCGTTTTGCACAGAGGTTGCTGTAGTTTGGGCTCCGACAGCCCTCAGCTGCTTGGGCACCTGTGTTGGAGATAGGCTCGCTTTTTGGTTGTCTGTACAGGGATCCAAATCCAGTCCCTGGCTCTTTTTGGTGGACTCTAGGCAGGCTTTTGGAGCACACCTTCAGCTGGGCTTAATCAGGACTGCAGGGGCCTGCTCTGGCTCAGGCAGTACTCTTTCCACAGCTGTCTGTGAAATGGGACTTTTCTGTGTGGAGAATGACTACAGTCCGAGGTGATGGACATGAGCTGTTTAATCACAGCTCTGGGTCACACTGGTGACAAAATCAATCCCTTTTTGACTAAAAAGAGTAAAAGTTTGCAGAGGTTCATTTTCCCAATTAGGAACGGAATCAGTGTCACATATCTCAGGTGACTAAAGGCAGAGCTTGAATACCCCAAATAAATGGTCAGTCTGCAAGCAACTCCCAGGCTCAAATGTGCTCAGACAAATTTGATTACACGACGTATTTAAACAGCCTTTGGTAGACAACAAACATAAACACTGCTGCCTTTTACAGAAAAGTGCTTACATTTCCTTGCTATTTTTCACCATGAGGTTTTCACCAGGAGGTATTCTTCCTTCATTTCCAGGTTATTTTTTAATATTTTTTTTTTAATAAAAAAAATATATTCTGTGTGGTCACTTCAAATATACATCTGACCAGAGATTGTTCAAATGATCTTATAAATGCTTCTAAATGATATTATGAAGATATAATATGACAGCTAAGGAAAATCACATGGGAAATAAATTCATTTTTCTCCCAGACTGACGCAAAGCTGAGGCTGGCTTTTCAAGGGTTTGTTCTGAACTTGTCTGAACTGTTTTTTCAGACTGAAGAGTAGAAAAACAGTAATAGGAATGAAGTGACATTAATAATGTAACGTCAGCTTTTCTTCTTTTTCTTCACCTCGATATGCGAAGCCTGATAGTTGCTGAAATATATTCAGTTCTGAAGGACGAAATGGGGAGCTGGAAAAACACCAAGGATGCCAAGTGGCTGAATTAGGAATATTGACAGTGGCTGTGAATTTCTTAAACTGTTTCACACCTCAGAGTTTTCCGTTTCAAAGTGAAGACAAATTATTCACTGCATCACAGGTATATCAATAGATCATTTCATTGATGAGAAGATATGCAACTAACTCATGCTAAAGCACTCATTAGCCATACAACTATAGCTCCTTAATTATGGGGATGGAACATGTCAATCGACTGTAGGAGTTAATCATTAAAAACTGCTTGGCATTAATTCCTCCCTCAGGAATTTGGGAGCTCAGGCTTGCAGGGTGAAAACCTGCAGTCTTTACCCAGGAAAAAGCCTATGTGAGGACAGTGTGGACTTTGCCAGATGGGGTGCAGTAGAAGTGAATGGGAGTTTTGCCCAAGTTAAGAAATGAATGCATTTTGTCTTGGTTCAAACCTTCCTCTTCTCCTTACCTCTGTACTAAGCCCATCAGTCAGACCTGGCTGCTGCAGTTTTGGAGTGTGGCCATCCAAATTGAACAGAATGGCTGCTTGCTGCCCAGCTGCTTGAGTATTAAATACGTGTGAATTCAGTATCAATTCAAGGTTTTGTTTCTGAAATGGCTAGGCTCTGTGCCAGTCAGTATCGAGGAGATTTCCCTTTGCCACATGATCCACACACTTTCTTTTGCATCTGAGCCTCTGTTCTCCTAACAGTCCTGCCCCACAGTTTTGTCAAAATGTGAGCTGATTTTGTGGCACAGGCAAATATTTATAGAGAACAGGACTGGGAACTGAGATAATTTTTTCCATTTACCTAAACTAGTTTTTGAATCTTAAATTGCCAAGAATAAAAGAAGCTCATGCAATTAAAGAAAAACAAAAAGCAGGGTAGAAGAAGTAAATTAGAACAGCAACAATTATCCTATAATAGTAAGAAAAAGACCATAAAAAATCTGTAAGCTTGGATTTGATTTTTTTTTTTCATTAGCATTACTCACCGGTTCTTTGTTCACTGCAGGTGTTATTTGCATTTGTATTCTGTACTGAAATCAGATTTTGTATAGTTTTGTGTGTTGCTTTTTTTCTTCTTCTTCTTCTTTTTTTTTTTTCCCTTTTTTTTTCTTTTTTTTTTTTTTTCTTTTCATTAACAAAGTTTGGGATAAGTGATATCCCAATGTACTGACAGCATTCTTATATGAAGGAGGTAACAGTTTTCTTTAAAAAGGGATGGAAGGCCAAAGACAAGATGAGAATCAAAGTCTTACTGTACCTGAGAGGTCAGCATTGCAAGGTGATGACTGAACTGTCTCTGGCCCAAACGAGCAAAGCACGTGCAGGTCTGTCACCACTCGAGGAGCTCTGACATTCGTTGGGTTGGTTCTCTGCTGAGAGCTCAGCAGACCTGGAGCACGTTTTGTGGTGGACCAGAGCAAGGCAGGGAACTGGACCTGTTGGCTGAGTCACTGCATTACCTCTACTTTTGGCATTTTAGGACTTCATTTTTGTGTTTCCTTTTATACAAAATTAGCCCCATGACTGGCCTGAACAGCCTGTTGGGCTGGAGCTGCAACATCCCATCCAGGTGGGGCTGAGCCCTCTTCTCCTCCTCTGACATTGCACAGAGTTGATATTTTGCATGTTGGACTTGCTCAGGTCAGGGCAACTTAACCTGAGTTTCTGCAGGCACAAATTCTCAGTTTTAGATAATAAAGTGATTGCCTAATTTGACATGTCTTTGGCCCAGAGCTGTAAGGGCTGCATTAATACACAAGTGAACATTCACCTTCAGCCTTATGCTTCCTTCGTTTGTCCTGGTAGTGTCCTCAGGAGACCCCCTTCATCTCCTCCTTCAGGGATATTGGCTGGTTGTTTCTCCACACCAGGGACTTATTACAGCTCCAGCAACCACAAATGGGGTTCCTAAAGGTAAGGGCAGCAAGCCAAGACAGAAACTCAAAGAAGAAGGAGCTGAGGCAGAGCTGGAGCAGAGCGTGAGGCCTGGAGGGTGGTTGGAGCAGCAGCATTGAGCTGACCTGCCAAGTCTGGAGGAGGGGACAGTAGTGAAAGCAGAGTTAAAGACAACAGCAGCTCTGGCTCAAAGAGAGGGACAAATCCTGAACAGGCACCTTGCTGCAGTCAGGATTGTGCTTAGCAAGCTTGTGGGTATCCTGGCTCCTGACCAGGCCTGAACACTGAGTCTCCTTGGTGGCCTTGGTGATGACATGACTGCCACCAGCCGAAATGGTGGTGGAAGGCCCTGGTGTGGCTGCTCCCAAATTCAACCACCCTGACGAAACTACCAAAATTAATGGTAGGTTGGTTTCTTTTTTATTTATTTGGATGGTTGGTTTGGTTTCATAACTTCAGCAGGTCTGGAGTCAGATTATTATTTTCTAGCTGCTTCATGAAAGCATGACGTGAGGACACAGAGTAGTATTGCTGCCGGATAAAGCTAGTGTGGCTGTTCATTCCTTTCTCACTCATTCAGGACAGGGCCATCATTATCTAGTTTAAAGCAAACAGAGCAGACATGGGTATTATCACATCAGTGAATGGTTCGGTTATTACTGTTTGTATTGCAGGAGTGCCTGGAGGCCCAAACGGTGTCGAAACACCTCTTTGCTATGCACAGGACAGACATTTGGGAGACTGTCCCCACCTGGAACAGTGGCTTCTGCACACATATAGCTTGAGGAAGAAGAAGGGGTCTGATCACACTGCACTGGACCAGAGAAAACTCTCAGTTTACCAAAAGTTGCAACTAGGAAAGTCCTTGATGGAGCTGTAAGGACAGTCTCATTGCTCAAGCAAGGTGGAAACAGCAGATATGATCAGCTGATGTTTGGCTTTTGCACCTAGAAAGAAAAAATGGTGCATGCCTTGAAGTACGTGCACTAAACATGGTGATATGTGTCAATTCTGCTTGCTAGAAGGCAGCCTGATCATGGGAGGCTTAGGGATTTTTGTGCATATCTTTGCTAATGATCCCTTTAATTACTTGCTATAAATCATCTGGAATGAAAACATCACCATACTCATTTAAAGAAGAAAGGTTTTGTAATGCTTTCTCTCTGTGCAATATGTATGGATTTAGGGCTCTGTGGATTAAATTTGGCAGTTTCAGGCATGCAAGGTTACTAATCCACACTTTGTCTACAAAAAATAGAAGGAAGAAGTAAGGCAGACTCATGCCCTGGGGATGGCTGAGGCATTCCACACATGCCTGTCTTCTGTAACTCCTGTCACGGAAGAAAACATTGACATCAGTGTTGTAATAGTCACAGGCAAACCAAAAGGACACACTTGCTGCAAAGCTTAGGTGGCTTCATTAAGCAATTCTCTGTTTTCACCTCACGGTTATTTTTTTGACATTTCTGTTCTTCCAGTTTCCCGATGTTTTAAAGTATGTATTTGTCACATTTAATTCTATTTTCCTGTAATAGCTTCATCCGCAGAGACTTCTCTTGGAGAACAGCCCAGAGATTTTTCTGTTTCTTCTTACACTTTTATTTTCCATGCATCTGCTATTACATCATTTATATGGGTTATATCCACATAATTTTAGTTTTTATGTCAGACTTATAATTCCACAGTCAGGCTGTCAAAGTGGCTAAGTCCTGAGGATTTTATTTAGGCAGAATTCACACTGAATTGTCTGTGATTGCTTCAATAAGTTGAACGTTGTAATATTTCTGGTAGGTATGACAAAATAATATAGGTATAAGAATAGGACATTAGAAAAAAGCCCAGTAAAGTGAATTACATTGTGCAGCTTTCACAAGGTCAACGATGAACTGGGAGACAGCAAAGAATCTTGACTTTGGCTTCAGTTTAAAATCATTGACCACAATTTGTTGTTTCATACTTAAACCATTTATTGTTAATTTTTGTTTAATATTAAATTGAATATGTACTGTATTTACTGAATGTAATAGACTCTGTAATTCTTTTCCTGTATCTCAGTGATAGATCCTGGAATCTTGTATCAAATATTTAGCTGGTTTAAGCTTCCTGTTCATAATTTTCTTTTAAAGATCGCTGGATGCCACCCACCCGTACTTCTGTCTTTCTGTCCCTCTCTGCTCCCCATTCATCACCTGTGGTTTGCGTAGCCCTAAATCCCACCTGGAACTCTGTGCTTGAGATTTGATACATTTGTGTAGCAAAGCACAAGAAGAGGCAAGAAGATCACCCCAGACTCACAGAACTCTGCAGCTGTAATTGCTGTTGCATATTTGCAGATCCTGCCATTGAGTAGGATCTGCCAAGGGCAAGATCCTGAAGTGCCTGAAGGTAACAATTCACCCACCAGGTCTGGTAACCCTTTTTCTTAAATAGTGAATTGTTTCTTAAAACTGTGTTTTTTATTATTTTTTTTTCCTCTGCCCTCCCCCTGTCTTTCTCCACCTCCTCCTACCCCTTTCTGAGTCTCTTTCTCAGTGGGAATTATTTGTTTTGCTTAATTCAGCAAGTTGAGAGCAGATTAAGGATTCTTATACCCCTACACCCCAAAAGTAATTAATTGGAATAAAGGCAATTACAGATTTCATTTTTCTTGCTCAGTCTCTTCCTATCCCCCCAATTTCATGTGTGATTAATTTAACAAATATTTCAATTTCTTTCTCAGCTCTGCCCCACCCTCAACTTAACCAGAGCTATTAGTAGCAGTGTGGAGCCAGAGGATGAGTTACATCAGCAGTGCTGCCAGACTATTCACACTACAGAATCACAAAATCACAGAATCACAGGCTGATTGAGGCTGGCAGGGCCCTCTGGGATCCATCAGGTCCCACCCCTGCTCAAGCAGGGACACCCAGAGCAGGTGGATCCAACCACTGAATTTCTCCTTATGTCTCATTCCTGCAGCCTGAGTTAGTTATTGAGCATGGTCCTAGCAGGTGCCTAAGAGGACGGGTTGTTTGTAGACGGTAATGAGAGCAGTTGCAAATTACAGGGGATGAGAAAAGGCTTATGAACTCTGCTGGGCAAGTGTGTCACACAAATAGTGTTTGGCGGATGAAGAAATGAACTTAACTACTCTGCATTAATTGGTTTCTATTTCATTTCCCTACTGAAGTAAGTGCTAGTGACATTAAAAGATCCTGGCTGCATCACAGGCCTGAGGGACTAGCAAGTCTGACGGACTTTAAGATTTAGGGTCAAGTGCTTAAGTGTGCAAGGTCTGCACACCAGGTGATGCCGCAGAAGTCCTCAAAACATCAATGATGTGTAACAGTTGGATTTCATCATAACATATCTCAGCATTGCTTGTTTCCAGAGGATATGTGTCGTCAAATAGCTTCTGGGAGGTACTCACTCCTAAAGAGAGATGAGCTGCGGAGGGCTCCAAATTAGATTTGTCCATCAGTACCAACATCTCATTAAACACAGTAAGCAAACAAACAAACAAGCAAAAGTGGGAGCTACTGGTGTGGTGTGGTTCTAGTGGCTCCTTGGACAAAGAAAAGGAGCAGAAAAAGACAAAAAGAAATAACACAAGAAGACAGAAGTTCATTGCTGGCACACCTTTTTCAGTCTTCTTTGGAGAGGAATTGCAATGTGATAGACAAGGTTCAAAAGGAAAAGAAGACTGTTGCCTGCAGTGTCATTGCTCTTGGGACATAAGCGCGTGATCCCCTGCAGCTACATGCCACTTCCCTGCTGGGCAGGGGACGAGTTGCAGAACAGAGCTAAGTGCTGCAAAGAGCTTGTCTGTCTGGCACTGCAATTAGTTGTGTAATTTGTGGCTGTTTGCAAAGGCACACTCTATGCACTGCTCTCTGCGCGTTCATTTGCTAATGGGGATCATCGGGCAGGGTTATTTCCCATTACGCGTCATCTTGGCTATCTCTCTGACTCATATTTCTTCCGCTCTGTCTGCAGCCACTCTGTAACACCACAACACCAAGGACAGTCGTTTGCTTTGGTACAGCAGGAGCCCACTCCAGCCAGCAGCTCTTCAGCCATCAGTCTGAAGAGCTTCAAATGGATCGTAATCAAGCCTTCAGAGTCCAGGGGCCTCATTTCCCAGCCAGTTAGGCTGTTCTGACACTCATTCGGATGGTCATTTTCAGAGGGACACATCTGATCATTTGAGTTACTTCCATTTTATGCCAGTATATAAAATCCTCCGTCAGTAGGTGAATGAGTTAAAGAAGCATATGATTAAATCCATGCCATTCCTCTCCATATACGAGAGTGAGGTTTTAACTTAAAATGATGACCCTTTAAAATACACTGCTGGCTTGGTCTCTAAGATTTTTGGTTGTGATATTTTGTTTTCTTTCCACTGGAAAGCAAAATGAGGCCCAGGCTACGTTAAGCTAGGATAGACTTCAGACCTTATCAGGTTCCCAAGTTCAGGTGCTGCTCCACGTTTACATACAGAAAATCTCATTCTGTGCTTCTTAAAGCGTTATGCTTATGATTCCCACTACATTTATTGGCGATGAAATATAATAAAAATAGCCTATACACTTCTATTTAATTACTTCAGTTTAGCTAGGCCAAATTTCCCCGTGGCAAGTTGCTTTATTTGGCCATGATATTTCTTGCAAGGCCCTTCCCTCATGTTTTCCCAGCAGTTACACTTTCTTACTTCTAACAGGAAAGGAAAGAGTTAAAACCTCCTCTGTGTAAAGCAGGCCATAATGAGAAATAATTTGAATATTCACTTCAGTTTTCCTGGAAAAGAACAGGAAAGAGTAATGAGTTCTTCTTTAACGGCAAGTGACTTGTTGCCTTTTTTGCTCTTAGAGCCCAACGTGCATAAGAGCATGAATGTTAAGAGCATGAATCTTAGAGCAACATATATAACCAGGAGGAGAACACGATGCCAGTGGGTGCTTATGTTTTGGCACCCAGTTAATAGCCAGAGAAACTGAGGAAGGGCTGGGGCAGAAAGAAGTCTGGCACCCAAATTCCCTAACTCCATTCTCCACCACTAGCTTATGTCAGTGTTTTCATTGTGAAAAAGGAATTTATTTTCCACTTGAGGTACTTCATGCAGCAGAGGATAAACATATTAAGGAGGAAAAATTAAAGGACATTTAAGGATGCAGACTGATTTTAAATAGTACTCACAAAAATTCCACAAATCTTTTTTCTCATTTTGAATTTTTCATATCTTTGGGCATGTTACTAAAATGTCTGCAAAACCAAGTTTTTAAATTAGGGGGCACAGGCTCCTAGAAAGTCTTTTACTGCTAAATTTTAGAAGGAAAAGCGTCCTGCAGTATCCCTGCTGAGTGTAATGTTTGCCTGCTGCATAGCTGAGAAGAGATTGGTGCTGACAGCGCAGAAGTGGCAGCACACGGGTACCTGCTCCAGATGCTGTTCCCTCGTCATTCAGCCCCCCAAGCCGTATGCACAGTGTCATTTTCATTTGAGTGGCCCTAAAACAGAGAACAACTGACATAACCAGCTGGATAACTGCAGCAAAGACATTGGTGCGAAGTTAAATTTGCAAAGATGAAGTTGAATCTTGGTTTCAGACTCGTGTCTTTCAAACAGGCTGAGCTGTGATTCCTCCCGTGGAAGCGAGCTGTGGAGTGGCTCCTTGGGCTGTGTGGATTTATGGCCAGGAGCCTCCTGAAGGTGCTCAGGGAGGGCAGGCTCTGAGTGCTTGGACACGCTGGGCTAATTTTTGCTCGCTGTAAATCAATGGGCTGGCATTGCTGCAGCTATAGGGAAGGATCTTTGAATCCTGATTTTATTTCCTTTGCTGACAGCACTCGGAACTCCGATTTTTCTGGCTGCCTCAGCAAATGCCTATGCAGTAGCCGACAAGTGGGCTTTACAGTGAATGGGTGCTGCTTTCCTGCCTCTGAGATCAGCGAGCTTCAAGCGGCCAATTGCCCCAAGCGCTATAGTTTTCATCCGGATCGCTTGTCCCTGCAAGAGGTTTAATTTATTGGAATTAATTTCATCCAGCTGCTGGAATACATCAAAGTGCAGTGAGAGGGAATTGAGCAACCTTGGCCCCCACGGTGCCATCAGGAGGGGGGCTGCCATCTGTCTCCCTGACGAGCTGCATTAAGTTTTTTTCACCCAAGAAATCTGCAGGATTATTTTTTCTTGGTCTCAGTCACTGTTACTTGAAGATGCTCTCTTTAGGCAGCTGGTGGCCACCGACAGTGGGCCCCAGGGTGATCAGTGCTGGTAAAAATACAGTGAAGTGGCAGCTCTGATTTAAAGCTCACCTCCACAGTAATGTGGAAAGAAAGCTGCTGGAGCTGACGGCGGATAGCAGGTGGCAAGCTGGGATCATGTGGATGCTTTAAAGGCTTCACGCACACTCCGCTGGGGTCAGGTCTCTGCTGAACCTTATACAGTCATTTTCTCCAGGGCAAGGTGGGATATAACATTACCGGAGGGGAAAAAGACGGTCCCCACCCATACTGCAGGAATGAAGGCTGCTCTGTGAGACACAAGCCACCAGAGAATCTCCCTTCCAGTGGTACCTTCACCCCTTTGTCTCAGTGTTTGAGTATTTGTTGACAATTTTGTCTCAAACTGCCAGCTTCAAGGGTGGGAATCAGGTACAGCACTTCACTGTAGGAGCACAGGTGACTGCTTGGCTGCACCACAGTGAAATAGAAATGTATTTCTATTTTTACAGCTGCAGAGCTGTTTGCAGTGATTGGACTTTAACTGGTGCAATGTAATGGATGGACAGTCCTACAGGCTTTAAATATTTTTGGGGGAGGAGGAAAGAATTGTCACTCATGTATTTGTGTAGAGCTCAGCACACCGAGCCCTGAAATAATGGGGACATCGAGATGCCACTGCCATGCAAGTAATAACTAACAGAAACGTGATGTCCTTCTACGAGTAATAGTAATGAGATAGAAAGAAAAATGACTACTTCAATGATATGATATCACTTCATGACATACAGGCATTATAACCCAATGGACAGGTAGCCAGTTGTAAAACAGAGTAATCAGGAGTCAAAGTGCTTGTTCTAGGATGTTTTACAGCGGGGTCCAATTGCCTAATGTGTGCTGTGCTCCAGCCAGCTGGAGGAAGAGCTCCAGCACATCCTCAGGCAGCGACAGTGCTTCTCCCCTTTCCTTGCTGAGATGCGAGTCCCTTTCTGTGTGTTTCAGGTCTGGTATGGTTCACCTCAAGATAAAAAAGTTAAGAGTGTTATGTATTTGGTTTTCCCTTCAAGCTGCCATCAAGAGCTTAGCAAGGGGAGGGAGCGTGTGTGCTTCTGGGTCCGGCACACTCCAGCTGCCAGCTTTCATTTTAGGTAGTCCGCTGCTTAGTGAATCAAACCCTTTCTTGGGATTTTTCTCTCTGCCATCCCTTTTTGGGATTGTTTTGGATACCCGCTTCCTTAACAAGGAGAATACTCCATCCAATTTCCAGCTTAAATTTATTCATGGTCAGACAGTTCATAACCATTTGCTCTTCTGCCAACATATTCTTCTAATTTAATAGCTCTTTCCCTCCACTGGTGATTAACCTCCTGATGTATTTATACAGAGCAATCATATAATCTCTCTATCTCCATTTGGCCAAGCTTTTTCTAGGTCCCCTGATACTGCAGGCACCAAATGTGTGAAGCAGATCCAGGCTCTGTGGGGGAAGATGCTGCCCAGCTGTGGCATGGGAGGGAGGACGCAGCTCACATACCCATCTACTGAGCCTCCACTCAAAAATGTGCCCAATTACGGGGTTCTGGGTTGAAGAAAATTCATGTTTAACATTTAAAATTCATGTTTATCCAATGCCAGTGACTGGAGAGCAACTTCCACCCACTGGAGGAACCAGGGCTTTTGCAAAGCTCTCCCAAAGAGGGGAGATGTCCTCCTAGATGATCTCTTCCTGGAAATTTTGTTTTCTTCGTATCTGCAGGTTTGTGTTTGTCACTGTGGAGCCTGTCTGAGGGAAGATATTGTTTGAGGCATCCTGCCTTCCTGAGTCCGTGCTCACCATGCCAAGACTTATTAAATGGGTATTTCTTGGATGATGGCTTTTCCTGGATTGTGTGGTTGGCTGGTGCACACAGATAAGGTAATCACCGCTGCCATTGCACAGGAAAACAAAACTGCTGTAAAGCAGGAAGACTGGAAATCTACTTTCTATTCTTGCTCATTTCTGTTAGGAGAGCAGCTGATTCTAACTGCTTTTGGGATACAGCTCAGTGCTGGAACCTCTTGCTCCAAATCTCTCAGAGTTATGGACTGCCTATCTGATTTGGCCCAAATGCTGGCACCAAAAGAAGAGCAAAGATAATACCCAGCTGAGCAGGTTCTGCACAAGTAAATCCATCCACCTTTCCTTTTTCATTATCCCCTCCCTACCTGTAATCCATTATTTTTCAGCAGTGAAACTGGTTGTTTGCTGGGCTGTTTGAGGACAGGGCTTTGCAGAGGAAGGTCAGCTAAGCATGAAGAGGTGGTACTACCTACCAGAGTGTGCTCTGGGGAGTGTGCAGGATGGATCCCACTGTCCTGAAACACAGGAACAGAAGTTGCTGGTGTCTTGGGGTCTTCAGATTCCCAACTGCATGGATGGAAAAGGGATGAGCACTACAGGACAGTGAAGCAATAGAAAAGCGCCTCTATTCTGAACTTTTCTCTCTCATTAAGGGTGCAGCACCCAACAAATCATCGCAGTATGGTCATGTTGTTTGTCTCTGTTGCTGTGCTGACTGAGTCACACCATCACTCGGTTTTCTTCCCAAAAACTCCCATATACAGTCTTTCTGTGCCGCACCCACGAGGCATGACTTTTTCTGGCTAAGATTAGCTGTTGCTTTCCTACAACAAATGCTGTGCAGACTCATCTAAGAAAACAAATGTTGAAAACTGTGTGACCCTGACAAGTTTGCAGTTGTAGCTGTCTCTGTCTTCAAACCATTCCCTTTCTGTCTCTCTCTTGCACAAGAAGCACCTGAGAAAATATTGGGAGATTTGGTCAGCAGCCTTGATACCAATGTCCAGTGATTCTGGCCATACAGGGAGATAATTTTGCATCGGGTGTTTATGGCATTATATTAGGGATGAATCCATTGCACACTGCAGGTGATGCAGTTTGGGATGCTCTGTGAGAGAGCAAGGCATGGCAATGAGCACACCAAGGCACTGTGCAGTCAAAATACAGGTTATGTGCTCCTGTGAGCAGGTGCTCTTACATCAGTCTGAATTTTGCTGTGAAATACTTTGCTTGGCTCTTGGTGGGGCTTTACCCAGGATCAGTTCAGTCTTCAGTGAAGGATGCACGACCAAGAGGGACAGTGGTAGCATGACAATGGGAGGCAGTGGGGGTCAGCTCCTGATGGAGGGTCTGGATGAAAGAAGAGCAAGGAAGGATGGGAGAGTGCTTATCACAGTGGGCAACAGAAACATCTCCAGATCTTCAATACCCAGCAGAGAGACCTCCTGCACAGCCTCTTTTTCCCTTCACAGTCTGGGAATCAGCTCTGCTGTCATGATAAATGTTGGGATTCTCTCAAAGATGGTAAGAACAGCAGATCTTTATGCTTATTTCTAGGAGAAGTCAACTATTACTACCTGGCTGCAAAGCCTTAAGACAGCTTTGAGTGTCCCAGCACAGCTAGGAACAGGGTTTACCATGGGATATTCTTTAAGAAAATGTGGGACTCCTAGGAAAGGAGGAAAAAATGATGTATTGTTGCAACGATGTATCTTTGCAATGAACGTGACATGGCTTTTCTGTTTAATTTCTCTCAGCCAAATCAGCCAAATATCAGCATTTGCATGACCAGCTTGTCCCAAGAGCAGCAGAACTAATGGAGAATCATTATCCAAGTTCTTGTGTTTTGAAGCTGTGGGAATGGCCCAGTTTCTGAAAGCGGCTAAGGTCACAGCACAGTCATCTAAGTGAGGGGATTAATGAGGTCTCTCCCCTCTCTCTGATTGCTCAGTATTTCTCCAGAACTTGCCAGGAGCTTAACAATGATGAGACCTTTCCCCCTCTTTCAAATTTGGCTGCTGTGAGCCAAAAGACTCAAAAATTATTTGGGAGGAGATGAGAGTTAAACAAACACAAAACAATGACACAATTCAGCTGGAAATTGGGCCAAAAAAGCACTGAGGTATAATTGGGAAATAAGCCAGCTCGGCAATGATGTTCATCATCACGGTTGGTCCAGCACAGAAAAACACAGGTGTGATCTTTTGCAGGCAAATTGCCCCAACAAGGGAGAAAATACTTGAAAAATCTGTGCCTAAGTGTAGAAACTGTGTTTGCCACTGTTCCTGAACCTCTTTCCCTCACTGTGTCAATTTGCCTTCCCCAGTTGGTGCCTGCTTCTCTGTCCAGGTCAGGATCTCTCCTGGGCAGGAGCTGTCTCTTGCTGTGTACAACAGCCCTGATAATGAGAACTCCTTTTTGGTTCAAGCTGTTACACATTCTCACAAAGCCACTATTATATGTTAAATAATGAAAACAGGAGCAAAGAACCTATTGAGAGATGAAACTTGTTTACCTATAGATAGTGTTAGAACAAGGGGAATGGTTATAAACTAAAAGTGAAGATTTATATGAAATGTTAGGAGGAAATTCTTCACTCAGAGAGTGGTGAGGCACTAACACAGGCTGCCCAGAGAAGCTGTGGATGCCCCATCACTGGAGGTGTTCAAGGCCAGGCTGGATGGGGCTTTGGGCAACCTGGGCTGGTGGGAGGTGTCCCTGCCCATGGCAGGGGGGTTGGAACTAGGTGGGCTTGAAGGTCTTTTCCTTCCTGAACCATTCTGTGATTCCATGATTACCTGAATGAATGGTGTTTGACTGCACTTCTAAACACTTTCTGAAAATGAACTAAAATTTTAATTGCTTGCTGAGATCTGTGTTGTGCCCATCACTAACACCTAAACACCTAATGCGGAGCTTACTTCCAAAGCCTGTGTAGCTACCTCAGCCACTCTAATGAAGATATCATCTATTACGATAGACAACCTTGGGTCTTAATCTATGATTGTGATGGATAAGCAAAGGAAAAAGTGATCTGAAATAAGTTCATATTAAAATACACTGATTCCTGCTGGGCTTTGTTAGTCTTTGTATGCTGTATAGGATCAGGGAAGTTAGCATGACTTCTCCTTGCTTGTGAAGATTATTTCTCCAATTTTACTTTTTTTTTTTTTTTTTTTTTTGACTACCATAGCTTTATAATACAAGGTGACAAATGGTCCTACTACTCCTTCCAGAAAATATTTTTCTGTGCATTCGTCTGCCTGCCTTTCTTTTATTCTATTCTAAAAATTTCTTTTTTTTTTTTTTTTGATCATGACATCTCAGATGTATCTTCTCTGGATTCCTGCCCCTATTGGAAATTCTGTCATGCAATAGTAGGGATAAGGATTTATATTTGTGGGGGTGTGTGGTGAGAAAATATATATGGCATGGCACAAAGCCAGGTTCGTTGGACTGGTAGTCCACAAGAGCTACATGAAGGGCAGGGATTGCTTTTCCCACACTGAACTTCATGTCCCTGATCAGAGCAACAGGAGCTCCAACTGAATTTAGGATTTTCATGCAGCCATAATATTGCCTTCTTTTAAATAGCTGCAACTTTGCAAATCTTTTCCACAAAAAGATTTCTGTGAGCACCTGCTGGACCCTCACACTAGCCCCCCTGGAGAGACTGTCTTCATTTTCATCATTTCAACCTGGAGCATATTGAGCAGGACCAGCTGAAGCCACTGCAGGTCTCACTGGGGAGCAGGGGCTGGTGATGAAGTATTGGTTTGTTATTTCATCTTCCTCTCCTGAGACCAACCCTGCAGGGGGTTGTCCCCTACACATTGGATAGACAGCATGACCCATTGATAATTCATATCAAGTAGAGGTATAATTTGCATCTGGATATCCAAATACAGATTAGTTCTTCCCCGTAGTTTAAGACTTCTGCCTTCATGATGAACTATGCTGTTTTACACCATTGCTTTACTAATGGGATAGTGAATTTTGCTTTTCCAAACACATAGCTCATTCTCAATGTATGCAACTACAGCTATATGTCATTCTGTTTTATATGGAAAATGGTCCCAGCGGACGTATACACACAGTTTGCTACAGAATTTTAAAGCTTGCAAGTTGATGTCAAAACTTTCTTTGCAGTTTCCATCCAAACAGCACGAGCCCTCAGAAGGAGAAGGGAGCAGAAAACTCTAAGCCTCCTGCAGTGCTTCTCAGCACTGGGCATATCCATCCCTGGATATGTCACACAAAAAAAGGGCCATGGTGTGCAGACGTGAGCCTCTGTTTTCACAGGAAACTCTATGTTTTCTGGTTATCCTTGTGTCTGTGTCTCTGAATGCTGTTTACCTACCAGTACTATGGACAAAGTAACATTCTCTTCCATTTCTCAGAGATACCAGGAGGCCAGCTAAATATTTACACACATGCTTTGGGATCTGTGGTTCACGCGTTCTCTCTATGGGCTGAAGCCTTCAACAGGTCTATGAGGGCAGAGTATGGATCAGGTGGGCCTCCAGGAGGACATGGAGCTGCTCTCTGCCCGTATGGACCTCCCTGCACTGAGCTCCATGCCAGAACAGAGCTGCTTTGTCTTCTCTTTCCTGTCTATTATTATAACTGCTGATTTCACACCTTATATATTTAAAACGTTTGTTACACAGGCTTGTCTTCAGAAGTGAATTTCTCTTGGTGCAAAATATTCCAGCGAGTTGTCTGATCATCACGACGAGACCGTAATTGGCACATTTCTGCTTCAGGTGGGGCAATTAAGAAAATTTGGTGTTGAGTGCAGACACTGTTTTGACAGAGAGGAGTAGCTAAGACTGTGCAAGTCTGGAGAAAGAAAAAAAAAAAAAAAAGTCAGTTGTTAAATTATGTAACTTCTGAAGATGGAAAAGAAGTCTTTTGTTTGCCTAGTTGTTGCTCTAGCCTTAAAGTCAATAGAGCTGAAGCACAGTAATGAAAAAGCTCACGTTGAAAATACCTTGTCTCATTCAATTCTCTTGCCTTGTCTTTCCAACTTTTACTGAATAAAAATGTTCTTCACTTCTGGACAGATTATCAAATTTAAAGTGTATTAGCAAGCACCAGCTGTGTGCTGTAATTATTTGGCTGAATCTTCTGACGTTAGAGGAGAAAATCTGAGTTAATGGCTCAGATGCTCTCCTGCTTGGTTCCCTAATATCCCCCACCTTGCACCTGGTACATCTGCACGGAGCGGGGATAAAGCAGCAGGAGGGCAGAAGGGGACTGTAAGGGACATACAGCACAGAGGGACAGATGCTGCAAGAAGTTTGTAGCAAAATATTAACCATTCTCCCTTAATGCATCCAAGTAAGACAGCAAGGATTCAGTTGTATTTCTTTCCAGATGGCCCCAATGTCACAGTAGCCAGACAGGGCTGGATTTAGTTGTTTAAAGAGGGTTATCTAAAGTCTTAGGAGATGCCCAAGGGGAGCAATGGGTTTGCCAAGTGCAGTAGAAGAGGACCAGTAGGTAATGCATGGGTGTTGAGGCCTTATGACTGCACTTTGTGAGGTTCTAAGGTTTAGTTTGGGACAGGCCTGAGTGTCGCACTGTGCATGGGGTTGAAGCTGTCTGCAGAGCCAGTCACATCCCAACCCCACCTGAGGGGCTGGAGGATGTGGTGAGGGCGTGGGTTAACTTCTATAAGGAATTTTGTTCACATGGTCCAAAACCACTCTGTGAACTGAGCCAACATGCAGTAAATGGGTGTGATTGGAGAATTTGCTTTATTGTTGTTTGTTGTATGTTTATTGTTGAAGAGCACTGCATGGACACCTCTAGACTGTTCATATTTTGAGGTGCACTATCTGACTGGAAGATGTCAAATGGGCAAACCCAGCTTGGCAGAATCAAGCCATTCTTTTATGATAGCATATTCTGAATTCTGGTTTTAGTTGCCAGCCTGGGCCCATCCCTTAGTGGCATCTGCTTTTCATCTTCAGGCTTTTTTTTCTCTAATCATTGGGGGTGGAAACTTACCTTAGAAATGAAAGCTGAACCTCTGGGGAAGATCTTGGTTCTACCAGCAGGGTCTTCATAGAATCACAGAATGGTTTGGGTTGGAAGGGACCTTAAAGACCACCCAGTTCCAGCGCCCCTGCCATAAGCAGGGACACCTCCCACCACACCAGGTTGCCCAAAGCCCCATTCAGCCTGGCCTTGAGCACCTCCAGGGGTGGGGCATCCACAGTTTCTCTGGGCAGCCTGTGCCAGAACCTCACAACCTTCTGAGTGAAGAATTTCCTCCTAATGTCTAATCTAAACCTCCTCTCTTTTAGTTTAAAACCATTCCCCCTTGTCCTATCATTATCGGCCCAAGCAAAGGGGCAGGAAACTACAGAATAGGATGAGACTGGAGATAGAATTGCAACAGTTGGCAGCCTTTGCTTGTATATGTTACAGGGATACCAGAGCAATGTTTGCTGGTATTGAAAAAGCCAAAAGGTTTTGACATAGCAGCTCGTGACCTTTGCAAGCCTTTAGGAGCAAGCAACTTGCTTAGGGTACAACATGTACACATGCAGTGCTTTAAATAATAACTTCCTTTTTTGTGCTGGTCTACCTCTGCCTCATTCCTATTTCAGTAGTAACCATTAGAAAAGCAATAGCTCCTCTGGTGCTCTAAAAGGCAAGAAAATACTGAAAACCATATAGAGTACTATGTGGTTCAAGTTATTACACGCGAACCCTTGCGCAAGCACTACTTGCAGTCAGTTGTTCCTGGCAACAATATTACTACAGTTAATAATGTAAACAGTGGGCAAAATAGAAATCTGATATGAAAATTATTTGTTCTGCTATAACATTTGGAAAAGGGCCAGAATGTTAAGTTGGGAATGCTGGTATAATTTACCATCATACATCCATTTTGAACATATGTAAATATCCTCTGGTTAGTTAAAAGAATGGAGCTTTACATCACAAGAGAGGGTGAATCTGGAAATTCCAAGGTAAGTTACATATGAAGAAAGCAAAAGAAGCCTTTAAAATGTTCTACGGATGTTAAATTGATAAAAATCATATAGAAAACACAATCTGATCTTCTTGTTCCACATTCATCATTAGTAATGATTGTGCAAAAAGGAAGTAAAATATATTTGTCCAGCAAATACAGAATTCTTGTTTATAAGCTTCTGCATCAAAGACATGCACAAACACATTTTTGAATAGGTTGTGAAACTGGTAATAAGAACCCTTCTTGCACTGGCATTAAAATCAGACTTGCTAGTCCATATTCACATTCTTTAATTCAGGAGGGCTCTGGAATTTTATCCCAGATGCTACAGTGTAGGTACATATCCATACTTGCTGTATCTGGGGGAAAAAAAATAGCTCATATCCTATCTCAGTCAGACAGCATATTTTCTGATAGTATTAACTACATGCCAGAATAGCACTGTAAAGTAAACACTGGTCAACCCAATTTAAAAATGTCAATTAGTTATTAGGAAATAAAGTGATTCCTAGAGGGGTTTATTTCATTAAGAACATCTTAAGAGCATGGAATTTAAGTGTTGTTTTTATTTTATTTTATTTTTTTCCTGCACAGTTGTCATGAGCCACAGTCATGACGAAAATCAGGAAGCGTTCATAGGAAAATGTCTTGTAAAGCAGGGACATAATTAAAGGCTTTTTTTTTTTTTTTTTTTTTTTTTTTCCAATTTGCAATGTAATAAATTGGGAGAGAAAATGCAACCCTTATGTCTAGTACAAGGTGCTGAATGGTAGGATGCTTATATTTATTCATGGGTCTGGCATCCTCTCTTTTGCTTCTGGGCTAATAATTGCTTTACTTTGCTTTTGTATGAGATGGCAATGATAAATATGTATATATATATTAATACCCAAAAGGAGCAGTAATTTCACAAGGTTTAAAGCTGCTTTTAAAACATGTTCTGAAGTACTCTGAAAAATATTGCAATGAGATTCTGCTGTGTTTCCTAGACAGCACTACAAGAGTCATAGTTTAAAAAACTGTACCTGTACTTTAATCTGCAAAGTGATTCAGCCCTTGTGAAAAATAAGCATTTTAGCTACAAATCACCGGCCTGTTTCTAAGAGACTTTAGATACATTTTATTATACAGCAGTATGTAAATTTTATGGCATTTTGAAATTACTTTTGAGATATCAGAGGAATGAAGGTGGCACTGGGTTTTTCAAGGGTCTAAAGTAATCTGCTGAGATTACAGAGCATTAAATATGATATCTAGCCACAAATTGGTGGAGGAATAACATAAATGACCAGAATTACTAGACATACATAAAAGCTATAAAATGAGCAAGAGTCCAATTGGATTTTTGTAAAGGAAAATTGTATACCTCCTATTTACTAGATTTCTCTGAAGAAGTCACCAGGTATGAGATTGGTACTTTTGAACTGGTTTCCCAAAAGCTTTTGACTAGGTCTTTTACTAAAGACTTTTAGAGCAACTAAGTCATCCCAGGACAAAATTAAACACGATTTCATGGGTCATTAATATCTGGTTAAATTGTAGTTGTGGGAATTACTGGTCACTTTTCTAAGGCAGTAGATTACCAGTGGTCACCGCTAGGGAAACTTGCTGAATCTGCTGACAGGCACAACCCTTACATGATCCACAACAAAAGGAGCGAGGGTGCAAGGTGGCAAAACTTAAAGAAAATATGAAATGCTTAAGGATAATTGAAAAGGTCTTTGAAGTCATGAAATCCTTCTGATTTTTTGATACAGAGTGTTTTGGTAGTAAAATTGCACATGAAATTCATGTCAGTAAATGCAAAATCATACATGTAGGTGGGGAAAAAGAAACAACTCCTAGATGAAATACACAGTGATGAACTTTGTTTTACCTATCTTGGAATCATGGTATGTAAAAATGTTGCCTTAAGTTCATCAGTGATTAAAAAAAATAAAAAAATTTGAAATGATTAGCAAAGCAAGCAAAGCAACATAAGAGCAAAAAAGAGTATATAATTATGTCACTGCATAGATCCAAGGTTTCTGTTTCTGTTTCTTGGCCAGTACATGCAGTAGGTGCTATATTAAAAGTACATGCAGTAGGTGATATATTAAACGAAAAAAAAAAAAAAAGAAAAAGAAAAAAAAAATCACAATTGGATTGGAAAAGTAAGACAGAAAGGAAGGATGACTAGAAAGGTGAAATGTCAAAGAATCCTGAAGTCTGGAAGTCACCTCCAAAGATCATCAAGTTCAACCCCCTGCTCAAAGCAACTATCCGCGAAACAGAGACATTGAAGCATTCCCTAATTGATCGTGATCCCCAAGGATAAGTCTTCCTGCTGTGGACTTTCACACTGGTCTCGATTTCACACTGGCCTGCGATTCCTGAAGGCAGGGCTTACCAATGAAGTCTGAGGCAAAGAAAACATCGAGTGCCTTGGCCTTTTCTGTGTTCTTTGCTACTGGATCCCTCGCTCCATTTGGTAGTGGACCAAGTCTTCCCCAGTCTTCCTTTCACAGCCCATTTACCTTTCTGGCCTTCATATCCCTCACCCAGGGACATGAATTCAAGTCCAGGAAGTCTTTGGCTTTCCTAACCCTATCACTGTATGCTCAGAGAGTGTCTCATGTTCCTTCCGAGTTACCTAGCCTTTCTTCCACCTCTTGTACACTTATTTTTTGTTAGAGTTTTGTCAGGAGCTATTTGTTTGTCTGTGCAGGTGTCCTACCTTGCTTGAACTCATGGGACATTCTGGAGCTTGGAGGAAATAATGCTTTAAAATCAACCAGCTCTCCTGAACCCTTCTTCTCTCCAGGACCATATCCTGTGGAATTCCTCCTCGCACTTTCCTGAATGGAACAAAGTTGGCTCTCTTAAATTCCAGGTCATGATCCTGCCATATAATTTGTTCCTTCTCTTGAGATCTTGAAGTTCTTCACCTTGTGTTCACTGCAGCCGAGTCTGCTTCTAACCTTCACCTCCCCACCAGTTCTTCCTTGTTTGTATCTGCCAGGGAGTGCTTCCATTCATCAGTTCCTCAGTCACCTCTGCCAGGAAGTTATCCTCGACGCACTCTGGAAACCTCGTGGACTGCCTGTGCCCTGAACTTCTGTGTTGCCCTTCCAGCAGATAGATATTGGGCTGGTTCAAGTCCCCCATAAAGACCAGAACCTGCAATGTAAGGCTTCTTCCAGCTGTCGGAAGAAGACCGCCATCTACTTCTTTGTCTTGATCAGGTGGTCTGTAGCAGACACTCAGTGCAATGTCACCCACAGTGGCCTGCCCTTTAATCCTGACCCATAAGCTCTCAGTTGGCTCATCCTATATAGTCCAAAAAGCTAAATAGGTTGCTTCTATTCAGTTTGGAAGAAATTACAAAGGGAAAGAGGAATATAACAGATTTTTTATAATTTAGATGATGAAAAGAAGGTGAATGTACAAAGGAGCTTCACTGTTCTCACCGTTTCTCACAGTACAAGAACTAGAAGACAATCTGCAGCTTAAAAATACCAAGAGGAAAACACCTTCACCCATTGCATGGCCGAATTATGAGCTACTTTGCCACATGGCTTTCTATAGGCCAGACATTTGTATAATCTGAAGAAGGAAAAAAAAAAATTAGGGAGGATTAAACACTGTTACTAAACACTAATCTTTAGTTACTAAAAATACTGGTTACTAAAAATAATGCTTTAGGAACCACCCTCCTGAATGTTGGAAGCTGTAAGACAGAGCAGGCAATATTTATATTTGCCATGTTTTCTAGTGTGCTTTCATATTCTGCTCACTGCTGGCTGCCGCACTAGGTGGACCTGTTGTGTGACTAATTGGGGGCTCTCCCTAGTATTTATTTATGTCCTTATGCTGAACAAAGCTCATTTTAATATAGTACATCTATTGCTGTCTTTGGATCATATATTCTTTGCAGGCAAGGTAGCAACTTGTTAACAAAAGGTGAGATAACTGAAAAATGGTGTTTATACTGTGGAGATATATACATCTTAATTTAAGGAGACTGTGGGCTACAATACCTACATGAAAATATTCTGAATACCACCTTAGGGGTTCCTTGTTTGGATGTTTCAGACCATTACCTCTAACTGGGAGCTAGCCACTGAAACCAAGTCACAGTTTCTGTCTTCTTTTCCCTGATCCCTGGTGCTATTAAAAGACTTGGCTAGAAAACATTCAAGTACAGAGACAAAATAGGCCTGAATTAAATTAGAAGAAAAGGGGAAAGGGAAAGGGAAAGGGAAAGGGAAAGGGAAAGGGAAAGGGAAAGGGAAAGGGAAAGGGAAAGGGAAAGGGAAAGGGAAAGGTGAAAGAAAAGGGAAAGGGAAAGGGAAAGGGAAAGGTGAAAGAAAAAAAGAAAAAAAAGAAAAAGAAAAAGAAAAAGAAAAAGAAAAAGAAAAAGAAAAAGAAAAAGAAAAAGAAAAAGAAAAAGAAAAAGAAAAAGGAAAAGGAAAAGAAAAAGAAAAAGAAAAAGAAAAAGAAAAAGAAAAAGAAAAAGAAAAAGAAAAAGAAAAAGAAAAAGAAAAAGAAAAAGAAAAAGAAAAAGAAAAAGAAAAAGAAAAAGAAAAAGAAAAAGCTACAGTAGTGTTATGGCAGTTGTTTTTAGAACCTATTTGTTCATAATGCCATTCTGGAGACAGCCAGGGAGGGACTACCTTGAAGCTCTGTATTGCACAATACTTTCCATATGATGTATACGACTCTGGAATGGGAAGGACTCATAAATCTTCAGCAAATTGAATCCTGCACAAGATTCACAGGATGTTTGAAAGAAACACGGAATGAGACTAGCTTATAAACCTGACCTTAATAACCAACAGTGAATCTTAAAGCAGACAGAAAGTGTCTAGGGGTAATAAAATAGGCAGAAGTGCTTGCAAACTTATTCTAAATACCAATTGATTCCACCTCTTCTAATAGCTCTCAGAATCCGTCAAGCACAGACCAGGCAAATCTCTATAACACAGTTATTCCAGGATGCTTCTGAACCTTAGTCAAAGAAGTAGGAGCTGAAGAGAAAATTGGGAAAAAAAAGTACTGGAAGTAAATTCAGAATTAAAGTCATGGC